>NC_065447.1:75418573-76618573 GCF_917563875.1 Diabrotica virgifera virgifera
TCTCGGAGAAGTCGATAAGATAGTTGAGATAAAAAGGGATGAACCTAGTAGAGGTATTAAATTTAGCGATAGTAACTTATAGACGGACATTATATTGATTGTTTCCCACCTTTAGACGTATCGAATGAGTTTGAGAAATGCCACTGTCACAGTGACAGTTTTAGTTTACATGTCTAAAGGTGGGAAACAATCAATATAATGTCAATTTATATGGTACAATCGCTAAATTTAACAACTCTACTAGTTTTATTTCTTTTTATCTCACAATTTAATATATTTTCCATCTTTTGCGTTATTTTGCCGGTTATTACCGCGCTCATCACTGTATATTTGTAGGTTGTCGTCGCTGTTTCTTAGTTTGTTGGGTTATATTTATTTTTTTTGTTTTTTATGTATCTTTTATATTTGTTCAATATTTTTTTGAGATCCTTGAGCCAGGAATTCTGTCTTCTTATGGTATACCTGAACAGATTTAACTGAAACCCGCACTTGCATTGTCACTTGCACCGCATAACGAACGTCTGTCGTGTCTTCTCTTGGCGGTTGCAGATAAATCGGTTTTACTGTACATTAGCTTACGCTGTTGTGCTGTAAAGTTCATTTAGTATAAATAGTGTTAGTTAAGTAGTGTTGTTTATTTCTTGTTTTCTAATTTGACGTTGAACTCTTCGCGTATTATTCAGAAGTGACCAAGGTCTTTATAGATTGCAGATACTATTTCGCTGTTATTGTAAGATAGCAGATACTTACGCTGTTGTGCTGTAAAGTTCATTTAGAATAAATAGTGTTAGTTAAGTAGTGTTGTTTATTTCGTGTTTTCTAATTTGTCGTTGAACTCTTCGCGTGTTATTCAGGAGTGGCCAAGGTCTTTATAGATTGCAGATACTATTTCTTTCTAAATCATTTCTACTTGCTCGTCTTTGTGCTCCGTTCTAGGATATAAACTTATTATCTTTCAAATCTATCTGGAATTTAATTTTATACTTATCGAATACAGAGTATACAGGGTAGCCCAATTAAGTAGGCTACTCTGGTGGAGATTTGATTTATCGATTATGGAGATATAAATATAATGTTGTTTATTTTTTCTTTTCTATAAACTTTTCCCAGCGATGTTCAATAATTTCAATACACTTCTTCACAGTTTGAAAATTTTTGACCAGAGTTTGAAAATCTTTGTTTGAAGTTTGCGAACAGAAAATAATATCGAGAGCTATTGAAATTGAAATTAATGGTGGCCGTTACAATGACAGATTTGTGAGCTTTCGTGCATTGTCTTAATGAAGCAACACTATCTTCGTAGCCAAATGCGGCTGTTTTTTTATTGATTTCTTGCCTCAAACGTTGCAATAAGTCCGCATAATACTTGTCGTTAATAGTTTTTCCTTTTTCAAGATAGTCAATGAAAATTATCCCACGCGTATCCCAAAAAACCGACACCATGACCTTGCCTGCAAATGAAACGGTCTTCGCCTTCTTTGGATCTGGTTCTCCCTTTGGAATCCGTTGTTTTGATTGTTTTTGTCTTGGGTGTGAAGTGATAGACCCATGCTGGTGGTGTTTTGCTCGAGTGTGAGCAAACCTAGCACCCATCTTGCACACAGCTTTCTCATGTCCAAATTTTCAGTTAATATGTGATGCAACGCACTTTATGAAATGCCTACTACGTCTGCTAGCTCACGCACTTTCGACATCGACAGTCGACAATCATCCAGTACCACTTTGTGGATTTTATTCACGGTTTCTGGAGTCGCTAGCTCATTCGGTCGACCACTGCAATGCTGGTCTTAGCAGCTTGGGCTGGTTTAACCTCTGCTACCCAATATTTTACTGTTGTAGGAGCAGACTCACAAAGAGTGATCCAGTTCAGGTTTTATATTGATTGGGTTTTAAGTTAAGTTCTTTCAAATGAATGTATTGTATCACACAACGTTGGCCAATTTTTGCCATTTTCACAAATTCACTGAAACCGTTCCATATTAGTAGCTGAAAAACAAGTACTAAACAACTTGGCGTCTTCAAACTTGAAACATAATACAGTGCGTCCATAAAGTAACGCATAAATTCATTATTTCGTAAACCGGCGACTTTAAAGAAAAATCCCGAAACAGGTCGATTTTTATTTTTAATTTCCGATTTTTTGGCATATACATTATACTAGTGACGTCATCCATCTGGGCGTGATGACGTAATAGTTGATTTTTTTAAATGAGAATAGGGGTCATGTGATAGCTCATTTGAAACGTATTCAATTCTCTATTCCCTAATATAAACATTAACATAATTATTTATACAAGGTGTTCAAAAAAACATTTTTTTAATTAAAATAATTGAAACAAAAAGAAGAATTTATGAAATTTATCTAATTCAAAATACGTTTTAATGTTGTCAGAAAACAGGAAAAAAATGTTTATTGACAAATAAATATTGTTTTTTCGCTTAAATTCAGTGTTAAAGCTGCCACCCACTACTTCTTGCCAGTTTGAACATTCCGTTCAAGCGAAACTCAATGTTTATTTGTCAAATAATTTTTTTTTCTGTTAGTACAGTCTACTGATAGTAGGAAAACGCATTTTTAATTAAATAAATTACATACATTCTTCTTTTTGTCTCAATTATTTTAATTTAAAAAATATTTTTTTGAACACCCTGTATAAATAATTATGTTAATGTTTACATTAGTGAATAGAGAATTGAATACCCTTTCAAATGAGCTATCACATGACCCCTATTCTCATTTAAAAAAAATCATCGATTACGTCACTACTATGATATATATGCCAAAAAATCGGAAATTAAAAATAAAAATCGACCTGTTTTGGGATTTTTCTTTAAAGTTGCCGGTTTACAAAATAATGAATTTATGCGTTACTTTATGGACGCACTGTATATTATATGCTTTATGGATTGTGTACTTTCTAATACAGTGATATTTTTCAAACAACTACCGCCATCTCTAGGTCAGTCCGGGTACTTCTTGTACCTCAAAAATATGCAATCGCATATCTTTGTCGATAATCATCTGAAAAAATTATAAAAATGTATGGTACTGTCACCAAAAGAAAGTTTGTAAAATGTTTTAAATTGCTTTAATTATTATATTGAAAAGTAAAAACTTACAACTAAATCCTGTCACTTTCTTTATTATTAGCCATTATCAGATCTTTTACCTGAAAAACAAAATGAATTGAACATACAAATCTCTTAATCTTTTGTTGGGCAAGCTTTTATTCATTGCATTATAGTTTATTAATTACTATTCTGTTTATCGCGCATCTTTACTACACTCCTGGCCAAAAAAATCGGGACACCTTAAAAAATGGATTTTGGATGTCTCGAATCTCCTAAACCTGTTGTCCGATTTTAGTGATTTTTTTAATATGTTATAGCCTTATTCTCTAAGAATATGGATGTAGTAATAGTGTTGCTGAACAAGTAAATGTCATTGTAAGGTAACAATAATACTGTGTTTTTTTCCTGAAAGTTCGTAACACCCTGTGGAATATTCTAGCATTTAAAAAATATTGAAATTAAAACTTAATTGTAGCCTTAGCCTTTCTTAACATTCTGATTTTTGACTAACTCACTTATGTTAGATAATGAAAAAGTTAGGTACTTTGACAACTAGCCATGCTCTTCATCAATACAGGGTGTTTCTAAATAGGTGCGACAAACTTTAAGGGGTAATTCTGCATGAAAAAATAATGACCGTTTGATTCATAAACATACGTCTGCAAATGCTTCGTTTCCGAAATACCGGATGTTGAATTTTTTCTTACACACTGACGATTTATTTAATGCTCTAAAATCGGTTGAGATATGCAAATGAAATTTGGTGGGTTTTAAGCGGCAGTTATTGCGCATTTTTTGACATACAATTATGTATTTTATATTCACCACTGGCGTGCATACGGGTCATATTACCTGTATGCATGCCAATGGCGAATATAAAATTTTTAATTTTATGTCAAAAAATGTGAAATAACTACCTCTTAAAACCCACCAAATTTCATTTGCATATCTCAACCGGTTTTAGAGCAATAAATAAATCGTCAGTTTGTAAGAAAAAATTCAACATCCTGTATCTCGGAAGCGAAGCATTTGCGGACATATGTTTATAAAACAAACTCATTATTTTTTCAGGCAGAAATGGCCCTTAAGGTTTGTCGCACTTATTTAGAAACACCCTGTATTGATGAAGAGCATGACTAGTTGTCAAAGGACCCAACTTTTTCATTATCCAACATAAGTGAATGAGTCAAAAAGCAGAATGTTAAGAAAGGCTAAGGCTACAATTGAGTTTTAATTTCAATATTTTTTAAATGCTGGAATATTCCACAGGGTGTTACGAACTTTCAGGAAAAAACACAGTATTATTGTTACACCCGGTATACTATGGCATTTTCCTGTTCAGCAACACTATTACTACATCCATATTCTTAGAGAATAAGGCTATAAGATATTAAAAAAATCACTAAAATGGGACAACAGGTTTAGGAGATTCGAGATATCAAAAATGACCCATTTTTAACGTGTCCCGATTTTTTTGGCCAGGAGTGTATTTGGCAACTAGGCATAATATTTTAGGAATAGTAAAAGTGTAAAAAACAGATTATCTTAGATACGTCCTTATGAACGAGAGATATAACTTCCTACAACTGATAATAGAAGAAAATATTGAGGACGGACCAGATTTGTATTTTCAATTTATTTGTACTTTTACCAAAACTTCAACTTGGATCGATAAATATTTAATTTTATTTGTTGATACTTGTTTAATTTGTTAAACATTTGCAACTGCTTTAAACAATATTTGACTTTCCTCCTCTTACAGATACAATGGTTTGTACTGGATGCTGTGCAACATTAGACCACATAGTAACTTACTTATTCAAGCAATTAACTCAAAAAGGTAAGTGAACATACAATTAAATAGTGTTCTTTTTATACCGGGTGGTGAATTGTCAAGCAGGGCATGGAAAGTTCAATGGGAAATTCTAAACTGTCGAATTCCTACTTTCCTAATTATTTTACACCAAAAGTCATGAGAAACTATTTGTAGAAGACTGAAATCTGTATTGAAAACAAATAATGTTAAAAGTGTTCTACGAATTAAACACATTCCAAAATTTTGTAAAAATATAATACATTTGCCAGAATATTGGGTATATTGAATAAAAAAAAGTATTTGCTTTTACTTCCTCATATTTAAGTATTTACTTAATAGTAATTAAATAAAGCCTTAAAGAAATGACTTTATTCAATTACTATTAAGTAAATACTTGTAAGTGAAAGCAAATACTTCTTTTTATTCAATAGACCCAATGTTGTCAAAGTTAGGCTATACTTAGTTTATCATGTGTATAATAGGTTGCGTTTGGTCAAAATTAAGTTAGATATTAAAATTATTTGAATTGTCAATATTTTTATCTTATGATTTATTGTTTAAAAACAATAAAGTTGGTAAAATGTACTCAGTTGAAGAGAAAGTAGCAATAATAAAGATGTTTTATTCGGGTAATAGTGTGCTCACTGGCAATTCTTTATTTAGCGTAAGATATCCCAAATTCCCAATAGATTGAATGGGTCTATTGGGATATCTTACGCTAGTCATTCAACAACTCAACGGATTTAAAAAAAAAAGATAATACTGGGACCATTATACCTAATTTTGTACATGTACAAACACTATTTCTGAGGTACTGAGAAATTTAGAAAATCAAAACGAAAGCAATGTATTCACGCGCAGTAGTTGAAAATGCTACAATTAATTCTCGAATCATTGTAGACCAGTTTAACATCCATAATGGTAGGGGAGCTCAAGGGGGATGCCGCTACGCACCTACTACCTTCACGTCAGTTGCAATGGGGGACTAATAAATGTCGACAATTTTTACCTGGAGTAGAGATAGCAGCCTATGCATTCTCTGAAGAGCCTCTAACAAGAGGTGAAATCGTCGATAAGAGCGCTGGCCGCTCTCTCTAACCTAAGTAAAAGTTGAGACAGTTTTGCTTTCGCATTGCAACTGAATAAAAATGGTATACATTTTTATAATCTAATAACATAAATGAAAATGTTTCAAGAAGCGACTTCATTGAAAACTTCATGAAAGCATGGGAACTAATCAAATAGCAAATTGAATATGGATCAACTATACCTTCCCTGCTAAGAGAACTTAGACGACGAGCTCGCGTACTGCTCGGAGTTCAAGTCCTACCCCCTTACCCTAATATTTAAACAAATTACGTGGGACGATGTTGTATTTGTACATGAATTTGCAATATGTCAACAAGAACGACATGCCAAAGATGTGACATATTTGCATTCAATGATCATTTTGGGGATATTTGCACTGAATGTTTCACGGACTAAAATTGTGCCACTTTGACCATTTAATAGTTTTGTTCTTTTTTTACTTTTTAGTTCTATTCTTTATTATTCATCCCTATTGGTCATTCTATAAGTTCAAAGAAAAAAATATTTGTGTTTTTTACTAAATTGAGCTTATTTTTGTGACCATTTTCATTTACTTGCAAATAAAGACCCAAAAAATCATGACCTCGTTTTTAATTTTACCACTGTCAAAATAAGAAAACCCAAGGAACAAAACATATCTAATATCAAAGTGCGGACATAAATAAACATGTTATTAATCATTAATGTGTTAATTTTGTCAAAATCCGGTATTATACGGTCTAAAAACCGGAAAAAAACTATTGGTCTACAATCGTAGACCGCGCGACTAAGCTTGTCAGCGCGCCTAACGTAGGGTTAAGAAGCTTTTAAAAATATAAAAAGATAAAGGATGTTCGATTAAAAATAAAGCTTATGGATTCTGTTAGGATTGCGTGAATCACCCTGTATATTTAAATTTATCTTTAAAAAGCGCAAGTTTATATATAAAAGTCAACGGATTTCAGATTTTTTTATAATTTTTTAAAACGAGGATCTTAGAAATAATTATATTCCATAAGTGGTTTCCACCATGTATATGTATGTATGTATTGTCTAATATTGTTTGTTATAAGTATTGTTTGCTTAATTCTCATATTTTTTTTTTCTAATTACAAATTGTTGGTATACTGAATTCGTTCAGCCGAGATTCATTTTGACACATTCGGAATAAGAAACTAACAACACAAAAATTCCTACCTCACACTATTAACTTCTCAAATCAATTTAATCTTTCATAAAAAAAAAGAATTATTGGAAATAGTGGGAGTGTATACTAAACTCATAAAATTTTGTGTAATTTATTTCTACAAAATATTTTTATTTTGCACAATAAATAATGTTCTCATTTGTTATCATTATATTATAATGGTGTAAATAAATAATTATTGATTGGCGTAAGGTTTATGTTATTTATGTCTGTTTACTATTAATAATATTGGCTATGAGCAGGTATGTTTGGTTGTGTAGTAATTTCCAGTAACGCCTAGCAACCTAACTTCTCAAAAAAAAATTATCAACGTTACTAGACAGTTGTGTCTCAGATTAGCGAATCGACTTTAACAAATTTTAATTGCTAATAACTTTATTTTTTCCTAGTGTACCCTGGGAAAGAGCAACGTGTAGGAATGACAACAAACAGTGACATGTTCCTAAAAGTCTTGGAGATGCATCCGGAAATTCTTCAGCAAATCCTTAGTACCGTGTTGAACGTAATAATGTTTGAAGATTGTAGAAATCAATGGTCAATGTCGCGTCCACTACTAGGACTCATTCTACTTAACGAAGATTATTTCAATCAAATGCGAGAAAGTATAATTCGAAGCCAACCTCCCGACAAACAAGCAGCAATGGCGCAATGGTTTGAAAATCTTATGGAGGGTATAGAAAGGAATTTACTTACAAAAAATAGAGACCGGTGAGTATAAAATGGGATTACTATTTAGTTGCAGCTGACTTTTAGATTTTTCTATAATCGCTTTTATACAAGTGGAGGTGATCGATAGTGACAAACGTTTTTTCCTAAAACATGTCTGTTCCCTAGGTTGGTAAAAATCTAATCTTGTTTCTAGTCTACTTGTTATTATTCTTGTGAATAACTTGTAGAAGTGGTTTTATGTCGTCTTATATGTCGGAATGATGTCGGTAATTCTCGAAGTCTGTTGGATCGCCCTTTTTATGTAATAAAATGGTAAGTGCACTGTGCCATCTTGTAGGTGTTTCACTTTGGTGCAGACATAAGTTGAACAATTCTTTTATATTCTCTAAAAGTTTGTTTGCTCTAATCTTTGCGGCCTCTATAACGATATTATTTTTTCCCAGTACTTTATTTCCTATCATTTTTTTTTTCAGTACCTTCCTTATTTTGTCTGTTAATATATCAGTTCCGATCCTTGGATGACTAGGGTTTTTCCAGAATTTTCTAACTTTCCTATTAGTTGATCATTGTAGACAAAAATATATTAAAGTTTAAACTTTTACATCTGGATCATTTTTAACTGGTTCTTTTTTTAAGAATTTCTTACCAACACTGTTCATAAAACATTATCATTTATTTTAATATACAAAAATATTAATAAATTATTTATTTTAATTTCAGATTTACTCAAAACTTGTCAATGTTTAGAAGAGATATAAATGATTCTTTGAAGGGACCCAATGTAAATAGTTCGTCAGTTAGTGATATGATGACTTCATAGTGACTTAAGAGTAGCTCTAAAAATGTGAGGTTATGTGCTGTTGTATGTATTGTGACATATTGTTATTTTAGGTACACTTTGCATTTATTTTGTTTGAAAAAATGATGTCTACTAGCGAAAATGTGTATTTTTTGTTATTGCTCGGTGTATGCGCAGATCGTTGATGAGTGGATTTTTTTATAAGTTATTAGTACAGAAGAAAATAAATAAATGCATTGATTATCTATGCTGTTGTTTGTTAATACCCATTTTTATTTTATTCGCGAAAAAATACGCTCATTCAAGTGGTAAACAGAATAAGTAACTAAAATATTCATAAGTTTCAAAGTTAATCTGATCCATAATACACCATTATACAAACAACGAAAGATTTGTTGTCCAATAACAAATATTCAGAATTCATATTCGATATTGAACAGTATATTTTTATCACCCCGTACATCATATTAACCAATTTGTTATCATATTTAAATATGTGCGGGATATTTCATTTGTTTACTTGTCGTAATTTATAAACTATATTTTGGCAATGAACATTAATTTAGCTGACTAATTAACTTTGTTGTTGTGTGGCCCATGACCCAATTCATGTTGCCAACAAGAAATAATACACATTTAGAATCATTCTCAAGAATCAACTCAAGCTGTCAAGATGTAACTTCAAATAGAGTCTTCAACTAAACGCGTACCAGTAACAAGTCAGTATTCAAAGTTCTCCCGGGGTATTTACTCTAGTGTGGGTTTTATAAATAAATTCTTTTATCGCTATTGGTGTTCCCCTTATCTGAAGAACAGCCTCCGCTGAGCCCTAGGATTATACATTTGTGCTATAAATTCAAGTCCAACCAAGATTCCAGATCTGTGTAATTGAGCTGTTGATTTTGTTAGACACCGAGTAAAGTTATCATAGAAGAATACTGGGTTGAATGCACCATCGACAATTATTAGAGGAATCTTTTTAAATAATGATAATTTCTAATTTTAACAACTTTTGCGTGTTCCACGGCTATAAGGGCCGATTTCTCATATCGAGTTCAGCTCAAGTTTAACCTGAACTTTTAGTGAACGACAGTTGAAAGTCAAAATCTCAATTCCCGTTCAAACGATTTTGGTGGTTTAAACTGCGTTCAATTTAAACGCTAAAATTCGGGCGTTCAGAACCGAATTCAGATGAGGTTTGTTCCAACTCGATACAAAACCGTTCTTGAATCGTTACGAGCATGCGCAATAACGGATAATTATGCGCTGTAACACATTTTTCGTTACTGCGCATACTCGTAACCGTTCAAGAACGGTTTTGTATCGAGTTGGAACAAACCTATGATCTCAGGGATTACGGAAGCGCGGCGCAGTAATATTGCAATTTGCCATGAAGCGGTGTCATAATAGACTGCATAATAGCAAGTTATAACCTATTATCTCTGATTGATAAATATACAGGTTGTTATCATTCAACGCTATGCTTAATGTAGATGTGCTGTGCATATAGACCATAGACGTGGTTGATCCAAATATTTTTATGAATCTGATATTTTGTATCAAGTAATTTTGTGGTCAAGGTTAAAGTGATACGCCTACACAAAAATACCTATTCCAAAATAATGGTTTGGAAATCAGATTGTTATCATTCGTTAAATAGATATCTAAGCATAACGATAAACGATAACATTATTTGTATATTTGTTAGATTTATTTATAATTATTAAAATGACCATTTGACTAAAAATACTTAAATTTATCGTTATTCAGAAATCGCATAAAAAAATTCATACAAAACGGCAGCTAATTTACCCTCCAGCAAATTAACGAATTTGTGGATTAACTAAATTAAATTTCCAATATTAAATTTATGTTGTTTCCTCCTAAGTAAACCAACTACCCTGTGCAGTGAAACTGGAAAGAGATATGTAATAAGGCGAAAACAAATGTTAATAAATTATTATTTATTACAATGTTAACAATTATAATACGATTGACAAATGAAAGTTTACAATGTAACAGGTGATGCATATTATAGTTGTTGCATAATTGAAAATAAAAATCGTGGTCAGATTTGATGGTTTTAAAGTAGAATAACCTATCAATTTTTGTGTTTGTACTGTTCATTAAAACCCAAAAGTAATATACCTATACATATATAAATATTGTATTTTACCGCTGGCGCTGTTTGACTAGCAGCGATAAAAAACCTGGATAAAGTCTCCACTGAAGACTTTAATTGGCTGATAACCACATCAGTGATCACCACACCGTGGTAGAAACTAACTTCGATGGAACGTGACCCGTGAATTCACGTGTGATACGAGGAAACCATTCGATTTCCGGAAAACCATAAAACATTTATGGTGAGAAGGATGCAGAAATTGGATGGGTCCAAACGAAAAGTAAACCCATTTAGGTATTTATGAAGGACGCAAACTTTCCATGTACGGAAAAGGAATAGAAAAAACCAACAATCAAAAACCCTTGTACAATGGATCTTCTCTAATAAATGACTGTTTTCACTTTAATAGCAGAGTAGGAGCAAATAACCAGGAATATAAAGAGGTATTAGGAAAATTTGGAGAAACAGCACGAAACAATAATGGTATAAGAATGCTAGATTTATGTATGATGCACAATTTAGTAATAACTAATACATTTTTTGAACACAAAAACATACACAAGTACAGAAGAGAAATTAAAAGTAGAAAATAAAAATCGATAATTGATGACATGTTAGTAGAAAAAAATAACAAGAAAAACGTAATGCACAGAAAAGTTAGAAGGGGTCCAGAAATAGGAAGTGACCACTATTTAGTAATAATGAAAATAAAACAAAATATGTCAGATAACAACAACACTCACAAAATGCAAGAAAAGAAGCAAGAAAATGAAACTATTAGGTCATATAAGTTGAGAAATACAGAGAATACTGAGAAGTACCAGATGATCATAAATTAAAAACTAGAAAATACTAAAGAAAATAGAGAGGGTCAAAACGTTGAACAATTATGGAACTACTTCAAAGAGATAATACTAAATACAGCGACAGAAGTATGTGGAACAAGTAAAAAGAGCAATAAAAGAAAGCAAACTGCATGGTTGAATGAAGAAATAAAACAACAAGTTAAAAGAAAGAAACATGCTTGGAAAATATACTTACAAAACAAAACACCAGAAAACTATAAAGAATATAAAAAACACAGGAGACTTACTAGTAAAAGAACTGGTTACAAAGGCAAAGAAGGACAAATTGACAGGATAGAATCAAAAATTGTTCTATGGAGTATTAAAATCAATGAGAAAAGAAAAAATTCAAGAAATAGAAAACATAAAGAATAAAACTGGCGAAATTCTTACAGAAGAAAATGAAATAATGAACAGATGGAGAGAATATTTCCAAGAGATGCTACAAACTCACTGCTATCAAGAAGAAAACAATGTAGCGAACCAAAGAATAGGAGTAGACAATGTAGAGACCCTATAACCAAAAATGAACTGCAAGAAGCTATTGCAGATATGAAAAACGTAAAAGCGCCAGGGTATGACAAAATAACCAGTGGAATGATAAAAAAAATGGGACAAAATGCAACAGAGCTATATTAAAAATATTTAATGCAGTTTGGAGAGAAGAACAGATACCGATGGACTGGCAGAAGGCACAGATAGTGCCGATTTATAAAAAGGGCGATAGAACATATTGCAACAATTACAAAGTACTGCCATGAAAATATACTGAACAAAAAATAATCGGCAAAATTGACAGCACACTAGAGGAATCACAAAGCGGTTTCAGAAAAGGCAGAAGCACCCAGGATCATAATAATATATTTACAATCAAGCAAATAATAGAAAAATATCAGCAACAGGAGAAAAAAATTTATATGGCTTACATAGATCTTGAAAAGGCTTTTGACACGGTACCAAGGCAAAAATTATGGGAAATATTAGAGAAGAGAAGTATAAGTAACAAAATGATACGGGCAATTAAGAACATATACAACAACAATGTGAATTATATCATCAGCTAAAACAGAACATCAAAACCATTTACTACGAACGAGGGACTGAGACAAGGAGGAGGATTAAGTCCAACACTGTTAATAATTTACATGGATGAGATAATTAAAGAATGTAAAGTAAAAGTGAAAAAAATGCATGTGGGTTATAGAACTTTAAGAAGAGTCGACATTTCAGATGGAGCATTCGCCGATGATGTCGTCATATTGGCCGAAAATGAGAAACAACTACAAAGAAATATGGAATGACAATTAATAAAAATAAAACAAAAGTTATGGTCATAAGGGAAAGGGAGAAGAAGAAAAGATAAACATAAGAATAGAAGCAGTAAATATAGAACAAGCACGAATATTTCAATACTTAGGAGTAGAATTAGAAGACAACGGAAGACAGGAAACAGAATTAAGAATAGAATTCAAAAAACGACCGTTTTCACCAACAGCAAAATGAAGACAGATACCTAGGTATTAGTGGTCTTTCGAAATAATCAAATTGTCACTTTTTACAAAAAATTAAACGATGTGTAGAGGTCGGAACTGATAAATGTTTGTAGAGACTTTGTAACTGTAACAAACTTTAAGTGCTGAATCGGAATCGCGTCAGTTTTTCAATTTAATACTGAACTGACAAACGGAGAGACAAAATTACCAAAAAATTAGTCTATTAAATATATCAAAATAGTTTAAAACTGGTCTTGTGACACGTATAAAACCAAACCTAACACACAAGAAAGATCAAAGAACTCTCATATCTATAAAATACCTGTGCATACAACCAATTTTACGTGGGAGAAACCGCAAGACCACGTAAGTGTCAGTATAAATCAAAACAGAGACTTCAACAAATCACAAATATGCAAACATGCCTATGACAATGAGCACAGATTCCAACGGAAAGATGCGTAAATAGTCATGAAAGAAACAGAACTAAAAAAGAGAAAAATCAAAGAATCAGCTCTCATCTTATAGAGAGATGAGAAAAAAATTCAAAGATAAATATTGAAAAATAAGCCAACGGTGGCAAATTTTTAAAGACACCTCAACAAACAATGAATTTTGCGGTGGACATCAGAACTCATGGTTGGATCATGGTAAACAAAAAATTCAAAAAGGTATTATTAGCTTATGAGTTTCTCAAGCTAACGCTATCGAGTTTTTTAGTTTTATCGAATTTTTACTCAGAAGTCAATGTTTTGACTCGGTTTGCTATCACTCAGACGTCAAAACAACGATTTTTTTGCAAAAAAGGCTGAAAATCAACATATGTATTATTGTTAAACAAAAAATAAGCATAAAACAAAAAATATCTCGACAGTGTTACCTCAAGGAATGTCTAAAGAAAATATATACAAAATTTCAGGTAAGTTGGTCAAGTAGTTTTTGAGTTACAATGTCTACAGGCTTTGAAAAAAGCAGTTTTGAAAAAAAACGCGTATTGTCAACTTTTATTTTCAATTTTTTTTTGTCTGTCAAATCGTAAACTGATGCACATCCGAATATGTTTTTGAATCGCTTGAAAAGAAAATGAGAACAGCTGTTGACCGTTTCTCACTACGCTCAAGCGCGCTGACGCGAAGATGCTGCAAAGCGAGTCGAAGGTAGGGATATGTTGTTGAATATCCCTATCTTCGACTCGCTTTGCAGCAGGTTCGCGTCAGCACGCTTGAACGTAATAACAACGGTCAACAGCTATTCTCATTTTCTTTTGTAAATTACTCCGCGATTCAAAAAGATATTACAGTGTGCATCATTTTACGATTTGACAGACAAAAAAGAAATTGAAAATAAAAGTTGACAATACTTTAAACACTTTTTCCTCAAAATTGCTTTTTTCAAAGGCTGTAGACATTGTAACTCAAAACTACTTGACCTACCCACCTGGAATTTTGTATATATTTTCTTTAGACATACCTTGAGGTAACTCTGTCGACATCTTTTTTGTTTTATGCTTATTTTTTGTTTAACAATAGAAAATATGTTGATTTTCACCCTTTTTTGCAAAAAAATCTTATTGTTTCGTTGTTTTGACTTCTGAGTGATATCAAAAAGTCAAAAGTCGATAAAACTAAAAAACTCGACAGCGTTACCTCGAAAAACTCATAAGCTAATAAAATCTGTTTGAATTTTTTTTTATCATGATCCAATGATGAGCTTTGATGTCCACTGCAAGATGCATTATATTTTGAGGTGTCTTCAAAAATTTGCCACCGTTGGCTTATTTTTCAATATTTTTCCTTGAATTTTTTCTTGCATAATCTATGAATTGTACTGAATATGCCTATTTAATTTAAAAATAAAATAAATGTACCATACTTTCAAAAAAAATTGCTTGAAAAGGGGGACCGTAGGGGTGCTTGCCTATCAAAATGTCGAAACGTCAAAAGCAAACATAAAATTTCAATTTTTGCTAATAATTTATTTTTTGTAAAACAGCTCATAGAAAAAACAATAGCATTCAACGCTGAATTGCACATTGTATTTTTGGACCTCCGAGAGGCCTATGATAGTGACCCAGTCAACAACCTGTAGAAAGCCATTGAAACTCACGGAATACATAACACCTACATAAATGCAGTCAAACCACTTTACGAAGACAATGTATATGTTACGGACAATGATGTAAATTGGCCATTGGCGTTAAAGACCGGGCATTGTCGTGAATGTCCATTTCCCCTGGTTATTAGCAACAATGCCCTGCCATTAACGACAATAACATTAGCTATTTGCCAATGTTGTAAAAAAAAATAACCTAAAATTAGAGTTTTCATCAATGACCGGTCAATAACGACAGTGGCCAAAAGCAAATGGCCAACGTTTATAAATAAATAAAATTCGGTATGATGTCCTATTATATTTTTTTATATAAAAGATAGCTTTTGATGGATAATCATTTTTATTTTAACAAGATAGTGAACCATTGCATTTTGTATCACTTTTTACATAAATTTACTATGAGTAATTTCAGCACAAGCACAGAAATGAAGCAAATAATAAACATAACCTATCTTTTAGTCTAAATTTCAACATTGACCGATTTACAACGAGCATTGTTGACATTGACCGGGCAATGATGGAAATGTTATCAAAAATTTAAAATTATCATCAATGTCCAGTTTCTATGGACAGTAACGTTAATATCCGGCCATTGTCGACAATGACTAATTCAACAGGCCGTTGTCGATATTGTAAATATCCGTTCATAACCGTTTAAATTCGATAAAAGACTTCGACAAGGATAATGCTTATCACCAACATTATTTTAACTTTATATAGATGAAACGCTAACAAACTGGACCAAGAAATGTGGACAGATGGAAGTAAAAATTGAGACAGATATAATAGCGATAGCCAGTTGTTCGCCAATGGTTAAATAATGTTGGCAGAAAACACCATCAATATGGTGGTAAAGATGGAAAGAATTTGGAAGCTGGGTTTTTGGAAATAAACTATGATAAATCACAATACATGGTTATAGGAAACATCAAAGAAGACCTGGAGATGAATAACAAATCAATAAAACAAATAAATGAATAAAATTACTTGAGGGTAACTTACACTCGATTATACGGAGCAGTGATATTAAAAACAAAATCTTTTAGACAGTATTGGAAAGCTGCTCACTGTATGGTTCAGAGACGTTGGTGATAAATAATAGAATGGAAGACAGAGTAAATGTAATGGTAATGATGTTTTGGAGAAGAAGCTGCAGATTAACACTAATAGACAAAGAGAGAAATGAACCAATGAATATGAATGGGACACTAAATGACGAAATAGAAAAGCGAAAATTATCCGGGTAGGTACATATGCGAAGAATATGATGAGACAAGAATACCGCTAAGAACTTGAAAATTGAAACCGAATGGACGGATTAAAGGTGACGTCCTAGATTACAGTAGAATGGACAAATAAAAATAGTAATGAAAAAAAGAGACCTTACTAAAGAAGAAATAGCGATTGGAATGAGATAAACGTCAAACAGAATATGCTGTGTAAAGCCACTTAGGTAAGTATTTAATATATTTTATATAATGTTTCTCCTGGATTAGAGATTTCCCAGCTACATCATAATAAGCCTTTAAGGTACGATTAGTCCAGAGAAATACGATTTTTCTCGTGACACATCCCCCTCCAGGCCGAAACCAAATTTTTTGAGTAGTATGGACATCTATATTATTAACCTATATGTTTCCTGCAGCCGATTTTGATGATATACATAGTTATAAACAAATGAAGATCAAAAAACTCTAAATTTTCACTTTTTTCGTCTATTACCAAAAAGTTAAGCACTTTAAACAACTTTGAGTGTAAGAAACTCATAAATCGTATAAAAAACTTCAATATGGCGTTCGCTGAATATGTCCATCCTTATTGGTGGCTTAGAAAATTGCAAAATAAATCATAAATTTTGAGTTTTTAAAAATATTCATAACTTATGTAAAAATTAACTTAGAACCTTCTTATTACACGGAATGCTGATACTTCTTGTACTTAAATTATATTTTAAATTTCAAAGCAATTGGTCAAATAGTTTAAAAGTTATTTAATTTGTTTATCCCAAATTCATTTTTTTTGCAACACTACAAGTCAGAAAATTATGAGGCTACAATCATACTTCGGACAGTTTATGAAAGAAGAACATTTATACTATTACCATTATTAAAAATAAATGACAAAAAATAATTTTAAACAGTGTAAAATTATTTTGAAAAACGTTGATTTTTTGCTTACTTATAAACAATTAGAATAACTTTTTAACCGTTACCTGTAGAAAAATTATTTTTTCATATTTAGAAAGACTGAATTTTTATACACATTTAGAAAGAAAAACAACTGTCCTAGGACAATTAGGGACAAAGTTAGCCCCCCCCCCCATTTATTTAATTCACATGTTTTTGCAAAATAATTTTGCAATATTTATAATTATTTTTTGTAATTTTTTTTTAATTAAATTAATACTGTAAATTTCCTTCTTCCATAAACTATCCAAAGTATTACTGTAGCTTCATCATTTTCTGACTTACAGTGTTGCAAAAAAAATAAATTTGGGATAAACAAATTAAATAACTTTTAAACTATTTGACCAATTTCTTCGAAATTTAGGGTATGAATTAAGCACCATAAGTCTCAGCATTCCGTGTAATAAGAAGGTTCTAAGTTAATTTTTACATAAGTTATAAATATTTATAAAAACTCAAAATTTATGATTTATTTTGCAATTTTCTAAGCAACCAATAAGGATAGACATATTAAGCAAACGCCATATTGAAGTTTTTTATACCGTTTATGAGTTTCTTACTCTCAAATTTGTTTAAAATGACGATGATTTCTTAGTAATAGACGAAAAAAGCGAAAATTTACCGTTTTTTGATCTTCATTTGTTTATAACTATGTATATCATCAAAATCGGCTGCAGGAAATATATAGGTTATTATTATAGATGTCCATATTACTCAAAAAATTTGGTTTCGGCCTGGAGGGGGTTGTGTCACCAACAGGCTATTTTTTTTCCTTATTTCTCTGAACTAGATTCCGACATAGTCGGCAACTGCAAACGGCAGTTATAGTTGTTACCATGACATACGTAATTTGTATAATTATTAGCAACTAGATATTGCAATTGCTGTATCCAGCAATCCAGCGCTTTTTTTTTACATGCTGAATCCAGCAAACCGTGCTGGATCCAGCAGCGCGGATCCGCAAACGTGTCAAATTCGAAATAGGTTACTTAACGTCTTCATTAGCCTCTTTATTCAAAGCCGTGAGTCGGCAACTTCCCATTCTATTGCGCTAGCAGTAGCTTAGTATGCTGGAAAGTTTCTATAGCTTAAAAGTTTCATCGATAAAGCGTTGATGTATATTGATTCTGCGATAAAATTCTCTGCTGGCGAGTGGTCAATAATCTATGAGTTAATCGCCACTTTTAATAGAGTCCACTTTGATAACGGCCGACACAACCATGAAATTTGTCTTAGACAATCTAAATAGCCAGGACTCTCGTCTCAATGCCGATCTATCGGAAGCAATGCGCAACAGAATTACAGAACGGCGCTTCTATGAGATTACAGGTACATTAGTGTATTTACAAAATCAAAAAAAGTATGACGAAGGACTAAACAATCCTGGTTACTTCCCCATGCTGAAAAAGAATGCAGTGCGACAAGAGATGAAAAATTTGTTGGTTCGTATAAATAAACAAGTAACTGTGGAACCAGTGCAAGAGATAATGGAAGAAGATGGGCCAACTAATCCGGAGCCCGTGAATTTTACTTTGGAACAAAAATTTGAGATTGAATTGAAACGAGAAAGAGAAAACATATATGTATAGCCAAAAAAAACTGGTTCTCAAAAAGATTACGAAAAGATTTTGGAAAAGGAAATGACGGTTTATGAGACCGAAGGAGTGAAAGGCGATCGTTTGTCAATGATCTATGACTATTTGGTGACCTTAAAACCGACCAGCACAGAGGCCGGAAGGGCTTTCTCCGCAACCGGCTTATATGTGCAGTTCTTTACGAAGCAGGTAAGGCCTGTTTTAAGGTATCCCTTTCAAAAAACTAAATAATTCGTGTTTCTGTTGTTTAGAAAGGACCCCACAGAAACATGGGAAATGGCTCTCTGTCAAATGCTCTGAAACTTTGAGTTCTGGTAGTCCTTGATGTGTAGAACAAAAGACTCGATGGGCCTCTAGCTCCAAAAAATCATGGTTTTAAGATATAAGCCTTTAAAGTTATAGGTACAGTGAGGACGTTTGAGTTTTTTTGGCATATATATCATACTAGTGACGTCATCCATCTGGGCATGATGACGTAATCGAGGATTTTTTTAAATGAGAATAGGAGTCGTGTGATAGCTCATTCGAAAGGTTATTTAATTCTCTATTCAGTAATATAAACATTAACATAATTATTTATACACGGTGCCCAAAAATTTTTTTTAAATTAAAATAATTGAGACAAAAAGAAGAATGTATATAATATATTTAATTCGAAATACATTTTACTGTTGTCCGAAAAAAGGAAAAAATGTTTATTTGATAAATAAATATTGTTCTTAGCTTAAATTCAATATTAAAGCTGCCACCCACCTGCCTCGTAACAGTTTGAACATTTAATTTAAGCGAAAAGCAATGTTTATTTTTCAAATTAACATTTTTTTCTGTTTTCATACAGCAGTAAAATGTATTTTGCATTAAATAAATTACATACATTCTTCTTTTTGTCTCAATTAATTTAATTAAAAAAATATTTCTTGGCACCCTGTATAAATAGGTAATTATCTTAATGTTTATATTAGTGAATAGAGAATTGAATAACCTTTCGAATGAGCTATCACACGACCCCTATTCTCATTTTAAAAAATTATCGATTGAGTCATCACACCCAGATGGATGACGTCACTAGTATGAAATGTATGCCAAAAAATTATAATTTAAAAATAAAAATCGACCTGATTCGGGATTTATCTCCAGAGTCGCCCATTCTCGAGAAAATGAATTTATTCTAACTCAAACGTCCTCACTTTACCTATAAGCTCAGAGGCCTATATCTTAAAACCATGATTTTTGGAGCTAGGGGCCCATCGAGTATTTTGTTCTATGCATCAAGGACCACCAGAATCCAAAGTTTCAAAAATGAATTTATATTTTATTTATTGTACCAGGAAAACTTACAGGAAACTATAAAGGAATCAAAAAACAATCAGATATTATTAGTTTTCCTTTCCATATTAGTCCATGTGTGAGGCCAGTTTCGTATGAAAAATGTTTCTGACTCGATTTCTTTGCGGATTCCTATTCAAAAATGTCCCCTTTAAACAAATCGGAAGGGTGAAACATTTTTTAAAGCAAATTTAAAATTACTTTTTTGCCTCGAAGAATGTATTTTATTTTTAGGTTTCTTGGGTAATTGTAAACAAAAAAGGTCTCTTGTCATATTTCTGAAAAGTTGATAGTTTTCGAGTTATAAGCGATTTAAAATCTGAAAAATGCAAAAACGTGCATTTATGATGCTTGAAAACTCGTTAAGTTTTAATAAAGTGACAGATATTTTTTGTTTAAAATGACCCAAAAATGTTAAAAACATATTTTCGGGGGTAAGAAAGGTGATGTTTTGAATTTGTTAAAAAAATGTTAAACAATTTCTGCCCAAAAATTTTGCCCGGCACCCTTCTGATTTGTTTATAGGGGATATTTTTTAACAAGAATCCGCAAAGAAACCGAATCAGAACAGCCAGACACAGGCAGCATAAATCCTGACCCCGGAAGTGTCATAGGTTTTCGAAACGGACCCCCATGGAAACTAATTGGTGACCCCTGCTTTAGCATATACAGACAAAAAAAACATTAAAATCGTGTTTTTATTTTGATTTCACATTTTGCTGGATCCAGGTGGATTCAGGCCACTCTTGCAAAAATCCAGCTGGATTGAAAATGCTGCTGGATTGCAATCCCTACTAGCAACTGACGTTCTGCCGGACAGCAATTGCAGTTAGATGTCGGAATCAGTCTCATACAAATTAATAGCGCAAATTAGTGACGTCGACTAGTGCAGTTGCTGCCTGCCGTCGATGTCGGAATCGTACCTTTAGCTTTCGGAAAATACGATGTAAGCATCTCAATAACTTAATTTTGCAAAATTTGCTGTCTTCAGATTCGTGTATGGATTTTCTAAAATCAGAAAAATGTATTGCAACCTTATCATTTCATCATCAGATTTTAATTTTCCCAGAATTTTCAAATTTATTTTCTTTTTCATTTTGAGAACGATTTCTGGAGTGGAAATCGAAACGTCAATAGTCGTTAGTTAAGAAATGTAATATTCATTACACCAACAATTGTGGCTCAATACGATATAAACACTAAACATTTTTCAGTTTCGTGCAAAGATTCGATAAATGTGCTTTCAGAGTAGAGATTGAAGATTAGAGGAGACAAAATGCAGCCTTGCCTCACGCCACTCATGATTTTTACATATTCGGTGTGTTCACAAGATTTGCGGTCTGATTCCGGTAAAGGATTCTAATTATTTTCAGATCTTGCTTGTTAGTTCCTCCTGTTAGGATTTGCATCATGTTGGCGTGTTAGAATCGATCAGACGCTTTTTCGTAATAAACCAGATATACGTATACATCGTAATTGACGTACCTGTATCTTTCTTCTTTCGTCCATTTAATTCTTTACATTTTGAACTACACTGCGCTCCAAAATTAACGCATAATTTTTAAATTCTTATTTTCAGTTGTAATGAAAAAATTTTTGTTTGTTCTTTTCTGCTTTATGGTTGTTTTAGAACATCTTAAATAAAAAACTTTTCTTTTTTACAAAAAATGTATTGAAAGTAACAATATAACCTCATAAAATCTAAACAAACAACTGATCTAAACAAACTAACATTATAATTATATGACGGAATTGAAATTTTTAAAGTTTAAGAAAGTACTAGTACCGAGTACTAGTATCGAGTATTGCCTCCTCTGGCATTTATTACAGCTTGACAACAATCTCTCATACTGAGAATTACCTTTCTAATTTCTTCTTGATCAATTTGATCCCAAATTTCAACTAACCGTAAAAACAGTTCATCTAATGTGTTTGGTGCATTAGGTGGTTGTCGTAGTCGTCTGCCTATGATGTCCCAAACGTGTTCTATTATGTTGAGGTCAGGACTTCTCGCAGGCCAATCCATGGCAGCAATTCCAACCTAATGACGATATTGCTGCACAATTCTTGCAATGAGTGGCCTGGCATTATCTTGCATAAGCATGAAATTATCCCTAATAAATGGTGCAAATGGCGCGACATGCTCTTCTAAAATATCTGTTATATACCTCTGCGATGTAAGCTGCCCGTGATATATTCTAACTAACAGTGGCGTACCGATAGATTAGCAGGCCCTGGTTCCAGTTGTGATGCGGGCCCACCCGCTCAATAAATACTCACATTGTATAACACGAGTATCGAGCATCTAGTCTATTGTATTGGGATTATTTTTATGACCCACCGTGTAAAACTTGGATTGAATATCTCAGTTTCCGAATTTCTGCAATCTTGTAATTTACCTACAACTTATTCATGGATCGTGCTAATATAAAAAAAATACAAGTGTTTGAGATAGCACGTGTAGGTAGGTATCGGCGGTTAGTCTTTAAACAAGGACTTCTGCAAGCAGGTAAAACGAGCAACCTTACAAAAGCGTTCTCTGTGTTTTTTAATAAATTTTTATTTCAATTTTTTTGATGAATAGTTATTCTTCGTTTTTATTAATAAGTACCTACACAATAATTATAATACACTGGGGTGCAAAATTAACCGGACACCTTAAAAATGAGTAATTTTTGATGTCTCGAATTTTCTAAACCTGTTGTCCGAATTAAGTAATTTTTTAATATGTTGTAACCTTATTCTTTAGCAATATCGCTGTACTAATAATGTTGCTAGACAGGTAAATTTTCATTGTATACCAGGTGTACCAATGAAACTGTGTTTTATTCTCAAACTTCGCATCGCCCTGTGGATTATTCTAGCATTTATAAAATACTCCAATTAAAACCCAACTATAGCCTCATGTTTTCTCAATATTCTGGTTTTTGATTCATTCGCTTATGTTGGACCGTAAAAAAGTTAGGTACTTTAACAATTAGTCATGTTTTTCATTAATACAGGGTGTTTTTAAATAAGTATGGCAAACTTCAAGAGGTAATTCTACATGAAAAAATAATGACAGTTTGCTTTATAAACCTTTGTCCGCAAATTCTTCGTTTCTGAGATAGAGGGTGTTCAAATTTTTCTTACAAACTGACGATTTATTTATTGCTTTAAAACCGGTTAAGATATGCAAATGAAATTTGGTGGGTTTTAAGACGTAGTTATTGTACATTTTTTCACATACAAGTAAGAATTTAATATTCACCATTGGCGCGCATACGGGTAATATGAGCGCTCGTATTACCCGTATGCGCGTCAATGGTGAATATTAAATTCTTAATTGTATGTAAAAAAAATGTGCGAAAACGACGTCTTAAAACCCAGCCAATTTCATTTGCATATCTCATCCGGTTTTAAAGCTATAAATAAATCGTCAGTTTGTATGTAAGAAAAATTTCAACACCCAACAGCCATACTTATTTAGAAACACCATGTCTTGATGAAAAACATGGCTAGTTGTTGAAGTACCTAACTTTTTTATGGGGTAATGTAAGCGAATGAATCAAAAAACAAAATGTTGAGAAAACATGAGGCTATAGTTGGATTCTAATTTCAGAATTTTATAAATGCTAGAATATTCCACAGGGTGATGAGAACTTTGAGAAAAAAACACCGTTTGATTGGTACACCTGGTATACAATGAAAATTTAACTGTTTAGCAACGATACTATTACAGCGATATTGTTAAAGAATAAGGCTATAATATTTTTAAAAAATCAATTAAATCGGGCAACAGGTTTAGGAAATTTGAAACATTAAAAATGACCCGTTTTTAAGGTGTCCGGTTAATTTTGCAGCCCAGTGTATATTAAGCAGGTACATTTCGTAGTGTGTACTTGTGTAGTTCAAAATGTCCCCATCAAATTAGAAACAAAAGAAGCAAAAAGCGCTTTAGAGTGGGCCCTGGTTCCGCGGAACCATGCTCAGTACGCCACTGCTAACTAATTCCATACGAGCCTTCCAATTAATCCCACACCATTACCGAGCCGCCGCCATACTGTACAGTCCCTACGGTGTTACACTGTGCGTAGCGTTCCCCAGGCCTGCTATACACTCGGTTTCTCCTGTCATCAGAAAAAAGGCAGTACCTGGATTCATCGGTGAACAATATTCTTCCCTAATCGTCATTATTCCAATCAACATGTTCACAAGCAAAATGCAATCTTTGCCTTCTATGGTCTCTGGTCAATGATGGCCACTTGGTGCCCTTCCAGGGCGTAAGTCGTTTTCGGCAAGTCTTCTTCTAATCGTATTTCGGCTGATTCTAAAGTTATAACTAAAGCTCGGGTTATAGGCAAAATGCCTTTTTTGCCTATTTTGTCTATTATAATTGTTTTTTGCACTTTTTGCCTTTTTTCGTAAATTCCGCCTATTTGTGCCTTTTTTAAAATTTCATGGTAGTACCCATGATATTATTCTATTACTAAACCATTCTATAATAAAATTTTGGGTCAATAATAAAATATCAATGGTTTGTTTACACAACAGATTTCTAGGAAAATGTACCTGATCGAGACTTGAGGGTTAACTATTTGGAAATCCCTAAGCTTTATTAGTTTATTATCAGTTGTACAGTCGGTTACTGTATCAGAGTTTAGTCACAAATTGCTATATCCTAGTTTAGTTTTGTTGCGTATACCGAAAAGCAAAGAACACGTTTTAAAACGTTTTAGACATTTGTGTGAAAAGATGACATCTAAATTAAGGCTATGGATTGCACCTTATTCGGAACTTTCTCTAGAAGGAGATGGAGCATTTTGTAAACCATGGGGCAAATCGGTAAGTTTTATTTTTTCTCTTTTTTTTTTCTCGTCCCACAACATAACTAAATTCTAAAGCGGTTTTAGAATTCTAATTATTTTTTTTTTAATTCTCAGATTTCAAGTAGAAAAAAGTACTTTATTGACCAGCATTGTGGAACCCCACTTCATAAACGTAATTTGGAAAAATTAAATTCATCTAAGTTAGCCCAAATATCTCTGCGGGATAGTTTAAGCAGTTCAAAAAAAGGAGGAAGACGCATTTAAATTTGATTTATGCCAGATGATGATTGCATCCAACATTCCTCTATATAAAGTTAATAACCCTAGTTTTAAATGCTTTTTCGAAAAATATCTTAATAAATCCTTACCGGACGAGAGTACATTGAGAAAACATACTGTGGAAAAATGTTATGTGGAATGTAGTTCAAAAATTAAGCGGGAGTTAGAGGGCAATTTTTTGTATATTATCGTGGATGAAACGACAGATGTATGCGGCAGGTATATAGCTAATTTAATGATTGGAATTTTGAACGAAAACTTTGCGAGAAAACCTTATTTAGTTGCCGTTAAAGAATTGGAAAAAACAAACAATTTAACAATAAGTCGATTTATACAAGATAGTTTAACAAACCTCTTTTTACCCAACCCTCTACCAGTGAATAAAATAGTTTTAATGCTTTCAGATGCTGCGGCATATATGTTAAAAGCTGCTGTTAATTTAAAGATTTTTTATCCTAATTTAATTCATTGCATTGTGTAGCCCACGGGGTAAATAGAATTGCTGAAGAAATAAGAAATCTGTTTCCGTTGGTAAATAATTTTATAAATTTTATGAAAAAAGTTTTTGTAAAGGCTCCGTTAAGGGTGCAAATATATAAAGAAAGACTTCCCGGTGTCCCTTTGCCACCTAAACCAATAATTACAAGGTGGGGAACCTGGCTCGAAGAAGTTTTTTTACTTTGAACACTGCAATGAAATAGAATTAGTTATGTCAGAATTTGATGATGATATTTCCGAAGCCATTCGAGAAGCAAAAAAAATATTAAAAAATCGCAAATTGAAACAGGAATTCGCTTATATCAATGACAATTATAAATTAATAGTTACCACAATTACCTTATTAGAAAAACAAGAGATAAATTTATGTGAGTCAGTAAAATTAATAGATAATTTAAAGACGAAAATTAAATCGGCACCTGGAAGTAACGGTCAATTAATTTTTAAAAAACTGAAATATGTTTTCGACAAGAATGAAGGTTTTTCGTTTTTATCTAATGTTGCTAAAGTTTTGAATGGGACATTTTCCGAGGAATTACAAATTATGCCAGATTTATTATTAGCTCTGAAATATGCTCCAATTACATCTGTCGATGTCGAACGTTCGTTTTCAATGTACAAATTAATTTTAAGTGATCGAAGACATAGTTTTAAGACCGAAAATATTGAAAAACATTTAGTTGTTTCTATTAATGATAAAATTTTAAGTGGTTACAATGTTTAATTATTAATTAACAGTTATTTAGTTACTAGTTTATTTATACTAATGTTATGATTATGATGTGTAAATATACCTGCCTTAAGTTAATATTACGTTAATTCACTTTGTACAATAAATAATAAGTTATATTCCTTTATTGCCTATATTTTGCCTAAATGTTAATATTCCTGCCTTTTTTAATAAAAATCTTTGCCTATATAGGCGCCTTTTTCTTCAATTTTTTTGCCTATAAATCCGAGCTTTAGTTATAACGATCCAAAAATTCATTTTGTAGAGAAGTAGGTACTGCTAACAAACCTTTGTCTCGGTGTACGAAGTATCAAAAACCGGTCTTGATTAGGAGTTATAACCCTTCTACGGCCATGACCGGGTCCTCTCGAGTTACTTCCAGTAACAGAAAAACGTGTTAACACTCTTGAAATGGTTGACTGAATGACGTTAAAACGTTCAGCGAGTTCGACTTGAGTGTATCTTTCTTCGCGGAGAGTAACGATTCTAATACAGTCCCTTTCAGACAAATTTCGATTTTCTTGCTGCTGGTGGTTCATTTCAAAGGAAAAAACACTCAATAAACTTGATAACTCCTTTAAACGTTTAGCAGAACGTATTTCAACCCAACTAAATTCGAAATAAAATGATGCACAACTAGCATGTTTTTAATTTTTTTGCAAGAAATGATAAAAACATCAGCTTTTTTACCGTTTTTTAGATAAATTTTACAATATACCGTGGGTAACAATAATATATTATCACAAAAATCGAAAGACTAAAATTATTTGATTTACCACGGTTTTTAAAATTATGCGTTAATTTTGGGATATTGTTCTCCTTAGCATGTTTGTATAACAGAGATTTTGAGGCCAAAAAATCGGTAGTGGGATCAATACATTGCCATATTATTTCTGCTTGGTAATGATGAGTTTGTTCCCGTCTCCATTTTTGAGTCGGTGTCTCGAAGTTAATTCCTGAAAACTTATTCCTTTAGCGGCCTGTCTAATGTAATGCAATTTGCATATTTGCTCAAGTCTAGATAGACATAATAAAACACATTGAAGAGTACAGGGGAAAACCAAATAATGTCACATTTTATACATATAGAGAAACACCAATAAATGTATAATTCTTGTGATATGTAAAAACTACTTAGCAGATTTGTTTCATTTTCATCGATATTATTAAATGTTATAATACTTCAATATTGATATATTAAAATTTTTAACATAAATATCAATTCAGACAAAGAAAAAAAGATCAAAAACAAGAAATGTCATTTTATTATTATGAATGTACCTATATTAAGCAGTTAACAATTCTTATTCATATTGTAAACTATCAAAGTATTCTCACTTTAAAGCATAACTCCTTCACTACATAAAAAACGCTGGACGGAAGGGCCGCCCGAGAACTTTAGATATCGTACCGATCTATTATCGTTATGGTACTAGATACTGGCATTCTATAAAAATAACAAAGTTACTCGTTATTTTGATATTTTAGAAACACCTTCTGTACTTGAAAGTATTTTATGGTTCTACGCATCATTAATTCCTGCATTTGAGAAAATGTTCGATGCCGTATTTCGGGGACTATAGATGTATAGATTATTGCATAAATCAGTAGAATATTATAGTCATACTTTCATTTCAAATTAGTTCATTTTTCTGAGAAATTAATAGTTTACAATATTTGCATTTCATTCTATTTCGTTTACGCCAGTCAATGCGCGAGATTAAGAACAAGATATTATCTCCGAATTCTATCCTACTGCATGGATTTTAATGAAATTTTGGGAGTAGCCCAATCTCCTAATTCAAAGTCTATCCTATATACTATGGCGCTTTTATCATGGGGGAGGTTCCCACCACTTCACAGGGGTGAAATATTTTTATTTTCGAATTACATGGAGAAAAAGGAAGATTTTTAAAAAAATTTAAAAATTCATTCTATAATTTGATCACATTTATTACAAAAACCATTCATTTTAAACCCGTTCAACTTTTTGAAAGTAGAAATAACACTATATTAAAAGGTATTGGAAAAGAAAAACAATGCATTTAAATTATGGTGGATGGGGAGTTAAATGTATATATTTTTCATTTTTTCTTAAAGTACATTAGTCATATATTTTTTTGCACCATATCTCGCTTAGTTTGTATGTAACCGACATTTAACGGTGCTCGTTTTAAAGGCCTTTTCAAACACTACAAAAGGTGTTGGTAGCATTACACACCTAAAACCTACCGTTCCTCTGTTATTTCAAGTTGAATACACCAATTTGAGCATGCACCAAAAAACAAACTATTTTCACCTACCATATCTCTTTTTGTATTATAAATAGAACATTTACGAAGGAACGAATCTCTTTATTATTTATAATCTAAAAAATGTTTTATATAGTGTTTTTAGTTCGATGCATAGTTTTTAAGGTATTCACAAAAAAACCGTCCGAAAAGGTGTCATTTTTCAATGAAAATGTCCAATTTTCAACTACGCATAACTCAAAAAGTATTGAGTTCTCAAAAAAAAACTATAACCAGTTTTTGCTTAGAAATAGGTTCTTTAGCCACTTCCGTGCTTATTTTGACCAACAAATTTTCCACCCCCTTGAAGAAGTGGGAACCGCCCCAAGATAAAACCGCCATAGTATATAGGGTAGATTTTGTTTCTTGAGCTATTCTCTGCTTACTGTGAAAATATCAAGTACATCAATGTAGTAGGATTGAATTCGGAGCCATATATCCTCATTGACTGCCCTACAATAATGCTCTGCTATGATCGCGTGAGAGAGGACACACATAAGATTATAGCAAAATTTCTATTTACCGTAACTTTTCGAGTTTTTCAGCTACAGCAATAAATTTTATGTCATTGGAAAGGTAATTTTGCATTCTTTTAAAATACGTAAAAATATACAGGGCGTATTAAAAAAAAATAAGATTTCTTATTCATTTCCGGTTCAACCGGAAGCCATATTTTTGGTAAAATTTATTGTGATAATAGATAATAAAGTACCATATATGTCTGCAAAATTTCAAATTTTACTTTCTATTAAGAAGGAAGTTACGGGCACTCGAATATTTTTTTATAAAAAATTCATAACTCCCCTCCTATGGGGAGTTAAGAAATCTGACTAATGTCATTTAATTTACTTATAGGATATTAAAAATGTATAAAATAAATAAAATAAAAAAATTCCTTGGAGCCATTTTTGAGAAAATCTAGTTCAAATTTATGTCAAATTTTGACCCCTTAAATATAGGCAACCCGTAACTTTTTCTGAAAAACGATAACATCCTTCTTATAGCCCCATCTTTAGGCTATATAACGACTTTTTCAAATTAAACTTATCTTAAACAAGTTTTTAGATAGGTAGGGAAATGTGTCGGGTGGGCGGTCGGCCATGTTGGCCGCCATTTTGAATTTGGAAATGTCAAATTCCGTATTTTTATTTACCTATCGATGAGCTTACTTTGAGTTAAATTTCATTCATTTCGGTCAAAATTTGCAAAAATGGGCCCTAAATAACCCCCCTATTTCGGCCCCCCTTTGAGAGTTTTTTTAAAAGCTTAGTTTCTCGACAAAATTCTCTTAAACTTACTCATAACGAATTTCATCAAAATCGGTCCGGTGGTTTTTGCTGGGCGGTGGCGACATACGTACGTACGTACGTACGTACATACTTCCGACATGTTTTTTTTATTTGCTTTTTAGACTCAGGGGAACTCAAAACGTCGAAAAAAAGTGAAATCTGAAAAAATTTTTTTTGCACGATCCTATAACTTTATCTATTACTTATACTATACTACGTATGTATAGTACGATAAAATAAAACACGAAATAATCGCGGCATAACCGGCAGCTACACGTGGGATACTGCTGGCATTGCTTATTTTTGTTCGGTAGAGCATGGACAACCCCCGTTCTTTGCGTGTATACACATTTTTAGAAAATTTACATAGACTGATCTTCCTGGTTATTGTCCTGAATCGATAAGTCAGTTGATAGTCCTCAGTTTTTGCTACCACATGACGAGAAAAGCCAAAATTCTTGAAAAAGTGACATTTCTTGTTTTTCCCCTGTGCATTTATAGTAGGTATATTTAATTTTTTATTTTATATTATTTATTTTCTATAGTATATTTTTATTTATTTATACAGCAACCATTTACAGATCCTTGGGTTATCGTATGGAATAACATTTAATGTAAAAGACAATTAATATGAAAAAAATGCTTTCGGAAGTTTTAATTTTAGGATATTTTTTTAATTCAGCTTAAATGCCTCGACAACTAAGCCCATTGGCATGGTACGGTTGATTTCGCAATCAGATGTAGTGTGTGTGTTGAGTAAATGTCTTGTTACTTTGAAAAGTCGACTTCATTGTCTTTACAAAGGGGCGCTAATAATAATTATTGTAGGTTTCCGAACAACGATAGAAATTATTTTTATTTATTAATTTTTAATAAAAAAGAAATTCCTACCCACTTGGAACACGAATTCACAATCCTTAGATCCAAAGGCCTTAGACCAGACCTTAGACCTCTCTAACAACTGAGCCACAGTGAGAAAAATAAAAATTCAATTTTACAGGATTTTATAAAAAGAGCAGTTAATATTTTGGTGAGAGCGTCTTTCATAACTTAAATTTTGGCGAGAGCGCTAGCAATACTATAGAATTTACCCGTGTTGAGCTGCCCCCCCCCCCCCCCCCCACTTGCAAAAATTAAAAAACAAATAGCCCTGATTTATGAGCTATTTATGAGCTCTCATATTCCGCAAACTAAAAATTTTGAGCTCGTTCCACTGAGCAGGAATTTAATACCCTAGTGGGGGGGGGCTGAGTCAGCCCCCCCCCACTACTTAAAAATAGGAATATTGAATCGGTTTTTGCGGCAGAATTACGAGCTATTTATGAGCTCTTGAAATTATATAGTTTCGATTTTTGAGCTCATCCCCTTCACCCCCAAACAACCCTTTAATTGATTTAACTTAAGAGAAAGATGCTGAGAAAACTTAAAATATATCGTATTGCGAATATAATTCCTATAGCTTATATACTCTAAGAATAAACTATTAAATCAAGAGCATTTCGATTATTGAGCTACAACCCCTTCGCCAGAAAACCACCCTATCTTCCCGGCTTAAGAGAAAGTTGTATTTAAAATGCGTTAAACTAATTATTTGGCGACTACATATCATTTAATAATTTATAAGCTTCCAAATTACGCGCATTTAGATCAGTAAATTGCAATTTATTTTGTATAGTGCAGTCACTGAAGGTAAAAATCAACGATTACCTTCAATTTCGGTGAACCTTCATCGATTTTCACGAAAATTGGTCAGTGGTTAGAGGATACGTCAAGAAACAAAGGTGACATGGTACCACCTTGCGCCTTTACCCTGAGGGTGGATACCGCCCCTTCTCGGGGGTGAAAATTATTTTATAAAAAATAAATGCACAAATCAATAAAAGAACAAATTAAAAGCAAAATTTATTATATAAAGTTAAAAAAATAAGTCAATACTTTTTAAGTTATTAAAGATCAAAGATTTTAATTATTTGTGAAAAAAATGCATGTTTTGAAAAGGTTTTTTGTAAATCACTGAAAAACTTTAAGTTTTTACAAAAAAGTTAATAGTAGTTTAATTCGTATAGCTTATATTCTAAGAATAAACTCTTAAATCACGCGTCTTTCGATTATAGAGCTACAACCCCTTCGCAAGAAAACGACCCCATATTCCCGGCTTAAGAGAGAGTTGTTCTTAAAATAATTTAAATTAATTATTTGGCGACTACATATCGTTTAATAATTTATGAGCTTGCAAAATATACGCATCTCAATTATTGAATTGCCATTTTCTTTCTATAGTGCAGTCACTGAAGGTAAAAATCAACTAGTACCTTCGATTTCGGTAAATCTCCATTCATTTTCACGAAAATTGGTGAGCGGATTTTGATACTATCAACTTTTTCTGCATCTTATTTTTCATAGGTATTTCTAAGTACTTTGACAAGTATTTAGTACCTAAGTGTTATAAAATGCATCTCTTTCCCGTTATTTAAGCTTGAACCCTTAGATTTTAACAGTCGTGGAAAAAAATATACATTTAATTACCAATAACTTACTTTAAATTAACATTTAAGGGTTTTTCAAGTAAGCAATTTATTATATTTTTTATTAGCTTCAATTTTAGTGATGAAAACTTTTTTGTAAAAACTTACAGTTTTTGAGTCATTTATGAAAAATCGCTCTAAAGCATGCATTTTCTTTCCAAAAATTAAAATATTTGATCTTTAATAACTCAAAAAGTATTGATTTATTTTAATCACATTATATAACAAATTTTGCTTACAATTTGTCTCTCTCTCGATTTGTGGGGTTATTTTTAATAAAGTAATTTTCACTCCCGAGAAGGGGTGACATATACCCCAGGCTAAAACCCCAAGTTGTTATTGTCAATTCGTGAAAATAAATGGAGATTTACCGAAATCGAAGGTACTAGTTGATTTTTACCTTCAGTGACTGCACTATAGAAAGAAAATGGCAATTCAATAATTGAGATGCGTATATTTTGCAAGCTCATAAATTATTAAACGATATGTAGTCACCAAATAATTAATTTAAATTATTTTAAGAACAACTCTCTCTTAAGCCGGGAATATGGGGTCGTTTTCTTGCGAAGGGGTTGTAGCTCTATAATCGAAAGACGCGTGATTTAAGAGTTTATTCTTAGAATATAAGCTATACGAATTAAACTACTATTAACTTTTTTGTAAAAACTTAAAGTTTTTCAGTGATTTACAAAAAACCTTTTCAAAACATGCATTTTTTTCACAAATAATTAAAATCTTTGATCTTTAATAACTTAAAAAGTATTGACTTATTTTATTAACTTTATATAATAAATTTTGCTTTTAATTTGTTCTTTTATTGATTTGTGCATTTATTTTTTATAAAATAATTTTCACCCCCGAGAAGGGGCGGTATCCAGCCTCAGGGTAAAGGCGCAAGGTGGTACCATGTCACCTTTGTTTCTTGACGTATCCTCTAACTACTGACCAATTTTCGTGAAAATCGATGACGGTTCACCGAAATTGAAGGTAATCGTTGATTTTTACCTTCAGTGACTGCACTATACAAAATAAATTGCAATCTACTGATCTAAATGCGCGTAATTTGGAAGCTTATAAATTATTAAATGATACGTAGTCGCCAAATAATTAGTTTAATGCATTTTAAGTACAACTTTCTCTTAAGCCGGGAAGATAGGGTGGTTTTCTTGCGAAGGGGTTGTAGCTCAATAATCGAAATGCTCTTGATTTAATAGTTTATTCTTAGAGTATATAAGCTATATGAATTATATCCGCAATACGATATATTTTAAGTTTTCTCAGCATCTTTCTCTTAAGTTAAATCAATTAAAGGGTTGTTTGGGGGTGAAGGGGATGAGCTCAAAAATCGAAACTATATAATTTCAAGAGCTCATAAATAGCTCGTAATTCTGCCGCAAAAACCGATTCAATATTCCTATTTTTAAGTAGTGGGGGGGGCTGACTCAGCCCCCCCCCCACGAGGGTATTAAATTCCTGCTCAGTGGAACGAGCTCAAAATTTTTAGTTTGCGGAATATGAGAGCTCATAAATAGCTCATAAATCAGGGCTATTTGTTTTTTAATTTTTGCAAGTGGTGGGGCCAACTCAACACGAGTATAGAATTTTGTCGTCGATTATTGTATTACTGACTGCATAACTACTGCTAATGGTGATGGTTTTGGAATTTTTAAGTAAATAGGTACTCACTCCCTTCTAAATCTAAAGGCGGCGCCAGACATGCAGTATTTGGCAAATACTGAACAAGTGCTAAATATCAAATATTTGAGTGCTCATGAAAGTGTTCGTTAAACGGCAAGCACCTTGCACCACATATTCGAGATTTTTCGTGTATCGAATCACTGTGGGAACAACAAATATATTCTAAACGAACAAAAAATGTAGGTGTAGGTACATAACGGTTAGTGATACATATGAGCTTCTTATAAATTTAGCCGCTTTTGTCATTAAGTCTGGTGGAAGTTTATTATTAAATAACAGAAAAAAAGCCAAGAATGAGAAGATGGTGGATGGTGTCACTTAATCAAACCACTTTTTAAGCTTTTTTGCTTTTCGCGAACGGGCTCTAAATGATGCCATTAATGATTACTTTTTCTTTTTTAACTCGCTTAGGTATCGTGTATTTCTCACCGATCTTAACGTGTATTCGTTTTCATGCATCGTAAACATCATTTCGATTTTTATGATTTAAAAGATTCGCATTCCATATTATAGGTTCATTTTCATATTATACATCCAAATATTGTAAAATACTTTCATTGGTCTACTCTATATTTACTATTTTCAGTATTTTCTACATTCTGTAGCAATAAGTAAAATACTTCAATAAACGATATAAACTTTAACCCAACGTTTAAAAACTTGCTTATGCTTGCACGAATATGTAAATTACAATAAAAATATTCAAACGGCGAATATTTGTTTACTTTGAAGTGTTGAAAAGACCGACAACGTACGGGAACACGACAAATATTCGACAAGTACTAAAATTGGTCAATGCCAAATAGCAAGCAACCCCTCCACACTAATAGGCAAATAGCGAGCACTTGTTCAGTATTTGCCAAATACCGCATATCTGGCGCCGCCTTAAGAAGTCTCAAAGAGAAATATTCGTAAATACTAAGTACCTACCTACCTACAGGATGTTTGGTAAAGAATGAGCCATAGCTTAACCGTAGATTTCTGAGGTTAAAATAGGTCGATTTAAACTAGGTTATCTTAGTACGAAAGTTGTACCGAAATACAGGGTGTCAAAGTTTAACTTTTATTTTATTTATTTTTGAATATTTTCTGACAGGCATGGGATAAGAACAGGAAATTTGGTAAGTGGGGATTTTTTTGGGACGAGAAACCTAAATTTTCCACCAAAAATTATATATTACCCAGAGGGCGCCACATAAGTCTTTCAGCGCTCATTTAATACGTTCAATTTTTTTATCCCCCACTCTAAATAATGTTAAGATCAAAACGTTTATTCCCCTATTATTTTTACTTAAAAAAGGTATACTACACTCATCTTACTAAACTCAACCGTTTTCGAGATAAACGCATTTAAATCTACGATGAAAAATTCAATTTTTTGCATTTTATTGTAGTTACTAAAAACCATTTGACATATCTTTGTCATACTTGACAGTAAGTGTAGATACTGTACGACCCTTCCCAAGTTCTACGTTACTGATGGAATTGCTATTTTAGTGCAATACTTTCTATGCAAATAATAGATTCTCCATTCGTAACGATAAAGTCATTAGTTTTCGAGATATTTGAAGATAAAAACGAAGGGGCATAATACATTAATCAAAATAACTGTGCCGTTTCATTTTTAACTCAATATGTCTCGAAAACTAATGACTGTACCGTTACGAATATAGAGTACATTATTTACATACAAAGTATTGGAGAATCTAAAAATTAGGCTAAAATAGCAGTTCCGTCAGTGGCGTAGAATTTGGGAAGAGTCAACCATTTACTTTCCCCTGTCGTGTGCCTCTGGTAGTAGCCAGAATTAGCCAATTATTCAACATAATTTAGTAGTCTATTACAGCACCTACACTTTCTGCCAAGTATGACACGGATATGTCAAAAAGTTTTTAAGTACAGTATGCGGCAAAATAAACAGTACTGAAATGAATATTGAAATGTTTATGATTATTTATATATCTATAATACATGATATAGCCTTGCAAACATCATACACGGCGATGCACGTTCCCGATAAAACAGATGTTACAGATGTGCTCTGGCCAAAAGCGGATCTACGGGGAGGGATGATGAGGAAATTTCCAATCCAACAAGGTTAAAAATTATGAAAAAAAATTGTTCAAACATAAAAATATATTAGTCCACATGAAACCGAAACCACAGAAAGACAACTTCAACCCAATAAACACGCTAGTTAGGAAAATTAAGGGAACTTAATGTCTATAAGTTATTCTTTATGTCTTATGTAATCTGAGTTTATCTTTTTTATGTCTTTTGGTTGGTTTTTCATTGGAAGTTCCCCTGTAAACCAAATTTCCCCTCCCAAGGCAAATTCCTAGATCCGCCACTGCTTCTGGCACGAAAAAAATCTTTAATTCTAGTCCTCAATTCCGAAATGGCAAACGGTGACCCCTTCAGCATTGCCCATAAGTACGTATCTGGTGGCGTTAGTTTTGAGCGGCAGCTTCAAAAATGGTCGCACAGTATTCGAAGAGACTCCCTGGCAGTGTGATGACAGGTTATCCCGTCCTGCTGAAACCATTGTTGATTTTAAGTGTGGACCAGTTTCGTGACCTTTTCCGTATGGCCGAAAATAGTACTCCACTATAAAACATTTTTCTACAAAACTGAGAACCATCCTGAAGTATCTAATATTAACATGATATAGGGCTTTTCATTCTCAGTCATTTGTTTCGAGCTTCTGTCATGTGTCACATAATACTGATATATCTACGTCATACGTTATTGGCATATACCAATGATACAAACCAAAGACGTATGACGTAGATATATTAATATTATGTGACACATGACAGAAGCCCGAAACAAATGACAATCGATGAAAAGCCCTATTGGCAAACGTTATAACAACTTTCAGAAACCACTCAATACGTTTCGGCACATGACACATACAAATTTGAGGCATACGAATTTCAGTACTGTTTATTTTGCCGCATACCGGATTATGTTTTGTTAAATAATTTATTCTTTATTTTAAACTTTAAGAACTATTAATTATACCCGGTACTTTAAAAGTATTTGACATATTATCCTTATTATACTTCGCAGAAAGTTTAGGTACTGTACACTCTACTAAATTATGTTAAATAATGTTTCTGGCTACTACCAGTGGCATACGACAGGAGAAGTGAATGGTTGACCCTTCCGAAATTCTACGCCATTGGCGGAATTGCTATTTTAGTGCAATTTTTCGATTCTACAATTGGGACCGTGCAAGTTCGGCAAAGCGACACCTGGTTTCTACGCTCAGCAACATTATTCGCAATTTTAATTATATTGGCCAATTATAACTATTAGTTCTGGTTACTGGATAATTGGCCATAGTCCAAAAAAATAATAAGAAGAAAAAATAAGATTCAGGTTATGTTATTAAAACGTAAACAATTGACCATTCCAAATCACGTGATATAATATGGCCGGAGGCGGGCAAAAATTTAATAATATAGGGTTTACATCAGTTTTTGTAAAGAATATCCTGTTTGGTTTTGTTTTTTATTGTTAATTGTGCAGCGATGTTGTGATAGCAAATAAATATAAAGTAGTTTATCGTCTACAGAACTGAATTATCCCATAGTAGTTATTGACACAAACTGGTAACTACTATGGGATAATTCAGTTCTGTAGCGATAAACCACTTCATATTTAATTTGTTATCACAATTTCGCAGATTTCCCTACACAATTAACAAAAAAAAACAATCAAACAGGATTTTCTTTACAAATTAATGTCGATGTAAACATTAGATTTTGCCCTCCGCCGGTCATGTTTGACAGTTCATTGGAATGCCTAATTGTATGTAGTAAATAAAATTAGTTATTAAAATGCAGTACTGCAAGCAAAATACAATTACTTAAATTTACCTTAATATAATAATTGCATATCATATCAATATTGTGGAGCAATATATAATTTTCTTCTTCAATGACAGTAGGTATGAAATATACGTCAATTTGACAATTTCAATCGACAATATGAATTATTTAAGAAAGTTGCAATATTTCTCCGCTATAGGGCTTTTCATTCACAGTCATTTGTTTCGAGTTTCTGTCATGTGTCACATAATATTAATATATCTACGTCATACGTTATTTGCATATACCAATGATACAAACCAAAGAAGTATGAGGTAGATATATTAATATTATGTGACACGTGACAGAAGCTCGAAACAAATGACAATCGATGAAAAGCCTTATTCTCTCACGATCGTTTCTCCTATCCCCTCCAAGTACTTGCACACCGCGAATACTTTCTATGTAAATAATATACTCTTCATTCGTAACGATAAAGTCATTAGTTTTCGAAATATTTGAAGTTAAAAATGAAACGGTACAGTTATTTTAATTAATGTATTATGCCACTTCGTTTTTAATTTCAAATATCTCGAAAACTAATAACTTTATCGTTACGAAAGAAGGGTATATGATGTACATAGACAGTATTGAAGAATCAAAAAATGGCACTAAAATAGCAATTCCGCCAGTGGCGTAGAATTTAGGAAGGGTTAACCATTCACTTTCAGTCGTCATACGCCACTGGTAGTAGCCAGAAACGTTTGCTTAACCTAATTTAGTAGGGTGTACAGTACCTACACTTGCTGCCAAGTATGACAAGAGTATGTCAAATGGTTTTTAGTAACTACAATGAAATGCAAAAAATTGAATTTTGCATCGCAGATTTAAAATCCATTTATCTTAAAAATGGTTGATTTTAGAGAGATTAATTAGTCCAGGGTAATAAGGTTTTTCCCATGACACTCGAGCAGCCAGGGTACTGAAGCATTTTTTCGACAGGTAATACCTATAAGAGCAAATTGTAACTATTTCCTGCGTAGGATCTGGCGGCCATTTTTATTTATAAACAATTAAGTGTCAAAAAATGGCATTTTTCCCATTTTTTTCAAATCGATAGAAAACAGTGAAACTTATAGTTTTTTTAGTACAAATATCTTTGAGATTATGGGAAAAACTTTAAAATGACGTATTACAAAGTTTGATATACTCATTTATTGTTAATATAATTGCGAAAAAAGTCGGAATTGCAAAAAAAATAATTTTGCAATATCTATTGTAAAAATTAGTGTACAGCTTTGAAATTTTTGTCATATAAGGATTCTTAGGTGATTAATATGTGATAAAAATTTCAAAGCGATTCATTCAATTGTTTAAATTTTATTCAAATTGTTTATCCCAGAGAGCATTTTTTTTGCAATAACATAAGTCAGAAAAACATGACGTTAGAACCATTCCACAGGTATCAACTGAAAGAGCATGAGCAATATTTTCAACTTGGTTTAAAAAAAGCGAATAAAAAATGCATTTATTAGTAATAAATAATTATGCAAAAGTATCGTAAATCTTTCCTTATAAACTTTTTAGTTTGTTATATAAGAAATTATATATATTTATTACATTTTTTTATCAATTATGATATAAATAACATTACTTGGTAGTTGTGCACTTAAAACAGATTAAAAAAGTTAATTTTTTTGGAAAAAGTTATTCAAAAAGTTTATAAGGAAAGATTTACGATACTTTTGCATAATTATTTATTACTAATAAATGCATTTTTTATTCGCTTTCTTTAAACCAAGTTGAAAATATAGATCATGCTCTTCCATTTGACACCTGTGGAATGGTTCTAACGTCATATTTTTCTGACTTACGTTATTGCAAAAAAAATGCTCCCTGAGATAAACAATTCGAATAAAATTTAAACAATTGAATGAATCACTTTGAAATTTTTATCACATATTAAGCACCAAAGAACCCTCATTTAACAAAAATTTCAAAGCTGTACACTAATTTTTACAATAAATATTGCGAAATTAATTTTTTTGCAATTCCGACCTTTTTCCTCAATTATATTAACAATAAATGAGTATTTCAAACTTTGTAATATGTCATTTTAAAGCTTTTTCTATAATCTCAAAGATATTTGCACTAAGAAAATCATAAGTTTCACTGTTTTCCATTCATTTGAAAAAAAGTGAAAAATGCCATTTTTTGACAGTTAATTGTATATAAATAAAAATGGCCGCCAGATCCTACGCAGGAAATAGTTACAATTTGTTCCTATAGGTATTACTTCTCGAAAAAACGCTTCGGTACCCTGGCTGCTGAAGTGTCACGAACGGGGTATATTTTTGTCTTATTACCCTGGCCTAAATGTAGTATATAGTGGAATAAAAGTTTTGATCTCAAAATTGAACGTATTAAATGAGCGCTGAAATATTCAAAAATACATAAAATAGAAGTTTAACTTTGACACCCTGTATTTCGATTATTATAAACTTTCCTATGTATGTATATGTATATGTATTTCCTTTTTGTGCATGAAAACAACGCGTCGTATAAAAAAAGGAAGATATATTTTTTGTCACAAATTGAAGGAGGAATTCAAAAATGATTTTTAATTTGACATATCTCAGTGGAGCACAGTTTTTTTAATTCAGACCATTACCCATATGGTCGACAATGATGAATATAAAATTTTAATTGTATGTAAAAAATGTACAATCACCCCACCACACCCCACCAAATTTCAGTACAGTGTTGCCAGTAAAAAATGTGTATTTTTTTTTCTTCAACGCCTTGTATATCTTGAAAACGGATAGCGTTACAAACATTTTTTACTAAGGAAACCCATATTATTTTTCAGTTTTCTAGGTACCTATCCTAGAGAGGAGTTACACTTTTCTGAAACACCCTGTATGTACCTATTACCTACACAAAAAATCGGATTTTTAACACTCCACCTCCCGACCTATTACATACACACCAGGGCAACATACTTTGTCCATTTGTCAAATATGCTAAATATACAAATAATAAATATGTAAATGTCAAAAGTACAAAATGTAGTTAAATATGTCAAAATTTTAGTGTATAAAGAACTTTCAACTTATAATCATTAAAATATACTCATAACAAAATGGATAAGACAACAACAGCTCTACATCTTATTTTAGAAAGCGGATTTCGCGTAGGATTATGGATTACGTTTTTGTAAGTTAATTTTTAAGTTATGATAAATAATAGGTAAAAAAAGTCTACATTTATAAATTTTGCAAAAACAGAAAGGTACGAAAGGTAAATTCTTACGACGAAGTTACGTTCTTACGAGTTTTAAAGCTTTCTATACTTTATTTCACGTTAAGAATCGAACATTGCGAAGATAGCCCCATGCATTTATTATGAACGATAGAAGCGCGCCGATGCCACGCCGTACTGATTAAAATGAATAGTATATCGGCAGTCGAGTAGCCACCCGTGTCCGAGAGGTTTGTCAACACTGATCTCCATAAGCGTAACATTCTATTCTTAACGTGAAATAAAGTATACCTATGCATATGAAGCCACTTACAAACGTGTGCACAGAGGCGGCTTTACCTATTGTGCAGGGTGTGCGGTTGGTGCGGTGCACACGGGCGCCGGCATGTTGGGGGCGCCAAGCGCCAAAGAGCGGGTCCTTTACTTTGTTTCAACATAAAATAGGCTTTAAAACGATTAATGAAAAATTACATTGGCAACTAGGCGCGATTTATAGATTGCCGCCCGCCCGTCTGTCCGTCCAACGCTCCAATGGACGGGTGACAATCTTTTGATTACTTTGAAGACATATCGATAATGATTTCGAAATAGGTTGTGGACTCTCTAAAGGTCAAATTGCTTGGGACTTGTCGGGCATTTTCAAAGGCGTTTGTACACGTGTCGCGGGGTAATTTTGCGAAATAATCGTTGACGGAATAGATTATGTATTATATTTAAGTTAACATGTAAATATAAAGTAAAGCGGCTTTTCTTTTGATTAAAATTATTTAAAAGGAAGATTTTCTTTTATTACTACCACAATTATTGCGACATTCAGAGCTTCTCAAAAATTATCCGTATAAACAATTTATTGTTGGTTTTTTAGTAATACTGGAAATACGTAGTTCATCGTAGATTAGATTTGGGTAGGTTGTTCTGGCGCTGTGAATACCTATTGGCTCCCGACATCATGTATATTGCACAATTGCATCTGGATTTTTGTGTACATTATAAGCGTACATAACACCCTCTGTACCCTATGTACTAGTACTAGGTAGGTACATTCGACTATTCCATTTTGACTGCGCGTCTACGAAATAGTCTTCGGGCCCACATAAAAAATTATTAGCGACCACACCGTCAAAACTTTTTGTACTTGTTATTTGGGTGGAGTCGGACAAATTTGGAGCTTGGCGCATTATGGTGATGGAGCGTTTGTCTGTCAAGCTGTAACGAAGTTGTCAATTTTATGTAAGAAAAAAATGTATAATCACATTAGGAATTTTATTTTATTCAATGGCTTACATCATATAAACAGCGAAAACAATTTTGTCGGACAAAAATATTGGGCCATATGACGCGTCGGACACGCTAAATATGTCAAATTTATGAAAATAATAAATTTATTACCACAGGTCTAATTTTAGCAGAATCTACCATAAAACATTTTTACAATAATGTAGTAACCTTGTCGGACAATTTTCCCGGGGCTTATGCGCAGTCGGATGCGCCGAAGATGTCAATTTCCTGGAATCTTTTTATTTACAACCATTTTTCCGACAAAAATAGGAGGTTATAAGTAATTATATTCTAAATCAAAAAATCTAAGTGTCCGACAAAAATATTGGGGCAAATCGACAGCCGAACAAAAAATTTAATTTTTATTAGTAAACTATACTTTTAAACTATGCTGAGTTCGTGCATCCTTTATCTTCACAACCATTTTTCCGACAAAAGTAGTAGGTTACAAGTAATTATAGTCTTAAACAAAAAATGTAATTGTCTGAAAGAATGTTGGGGCAAACGAACAAAAAACTTAATTCTTTTAGATTATCGGCTCCCTTAAGAGGAGGCGTTGTCAAAAAAGTTTTTAAAACAGTTTTTCTCGGTTACTTTTGAATTGATTTAGCTGAAAATTGGTACACACACACTAAGTACAACATTTAAAAGAGCGTGACGTATAGTTGTACCCAAAATTTTTCAAAAATTTTCCGACAAGAGGGAAAATTTTGGAAAAGTTTTGATCTGAAAATTTGTGTACCTACATACTCCTTGAACAATGACGAACATCGTTGTATAGATTCTTTTCTCAAATTAAAAAAAAATTCCGACAAGAGGGAACATTTTTTGAAAATTTTGGACCTATAATTTTGTCCGACAAGTGATCCAATATGCGTTACTCATGTAAAAACAGTACAAAATAAAAATGACATCTGTGGCACTAAAGAAAAAAAATCCAGGAAATTGACATCTTCGGCGCATCCGACTGCGCATATGCCCCGTGAAAATTGTCCGACAAGGTTACCACATTATTGTAAAAACGTTTTATGGTAGATTGTGTTAAGATTAGCCATGTGGTAATAAATTTATTATTTTCATAAATTTGACATATTTAGCGTGTCCGACGCGTCACATGGCCCAATACTTTTGTCCGACAAAATTGTTTTCGCTGTTTATATGATAAAAACCATTGATTAAAATAAAATGACCAATGTGGTTATACATTTTTTTCTTGCATGAAATTGATAACTTCGTGACAGCTTGGAAGACAAACGCCCCACTACCATAATGCGCCCAGCTCCAAATGTGTCCGACTCCACCAAAATAATAAGTACAAAAAGTTTCGACAATGTGGTCATTAATAATAATTTTATATGTGGGCCCAAGGACTAAAAGGGCGCCAGGGCATCAATTGCACACGGGCGCTACATGGGCTAGAGCCGCCTCTGTGTGCATAGTGGAGCATCGCACCTCGCCAGGCACATCGCATCCTGAAAAAAAAATATTTTATATTTCAAAACGTAGCGAGGCGATTGGCGTGGCGACACAGCATAGAAAACGCAACAGCAGTGACACACTAGTAGGCGGGAAAAGTTCGCGCACTATTACTGCGCAGATCGTCGGCCATTTTGTGCGTAGTACCAGACAATGTAGAAAATCGACAGTGTTGCCGATTTGTACATAATTATCAGATTTACTCAACTTTTATGACATTCATATTTTGCCTATGGGAATGCCTGTGGGAATTATGTCAATAATTGGGACATAACACAAAATATTGACGATTGTATTGTTAATCTTTTGCATAAATTCCAGAAATTATTCAAAAAGAATCTCTTACGGGTAATAAAGTTGGTGACATCGGCAACACTGATGAACCAACACATCACATCACCACTGAGATGTACTACGCGAAAAATGGCGACCCTGTACTTTTCAACTTCAAAGGCGGCATCAGGGAGTGTCCTTGCTGGTTTCGTTTATTATGCTGTGGTGGCGAGGTCCTCCGTGATGTATAAATTTAAATGCATTAAATTTTATTATTTCTTCATTCGGCTATTTGGCAAGGATATAAAGCACTATCGCCTAAACCTCTAACTTTTTTAAAGTAAAACAGATCGTTATGAAATTTTTTGCATTCGATTCGGGAGAGCTTCAGAAAAATTGTTGACCAAGAATCACAATTGAATTGTTGTAGGCGGAAAATGCATTTTCCAAAGTGCATCTCAGTGTTCAAAAAATAAAAGTTTACAACTCGGAACGGGAGGTTTTTGAGGTCGCTGAACATGAATATCGGGTCTGCGATACTGTAAGAGGTACCTGGCACTACCTGGTGTCCGGTATTCACGTCGTCTCCTGGATTTTTATGGAAATTCATTATGAACATTATGGAAACTTGTTATCCCGAGGTTTTTGTGGTCGCTGAACACGAATATTGCTGCAGCGATGCTGTACAAAATACCTGGTGCCTGGCATTTACGTTATCTGCTGGAGTTTTATGAACAGTCGCACAGTGTGTCGCTTATAACAAGCTAGGTGGACAAAATTATTTTTCATCTTATTTACATTTGTATCGACCAGTTAAGTAATTTGATAATAAAATAAATCATTTTTATTAGTCATAGACTAAATCAGAGGCGTTCGACAGGGGAATAAATAAAAAAATTAAAAGATTTTCTATATTTAATGTATATTTTATGGTAGACACTTCCTAGTCTGCTTGTATGAATGCGTTGTAGATTTGGAGTCTATGTAAGAGGCTAATGCTTCATCTCCACTTAATTGCCTACCATCCTGCAAGCTATTCGATTTTTTATAATTAGAAGATGTAGCACCTACTGAGCATTCACTTAGGCTCCTAATTGAATTAACAACGTTTCTTTTTACTACTGCACGAGCTGCTACTTCTGAAGCAGTTACCAACTCCCCCACACTGCGTGATTCAACGAGGTCCTCAACTATACGTTTTTTTGTTTTAAACGATGCCTCGTCAAAAATTTTCCGTGGTCTTCCTATATTACCGAAACTTTGAAATAATATGGACGATCGCGGCACAGTACATTGAGCTTCAAATTTGATGTGCTCATTCAACCAACTTTCATTAGTTGCCAAAAAACGCTGTTTTGATCTTCCCGCAGCAACCCATTTATCAGAAATTTTGGAGGCATAATTTGCTATCCTCATTCTGATTTTTCTGTCAGAGTCCTCTGTTAGGTCTCTAAAATTAAATTTTGTAGAAAGGAACTCAAATAGAAAACAATTTTTTTCTCCTTTTGTTGAGCATTTTACCCATTCTTCAAAAAATTTCCTCCTCGGAAGACAGTGCTCTAAAAAAAATGATGTGCTCGAGTATGCAGGTTTATAATAAGTCTTATTATTAATGGGAAAGGTGCAGCTATGACAAATTGCAAATTTAACCCGGATACAAAAGGTACAAGTCATTATCACCCTTCCACACTTTGAAAACGAAGAAAATTTCCTTCGTTCATCATACAAACTTTCTTTAATATTCTTTGATTTTTAGATAGATTTGTTAAATTAGAAAAAAAATATCAGTTACTAGCATAAATATTATCCACCTTCAACAATTAATATTTATAAATTAAGGAAAACTTAAATTTCATGTGATTTATATGATCTACGGAATTCAACTGATTTATTCTATTACAATAAAAATACGTACATTTGGACGCCATTACTCAAAAAACAAAATGATGTGCAAGCGTGTGCAGTTTATAATAGGCCTTATTATCAATGGGATAGGTGTAGCTATGACATATAAAAAATTTAGCCCGGGTACAAAAGGGTACAAGTATTTCCCACCCTTCCAAAGTTTCAAAACGAAGAAAATTTCCTTCATTCATCATAAAAACTTTTTTTAATAGTGTTTGGTTATCAGATAGTTTTGTTAAATTAATAAAAATTAGCACTTACCAATATAAGTATTATCCATATTCAACAATTAATCTTTATAAATTAGGGGATACGTTAATTTCGTGCGATTTAAATGATGTCCTGAATTCAACTGATTTATTCTGTTACAATCAAAATACTTACTTTTGGACGTTATTACTCACACGGTGGATGTGTTAGACACAAATAAATATTAGAATAGGATGTTTTGATGTATTCTTTACAATATTCAAATAATAATTTTTTAGTTTTGAACATGACTTTTGTCCAGCTAGCTAGGCTCAACGACACACTGTGAGTCGTTATGAAAATAGTTAAAATTTATTATCTCTGGGTTTTTGAGGTCGCTGAACACGAATATTGCATCGAAGATGCTGTACGAGGTACCTGGTGTCCGGCAAGTACGTCATCTACTGGAGTTCTATGGAAATTCTTTATGAAAATGGTTGAAACTTGTTATCCCGAGGGTTTTGAGGTCGCTGAAAACGAATATTGCTTCGACGATGCTGTACGATGTAACTCGTGCTCAGTATCTACGTTGTCTCCTAGAATTTTATAGAAATTCTTAATAAAATTTGTTGAAACTCTATATTCCGGTGTTTTTAAGGTTACTAATGCCCGGTTGCACCAACAGATCTTAAGCTTAAGACGAGAATAACATAAGAATTAATATAATATAATTATAATAAACTGCTCGTCAAAAGTTAGGGATATAGAAAATTCTGCTGATTTTCATAGTTGATTTTTTCGCGAACAGACGGTTTCCGCCATTTTTTTTTTATTTTAGCCTTTTCTTTAGTATTTACACAGTTGTGCAAAGGTTTACTCAAACTTATTTTTTGTACTTATACCGGGTGGAAGAAAAAAATGTTTTTCTTGTGTTAAGTTTGAGACACCCTGTAGGGAGAACGAGGTACAAATGTGAGTATACATCAGAATAATATTGTAGTCTTATGTTTTGTGAACATGCTGTTGTTTGAATGTCCCTGATATCTTTAGAAACAAAAAAAATAGACGGGTTTGTAATTTCACATGTGTTTTAACCGAAACAAAAGTTTGAGACACCTTGTAGGGAGAAAAGGGCACAAAGGTGAGTATATCCCGATATTATGTTGTAGTCTCATATTTTTTGAATATTTTATTTTTTTAATTTATCTGATATCTTTAATAAAAAAGAAACTAGACGGTATTACTCTTTAATATGTTTTTCCATGTTTCACATGTATGGTGTGACGCATGTCGTCAGTTAAAACACATATTAAAGAGTAATATCGTCTAGTTTCTTTGTTATTAAATATATCAGAGAAATTTAAAAAATAAAATATTCACAAAATATGAGACTACAACAAAATATCTCACCTTTGTGCCTTTTTCTCCCTACAAGGTGTCTCAAACTTTTGTTTCGGTTAAAACACATGTTAAATTACAAAACCGTCTATTTTTTATTTCTAAAGATATCAGGGACATTCAAAAAACAAAATGTTCACAAAACATAAGACTACAAGACGATTTCGATATATACTCCGATTTGTACCTCGTCCTCCCTACAGGGCGTCTCAAACTTAACATAAGAAAAACATTTCTTTTCTTCCACCCGGTATAAGTACAAAAAAAAGTTTAAGTAAACCTTTGCATAACTGTGTAAATACTAAAGAAAACTCTAAAATAATAAAAAAAATTAGCGGAATCCCTTAATCTGTTCACGAAAAAATCTACTATAATATCCCTAACTTTTGACGAGCAGTTTATATTATAATAAAAATATCATAATATAGTAATAGATATAATTGATAATAAAGTAAGAATCTAAAATTTTGGTGCAACGTAAGTGATACTCAAGGAGGCCCTATCTATAAGTAGAGCTTGGCTAAGCTGGAGCTTAAGATCTGTTGGTGCAACCAGGCATTAGAGTTTTAATCGTATAGGTACCCGAAATTCTTACATTAGGCCAGGAACCGAAATTTTTCACCTCGCAATTTTTACAGAATGGATCGATTTGCTTGAAAATGTGAGAATAAGTAGTTGATAGTCCAAGGATCAAAATCTATATGATTCCGAAAGGCGCTTTTACCGTGGGGGTAGTTGCCACCCCATTTCGGAGTGGAAATTTTTTATTATATTTTGACCGCAAAACTTGATAAAAACATTAATTCTAAGCAAAAAATGTTCTATACATTTTTTTGATAAAATTAATAGTTTTCGATTTATTCGCTATCGAAAGTGTTAGTTTTGTATACAAAAAATCAATGTTTTCGATATACCTACTCATTTATGAGTCACTAAATGTTTGCCGTAGAAAATTTTTTTTAGACCAAGTTCATGGGAATTAAATAACTTACAATTTTATATTGAAACATTTTTTCGTATCCCCGATGCTAATCTTTCTATTCTGAAGAAAATTGCTTTTTACCAAACTACAAAAATTCGTTATTCGCTTTCAACTCCAGTTTTTTAGAAACTAACCATTCTAAGCCGGTCAAACTTCTAGAATCTATTAATAATACATAAATAAATAAGAATAAATAAGGCCAATGACTAAAAACACCGCTAACTTATATTATTATGCTTCCAATAGGATTTTTCCTTTTATTTTTCAAAAAAATATATTGATTTTTTGACCGTAACTTTTTTATTTTTTATCTTAAAAAGTTTGGTAAAAATAGTTTTGCAGGTTTTTACAAGATCTATAAGACTATTAATATTAAATCTTTTTAAAATCCTCAGTCGCAAAAAGAGGTGACTTTGAAAGGGTTGGTAAAGGCGGTTTGTGCATGTTATTACAAGTTTTAATTGTCAATAGCTCACTCAATTTTTGCTGCAGAAAAAATTTTTGCCAACCAGATTCTTTGGAATTAAAAGGCGATAATTTTATATTTAAACATTTTTTCGTATCTCTTACGCTAATCTTGCTATTCTGAAAGAAAGGCCATTTTTTTTTCAAACTACAAAATTCGTTATTCGCTTTTAACTCAATTTTTTTAAACTAATCATTCTAAGCCGCTGAAACTTCTAGAACCTATTAACAATACATAAATAAAAAAGACCAAATAAGGTTAATGACTAATTTTAATTAGGGTGGTGATTAGGGGGTTGCTTGCGATCACTTTTTCGCTGAAAAAAATGGAGACTGACATTCTTTTCATTATAAGTCACTTAATTTTTGAGCTAGAGACTTTTTTTATTCCTGGAGATAGATATTTTTAAGTACTTTAAATTAATTTGAACAAGTCCTCGAAAAATGCATAGTTTTCCCGTATTTTGACTTTGAAACTACAATATTTAGCATTTGACGAAGAAGGCCAAAATATAATAAAGTATAGCTCGATTACTACTGGTCTTAAAGAAAATTAAAAAAAAACGGTTTTGTTTATTTTGTCAAAAGGAACATTTTTGTTAAGTAAAGTTGTTTTGATAAAACGGAAACTTTTGGAGTTATTAGCAGTAATCTTATTAAAAACATTGATTTTTTCGATATAAAACTAACAATTTCGATAGCGAATAAATCGAAAACTATAAATTTTATCAAAAAAATGTATTTAACGTTTTTTGCTCAGAATGAACGTTTTTATCAACTTTTGCGATTAAAATATAATAAAAAATTTCCACCCCCGAGATGGGGTGTCAACCACCCCATGGTAAAAGCGCCTTTCGGCATGATATAGATTTTGATCACTGGACTATCCACTACTTATTCTTAAATTTTCAAGGAAATTGATCCATTCTGTAAAAATTGCGAGGTTTTGTCCTATTTTAAGCTTCATTACTTGGACTACATCTTTATTACCAAAAATATTATTATCTACTAATACTAAAAAACATTTCGATTTTTTTCTTGTTCATAATTTACGCTCTGAATTAAAATAACTTACTGTTATTGTTACTCACTGTTGAATTTTATAACGAAGTTCTATAAACCTCCAGGAGACGACGTTGATACTTGGTACTAGGTACCTCGTACAGCACCTTCCATGCAATATTCGTGTTCAGCGACCTCAAAAATACAGCAATAATAAATTTCAACTATTTACATAACGAATTTTCATAAAATTTCAGGAGATGACGTAGATACCGGGAACCAGATACCTTGTACAACATCGCCGAAGCAATATTGGTGTTCAGCGACCTTAAAAACCCCGAGTTAATAAATTTCAACTATTCGTAACGGATTTTCAAAAACTCCAGCAGATGACTTAGAATTCAGGTCACCAGGTACCTCGTACAGCATTTTCGATGCAATATTCGTATTCAGCGACCTCAAAAATCCCAAGATATGTAATAAATTTCACCTATTTCCATAACGAATTTTTATAAAACACCAGGACATGACGTAGATATCGGGCACCAAGTACATTGTACAGCATCGTTAAAGCAATATTGGTGTTCAGCGACCTCAAAACCCACGGTATTACAAGTTTCAACGATTTTCATAGTGAATTTCCATAATACTCCAGGAGACGACGTACATGCCGGGATACCGGGCACCAGGTACCTCTTACAGCTTCGCCTGCCCGATATTCCTGTTCAGAGACCCCAAAAACCGCCGAGTATGAAAATTGAACTCATTTCCATGATTATTTTCCGAGTTGTGAATTTTTATTTTTGAAGTTATACTTCTTTAGGCACGAGGGTGAATTTTTACATTCCCTGGCGCATGCGCACACCGGCAGTATGGTATTAGTCGCTACATCTTTTAAGTTATGTAGCGCAAATAAGGTGTGCGTGGAAAGAATATATTATTAGTGTTTTTAGTAAATATATTTATTATAATAAAATTAGCTTAATATTTAAATACAATACAAAAAAACTGTTTAAAGTAGATAGGCATATTGATTTCGTTGAAATCATAATATGAAGTTAGATTATACAGGGTGTTTCATTGGGAAAGTAACATACGTTAACTGTAGAAAGAGGACACTTAGGCGATCTCAAAAATACCATACTTAATGGGTCTTACTTCATTAATAACCAAGATACTGGGTGTTTTATCTATTTTGCCATTTTCTTTCTTGGTTGATAACTTTTTAACCACACTGTATATTCATTTTATATTTGGCACGCAAATATGCTTTAAGGTGTACAATAAATTAATTTATTTACAATTCTAAAAAATCCAGGTCCGGATTAAAAAATATTGGAAACATATTCCGACCCAAAAACAACACCATGTACATAATTTTTTTTTGAATGGATTTTGTATTTGAAAAGAGGATGAAAAACTAAATTTAGTGGTATACTTTGAATTTTTGGCAAAATGATTTTTTGGGTAAAATTTTGAATTTGAATTCTGAAATTATGTGAATGGCGAGAGTTCTAAGTAGAAAAAAATTGAAATACAACTTACTACTTGCTAACCACACTGTATATTTATTTTATATTTACCACGAGAATATTCTCTAATCTGTCCAATCAATTAATTTATTTACAATTATAAAAAATCCAGGTCCGGATTAAAAATATTGGAATAATGTTGCTAGCCAAAAAAGCACCCAGTACATTAAATTAAAAAAAAATGGATTTTGCATTTGAAAAGAGGATGAAAAACTAAATTTAGTGGTATACTTTGAATTTTTGGCAAAATGATTTTTTGGGTAAAATTTTGAATTTGAATTCTGAAATTATGTGAATGGCGAGAGTTCTAAGTAGAAAAAAATTGAAATACAACTTACTACTTGCTAACCACACTGTATATTTATTTTATATTTACCACGAGAATATTCTCTAATCTGTCCAATCAATTAATTTATTTACAATTATAAAAAATCCAGGTCCGGATTAAAAATATTGGAATAATGTTGCTAGCCAAAAAAGCACCCAGTACATTAAGTTAAAAAAAAAAATGGATTTTGCATTTGAAAAGAGGATGAAAAACTTAATTTATTGGTATACTTTGAATTTTCGGCAAAATTATTTTTCTGGTAAAACAAATTTGAATTATCAAATTATGTGAATTGTGAGAGCTCTAAGTAGAAAAAAATTAAAATGCGCCTTAATTTTAATTAACACCATTATTTAATCTAAATTGGTAAAATGTTAACAGTTCAGTGTTTTTTATTATGTGTGACAAATAGTTTATAGCGAATATTCATCTTTAAATTATGAATACATAATAAGGGGTCTATAAAAAATATATCACTTTAATCAACACAGTATCTAAAAATTTAAACAAAAGCAAAAATTTTCAGGGTAATAACTAGGCAAAACTAAATTACTTATTCAAAATTACCACCATTAAAAATTATTGTTTTGTGTCAAACTGTTAATATTTTACCAATTTAATTTAAATAATGGTATTAAAATTAAAATTAAGTCGTAGGTATTTTAATTTTTTTTACTTCGAATTCACATAATTTCAGAATTCAAGTTCAAAATTTTACCATAAAAATCATTTTGCCGAAAATTCAAAGTATACCACCAGTATAGTAAATTTTGTTTTTCTTTTCAAATGCAAAATCCATTTTAAAAAATTTAATATACAGGTTGTTTTTTTAGTCGGAACATTTTTCAAATGTTTTTTAATCCGGCCCTGGATTTTTTATAATTGTAAATAAATTAATTGATTGGACACCTTAAAGAATATTCGCGTATTAAATATAAATAAATATACAGTGTGGTTAACAAGTTGTAAGTCGTATTTCAATTTTTTTTCTACTTCAAGTTCTCGCAATTCACATAATTTCCGAATTCATATTCAAAATTTTACCAGAAAAATCATTTTGCTGAAAATTCAAAGTGTACAATTAAATTTAGTTTTTCATCCTCTTTTCAAATGCAAAATCCATTATAAAAAAATTTAATGTACATGGTGTTGTTTTTGGGTCAGAATATTTTTCCAATATTTTTTAATCCGGACCTGGATTTTTTACAATTGTAAATAAACTAATTTATTGCACACCTTAAAGAACATTTGCGTGCAAAATATAAAATAAATATACAGTGTGGTTAAAAAGTTATGAACCAAATAAAAAAATGGCAAAATAGATAAAACACTCATTATCTTTGTTATTAATGAAGTAAGACCCATTAAGTATGGTATTTTTGAGACCGCCTTAGTGTTCTCTTTTTACAGTTAACGTATGCTACTTTCCCAAATGAAACACCCTGTATTATAATAGAAGTATAACTTCGTACGTGCGTACAAAGTACACACATTCTTTTTTTAATTTACTATTCTAATTGGGAAATAAGCCACAATTTAACTTGAAAATATTAATATTTTGTATTTAGATAACGACCTCCGAAGTGGAAGTCGAAACGTCAATAAAATCATTTTTTAAGTTAAATTGTGGCTTATTTTACAATTAGAATAGTAAATTAAATAAATGCCACAAAGAAATAGCTTCAGGATTTTATTTTTTCAACACTTTGATATGCATTTTGGAAATAGCTATTTGTATAACAAGGGAGGAAAAGACACTTTACTCCCATGTTATACATATGCTTTTTCCACCTTCCCCAAATAAGTCATTTTTTCATTTTTAAATAATTTATTTATGTAACTAACTTATACAATTTATTAGAAAACTAAAACATATAAACAATGCTAAAACTAACAAGTAGGTACAGCAGAACTGTCAACTGTCAAATATAAGTCAAATTATTAATGTAAACATTGTTAAATCAAAATAACAATCTACTGTTTTTTCCATTCTGCAAAATACAGGGTGTTCTATAAATAAACGTTAAAATGTATAGATATTTACGTAATAGACAATAGAATATTATATAGGGCGCCAATAAGTTATTTCATCAATGACATACTATGACGTCCCTTTTACTTTTACTCCCTAGAAAGGAAAAGTACTTTTACTCCCTAGGGAGGAAAAGTACTCTTACTCCCTAGGGAGGAAAAGTGCGACTTTGCTCCCTACAATCAGGTCCGGAAAAGTATACTTTCGGTAGAAGTAGGTGGAAAATGCCTTTTCCGTCTACAACAATGCAATTTTCATTTGTCCCTCATGCCAATAGGTCATCTTTTTTCCTGTAGATCTCCCGAATCGAATTCAAAAGTTTTCATATCGATCCGGTTTATTTTTAAAAAATTAGAGATGTAATGCTATATTTCCTCTGCAAAATCGGCGATGGGCGTTGTGCGAAATGCATTTTCCTTGTTCAATAATGCAATTTTCATTTCGTCATCATTACTTTAGTTCACAAAGTTTCCTAAGGCTTTTACGAATCGAATGCAACAAGTTTCATCGAGATGAATGCTGCTAACAAAACTAAAATTTTTGTAAAGTTTTCAGAATTTTGGCCACTAGTGTATGTCTATGGTTTATTCGTCTCGAGATTTTCCCGCTACAAACAGAAATATGAAAAAGACATGATTTTTTAAATTAATATTGTAGATAAAGCCGTAGAAACTATACAATGTATAGACTTTATGTTTATGTTTTAATGTGAAAATAAATGTATCATTTTAGATGGTTAGAGAAATTTACTCCAGTAATTCGTCACATAGATGAAGACGAATTGTGGATGTATCGCTATCCCTCTGTTGATAGTTATTTTCCCAGAAGATATTTGTATGCTACCATGATTTTCGTCCCATCTGTTATATACTCAGGGCACTATATATTATATAGAAAAGCCCGAGAGACGATTCCAGAAATAATCTGTAGTGTTTATGGTTTGACATTAGGATATTGTATTGATGCTTTGTTGACTGCTGTACTAAAATTAAGTGTCGGCAGACCAAGGCCTAATTTTTATTTCAGATGTTTTCCCGAAGGGTAAGTTTAAAAATAACATAAACTTTCAAAGTATAGAAGATATAGTGTCATCATTCAATCTTCGCTTGTCCACTGCTTCCATATATTTCGCTCTTGTACCTCTTGCATCCAATTCCTATGACAACATTTTATATTATCAGTTCATGATTATTATTCATTATGGTGGACGACCTCTGCTTGGGTTGGCTTCATCTCTTGATCTCCATGTCAGTATCCGCTTTGTCAATCTGTTATCTTTCATTCGATCCATGTGACCTGCCCAGTTCTATTTCATTGTTGCTATTCTCCCTACTGCATCAGCCCCTCCTGATCTTTGTCGTAGCTGGCGGTTTGGGATCTTGTCTCGTAGTGAAACGCCCAACATAGGACGCCCCATCGCCCTTTGAGATACACGGATCTTCTGCACTGTTCTCATTGTCATGGTCAACGTTTCCGCATCGTAAGTCAACACTGGCAAAACACACTGATTAAAGGTTTTTCTTTTAAGGCATATTGGTATGTCAGACGATTTGAAAATATGGTTCAGCTTGCCGAAGGCTGCCCAATAGGGTGGGTCGGTTCTCTAGTTTTTTAAATTTCACTTAAAATTTCACGTATTTTTTAAAGTTCATTTAAAAAAATACTTATTTAATTTAAACAACCTTATACCCCACCGCCAGGTTTTGTCCAGGTCCAGAAGGACCTCTAATACCCCTAAACACTCTACGCCTACGCACCGCCTACCTTTGACTGCAATAGACCGAACTGGATTATCGAGGAGAAAAGGAGCAATGATCGCTAGTGCAGTTCTTGAAGATATTGGATTGATATCCAAAAATGACAAGTCTATGTAATAGACAAGTCTAAATTAGATCGACAAAGAGAAAGGCAACGACTTGATTTACAAAAAAAAACATAAAGGATGATGCTAGTCTGCAAGCTCTCTATTTTGATGGTCGCAAAAATCAAACTATTCACATTCAAGAACAGGGAGAATCGTCATCTAGAAAAACCACCGTCGAAGAACTTAAAGTGTTATTGAAGGAACCTGGTAGCGACTATAGAGGGCACGTAACACCTCAAAATGGTACTGCAAAGACCATAGCATCAACGATTTTTAACTATTTAACAGAAAATAGGTGTCAATTAGCGAGTTAACTGCTGTTGGCTGCGGTGGTACTGTCGTTAACACTGGGCCCCACGGTTGTGTAATACATTTTATAGAATTGCGAGTACGTCATAAACGACCCTTGCAATGGAAAATATGTCAACTACATACAAACGAATTGCCACTGCGACATTTGGTTAGATATCTGGACGGAAATACCACAGGACCTCTATCATTCTCGTGTTCTATCGACAAACTTATTGAAACTTATGAGCGATTACCTGTTGTGTGCTACGAAAAATTCAAAGTTGAGTTGCCTGAGGTAAATTTAAAAGAACTAAGCAGCAATCAAAAATATTTATACCAGATGTGCACTGCCATATCTTCATAAAACTGTCCAAATAATTTAGCGAATAATCTTCCTGGAAAATTATCTCATGGAAGATGGCTAACTACGGCGAATCGTATTTTGAGGGCTACATTGCAGTAAAGAATCCTCCGCCTAGTTTAAAAATTTTAACAGAGTATATTCTGAGAGTATATGCTAAGTTTGGTTTTTAATAAAAACTGTACCAGTGTGTACATTTGGAACTCTTCACCTTTGGAAGCTAATTGAATATTCCAGATATTTAAGTGACGAACTAAAAGCTGTAGTTGACACTATAATCCAACGAAATGGCTTTTATGGCCATCCTGAAAATATTTTACTAACGATGATTTTTGACTCACGTAGTCATATAAGAAAATTAGGATACAAAAGAATATTAAAGTGCAGATCGAAAGCGAAATAAAATCTTATAAATTTGAATAACACTGCGAGAAAATTGTAAATTCCCAAGTTCAATAATTTTGAAGCGGAATCCTAGATTGATTGAATAAATTGGCAAGAGTGCAGATAATCGGAGCCGCTAATGACGAAAAATCTGGCTGATGAAGACATTCAAGAATTTATTAAAACTGGTAGCTATCCAGAAGGAGATTTATGGAAGTTCTCCTGCCATACACAGGCTGGTCAAAGAGGTGTCAAATTAGTGACGGAGCCATCTTTGGCCATATGTGGGTTTACTAATAGGGATGGTTGGATACGTACAACTATTTATAGCATCTAGAAGCAACATGCCAAAGTTTAATAACAAATCAGACTATGAAGTAGGAAATTAAAAATTGCTCATATGGTTGGGTGGATGGATGGGCAGTGGCAGATACCTCCCCGTGGTGAGTTCTAGGTTATTTTGTATATTTTAAACCACAAAATAAGCGAAGAGCTGCTCCAAAGTGGAAAAGTACTTGATTGTTTTTAGCCAAAGCTTGTCACGTACGGGGAGCTATAGTATAATGTACATACAGGGTGATTGATTAGTAGGGTAAAGCTCAATAGGTCCGCTATAGTAATAGATAGCAATAAAAGTTAATAACAAAAATTTTAGCCACCTTTGAATTTCACATTACAAAATTAGTTAGAATGTTACAGGGTGTTCGATAACACAGTAGCAGACCAAACTTATGTTTTTTTAAATGGAACACCCTATACTTTATTTTAAATTCGAAATCCTGTTAACTTCTCCATCACAAAAATATAAAGGTTTGTTATGTTATACAGGGCATTTACAGTTATAACCAATTTTATATGAAAATCGTAACAAGGTCAACTCCCTGTATAAATAAAAATAAGCAAAACAACAATGATTTATTAATGCCATATTTTTTAACGTATTGTCAAAATTTTCAAGAATGGTCGATATTGCTAATTTTCTTTATATCAAATACAGGGTGAGTCAAAACGCAAGTACATTATTTTCTCAGTAATTTTAAATGAAACAGCCTGTATTTTATATCACTATTGGAAAGTACCATTACCGTACTTTAATTTTTAGATAACATTCCCTAAGTTTAAATTTATTAGTTTTCGAGATATTTTCATTTTTCAATGGACCAGTAGCGTGGCCACCCAAATCACCAGAATTTAATAAACTGGACTGATTTTTTTGGGTTACTTTAAGAATGAAGGTTATAAAATGCCTCCAACAACAAGGGATGAGATGAAAAATAGAATACAAAGTGTATTTCGATGTGTTAATTTACAAATGCTCCGTAGAGTAAGTAGCTCATTCAATGATCGTTTTTAGGCGTACATAAATGTGTTAGGAGATAATTTTGAACACCTTATGTAATTAAATATTAAAAATATTTTATTAAAAGCAGCTTCTAATTTTTTCAAACATGTTTTTTTGCAAAATGTATTACTGATAAATTATGTTTCGTTCTTCATTTGTTACATTGTTACATTTACATACAAAAGTAGTGTTTAATTGTCTTCACAAAATATTGTATTTTGTGTTTGTGTGTTTTTTTGTTGTAAAATTTATTATTAATTTTCTTTGTATATTTGTTGCATTTACATAAAAAGATAGTTTTTAATTGTTTCAAAAATGTTGCATGTAGTGGTTGTGTTTTTGTTTGTAAAATGTATTACTAATAAATTATTTTTATTTCTTTATTTGCTACAGTGTTACATTTATTACCGGATTTATAATCAGTAATCTTCAATTGTCAATTCAGTCATGGCTTACTTAAAATTTAGATAAATTTAAACACCTAAAATAATTTGCTCTGAAAAATGAAAGTATCTAGAAAACTAATAAATTTGGGCATAGGGAATGTTATATAAAAATTAAAGTACGTTAATGTTACTTTTCAATAATGATATAAAATACAGGGTGTTCCATGTAACATTACTGAGAAAATAATGTACTTGCGTTTTGACTCACCCTGTATTTGATATAAAGAACCATTGCTGTTGTGCGTATTTTTATTTATACAGGGAGTTGAACTTGTTCCTATTTTCATACAAAATTGGTTATAACTTTGTAAATACCCTGTATAACATTACAAACCTTTATATTTTTGTGATGGAGAAGTTAACAGGATTTCGAATATAAAATAAAATATAGGGTGTTCCATTTAAAAAAACATAAGTTAGGTCTGCCACTGTGTTACTGAACACCCTGTAACATTCTAACTAATTTTGTAATGTGAAGCTCAAAGGTGGCTAAAATTTTTGTTATCAACTTTTATCGCTATCTATTACTATAGCGGAGCTATTGAGCTTTACCCTACTAATCAATCACCCTGTATATTAGTATAGTATATCATATCGCTGACTATTCGCGGTGTGCAAGTACTTGGAAGGGATAGGCGAAACGATCTTGCGCGAATAGCGGAGAAATATTGCAACTTTCTTAAATAATTCATATTGTCAACTGAAATTGTCAAATTGACGTACATTTCATACCTATTGTCATTTAAGAAGAAAAATTATATATTGCTTCACAATATTGATATGATATGCAATTATTATATAAAGGTAAATTTAATTAAATGTATTTTGCTTGCAATACTGCATTTTAATAACTAATTTTATTTACTACATACAATTGTTTACGTTTGAATAACACAACCTAAATCTTATTTTTTCTTTTTATTATTTTTTTTGGACTATGGCCTTGACAATTATCCAGTAACCAGGACCATATGATTGGCCAATGTAATTAAAAGTGCGAATAAAAGTTCAGAGCGTAGAAATAGGTGTCGCTTTTCCGAACTTGCACGGTCCCAATAGTAATGAGTGAGCCTGCACACACGGAAGCATTAGTTCCATGTATGCAGCCTCACTCATTACTATTAGAGCGATATGATATAATATACTATTATATTATTGGGACCGTGCAAGTTCGGAAAAGCGACCCCTATTTCTACGCTCTGTACTTTTATTCGCACTTTTAATTATATTGGCCAATTATATTAGTCCTGGTTACTGGATAATTGTCAAGGCCATAGTCCAAAAAAATAATAAGAAGAAAAAATAAGATGCAGGTTACGTTATGCAAACGTAAACAATTGTATGTAGTAAATAAAATTAGTTATTAAAATGCAGTACAGCAAGCAAAATACAATTAATTAAATTTACCTTTATATAATAATTGCATATCATATCGATATTGTGGAGCAATATATAATTTTTCGGCTTCAATGACAGAAGGTATGAAATATACGTCAATTTGACAATTTCAATTGACAATATGAATTATTTAAGATAGTTGCAATATTTGTCCGCGACTCGCGCACGGTCGTTTCTCGTTTCCCTTCCAAGTACTTGCACACCGCGAATAGTATAGCTCTCCGTGCGTACCAAGTTTTAAGGGCTGGCGGGGGGCCTAAATATATTTAAAAATTACAAATATTTTTTTAGGTAATAAGAGAACCATATTGCATTATTTCATAATACAGTGAAATTAATTTGTTGATTTAATTCTTTTTTGTTTTTTGAGGAGGCTGGCGGGGGGCTCCAATAGTGACGAAAAAAATTTAAAAAAATTTAAAAAAATTTGTACAAGTTAATTTTACCAATAGCAACTTTTTCAACTACAGGCGTTTTGAAGTTTAAAAAAAAAGTATAAAAACGACCCACCCTACTGTCCAAGTCAGTCTTATAAGACGGAGAAGCTCAACGATGTGGTTATCTTTTTCTATGCGAATTTCATGACCTACATAAATAAGCTGCCTTTCATTTTTCATTTTACTCATATTTTGAGTACACGGAACAAACCTTCGTTGGATTTGTTCCTGGACGAATAGACGGAATGTGACTGCATATTGTAGAGTCTCTTTCGCCTCCTTTATTCGTCATTTCCTTGCCGTATAAATTGTAAAAGGCAGGGTTTAAGAATATACCCAGAAATTGGTTCCACAAGAGGTTTCAGATTTATTGTTTCCATATGGGACTTCTCATTTCTTTCTTATTTTTATTGTGTTTATTATTTCGTATTATTTGCCCATTTCTTGCAAAATATCCTTGTTTGTTTTCTTCTGTGCCCATGCTATTCTAAGCATCCTGAATCAACCATTAATAATTTCAATATAAATTTAATATTTCTATAAGGCCGGATTTATGTTAGGACGGGGACGTGAACGACACGGCTGTCTTACACGGCACGTTTAAGAATCGTCTAATATGAAAAGCATTGCTAGTTTATCATTCAACGGAACGGGCCGACATCGGGAACGTGCGCTTTCTATTGTTCTACGGCACTTGCCGTCCACGCCCCGGTCGCCCCGTCGTAAGATAAATCAGCCTTAAATCTGATATTTTTGTTCCTTAGGTATGGCACTGATATAGATAATTGCGAGGGCGAATATCACGGACAAATGGACGGAAGGAAAAGTTTTCCCAGTGCACATGCTACTTTTATTTTTACTTGTATGGTGTATATGATACTTCATATCCATAACCGAATCGATTTAAAGAAACCTATATTTTTGAAAGGAATTGTTATCACGTTAAATAGTGTATTATTGATAGTAGCGTTGCTAGTGGCAGCTAGTAGAACTGCTGATTATCATCATCACTATTCAGGTAATAATAAATTGTATAGTATATAAAAATTGTATATTAGTACCAGCTATCTACGGGACTTATTAATCCTTTCGTTTACCGTCTCCTCAATTGAGGACAACCTACTCTATAATTTCTTGTATGTACTCTTGTAACAGATTGTCCCCGATTATGGACATCCTATTCCGTCCAATAAGTACTTGTGCTGAGATCTAACAGCTTTTAAACAAAATATTTAATTTGTTTAAATTTAATAAGTTATTTATATAGGTAGTTACTTATATGACTCTATACAGTGTGTATACAATGCAATATTCATTTCTGTATAAGTAAAAAAAAATTGTTTTGTAAGATACGATACATTACTTACTGAATAAAATACTTTAGTTTTTTTTGTCAGTATTTAAAAAAAAATATCTAATATTTTTACTCAATTGGCTCACGATATCCTCAAATGAGGACATCTTGTAGTGACCAAACTGAGCATTTTAAAAATGTAAAAAATATCAAAAATTCGCAAATAAATCATTCTCGCTATGTTGCAAATATCATACTTTTAGTTTAAAGAAATTTAATTCATGAACGAAAGGGTTGATATTCAGATAAGCGGCGTGCTTTTGTTCGAGATGTGAAATTACATAAACAGATCATTTCATAAAATAGACAGATCCCTTGTTTGTGGAATTACAAACCTCAAACAATATCACCCCGCTGAGTTGAATATTAATTAGTCTCTTAGATAACTGGTACGACTATATAGGGTGAGGCAGATAACTGGCCTATTAGAAATATTTAGAGAACTAAAAGCAACAGAATCATGAAAATTTGAATGAAGGGGTTTTAAAGGGTGATCTATTTAATGAAAATATTTTCATCAATTTTCCACTTCCGGTTATACCGGAAGTTGCTTAAAACTTCGTTTTTTTTAAGGGACACCCTGTATACTTTTACATTTTTAGATTCTACTCGATGTCTTCTTTCTTACAATATGCGGTTTTGTAATGTTATACAGGGTAGTTTAAAAGCTAATTACGTTTTTTTATTAATTTCGTAGCAACTTTCACACCCTGTAGAATTGTAGTTGTTGGATATCAAAAACTCTATTTATGTTAAAATGTTTTTTAATATAGTCTACTATTATTAAAAATTATTAGTATAGCTAAATGTTAAATTTTAGAATACAGGGTTGGTCGAAACCCGGAATGAAGATTTTCTGAATTTTCTTAAATGAAACACCCTATATTTTAGTATTGTAATGAAAATATATTTTATGGTACTTTTTTATTTCTTAAGCATTCCCCATACCTAAATGCTTTAATTTGTGTTTAATTGTTAATCGCGCCAAGAATGTTAACTACGTAGGTATTTTGATAGCTCAACCATTATCGGCAATTTTAAAGATCAGTCTAGATTAATATGTATTTATTTCCGAAAAATTATTTATGATTGAATGTTTTCACGGCCAAGCTAATAAAATTTCACGTATTTTTTGTTGAAATTAATGTTTGATTTGAATCACCAATAACTCACAAATTAGAGCAGTTAGGTATAGGGAATGCTTAAGAAATAAAAAAGTAGCCTAAAATATCATTTCATTACAATAATAAAATATAGGGTGTTCCATTTAAGAAAACTCAGAAAATACTCTTTCCGAGTTTCGACCAACCCTGTATAGTACAATTCAACATTTAGCTATACTAACAATTTTTAACAATAGTAGACTATATTAAAAATAATTTGAACATAAATAGAGTTTTTGATGTCAAACTACTACAATTTTACAGGGTGTGAATTTTGCTAGGAAATTAAGAAAAAAACGTAATTATCTTTTAAACTACCCTGTATAACATTACCAAACCTCATATTTTAAGAAAGAAGACATCCAGGAGAATCCAAAAATGTAAAAGTATACAGGATGTTCCATTTAAAAAAACGAAGTTATAAGCAACTTCCGGTATAACCGGAAGTAGCAAATCGATGAAAATATTTTCAATAAAGAGATCACTCTTCAAAACCCCTTCATTCTAATTTTCATGATTCTGTTTTCTTTAGTTCTCGAGATATTTCTAATAGGACTTTTATCTGCCTCACCCTGTATAGGATGTTGTTCTGAAGTTATGTCCTTGTGGAATTTTTATGATTAATTATTTAGTGGGAAACAAGCCACAATTAAATTGAAAAAATAATTTTATTAACGTTTCGAAGCCCAAATCGGGTTTCGTTGTCTAAATACAAAATACTATTAAAATAAACAAAAGCGTTAATAAAATACTTAGCAACAACATTTTTGTTTATTTTAATAGTATTTTGTATTTTGACAACGAAACCCGATTTGGGCTTCGAAATGTTAATAAAATTATTTTTTCAATTTAATTGTTGCTTATTTCCCACTAAATAGTTAACCTGTATAGGATATTTCTATATTCGACGACCGATGCTCTGTACCAGAGAGCTCTCTCTATTGGATAAATTTTGATATACGAACATGAATCTTTAAAGAACTTAGTTGTTGAGATACAAGTAGCTAAAAATTGATTCTTCTTCTTTGTAATTTATTCCTATTGTATGATTTTTTAAAACAATTTCTTTTATACAGGGTGATTCATTAAGAATGTCAAATCTTTGAGATGTAGATTCTAGACCTCAAAATATTAAGATTTAACTCAAATCATTTAAATAAAATGTGGCACGTTACTGAATTAATTTTATTTAAAAATTTAATAACTATTTTTAATTTTTACCCAGGACTTTAAAACTATTTGACATATCCTTGTCATACTTGGCAGAAAATATAGGTACTGTACATCCTACAGTATAATTCCTCTTAACCGGCTTCGCATTAACCGGCCGACGGATTAACCGGCCTGTTTACAACAGCCGAACGCCAAGAAATTCACCGGCGCGGCGAGGCGATTCGGCTTCCCCGGACGGTAACCGACGGCAAACATGAAACAGCAGTCAATCGACTTTACTGTGTGGACGTGTTTTCGCGACGTTCGATAAACTGTGTACTTGTCGTTTTGATCAGTTTGGTTTGTTTCTGCTGTGGGTACGCACGTACATAACATACTTTCCCAATGAGTGCAAAGCGTAAACGAATTGTGGTTTCGATGGAGACACGGTTAAAAGTGCTAAAGCGGATTGATAATGGTGAATCAGTGGCGAAAATATGTGCAGAATTTAATGTTAGAAAAAGCACGGTAAATGACTGGCGAAGAGATAGACGGTCCATTGAGGAGTTTTGCTCGAAAATGGAATCTGATAAAAATCTGGGTAGCCGTTGTACGAGAAAAAACCGATTTGCGAGGTAGTCGATGAAGCTTTGTGGATCTGGTTTCTTCAGGAACGTAGAAGAGGTACACCGATTGGCGGCCCAATTTTGAAAGAACAAGCTTTGGCTATCCACCACAAGATTAATAATGGAGGCGAATTTGTGGCAAGTGATGATTGGCTTAATCGATGGAAGAAGCGACACGGAATTCACTTCGCACACGTAAGTGGAGAAAAACTGTCTGCTGATTCTTCTGGTGCGACAGAATTCAAGACTAAAGTTTGGTGAAATGATTGAAACAGAGCAATTATCTCCAGAACAAGTTTATAATATGGAAGAGACCGGGCTAAACATTAAAATGTTACCAGAAACTTTTCTAGGCAGTCATGAACAGTCTGCTTCTGGCTTTAAAAAGAACAAAGAACGTATAACAGTGGCCGTTTTTTCGAATGCAACAGGGACTCACAAAATCCCTCTTTTTGTTATTGGCAAGTCTGCTAAACCACGAGCATTCAAAAACTTGAGTCCATCTTCCCATCCGGTCTATTATAAGTCACAAAAATCAGCGTGGATGAATTCAGACTTGTTTAAAGAGTGGTTTAATTTAGAATTTGTTCCAAAACTTAAAAAAAAAATTAAAAAGTGTAAACTTGCCTATCAAATCAATTCTAGTGGTAGACAATGCTCCAACCCACCCTCATGACTGCGATGTAGATGACATAAAATTAGTTTTTCTTCCTCCTAATGTGACAAGCTTAGTGCAACCGATGGACCAAGGACTGATCGAAAGCTTAAAGGGACGATACAGGCATAAACTTGTTTCTGAAATTCTGCAACATTCGGAGAGTGAAGACAAAGTTCTTTTAGAAGTCATCAAAAATATCAATATCAAAGACGTTATCTATATGTTACCTACAGCATTTCAAGAAATACCCTCTTCAACTTTTGTTAAATCTTGGAGAAAACTTTGGCCAGATGTTGAGAATCTAGTAGTGATCTCGAATATTGCAGGGACTGAAGAAGAAGAAAACAAATCCACTGTACAAGACCTTCAAAAGTTATCGGGTAACGAAGCATTACAGCCAGAAGATGTGGAAAATTGGATGATAAACTGTGATGATCAGCTTGAAAATGAATTTTTAAATGATGACGAAATCATAGATGTAGCAACCAAAGAACCAGAGGAATATGATTAGAGTAGTGACGTTGAAGAAGAGGAAACGGTTTCTCACGAAAAAGCCAAAAATGCAATGGAAATTGCATTAAAATACATTGAGCAGCAACATGAGTCAACAGCATTAGACGTTTTGGTGATTAGAAAATGGAGGGATGTCGCATACAGAAATTCATTGAAGGTTAAAAAGCAGAAGAAAATTACAGACTTTTTAAAAAAATAATTACTTTTTAAACTTGTCCATATTTGTTGATGTATCTATGTAGCACATTAATGTATGTAAATACATACATTATGCATGTAAAAAATACTTCTTAATTTTTTTATATGTACATATGTATGCAAGTAAAGTACACTTCGGATTAACCGGCCAAAACGGCAACCGGCCAGGTATGAAGTCCCGAGGTGACCGGTTAAGAGGAATTGTACTGCTACTAAATTATGATAAATAAACTTTTCTGGCTACTACCAGAGGCGTACGACAGGGGAAAGTGAATGGTTGACCCTTCCCAAATTCTACGCCACTGGCGGAATTGCTATGTAGCACAATGTTTCGATTCTCCAATACTTTCTATGCAAATAATTTGAAGTTAAAAATGAAACGGCATAGCTATTTTGATTAATGTATTGTGCCCCTTCATTTTTAAGTTTAGTGTAGGAAACAAAGGTTGAACCTTGCAAAATGGACACAAGTCCGGTTTAACTTTTTTTTTTGGAATATCAAGGGTTGCTTATTATAAGATTAACTTTTTCTGAAAAAATTTCGCCCCGGAACCCCCATTTTCACCCCCTTAAAGGGGGTAATTTGTGGTTTTTGCGGAACGTAGCCCTTCCTGTACCTTTTACAAAAAATTTCTTATATAGAAATATGAAAAGGACTATATTTTGTACTATTTATTTCCCAACAGCATCTGTCTATCATCCACCGTTTAGCGGAGGTGGCGCCCCAAAGTTGACAAGTTTTTAAAAAAAGGTGTTTTTAAAAAAATATATTTTTCCCTAACTGTAACGGAAATTAAGAAGAAATCCTGCGGCGATTATTCACAAATAATTGATTGATTTTGTGGTATAGGTTTAACTTAAGGGTAATTGCCCTTTTTTTAATTACAGGGTGTTACATTTTAAAAAACCCCTTTTTATACCATCTGAACCGTTTATGCTAGAGTAAAAAGACTTTCAGCGATTACCCATGTACTGGTGTACATTTTTTCCCCGGAACCACCCCAAAAAAGGAAGAATTAATAAATAAAGTGATTTTCTTGGAATCCTTCACACACAATGCCCTTTATTAATATGCTTTATATATAATTTTGTGCACGTTATTATTACTCATGCATGGACACCAAAAGCGATTTCCTAGTACAACCCTTGTAGCCAAAAAAAAAATAAATAAAAGGGGGATTGAAATTTTTTTTGTTTTTTGCTTTTTGATCCATATAGGCATATGCTTCATCAATAGTGCTTTTCAAAAATATATATGGTTATTGCAACATCCCTGCGGAAATCACCCCTATCCTTGAAAATATACTGCAGAAACTACCCCTATCCCTTGGCGAGCATGTTTTTACGATTTTCTCATTACCTATGCATTCTTTTTAAACAAAACTTATACAAGGTTAAAGACCACTATTTACTCTAAAAATTAGGTCCTATTCATTTTTTTGTATAAGCAACCGTTAACCGTTACGGCACAGTGGCGCCGTAAACCTCATATATGCTTTGGCGGGCTCCAGTTTTTGTTTGTTTTTTCGTAATCTGTTCGTTTTATTGATAAAGGACTTATGTAAAATAAAACAACACAGTGTAACACAAATTATGACGTATGCACATTTTACAATCTTTGCGCCCCAAAGCCACAGTGGTGGCCCAAAATCAATTTTTGCATATTTTCGCCACCTACACGCATTTTATTGCATTAATGCTACCTTAATAGCACAATATTTACCCTTAGGTGGTCACTAAACAATGGCGGATCCAGGGAGGGGTGATGGGGGTAATCACCTCCCCCACCCTTCTCAAACCAAGTGATATTATATTCAAAGATTATAAAAATATTCATTTATTTTTATAGAAATTTAACAAATTGGCACCGCCCTCTTAACGATGCTGGAACCGTCACTGTCGCTAAAGCATAAAAAGTCATTCTTATAAAAATGATATTAATATAAGTATTTCTATAAAAATAAATGAATATTTTTATATTCTTTAAATATAATATCACTTGGTTTGAGAGCGGTGGGGGTGATCGCCCCCATCACCCCTCCCTGGATCCACCACTGCTTAGCGACCACTTAGGGGTGAATATTGTGCTATTAAGGTAGCATTAATGCAATAAACTGCGTGTAGGTGGCGAAAATATGCAAAAATTTATTTTGGGCCACCACTGTGGCTTTGGGGAGCAAAGAATGTAAAATGTGCATAGGTCATAATTTGTAGATAACACTGTGTTGTTTTATTTTACATAAGTACTTTATCAATAAAATGAACAGATGATGAAAAGAAACAAAAACTGGAGCCCGCCAAAGCATATATGAGGTTTACGGCGCCACTGTGCCGTAACGGTTGCGGTAACGGTAACGAAAAAAATGAATAGGTCCTAATTTTTAGAGTAAATAGTGGTATTTAACCTTGTATAAGTTTTGTTTAAAAAGAATGCATAGGTAATGAGAAAATCGTAAAAAAATGCTCGCCAAGGGATAGGGGTAGTTTCTGCAGTATATTTTCAAGGATAGGGGTGGTTTCCGCAGGGATACTGCAATAACCATATATATTTTTGAAAAGCACTATTGATGAAGCATATGTCCATATGGATCAAAATGCAAAAAACAAAAAAAAATTCAAACCCCCAGTTTATTTATTTTTTTTTGGGTACAGGGGTTGCACTAGGAAATCGCTTTTGGTGTCCATGCATGGGTAATAATAATGTGCACAAAATGATATATGAAGCGTATTAATAAAGGGCATGTGTGTGACGGATTCCAAGAAAATCACTTTATTTATTAATTCTTCTTTTTTTTTGGGGTGGTACTGGGGAAAAAATAGGGGTACATTATACAAATTAGTAAATAGCACCAGTACATGGGTAATCGCTGACAGTCTTTTTACTCTAGGATAAACGGTTCAGATAGTATAAAAAGGGGTTTTTTAAAATGTAACACCCTGTAATTAAAAAAAGGAAAATTACCCTTAAGTGAAATCTATACCAAAAAATCAATCAATTATTTGTGAATAATTGCCGGTGGATTTCTTCTTAATTTCCGTTACAGATAGGGAAAAATATATATTTTTTTAAAACATCTTTTTTTAAAACTTGTCAACTTTGGGGCGCCACCCCCGCTAAACGGTGGATGATAGACAGATGCTGTCGGGAAATAAATCGTAGAAAATATACTCCTCTTCATATTTCTATCAAAGAAATTTTTTGTAAAAGGTATAGGAAGGGCTACGTTCCGCAAAAACCACAAATTATCCCCTTTAAAGGGGTGAAAAGGGGGTTCCGGGGCGAAATTTTTTCAGAAATAGTTAGTCTTATAATAAGCACCCCTTGATATACCAGAAAAAAAAATAAAACCGGACTTGTGTCCATTTTGCAAGGTTCAACCTCTGTTTCCTACACTAGTTCAAATATCTCGAAAACTAATGATTTTATCGGTACGGATGAAGTGATGAAGAGTATATTCTTTGCATAGAAAGTATTGGAGAATCGAAAAATTGCACCAGAAAAGTAATTCCGCCAGTGGCGTAGAATGTGGGAAGGGTCAACCATTCACTTCCCCCTGTCGTACGGATCTGGTACTAGTCAGAAAGGTTTATATTTTAGTAGATTGTACAGTATCTACACTTTCTGCTAAGTACGATATGGATATGTCAAATACTTTTAAAATACTGGATACAAATTGTTAATATTTATGTGATAGGGATGTTTGATTTAAAAATTTTAAAAAATTTTTGTACCTAGTACTTTAAAAGTATTTGAAATGGCCGTATCATACTTCCCAAAAAGTGTAGGTACTACACACCTTACTAATTTATGTTAAATAAACGTTTCTGGCTACTACCAGAGGCGTACAGGGGAAAATGAATGGGTGAACCTTCCCAAATTCTACGCCACTGATGAAATTGCCATTTTAGCATAATTTTTAGATTCTCCAATACTTTCTATGCAAATAATATACTCATCATTAGTATCGATAAAATCCTTAGTTTTAGAGAATTTTAGAATTTGGGAAGGGTAAACCATGCACTGTCCCCTGTCGTACGCCTCTGGTAGTAGCCAGAAACGTTTGTATATCATAATTCAGTAGGGTGTACGGCAACTACACTTTATGCAAAGTATGACAAGGATATGTCAAATAGTTTTAAAGTACTGGGTAAAAATGGTTATTAAATTTTTAAATAGAACACCCTGTAACTCAGTAACGAGGCACATTTTATTTACCTAAGTGATTTGGGTTAAATCTTAATATTTTGAGGTCTAGAATCTACAACTCAGAGATTGGACATTCTTAATGAATCACCCTGTATTATTGAAATATTATTGTTCCATTTCTTTCTAGGTCGGCTTATCCTTCTTCTTTTGAGTGGTTTAAGTCCTGTTTCTAGGGTTTACGTCATAACACTCAGACCTACAGATTTGTATACGCGTGTTTTTGTTTCTATTTTCAAGTGTTTATTTCTCCATATTGTCTCTATTCTGCTTACTTTTGTCAGTTATTCCCTTACTTCTTCAGCACCATTGTTGTCACTTAATATCATCATCATCAATGGTGCTACAGCTCTATGAAAGAGCCTCGACCTTCCCAAGTCTAATACGCCAGTCAGTCCTATCCATTACCAACCGTTGCCAGTTTGCTGCGCCTATTTTTCTCCCATCCTCATCTACACCATCCTTCCATCTGAGTTTTGGCCTACCCCTATTTCTACTTCCCACAGGTTGTGACATAAGGAATCTTCTAGAAGGGTTGTTCTGCTGTGATCTTGCTAGATGTCCTGCCCATCTTAGTCCTCCTATTCTTATAAGGGATACTACGTCTTTACCACCAATTTTTTGTTTATATCTGTGGTGTACCTCGTAGTTATACCTCCTCCTCCAGACACCATTTTCACAGATGGCACCGAATATTCCTCTTAGGATCCTTCGTTCAAATATAAGCAGAAAGTTTTCATTTACCTTGGAAATGATCCATGCCTCTGATCCATATGTCAACACTGTAGACCTGGATCCCGCGTAAGAAAAAAAAGTTGATTAATAGCAAGCTGAAAATTTGTTAATAGCTTAACGGTGTCTAGTCGGACAAACATTGATGCACGGGAACACTGAAACAGGGGAAGTTTTAACGGTGGAGCATGATAAACGTGTCGTCCTGGAAAGTTTATGATGGTGAAAAATAGCAAGTTGTTTTTAAGTTTATTCAATAGCCAACGTTATATAATATATGAAAAAATGTTTGTCCGACAAAAAGGTTGGGCATTTTAACGAGTCCGACACGTAGAACATGTCACATCACAGGAACTATGTTGGTGATGAATAGCAGTCTGATTTTTGCATGAGAGTTTAATGAAAGGCTAAAAAAGCAATTGGAAGTTCTGTCGGACAAAATGAATGGGAAATTTTCCTAGTCGGACATTCTAAACATGTAAGATATAGACAAAAATGTTGGTGATAAATAGCAAGCTAATTTTGATTTGTTTATGTACAAATTATATTTTGTAACGCAAAAAGTTATATGTCGGACAAAAAGTTTGGGCAAATCGAAGGAAATAAATAAAAAACATTTTTTCAGAATGACTTACACCCGATTTCACCAACGATACCTAAATAGTTGCTTTATTAAGTAATTCTTATCGATAGGAACTGCCTAAGTCAATACTTAGAAACAATCGCGTTTCACAACTAAAAGCAATGCTTATCTAGGAAATGCTTTCCTAGGTATTACCTTGGGTACGTTTGAACTATTGTTGATAAATAAAAAGAAGAATAAGATGACATTACCTTACTTTTCGATTATTTGTCATTATTGTTTGTTTGCCAAGTTGGTTTTATTCAGTTTTGTACTGTTATAGTTATTTTATTTAGCAGCTAGTTATTTGTGAATTAAGTTTGTTTAAGTTTTGTATGGGCCATTCCACGAACATACGCCTGTTTTGGATTACTTCGACAACAATTATTTTACTGTGCAACATAAGAAGTACGAAAGTAAATGGCGCTAATAATTATTCCAATAAATAACAATGTAATTTGCAATTTACTGGAATAGGGTATATGTTATTTGTATAATATGTACAGTGAAATGGAGGAAAATAAAAGAGTTGTCAATTCCACATAAGTATTATGACGAAAAATTAAAGTTAGTTGAATTGTCGTTAATATAATTTTAAAATAAATATGTTGAAAATTGCTTCTTTTATTATTAATTTTTAATGACACACTTTTAGTGATATCATGAATGGGATTTGAAACACAACACTAGTTTGTTAGGTAGTAGGTAGACTATCATCCATAATTTTGTCAATAGACCTGTAAAAAACTCCAAATGATTTTTTATATTTTCCAACACATATTATATTGTTAATATAAAAGATAATACAAAATTACAACTACTAATATACCTAATATTACAGAATAACAGAAAAATTAAGGTAGGAATCAAATTATTGACAAACGTCACAAGTACATTAGTCAAAATTGTAAAAACATAACCTGACTGTCAACGATAAGTAATACCTAAAGTTTAGGGAGATCGAAAACCGTATCCTAACGTAAGGTAATGCTTAAGCGGTTTAGGCAATTCTTATCGTATGGTGAAATCGGTTTTAGAGTTAGGAAGTACTTAAACCCACTTAGGTAATTCTTAAATATTTAGGTATCGTTGGTGAAATCGGTTTTAGAGTTAGGAAGTACTTAAACCCACTTAGGTAATTCTTAAATATTTAGGTATCGTTGGTGAAATCGGGCATTAGTCACATATTGATAAAGCTATTTTAGTTTTATATTATTATTTATATTCACATATTTGCATGTGCATATATATATATACATGCACACTCCAAAAACAGTGAGGTAAGTATCAATGCATGTATATATTGCAAAACAATTATTTTTTTGGGTGGAGTTTGTTCTAGATATTCTCCAAATGACAATAAAAAATGTCAAAGAACATGTGAAAGCAATCTCTTAGGGTTTTATAATTAGGCGCATCAGAAAGTACGGAAAATTTTCTACAAAAAACGTTGTATACATTTTTTTCCATACTTAAATCTTAACCCTGTAAACGACATTGAAAAATGTGAAGAGTCTAAAACTTCGGTGCTTATAAGAATAGACGTAAATATGACACATTATGCTTAGAAGTATGTATTAGAAGGCTGCATTTGTCAGTGTCACACTTTGTGCTATACAAAGTAGTATTTGAAAGTACATGGTCTCTGAGTTTCTGTTTGCCACGTGTGTTGGAAATTAAAATTTATATTAACTATGGAGTGTTTTTGTGTCTATTTTTGAGTGTCAACAGTTTAAATTTTAAGTCGCCAAATCAAAAGTGAAACCATTCAACGGAACATTTTTGAGTAATTTTCTAACATTTTAGAAAGTTAGTAAAATACTTGGTCATCAATTCAATGAGGTTCAGTTGCCAGATAATTGTGAAAGTTCTATTGAATATCATTCTTCGTGCTATAATGCTTTGCTTGATTGAAAAAGGGTACCTAAAGAAATTATTACTAAAATTGTATAACGTAATTTTTCTCAACTTTCTACAAATAAAATAATAATGTAATTGATATGTCACATGGCCAAAAATAATTTGCTGCCAAAATAAATCGATTAGTTTAAATTTGAAGTTACGATTGCAATTTATTATGAATTATTGTCAAAAGTGACAGTTTTTCTTAAATGGAAATGTATTCATAGACATAAGGGTAGACAGGGAATACAGTGCAAAAAGTCTATAGGTGGTCTATCTATCTCTTTTAACCAAGCGATCCTGCACATGTTTCAGACAAAGATAGCTAGACCATTCAATCCATAATATAATTTGCCTGATCAGTGAGGTATCTAAATGATGTTGAGATAAATCGAAAGATATCGATTGTAATTGATTGCAGGTACTTTTGACATAGAATAATCACCCCTTATGGAAATTTCAAAAATTATTTTTTTAAATTGTCCGACTACAAAATCTACCCCTTATTTTTTTCCGACAACAGTCATTCTTGGTAAGGAATAATTTACTTAATTACATTTCGTCTTTGTCGGAAAGCTATTTATCACCAGCATTTTGGTCTATATCTTACCTATTTAGAATGTCCGACTACGAAAACTTCCCATTAATTTTGTCGGACAGAACTTCCAATTGCTTTTTTAACCTTTCATTAAACTCTCATGCAAAAATCAGACTGCTATTCATCACCAACATAATTTCTGTGATGTGACATGTTCTACGTGTCGGACTCGTTAAAATGCCCAACATTTTTGTCGGACAAACATTTTCGCATATATTACATAACGTTGGCTATTTTTCACAATCATAAACTTGTCTGGACGACACGTTTATCATGCTCCACAATTAAAACTTCCCCTGTTCCAGTGTTCCCGTGCATCAAAGTTTGTCCGACTAGACACCGTTAAGCTATTAACAAATTTTCAGCTTGCTATTAATCAACTTTTCTTTCTTACGCGGGATCCAGGTCTACTGGTTGTATAAGGATTTTGTATATGGTTATTTTTGTTTTTTGGCTTAAGTTTCTGCTTCTCATATGTCTACTCAGTCCAAAATAGCATTTGTTTGCTAGGATTATCCTTCGCTTGATTTCTTCCATCATGACGTTCTCCTTGGTGATCAGGTGCCTAAGTATGTGAATTTGTGCACCATTATAAAGGTAGAGTTTTCAACCGTGAATTGGTGACCGATGTTTCTGGCTCTATTGTTGGGTGTTGATGCCATCATCTTAGTTTTCTCCTCGTTTACTTGCACGCATATTTTTTGAGGCATTTGAGAAGGTGGTATATATACATTTCTTCTAGTTTGCGCGTTGTGTGGACAAAATTTGGGATGATTTATTAAACATATTTCCTCTGTTGTCTATTCGGGCATCTCTGACTGCCTTTTCCAGAGCTATGTTGAAGAGGAGACACGCCAGCGCATCTCCCTGTCGCAACCCAACATGCGTTTCAAATGTCTGTGATTGTTCTCCCTGTATTTCGACTTTACAAACAACTTTACGCATTGTAGCCTTAACCAATCTTATCAGTTTATCAGGGATGTGGAGTTCATCCATGGCTTCATACAATTTATTTCTTAGAACACTATCATAGGCCGATTTAAAATCTACAAAAAGATGGTATGTGTCGATATTGAATTCATTGGTTTTTTCCAGTATTTGCCTTAGCACAAAGATCTGGTCTATTGTTGATCGACCAGGCCTAAAACCACTTTGATATTCTCCAAGAAGCTCCTCCGAATGTGGACTAAGGCGACTATATAAGATACTCGAAAATATTTTGTAGGCTGTATTAAGGAGGGTTATTCCCCTATAGTTTCTACATTCCAATTGATCACCCTTTTTGTGTAACGGGAAAACGATTCCAATAGACCACTCTTCCGGGATTTGTTCCTCATTCCAGGCTCTCAGTATTATTTTATATATTGATTAGCCAGAGTAGTACCTCCATATTTAATAAGTTCCGAGGGAGATTTATTATTTTTTAGGTGTTTGATTGCATCCCGTACTTCTTGAATTGATGGAGGTTCTATTGTTGCTTGCTCCTGGGGGTGGTTGATTTGGATTTTCTACTTTGATAGTAAGTAGTTCTTTATAGTGTTCCACCCACCTTTTCAATATTTCTTCTTTTGTATTGAGTATGTGCCCCTCCTTATTATTACATAGTCTTAGCCTTGGTTTGAATTCCTTTCTTGCATTATTCAGAGTTTTATAGAATTTTCTTGTTTGATTTTCCTTTTTTAATGTCTAAAGTTCTTCCAGTAATCTATTTTCATAGGTTCGCTTTTTTCTTCTATGAATGCACTTCTCTTCTCTTCTAAGGTCTTTATATTTTTGTTGTTTGTCACATAAAATTTATTTTGTGCCCTTAAGCTCAAAATTTTCTTCTTTTTTATTAAGTTAAAGTTGTCGAGACTTCAAGAAGTTCAAACTTCTTCTTCAACTTTAATCTTCTATCGAATGTAGGAAATCATCATGGTTATGCGGATTCTGTTGACCACCGCTCTAAATAGTTCTGCACTATTATATTCCAACCATTCCCTTAAGTTCTTAAGCCAGGATATCATTCATCTTCCACATCTCGCTTTCCTCGAATTTTGTCTTGCGTAACTAAGTTGTAATAATGAATATTTTTGCCCTGTCGTTACATGTCATAAGTTCTTAAGTTTTCGTCTTTTGAGAGTTAATATTATTTATGCTTCCTTTTCTATCCTTCTCGTTAATTCCACGTTGGACACTCTTTGTATCCACGATATTCGCAGGATTCTTCTTTAACACCAAAATTTATAAGCGGTCAACTTATGTATATGCACTTGTTGTAGCGTCCACGCTTCCAATCCATAAGCTTGTTTAAGTTAATTGAAGATACTTTTTAAGTTTAATGAACGATGCACGTGCTAATTCAATACTTGTATCAATTTCTTTGGTTTGATCTATATTTGGTGTTATCTATGTTCCTAAGTATTTGGATGTATGCAAACATATAGTATCGTCAATAAGCAATTGAATGTTTCTTCTGCGTGGTTTGTTCCATGGCTTCCTGTGCTCTTCTGCGGCAGTCATGGCTAGCAAAACTCCATACTTTCGAATTCATATGGATGTGAGTCTGCATATTTAGTTCAGACTGACTTCAACTTTTGCGTGGGTTAACCAGAGATTACCACAAATCAAGATGTTAATATAAGTACACAGGAAGTACGAAAAACACTCGAAAAACTGAAGAACAGAAAAGCTGCAGGTTAGGCTAGGACGGAATACCAAACGAATTACTGTTATACTGTGGAGCTGGAGCAGGAATGACAGAACAATTAATAACATTTTAATTAACAAAATCATAAAACACAATAAAATACCAGAAGAATGGAAAACGGGCGAACTAATTCTACTATTCAAAAAATGAGATAAAAAACAGCCAGAAAACTACACAACAACTTGTTAATATAGGTACCTTAAAACGTACAACTAAAATTCTACTACAAGAACTTATTAATCATAGGATAAGTTTAGCAGATGAACAACAAGGTTTTTGTACTGGAAGATGATCTAAAGATGTGAATAAAGCAATGGCTATGTCTCTTTGACTTGAAGAAGGCATTTTGACCCAGTAAGACTTAAAGATCCAGTAGTCCATCTTCTGTATAATAAAAAAGTTCCCCTAGGTATCATAAAAACTTGAAAAAATCTACCAAAACAACAAAATGGAAGTCAGAATAGATGGACAACTTACAGAACCTATAGACATAGGCAGCGGAATAAGTCCTTTATTGCTCTTTAATTTAATCATGGATGAAATAATCAAAAGCGTCCACAAAGAAAGAGGATACGGAATGGGAAACAAAGAAGTAAAAATACTCTGTTACGCAGACAACGCAATGTTGATAGCCCAAGATAAAGATAGTCTGCAAAGATTAGTCTACGGATTTAACATAAAAGCAAATGAATTCAATATGACAATTTCATCTCAGAAAACTAATACAATAGTAGGTAATCAGCAAAGAACCAATCAGATGTAAAATAGAAATTGATGGTATCAGTGTTGAAAAAGTAATGAAAAGAGAATACCTTGCAATTACATTGTCAAGCTACGAAGACCTAGACCAAGCAGTGAGAAATCAAGTACAAAAAGCAAATAGGCTGGCAGGATATCTTAATAACACTATATTAGACCAGTAAGGATCTGTTTTTAGGTGGATGTGAGAGGTGGCATTCAGATTTTTGCGGATAAAGTTAGGTGATAACTTCGTTAATAATAATTGATTTATGCTCCTTCTTAAATATGCCCGGAACATCATTAAAAAAAAATAAAATATTAAAAAATTTCAAAAAATTTCGTTTTTTTTCTATTTTTTTTGCTTATAACTTTAAAACGATTGATTTTGGAACAAAGTCGTATAGGAGTAAAACAAAGATAATTAAATTTTCTATCAGATGCGACTGGTTAAAAATGTCTTAATTTATCACCCTTGCTGCAAAATAGCAATAAATATAAAATAAGGGGACAAAACAAGCCTGTCCTTATTCAATGAGTTTCCATCACTTAGGTTACACTTGGAACCTTCCTAATTCGCTTAAAAAATTTTTGTAATGTGCTAAAATCCTACACTAAATTTCATTAAAATTGACTTACTAGATTTTGAATAATAATTTTGCAATCTAAACTTTTTTTAAAAAATTAAAATTTTTTAAAATCTGGCACAACAAAAAAATTGAACATACAAAGATTTGTCAATTTTTTTACATATAAAGAAGCACTCCACCTATCTAATGCACTTTACAGAATTGAAATCGGATTGTTTAAGCAGCCTCAGCAATGTTTTAAAGTTATAAACAATTTTTTCGCTTATAAACAAATTAGTCCTGTGGACAGGAGGGGGGGTGCTACGGGCTCCTTTATTTAGATGGACTTACCCAAGATTTTTATGTATTTTTTGACCCGTAGAACACGATTTTTTTGGGTAACAGTTGATCCGGATGTCGATAAGATTGTTATAAACAAAGAACTTGAGGAATTACATAACATCGATTTTTTGCAAAACAAAACATTTTTTGTATTTCTTGGGTAATTCTAAGCAAAAAATGTTCTTACAAGTTTTTTCGTAGGATGCATAGTTTTCAAGATAAACGCAGTGGAACTTTCAAAAATTCGAAAAATTGCAATTTTTGAACGCGAATAACTTTTGATTAAAAAATAAAATAGCAATTCTGCTGACAGCATTTGAAAGTTTAAGTCAAATTATACTGGTTTTAATTATTTGCATTGCTAAAAAATTTTTTTATTATTAGTTTTAATTTAAGCCAAAAATTGTTTATAAGTTTAAAACATTGCTGAGGCCCCTTAAATAATCCGATTTTAATTCTGTAAAGTGTATTAGATAGGTAGAGCACCTCTTTATATGTAAAAAAATTAGACAACTTCTAAATGGTCTACTTTTTGTTCAGAAAGATTTTAAAAAATTTGAACTTTTTTAAAAACATTTAGATTGCAAATTTATTATGCAAAATCTATTAGGTCGATTTTAATGAAATTTGGTACACGGTTTAAGTATGCTACAAAGAATTTCCTATTACTAAGGTATTAAGTGCCACCAAAGTTGTTAAAAACATTGAATAACAACAGGCGTATTTTGCCCCCTTATTTTGTATTTATTGCTATATTGCAGAAAAGGTAATACGTTAAGACATGTTTGACCAGTCGTATATCATACAAAATTCAATTATCTTTATTTTATTTCTATACGACTTTGTTCCAAAACTAATCGTTATAAAGTTATAAGCAAAGAAAGCAGAAAAAAATCGACGTTTTTCGAAATTTTTAAATATTTTAATTTTTTTATTAATGTTCCGGGTATATTTGAGAAGAGCATAAGTAAATTATTATTACTGAAGGTGTCACCTAACTTTATCTACAAAAATCCGAATGCCACCTTTCACATCCAAAAATAGACGTTTTTTCACAGATCCTTACTGGTCTAATATGGCGAAATCGACATATTCACACTGAGATGAAGTCAAGAATTTATAAAGCCAGTGTACGACCAATAATGACATTTGCATCAGAAACAAGACCCGATACAGCCACAGCACAAAAACTATTAGAAACGGCAGAAATGAGAGTACTGAGAAGAATTGCAGGAAATACACTGAGATATCGAAAGAGGAGTGAAGACATTAGAAGACAATGTAACTTACAATGTACAAGCGAATATAAACTAAATAGAAGAAAAAAGGATCGGCCCACCGCGCAAAAGATGGAGTGACAACCTTCCATAGGGATATCAATCCGCAATCAATGAGCATAGGACTCAACGAGTCTCCCTGTCTTATTCTGCTGCTTATGTCTATAGGTTCTGTCAGTTGTCCATCTATTCTGACTTCCATTTGGCCAATTGCATCTAGGTATCAGTCCGCCAATGAAAAAGCAGAATTGCTTATAAAGAGGAAGAAGAAGAAGATCATAATAATATCATCTAGTCCAGGGGTCACCAACTAGCGGACCGCGGTCCGCATCCGGACCGTGAGCTAGTTTTGTGCGGACCGTCAATAAATTCAGAATATACCTAGTGTTTGGCAATTTTGAAAATGTTTGGCCGTGAAATTGTGTACTATGTTTGGCTCAACTTATGTGTGCTAAGCCGCTTTATCAAGAATGAACTTTATTAAAAATCGGTAGAGATCTCACTTAACAGATGAATATCTCAACTCCCTAATGATACTCAGTTGCACTAAACTCACTCCAAACTTCAGACAGGTTGTACATAAAAAAATGTCATTTTTCTCTCTGATAATTTAATTTTGTAAAGAGTTTTCCCTCTTATTGTTATATGTACTTACTAATAATTAATTTTGAAATTAAGGAAGCTGTAATATAAAATTGTCATGTGCATTTTTTTATATTCATTTCCTCTCTACTATATTTTAAGTAGGAGTACTTTTCAGATGTGCATTTAAGTAAAATAATTTTCAGATTTAATAAGTTTGCAACAAACACTTTGCATTGAAACTAATGTAGAAAAGATAACATGTTAATTAGCATTTTGTACTATGATTATTTATTTTAAATTCCTCAGTTTCCTTTCTACAAAATTGAAGATGTCTAAAAATTTCATTAGCATTCAAAATATAAATTCCTAATTTTTAAAATATTCTCAGTAACAATTTACAATACTGCTGTTTTCAAAATATACTGATAATAACATCAAAACAATACACAATGAATTTATATTTTATTTATTGTACCAGAAATACTTACAGAAAAGTACACAGTAACCAAAAAACAATCAGATATTATTAGTTTTCCTTTCCACATTAGTCCATGTGTGAGGCCACTTTCGAATGAAAAATGTTTCTGACTCGATTTATTTGCGGATTCCTGTTAAAAAATGTCCCCTTTAAACAAATCAGAAGGGTGCCGGGTGAAACAATTTTTTAAGCAAATTCAAAATTACTTTTTTGCCTCGAAAAATGGATTTTAGGTTTCTTGGGTAATTATAAACAATAAAGGTCTCTTATCATATTTCTGAAAAGTTGATAGCTTTCGAGTTATAAGCGATTTAAAATCTGAAAAATGCGAAAATATGCATTTGCGATGCTTGAAAACTCTTAAGTTTTAATAAAATGACAGATTTTTTTATTTAAGATGACCCAAAAATGCTAAAAACATATTTTCTCGGGCAAAAAAGGTGATGTTTTGAATTTGTTAAAAAATATATTAAACAATTTCTGCCCAAAAATTTCGCCCGGCACCCTTCTGATTTGTTTATAGTGGATATTTTTTAACAAGAATCCACAAAGAAACCGAATCAGAACTAACAGTCAGACAAAGGCAGCATAAATCCTGACCCCGGAAGTGTCATAGGTTTTCGAAACGGACCCTCAGGGAAACTAATTGGTGACCCCTGATCTAGTCTATGGCTTAGTTTAGTTACTTCTGAAGCATGTCTCTAGAGGCAATATCTTTGAAATTGAGGGCTTCTAATTATTTTTGTTTTCTATGGTCTTGAGCTGGGGCCAGAGCCGGATTTAAGGGGGGCAGGCTGGGCAGCTGCCCGGGGACCCCACATTTCGGGGGCCCCACAAAGCCCCAAACATAAGAGGTTCATTTAAATAGATATTGGCAGGAGATACAGGAACTCGACAATGTATGACAAGTATAAAATGAAGGAGCGTAGGAGTGATAATATAATTGTTCATGGTTATGTTTTTCACCTTCCACCGGGTGAGTGTATTGCTTCGTTTGTAAATTCTTATCTAGTGTTCGTACACATTTTAGTCACAGAGGGTTTTGTGATTGGAAACATGCAGATAGTAGGCTTATGGATCACGATATGTCTAAAGCACACGAAAGAATTGGGCGTATTGATACTTAAATAGCAAAACAGGCCGAAGGAATAAAGAATTACTGGAAAATGGTAACTCAAAAACTAATTTTACTGTTATAAAGTTTATTTGTGAACGAGATTTAGCATTTCGCAGCGAAAATGAGTTGTCGAATTCATCACAAAATGAAAATTAATTAGGAACACTCCAGTTATTAGCTGAATACGATCAATTTTTCAAGCACCATATTTTAAAAAAATATTCAAATCCTGGAAGCAGACATGTCAACTATCTTTCATCAACCATATGTGAGGAAATTGTACATCCGATGGGTCAAAACGTATTAAATGAAATAGTTTCAAGTATTAAGAAGTCAAAATATTATTCAGTTCATACCAATCAATTAACTGTGATATTTCGTTATATAGAAGGTTTCACTCCTGTAGAAAGGTTTACCATATTTTTGCCAAATCGCGGTCGTAAAGCAGAAGATATATTTAATTCTCTAATGACAATTTTGCAAGAACATGATATCGATTTTAAAAACTGCAGGAGACCGTCCTACGGTAATGCGTCAATTATCAGTGGAAAATACAATGGTGTTCAGGCTGAAATTATAGAACAAAAAGGTACATATACATACGTGGGTGCTCCGTGCTCGGTGTAGCTGTTCAAATGGATACCTGCTAAAACCGGTTGAATCAAAGAAAATGAGCGCCGTGTGGCGAGCACAAACGTATTCACTATGTGGAGCTGCTACACCGAGCACAAATCACCCACGTATGGATACGTACCTTAATATCTTGGAGTTGTGGATTCCCCGTGTCACCCACTCTCTAAATTTAGTTTCAAAAGCTGCAACTGAGTGTTATCATGCAAAGCATTATTTAATTTCTTAGCTATATGTATTTTTCAGTTCCTCCACATATAGATACAACTTAACAGAATGTTTTAAAGCTGCGTCTTTAAGGAACAGCAACGCAGACCGTGGCAAAAATATTATTGTTCCTAAAAGAGCAAATACTACTAGATGGCCATGGAGGTAATGCCGCAAAAGAACTAGTTAAAGGTCATAATCAGATTAAAGGAGCATTATCCAAAATTTCGGAAGACTATGAGCAACAATTTAAAACTCGTAGCATTGCAAATGGTTTGTACCTATGATCGAATGTGTTTACTGGAAACAGAGGATATTAGTGAGGACAAACAGAACAAGTCGTATTCTTCAAGATACAAATATTGACCTTAATTCAGGAGTGGCAGCACTTAGATCACTTAAATAAATTATACAGTCAATGTCAATACGTGACAATTTCGAAAGATATGTGAACATCAGATAAGTTTAGAACTCAAAATTTTATCATTATTAGAGAGCACTTCATTACCTCTTAAGTCAGAGGCTTCCTGCATATGAATCCATTCATTCCAATTTTGGGTTTTTACATCATTTTGAAAAATTGGAAAATTTAACTCTCAATGAAATTGAAGCTCACTCACTAAAGCTTACCAACATTTATAGCAATGATTTAGATGAAAACTTATGTGTCCATCTGGTACAATTTGTAACATTCTTCAATTCATTTAAAGAGGAAATCGGCTCATCAAATATAAGCCAAGAACTTCAAATGTACCAATTACTAAAAGAAAATAATATGAATGATGTTTTTCCAAATGTTGAGGTGACACTTTGTTTATATTTAGTTCTGATGCGAACTAACTGCAGTGGTTAGAGATCGCTCACAAAATATAAATTAATTAAAAATCGACTTCGGTCTATGACGGGCCAAGAGTGTTTGAATCATCTCTCTACAATGAGCATTGGTCACGATGTCTTAATGCAACTAGATATGTCCCACATAATCAAGAAATTTTCAATTAAAATATCTCGGAACAGTTCCCGGACTTTAAAACAATACATCTTACTATCATTTTTAATATTTTACTGTAACAAGTTACAGCTCTTGTACTTTTTATTATTTAAAATTATATTTATAAAAATAGATCAACATTTTTTTAATGGTAGGAGGTAGGGCCCCCACACCAATTCTGCTCAGGGGCCCCCACTGTCTTAAATCCGGCTCTGGCTGGGGCTCCCGTTTTTTAGGAGCTGGTGAGTTACTTGGTCCGGTGTTACTTTACTAAGTTACTTGGTCTCAGTGAGATCTATAGATAGGAATATTTGTTGTTCTTATTGCTGCTTGCACCTTTATTCCTTTAGGTGTAAGTTGGGTTTTGGGATTGGTTCATAGGATTGGGATTTTTTTATGCAGCCGTTCTGGAAGTTCGACCTCACGAAGCAGGTTGTACCGAATCTTCGAGGTTTTTCAGAGAAGGTCAAAATTGCCCTGTTGCTTTATTTGCCCTAATATTTTAATCTAGTATTGGCACATTTTAGACATTGAATTCCAGAAATATTATATTAAACGCATTTGACTTGCGTTATAAAAAACCGATTTAAGTAAGCTGAAATATTAATCTACTGATTTTGATACACCCTCTTAATTTATCCCTAATTTTTAGATGTTCTTGGGGGTGCTATGATTGGTTCCGGCGTTGCTTATGTTATTCACACTCTTTACGCTACAGCAGATGAAGCGTTACAAGAAAATATTTTAAAAATTGTGCGAAGAGAGAAACAAGAGTAAAAAATAATGTACAGTATTTTATTTAAAAATAATAAAAAGGATTAACAAACAATTTGAAGGTATCATTTTATTTATAGATATATACAGTATACAGGAATTACAGAATATATTTCAGAAGTTTTAGTTTATAGTAATACAGTCAAAAAGCAGCATTGTCAGTTTCGAAGTCTTCAAACTTTGCTTTGCTATTTTGTCATCTTTTGCGGTCAAAATATAATAAAAAATTTCCACCACCGGGATGGGGTGGCAACAACCCCCATGGTAAAAGCGCCTTTCGGCATCATATAGATTTTGATCCTAGGACTATCCACTACTTATTCTCAAATTTTAAAGCAAATCGATCCATTCGGGACTATATGTGTCGAATTTCTGAAATATTGAGGGTGGGTCCTTTTTAAATGAACACAATGTTCATTGTATGTATGTGACCTATCTTATGATAGCGTTAGATTAAAATAGGGAAAACATAAAATACAATAAAATAAAGAAAAATATTTTTTTATTTAACGAAATAACAAAATTAAACAAAACTCAGAAAGATAAACTTTATAATAATTTTATTTTTATAACGGCTGTATACTTCGAAATCTCAAACGGTGATAAGAGTTTTTACTGTTCTATTTATGTAAAATATTGATAAAAGTATCAAAATGGAATATTATTTTTCTTCAGCCACTTCAAATTTCATTTGCACATAATCCTTTATGCCAGCAGTAACGACATCTTTATCTTTTACTGGCCCAAAATTAGGCGGAGCTCCTGTCAAAATAAGATCGTTTGGTTCCAGTGTTATGTATTGACTTATAAAACTTATTAAATAAGCTATTTTAAAGTGGACATCATAGACGAACGCATCTTGACGCAGTTTACCGTTTACAGAGCACCATAGGTTCAATTTGTAAGGATCTGGAACCTCCGATTTTGGTATGAACTTGCTGACAGGCGTTGCAGTATCGAAGCCTTTTGCCAGTGTCCAAGAACCACCTGTACTTCTTGCTTCTTTCTAGAAATAAAAATTATATATTTATTTATTTAGCGTATGGCTAGTGGTATTCTACTACACAGGTACCGCCTGTAAAGGATTTATAGTAGCATCCAGAAAATAAGAATATTTAATCGGTTTAATTTTTAAAAGTCTTAAAGTAAATATTACATTCATTCATGTTTTGATTTCGTAAGTAGGTGGCATCGATTTATGTAATCTAGGTCACGCATAGGGAAAATAGCAAGTCGACAAAAATACTGTTATTAGTAATTCACGGTCACAATAGACAAATATGAAATCATAACAAACAAATACAATTTATTTATGTATAAGTAAAAAGGAATGAGTGATTATTCATTATTCAGAAACAGACTTAGCTAGAGTCCAGACGGGGTAACAACCATCCAACACCAACTAGTGTTGTCATTTGTCATACGTAGTGAGTTAATAAATATATTCACGTACTTAGTGTTTCGAAGTTAATCAACCCCATCACCGGTGGTTGTAGGGTGGCAACCACCACAACATCGAGTATGCAGATGACACGACTAAGACAAAGCATTATCAAGAAAAACATAACAGAAGGTCAACCAATCCCCGTAGAAAGAGTGCTGCACTACAATTACCTCGGAACCATAATAAATGAAGGATGGACCAATAACCAAGAGATAAGAGAGCGCATCGGAAAAGCTAGATCGACCTTTAACTGGACGAGGGCCTTCTTCAAGAGCCAAAACCTTTCTCTTGGCACAAAGTAAGAATGCTGCAATGCTACGTCTTCTCTGTCCTTTTTATGGTGTTGAATTGTGTACCATGAACAAGATATATGCAGAAATTGAAAGCATTTGAGATGTGGCTATATCGAAGAATACTTAAAATCCCGTGGATTAACCAGGTTGCAAATAAGGAGGTTCTCAAAAGAATGAAGAAGAACCAGGGCCGGCGATAACGGGCCTGCAAGGGATGCAATGCAGGCGGGCGCCCCTGTTTGGGGGGCGCCAGAATGAGCTTTTTTCTGCTTGTGTTATGCAAAATACTTACATAGAAAAATTCATTTTTTAGATATGGTTTAAATTCGTCATAATACCCTAATCTGTGTTTGTTTATTTTTGCATATCACACATGTAAAATATACAAAAATATGCAATGCCGCATATAATTCTTACTATTAGGTAGTAATATAATTTATTGGTCAAAGATATCATATTTCAACCAAATAATTTTGCTCTAATGAGAATGCTTTGTTTATTTTCTTCAAATTCCTTGCAAGTTGTTAGTTTTGTATCAGCAGTTATGAGAGAAAATGAATGATTTCTAGTAAAATAAACAAGATTGCGATACTGTTTTCTTGCCGCCTGCCTTAGTATTATGTACCTATTAATAGGTATTTACCAAGTTTAGTATTAATCCCATATAAAAACAATATTTAAAATAAACATTTTACAAAAAATCTAGTTTAGAGCTCTTTAGATTTGATATTATTTCATGTGATTATAATACAGAATAGTTTGTCAGTTGTACTCTGCAGTTAAAGAATCTAGTGTTGTATTCAATTAATATAAAATTATACTTGTTAATTACTCAGTACTATTATTAAATTACGGGTTCACATTACTGCAGAAGCATAATCTTGAGGTTTTAAAGTTATTATTTTTATTTAGTTAAAAATAACAGTGGATTCAAAAAAATATCTGGGGTACAAATCGAAAAAGAAAAGCCGAAAAAGAAGAAATAACAAAAAAAATCTTAGTTCTCTTAGCCAATAAAACTGTAACCGAACTTTATTTTCCGTGGATATTTGCGGATAGCAGGACACCGTCTTTAGTCGGTGCCTCGTCGCCCGGAACACACATTTTTAGAACACAAGTCCAAAATCAAGTCATTAACGGAGAGAAAAGCTCTTCTAGCTACCCCTAAAATCAGGTAGTAACACCACATAAAGTAATACACAGGATGTCCCATTACCCAGGACATCCAAGGTAACGTTCAGTACAAAGCCTCCTCATTCGTTATGTACTGCGATGGGGAGGGGTGGTGGTATAGCTTGGGGGTCAAATAGATACCACTCCAGGTTATGGGTGGTCAGATAGGTACCACTCCAGGTTACGCAGTCTGACCGGTTTGATCTTCAGACATGTGGGTCTCACTTCACACTGTTCCATTAGAACACACATAATGTCCCTGAGGCTGGGGTTGTACGAATATCTGTGTGTGGGGGGGTGTGGGGCGCCAGTGTTAGTTTTGCAGGCGGGCACCTTATACCCTAGCGCCGGCACTGAGAAGAACCGAGAGGTACTGACCGCCATTAAATCTCGAAAGTGATAATATTTTGGACACATTATGCGACTATGAAGCAAGATATGAACTCCAACAAGCCATTCTCCAAGGAATAAAATAGAATATAATAGAAATATGCTTTATTGTCATGAAAAATTTAACAATTTTATAGACAAAGCTTACAAGAATGATAAATAAAAACAATAACAAATACAATTTACTAAAATTATATAAATCGTCAATATAAATAAAACATAATAAAGTGAAATAAAAATCAGTAACAATCTATTGCAAAATAAAAAAAAATTGCAAATTGCGTAATCTACCTTAAGAAATTTAATAAGTTAAGCTGCTGCATATGACACTCAAATATATATTAAAATTCTACTTATACATAAGAATACTGTAATTTCTTAGTTATTGGTTAAGAAACTCTGCTATTGAATAATATGGTCTTTCAGATAAATAAGCTTTTGTCATTTTACGGAACTTGGGACTTGGGGAAATATGTTGCAGATTTAAGTTGTATAGGGAGATGATTGTATAGTTTTTTTGCAGAATATAATATAGATTTCTTTACTAACTCACTGGACGGGATCGGTAAATAGATGTCAAAGGTAGAATTTCTGGTGGAATAGTAATGTCTAGATCTTGCTGGAAAGACATGAAGATATTTACGAATTAAGCAAACAGTTTCTAAAATATATAAAGAAGGTAGTGTTAGAATCCTGTGATCTTTGAAGTAGCTTCTGCAATGTGTTGTTCTTCTGATGCCAAACAGATATCCTATTGCTCTTTTTTGTAATTTAAAAATAACATCGGATTGGGCAGCTGCACCAGAACCCCAAAAAGGAAGACCATATCGAAGATGTGACTCGAGCAAAGAAAAATATGTTATTCTGGAAGAGGCTAAATTCATTTCCTTCAAAACAGATCTTATTGCAAAGCAAGCTGAGGATAGTTTCTTGCTTAACACATCGGTATGAAGGGACCATTTAAGGTTGCTATCTAAAAAATACCAAGAAACTTTACAGAATCAACGATACTGATCTGGCTGTTATGAAGAGGTAAGGGTTGAAGAGTTCCTTTATAGGATAATGCTACTGTTTTATCTACGTTAAAAGAGAGTAAATTAGAATCAGACCAGGATTTTATTTTGAGTAGATCAGAAGTTATAGTAGAATGAAGAGTTGCGATATTTGAGTTGCTCCAAGTAATACTGGTATGAACAGCAAAAAGAAAAACTTTTCCATCGATTTTTAAACTAGTGATGTCATTAATAAAGATAAGGAAAAGTAGAGGACCCAATACTGAACTTTGTGGTACCCCACATACAACATTTTTGAGGCTATAGAGTCTGTATCATTTGCTCTAACCAGTTGTTTCCTATTATCCAAGTAACAATATTTGGAAAGCGAGTTCCAGGAAGAAGAAGAACGTCCTGGTTAAAGAACCTCAGAACGTGGTCCAGTACAACATCTGTGCAGCTTTTTCGCGCTGCTGCAGATAAGATAAAGATTGCCATGGTGTGATGATCATCGACATTCGTCACGGAAAGGCACTTCAAGGAAAATGGCTAGATCATAGTTGAGTTTATTTAGTAGATCATAGCCAGGGATGTTCCTCTTGAGTTCAATTGGACTTTGTTATCTGTATGTGTTTCTTGTATTGCGACCAGGTCAATATCGTTTTCTTTTAACACGTTCGGTGCCCATCTTAAACAAGCGCCTACCACTAGGTACTACTGACGCCACTCAGGAGTCATCGGTACCTTTGATAAAACCTTCGTTACGTTATTCGTGCGTCATGGGCACCGAACTTGTTAATAATAAGTGCAGAATTTGGTATTTTGATCTGCTTATGACTTTTATGTGCCTGATATATGCAGAAAATTGGAAGCATTTGAGATGTGGCTATATCGTAGAATACTTAAAATCCCGTGGACTGGCCGGATCACAAATGAGGAGATCCTCAGAAGAGTGAAGAAGAACCGAGCGATATTAACCACTATCAAATCTCGGAGAATACTTCGGACACATTATGTGAAATGAATCCAGATATGACCCCTACAAGCCATCCTGCAATGAAAAATATTTGGAAAGCGAGGTTCAGGAAGAACATCCTGGTTAAAGAATTGCAGAACCTAGTTCAATACAATAAACGTGCAGGTTTTCCGCGCTGCTGCAGATAAAATAAATATTGCCGTGATGATCGCCAACATTCGTCACGGATAGGCACACTGCCACGAGATCTAATGAAATACTTTTCCCTCTTATTTAATAAATTTTTTGTACATATATGTTTATTGTATATTCTATTGTATAGATACTAATTTAATCCACACCAAGTAACGAATAAACTAATTTGTTTGTATAGGTACACTAAAATAAATAAACTAAATTTCTATTCTGAGAACGATTTCCGAAGTGAAAGTCGAAACGTCAAAATAAACCTATTTTCAACTGAAATTGTGATTAATTCAAATTAAAGGTAGTAAATAATAAATTATGTAAAATAAAAAGTTTACTTTCGAAAAAAGTTTTTTTTAATCCAAATATAGAAACCAGTGTAAATCATTGCCATAAGAATTTGTAAAAATGGTCAAACTCTGGTAAAAATGGTCAGATGAACAACAAGGATTCATTTCCGGAAGATCCTGCGTAGACGCCGTATTTGTACTGAGACAAATCACAGAAAAGGCCATTGAGTACAATAAACCAGCATATCTATGTTTTATAGACCTGACAAAGGCTTTCGATCGCATCCAAGTCGAAGACGTCTTACATTTACTGTATAGAAGAAACATACCAATCAATATTATACAAATCATCGAAAACATCTATTTTCATAATCGAATACAGGCAAAGATAAATGGAAAACAAACGCAGTTTATACCAGTACAAATCGGAGTCAGACAAGGTGACCCATTAAGCCCACTGCTCTTTAGTATAATAATGGACGAAATAATAGAAGCAGTACGTAAAGGTCTTGGTTACAGAATGGGGAATAAAGAAATCCAAATAGGTATTATGTTATGCAGACGACGCCGCAATAATCGCCGAGACAGAAGACGATCTCCAAAGATTAACACACATCTTCAATACAACAGCCAAGAAATACAATATAATATCAGCAGAAAAAACCAAATGTATGACAACATCTAAATACCCACTACGATATAAAATCGAAATTGATGAGAAAATAATAAAGCAGGAAGCAAGGTTTAGATATCTGGGAATAGATATAACAAGTTACGGAGATGTTGAAGAGGAAGTACGACAACAAAGCTTAAAAGCAAGTAAAGCGGCGGGATCTCTTAATGACACAATCTGGAAGAACAAACATCTAAGACAAGACACAAAAGCAAGAATCTATAAAGCAGCAATTAGACCTATATCGACATACACGGCGGAGACAAGACCTGACACATCTAAAACGAGACGACTACTAGAAACAACAGAGATGAAAATACTCCGACGAATATCAGGGAAAAGTCTCTTGGATAGGGAGAGAAGTGAAAGCATAAGAAGATCATGCAATGTAGAAGACATAAATGGATGGGTGACAAAACGAAAACAGGAGTGGAACGAACACATTAGTAGAATGGCAGAGGATAGGATAGTACGAATAGTACGAGATAAATCACCAAATGGACGAAGAAGTATTAGCAGACCAAGAAAAAGATGGTGTGATAACTTGAACAATTTAGGAGGCTAATATTGAAGAAGAAACAGGCTTTAAAGACTACATACAAGAAGGAAGAAGAAGAAGAAGGTCAAACTCTTACTATTTTGTCAGCTGCTGTCATATCAAGTGCAGCGCAATATCCACCAATATAATCCATGGCTTTACTTTCAGGTACTTTTTTCGCTCTTGTGCCAATTACTACTCCTAATTCTATTTCTTGGTTGACGGCGAAACCCTTGGGAATCTAAAAAAATTCTGTATAAATAATTGCGTTTGTTAATATGTGTTATTACAAGTTGTGTCAGAAAACATTTAAACTTTAGTAGCAAATTCGAACTGATAGTCACATTGTTCTGTATATGATGCTCCTTAGGTACATCTCTCACTTTATAATTCATTATACGAGTATATTCTTAAACGCTTTTATTTAGTTCAATAGTTTGCGTCAAATCTTTAGACGTTAATTTGAGTGCCTTTTCTCCAATGCCAATGAATGAAAATTTGCAGACATATGCATTCGCGGGAACAATACACGAATAATCAATAAAAATTTTTTATGTATATTAATTGTTTAAATAAAATAAAACGATTTTAATGGAAAATGCTTAAATTCTCTTGTTTTTTACAATGTAAAAACTTGAAACTTTTACGTGTTGTAGCTAATGATATGAACTGTACATAATTTCACTTTTTACGTTAATTGTTTACGTTATGCTTCATAAATAAACAATAAAGTTTCAAATTTTTTGCCGATTCCGACTACTTTTCATGTTAGTACATCATGTTTTATACATATTTTAAGAAACATGACGATATATTTTAATGTTTGAAAAGTGTAAGACTAAAAAGTAAAAAATAAAAAAAATATGAAATTTTTTTTTTAAGAAACGCTTTTCTTTAGTTACGAGTGACTAAAATTAAAAATATTATAAAAAATCAACTAAAAAGCAAATAATAAAAAAAATTGAAAAAATCTAACACATTCATTAAAGAAAAGCATGGGGCGAAAGCCGTTTATTCGATGAAGACGCGCCACGCTTTTCTTTGACGAATCTATTTTTTCAATTTTTTTTATTACATATTTGCTTTTTAGTTGATTTTTTTTATAATATTTTAAATTTTAGTCACTCGTAACTAAAGAAAAGCGTTTCTTAAAGAAAAATTTTTCATATTTTTTTATTTTATAATATATCTTGGTTAGACCTAAAGTATTCTGGTTTCTATTCAGTAGTACCTACATATAACATGTTTTTTATACTTTAACCTCTGAAATAGTATCAATAATAAACTTCAAATGAATCTAAAATAATTTTTTTTTTAAGTGTTTGTCCTGTCCCCGTTCAGATTCATTGGAAATTTTCTGTAAGACAACATACTATTTGCCTCCTTCTATTTTATTCATCCCGCCCATGAAGTCATCTGTTTCCCCATATTTCCTGTAATACAATCATTAATAGAAGTTACAGGAATGCTATTATTAAGGTTTCTGCATTACCTGGAGCAGACATAGGATCCGACCATAATCCCCTAGTTATCCCTTAGTAGTACTAAGAATGAGTGGATGCCAGAAGAAATATTAGAGATAGAACAGAAATATAACAAGTACAAGATGATGTAACAACGCAGGAAGTGTAAGGTCAGGCAAGACCAAAGTAGGGTACCGAAATATACATTCAAGAAAAAAAAACAAGTCACTGGTATACATAATGGCTAAGATGAACCAATAACGGACCCTAGCGGTATACTTCTTCTTCTTCTTCTTCCTTCTTGTATGTAGGCTTTAAAGCCTGTTTCTTCTTCAATATTAGCCCCCTAAATTGTTTAAGTTATCGCACCATCGTTTTCTTGGTCTGCCAATACTTCTTCGTCCATTTGGTGACATCTCGTGCTATTCGTACTATCCTATCCTCTGCCATTCTACTAATGTGTTCGTTCCACTCCTGTTTTCGTTTGGTCGCCCATCCATTTATGTCTTCTACATCGCATGATCTTATGTTTTCGCTTCTCTCCCTATGCAACAGACTTTTCCCTGATATTCGTCGGAGTATTTTCCTCTCTGTTGTTTCTAGTAGTCGTCTCGTTTTAGATGTGTCAGGTCCTGTCTCCGCCGTGTATATCAATATAGGTCTAATTGCTGCTTTATAGATTCTTGCTTTTGTATCTTGTCTTAGGTGTTTGTTCTTCCAGATTGTGTCATTAAGAGATCACGCCACTTTACTTGCTTTTAAGCTTTGTTGTCGTAAGTACTTCCTCTTCAACATCTCCGTAACTGGTTATATCTATTCCCAGATATCTAAACCTTGCTTCCTGCTTTATTGTTTTCCAACCAATTTCGATTTAACATCGTAGTGGGTAATTAGATATTGTCATACATTTGGTTTTTTTTGCTGATATTATCATATTGTATTTCTTGGCTGTTGTATTGAAAATGTGTTAATCTTTGAAGATCGTCTTATGTCTCGGCGATTAATGCTGTGGCGTCGTCTGCATAACATAATATTTGGATTTCTTTGTTCCACATTCTGTAACCATGACCTTTACGTACTGCTTCTATTATTTCGTCCATTATTATATTAAAGAGCAGTGGGCTTAACGAGACACCTTGTCTGACTCCGCTTTGTACTGGTATAAACAGCGTTACATAGTTTCCCATTTATCTTTGCCTGTATTCGATTATGACAGTAGATGTTTTCGATGGTTTGTATAATATTGATTGGTATGTTTCTTCTATACAGTAAATGTAAGACGTCTTCGACTTGGATGCGATCGATAGCCTTTGTCAGGTCTATAAAACAGATATGCTGGTTTATTGTACTCAATGGCCTTTTCTGTGATTTGTCTCAGTACAAATACGGCGTCTACGCAGGGTCTTCCGGATCTGAATCCCTGTTGTTCATCTGATAAAGTTGTTAGTTTATTGATTTTGTTGGGTAGGACTTTTGTGGTTAGCTTAAGGTATGGTTTGTTCAACAGTAAATGGTTTGAGTTCAATTAGTGCGGTCGTAAATATTATAAAATTTATCTGACCTGGCCCATTGTTAAGACCCACCCGGAGCGATAAGCCACCGAGGTAGACAGAGTTGGTCTTTTGCAATTAACACTGACTAGACGGTACTCCCATAATAAAGCCTAAAATAAATTTTACCTGAAACCGGGCCTTTTATACTATTATCGGTTAATCCGGGGTGTTTATAGTGGTAACTAATTGAACTTAACCATTTACTGTTTAACATACTTTACACTTTAGAAGACCAAAAATAAGCATTTTTTCAAGATTTTTTTTCTCAGAATCTTTATTAAAAATGAATATAAAGCTGTTTACATATTAATATCTAACTCTTAGAGAATATAAAAAATATATCTTTTTTCAGTTATGCATGTACACTAATATTGTAGAGGGCACCAAAGTCGAGGCATCGAAAAAAAGTAGTTTCGATGACGGACAGTTAATCTCAGGATTGGGATATCTGAAACAAAGAAATTGTACGGCATTTGAAAAAGGAAGATTTCTTGCGTGACAATTTACCACGATTAGTGAAAAATTCTGCAAAAAAAGATTTTGGAAATTTGAAAAAATTTTGTGAAAAAATCGACCGTTTTTCTTCAGTTTTTCATGGTTAAGAAATATTTATTTTTTGGTCAAATTGTGGTAAATTGTCACGCAAGAAACCTTCCTCCTTCAAATGCAGTACGATTTTTTTGTTTCAGATTGATATGTTAAAAATAAAAAAATCCTCCTAAAACTTTATACTCGCATTAGAATTCGAAATATTTTTACGTAAAATATACTTACCTACCTACATAGAACTAAAACACAATTAACAACAATCTATTATTTCAAAGAGGCCAACAACTTATACAACAACAACAAAAATATAATAAATTAACTATCAATAAACGAATTCTTAAATTAACACACTACACTACTGCACTGAACAGATATCGATAAAGATGACAGAACAAATTAGAGAAAATCTGACGCAGGTTTGTCAAAAAGACAGTGATAATTTCTCTATGTTGCCTAATTAGTTATTTAGTTATAATATGTTCGATTTCTTGTTAGAAATAAAAAATTTTAGTAGTTCCAAGATTACACAAAATCTAGGCATCGGATAAAAAAGTTTATTTGAAGAAAGTTTATTATTTTTTTCTTCTTAATGGCGGTACAGGCTCCTTTTTCCAATATTTTATTTAGTTATAGAGTAATTTCCACGTACTAACATATTTCTGAAATTGGGCTCTGTACCGCCATTCTTTATTATATTACGAATATGTGTGCCAAATATCTCGACAAAATATTCAAAATTAGAGCTGCAATCTTGGAACGCGTTTGTTGCTACCTGTTGCTCGCTACTGTAGCCTCTTAACTGCCCACCATCATTTTTCGAGGCCTCGACTTTTGCGCCCTCTACAATATTAGTCTACGTGCATAAATGAAAAAAGATATATTTTTTGTACTCTCTAAGAGTTAGATATTAATATGTAAAAAGTTTTATGTTCATTTTTATTAAAGATTCTGAGAAAAAAATTCTTGAAAAAAATTATTATTTCTGGTCTTCTAAAGTGTACTAGTACCTGTGCGGTGCTCAGTAGCTTTATACCTCTATACTTGTTGGGGCCTTCTTTGTCTCCTTTCTTGAACATGGGTATCATTATGCTGTTTCTCCATGCGTGTGGTATCTTAATCTGGCGGTATCTGGTATCTGGCGGTATACTTACTACTTAATAATAGAAAATATACAGAGCTAATTTGTTTAACGATCACAGAAGACAAAAGTCACCACAACTGGGAGACTATTTCCATGGCCCAACTATTTTGAAAGCTGAGGTTGTCTTAAACACGCTATAAAACTAATAAAAAGTAAAAAAGCTATGCTAAGAATCATCACGAGGAGAGATAGAATACCAACATCAGGCAAAGATCAAAAATCAAAGACATATTAGAACGTGTAGCTAAAAAGAAATGGAGATGGGCAGATCATGTGGCAAGAACACCGAACGACAGGTGACAGGTGGATAAGATTATTGGAATGGCGACCGCGGGCAGACAAATGAAGCAGAGGTCGACCACCAACGCACTGGACTGACGATGTAAAGAGAAATGCCGAGAACTAGAGGTCCTGTCTCAAGACAGGGATATATGGAGAAATTTAGAGGACAATAGCAAATTCAGCAATGAACAATAACGGCTAGATTCTTCTTCTTCTTCTTCTTCTTTTTGTATAGACATGACTATATCTGTTTTTTCAATGTACCTCTAGTAAGTTGTCGTTCCATCGTTTTCGTGGTCTCCCCACTGATCGTCTTCCTATTGGGAACCGTCTCTCGCTGTTCTTACTACTCTATTTCTTGCCATTCGGCTTATGTGATTATTCCATTATATTCTTCTGTTTCTTACCCAATTATTAATGTTGTCGACCTTGCATCTCCGTCGTATATCTGTACTTCTAGCTCTGTCCCATAGAGTCTTACCATCGATTTTTCGGAGGGTTTTTATCTCCGCTGTTTCGAACAATCTTTCATTTCTTTTCCGATATGTTTTTTTCTCCATATTGTGTCATTCAGGCAAGCTGCGGCTCTGTTTGCTCTATTCACTTCATCTTCCACTTCTGTTTCGAGCCTTCCGTAGCTAGATAGTGTGATGCCTAGATACTTAAACTCCATCACTTGTTCTATTATCTGACCATCTAGCTTCAATTTACATTTTACTGGATTTGCTGTTATATCCATGCATTTTGTCTTTTTTCGGGGAAATTAACACGTTAAATTTTCATTTTGAGAGATCATCTTCACTTTGAGAGATTAGTATTGCATCGTCTGCATAGCAGATTATTTTAAGTTGTAATAACGGCTAGATGATGATGATAATCTTGACGATGATGATGAATTAAATAATTAGAAACTTACTATAATAGGTGACCCTTCGGTTAAATAAGACGTACTTGGTTTAATAAAAATCTGTGGGTACTTTGGAGGTTCTATCTTTAATATTTTCATAAGAGATCTGAAAATAAAAAAAAACTGAAGAGATCTGAAATTATGTCTAATATTTAGAGGTATGATAGATGATTAATAATTGTGATTGTGATAATTTAGTCTATTCTGTAAGGCCCCTCCCATCTGAAAAGAAATTTCTAAAATGGTACAAAAATTGTAAACTTTTGAATATGTTTAAAAAATCGTTTAAACAATATCTGCCCAAAATTTTTGCCTGGCACCCTTCTCTGATATGTTTAAAGGAGACATTTTTGAGCAGGAATCCGCAAAGACGCCGAATCATAAACATTTTTCATACTACCTCACAACCTGGACTACTGCATATTAATTAAAATTTTGTATATTATTATTAACATAATTTTTTTAATTATTTATTTATTTATTAAATTAATTATTGCCAATATAGGCAGGAAGACAGCCTCAGTCCATTTCTATTCAATATGCTAATGGATAAAATAATAGAAGATGTGGAATCGCTACAACTAGGATACAGACTCGGCCACAGTAGAATTAGTATAGTGTGCTATGCGGATGATGCAGATGCAGCCCTGATTGCAGAGGACGAGGATGACCTACAAAGACAACTTTATCGACTCTATCAAGCACGACTCAACATGAACTATGAATGAACATATCCACGCAGAAAACAAAATGCATTACCATTGCGAAAGACCCAATTAGATGCAAGCTCGTGGTAGAGGGGAATCCCATAGAACAGCTAAACCAGTTCAAATATCTAATCTACATTCACACTCAAGATGCAGTAGAAGTAAACAAACCGAGACACGTTAACTGTTACAAGGGGCACTCCTGAATCATGATTTAAAATGTATACGTTACAGTTCAAGTTGATTATCCAGTTGGAGTTGACTTTTCCTAGTTCGAGTCGACTCAAACGGCTGGTTTTAGTAAAAGTTGATTATAAATATAAAATGAAGATTTTTATTCAACATTTACTAGTAAAAGTAGACTCCAACTAGTTAAAGTATACTCTTCCCAATGCCATTTAGTAAAAGTTAATTCACACAAACAACCGATTCTAGAAATTAAATGTTACTGTATATATTACGGCCGCGGCCGCCTCAATACGCTTTTAGCGCTCATTGTTGATAATTAAAAATGACAGCTTAGTAATAAAATTATGACAAAAATTTCTTCAGGATCTTGTAGGGGGGACTTTAAACTTTGATTAGATGACTTTCTGACTTTCATAATAATAGTTGTTAATCGAGTTATTAAGCCATAAAAATGGTCATTTCGCATTTTTCAAATTTTAAATCGCATAAAACTCGAAAACTATCAATTTTAGAGAAAAATCACAAGAGACTTTTTGCTCCGAATGACCAAAATAATCTAAAAAAAATTGTCCGGGGTGAAATACTTAGTTATTTATAAAACAGTTCGTGAAGTATGCTTTTTGCGCACGCACGCGATTTTTAGAGCACGAGAGGTCCGAGTGCTATACATCGCCTAAGTGTGCAAAAAGTACTTCACGCACAGTTTCATACAATATTTTATCTACCAAAAAACAAATAAAAAAACTGCAACTCTTCGTCACTGGAATACATTCCTATTTTACAATTTTTTAGAACTTTGACATTTAAAAATTCAAACTTCTGTCAAACCACAAAACTGTCAAAACTTTTTTTGTAATTTATTGCTCACATGTCATCACCATGACAAGGCGAAAGTTAAGGATATTTGATTATATGAAAGTGTGCTAAAAAACAGTGCGAAAAAGTAAATCCCATTTAAAATACATTATTACTTCAGGCACACTTTAAACCCTTCATGTACTGCTATCTATATTTACAATTTTCACACAATAAAAACTTGTACATAATATATGAGGTAGAGTAGATAAGAATTATTTTTGTGAATTTGTTTAACAAAAATTGGTTAAACAATTTTTCGACCGCGGTACCGCCTGACACTGTGTATTTGTTATAAGGATGTATTTGTTTGAGTAAGTTTGAGCAAAAAAATCGAATCAGAATAATTTACCTAACGGGGGCGACGTTACAGACCGCACTAATAAGTAGTTGAAACGGTCAAAACAAAGAGACGCACACTCATCAAAAATGCACGTGAGATTATACTCGTATAAATTGTATAATCTACTTTTACTAACAAGGGTTAGGAAGAGTCAACTTCAACTAGTAAAAGTTGATTTAAATTGTTCAAATCAACTTTTACTGCTCGTTTCAGTTGGAGTTGACTCGAACTAGGAAAAGTCAACTCTAACTGAGAATCAACTTGAACTGTAACATATATACATTGTAAATCACACAATGATGATTTAAAAATTTTATACATTGTAAATCATGATTCAGAAGTGCTCCTTGTAACAGTTAACGTGTCTCGGTTTGTTTACTTCTACTGCATCTTGATTGTGAATGTAGAATAGGTGTAGAGTTATTAAGTTATCATGACCCAGCCAGAGACCTAAGAGGACAAATTAACAAGGCCGCTGTCTTGTCCGGATGTTTGAGAGATGTGGTCTGGAATAACCCATATATGAGAATGGACAGCAAAGTTAGAATTTATAAAACTTGCATCAGACCTGTTATGACCTATGGCATTGAATCAAGAGAAGACACCAATAAAACCAAAAGCCTGCTACGAACAGCCGAAATGAAGACATATAGGGCAATAGCAGGGAAGACAAGAAGAGATAGAATACGAAACAACATCATCAGGGAACAATGTGGCGTGCAAGATGTATTAGTCAGATGGGGCAGGCAAAGACGGAGAGAATGGTTCAGTCATGTAACAAGAATGGAGGAGCACAGACTACCAAGAATTGCTCTAGAAGGAAAACCAGCAGGCAAGCGTCCACCGGGGAGACCACCAAAAAGATGGAGAGATTGCTGGCAGTCTACCTCTCAAGAAATACTTCAACGTCGGAATTAACAGATCCACAGATCTACAACAACTATAATAATAATAAGAAGAAGAATATACCAATTAAATACTCCAATCATATAGCGCCACAGAGAAACACCATATAGTGCGACGGGCGGAGGGGCATCGCAGCGGCTCGGCGCCCTAAAAGTTGAGTGGACGCGCATAATTAACAATTAAAAAACAACGATTTATATTGAAATAAACCCCGATTACTCATCAAAATCTTAAAACTGAATGTTCAAACTTCAATTTAGGTACTCTCTAGCAACTTCAAAAATAATAATTAACACATGAGTTTTCAAGCCTCGAGAATGCGTATTTTCGCATTTTTCAGATTTTATATCGCTTATAACTCGAAAACTGTTACCTTCTCAGAAAAATAAGAGATGACAAGAGACTTTTTTGTTTAGAATGACCCAAACAATATTAAAACATGTTTGCCGGAGCAAAATAGAAGATTGTTGAAATAGAGCGCACCGCACTGGCATAAAAATCGGATGGACGCGCATAATTAACAATTAAAAAACAACGGTCTAAATTGAAGTTAAACCCGATCACTCTTCAGAAACTTGAAAATGAATGTTTAAACTTCAATTTAAGAATTTGGCAATCTCAAAAATAATAATTTAACTATGAATTTTTAAGCCTCGAAAATTTTCGCATTTTTCATATTTTAAATCGCCTATAACCCAAAAACTATAAACTTTTGAGAAAAATAACCACATATCTTTCTTGTTTAGATGGCCCAAAAAATCTAAAAAAATAATGTTTTGAATTTGTTAAAAAAATTCTGCCGGCACCATTCATTCAGATTTGTTTAAAGTGGACATTTTTGAATAGGAATTCGTAAAGAAACCGAATCAGAAACTTTTTCAGACGGGAGCGGCCTCACACTATGGACTATTAATTGTAACGTGTATTATTGGTTGCATAAGTAAAAAGAACGAATTTTATATAAAATATATATTTTATTATACAAAATAATAAACTCATTGACGGAATAACGCAAAAATTTTAATTCAGTGTTACGCGGAAAAAGTAAATTTATCCAATGACATTCAAAATTAAAAACCGCCAAATATCAACTTGATGGATGTTGTTAGATAAGCATTTCCGAATATTTAAAAAATATTACAAATGCTACTAAAAAACAAATAATTTGGATTGAATAAATTTATTTTTTATTAAATATGTTAAAAATCCCAAATAAGTTAAAAACAGAAAACTTTTAAATATTTATTGTAGTTAAATCACACTTTCTGTGGTTAGATCAGTACATTTTTATTAACACAAAACAAAAAACATACTTATAATTAGCTGCTACAGCAACAATTTTTTTACCATTATTCGCAAAAGAACTTAAATTGCACATGTCTATCTATTATAAAATGTGGATAATAATTTGGAAGCACCTTCTATTTTAATTTGTTCATTCATTATATAATGTAAAATTTTAAAATTCCCGCTATAATGTTACAAGTGTACAAACCAAAACATAACCAATATGATTATTTCTTTTTTGTGATTTCTAATAATGATCTTTTAATAGTTAGATATTTACGTTTTATTTGGTTAGCTTGTTCTAAAAACAATTTAATTAGTCATATATCACATTCAAATCAAGCCGATAAACCTAAAAATCTTAATTTGATTGGCAATTTGGTAATTTTCACTTACTAAGTTGGTAGTGTAGTTGGTAGAATTTTGTTACCAAACAAGGTTTTGGCAGATTGACGATGACTTTTGAGACTTCTTTCTTCATGCCACACTTCTGCTTCGGAGGAAGAAGTGTGTTGTGATCGTCGTGAATTTGTGTATAAACGATCGTTTTAATTAAGTAGATAATATAAAAATTCGTTATTAGCATGATGTGTTAGTGTAAATAGTTGTACAAACTTTATAACAAATTAGTGCTTATGTTTTTATTGTAATCGATACGTCTAGAAGTAATTTCTTACAATGATAAAAATGGAAACTGATAAAATTGAGGAATCAACGACCAATAACACTCAGGTAAATGCTTTAGGTTTTGTTCTTTAGCTTAAGTATCTTAGTTCTTTTATGTATAAACGTTTTATTAAAGGCGTTTGGTTTTAAAGCGGATTTATAAACTTACAATTTATTTTGTCATCTGTCATGATTATGGCCTGTCCTACATTCTCATTTTATTTTACTTATAAGACTATCTACATTTGTAATTCATTTATTGTGTAAATTGAATCGATATGTTTAGCATAAATACAAACTACTTTTGGCAAACATATCCTTATCTGATGCATCGATTAAGAAGGTAATTCAATTATATATAGATTAATTGCCTTAATGTTCACTTGTGAAGGTTTATGGACTAATAACTGCAAGCAAATTTTGTTTGAATTAATATGTACAATAGGTACACAATTTCACTTGTTTTAAAAAGGAAATGTTTGTATGTTGGTTTTTTAATGTTTAATCATTCATTGGTTTAATCTCTTTAAAATAACTGTATATACAATTGTTTGAATAAACAGTGTGTTGTGATTATCACTATGTATATTTAGCAAGCCAATAATATTAGTATTTTGCTGTTTTTACACATTTTATTTTTGTCCTAAGTTATAATGTAGTTTCAATTTACATGGAAGTTCCCTTAATCTCTTTGGAAATATATTGTAAGTTATGTTCAAACTTACATTTAAACTTAGTGTCAGTTTTTGTATAGGAGTATTCATTATCAGTTGGCGCTACAGCCCTTCGTGAACCTTGGCCTGCCTCAAAACATTCTTCCATCCTTTCCTTCGAGTATCTTCCTCCTCCCCATACTCCAATCTCTTATAAATCTTCCTGCACATTGTCCAGATATCTGAGTTTAACATGTTGATGGACAGAACGTCTATAGATGTCTAATTTCCATTGATGTAATGTGCCACAATGTCTCTAGACAACATTTTTAAGATAACGAGTTGTAACAAAAAATCAGTGTCAAAAAATGTCACATTACATCTACAGATGCATATTAAATATGACACGATGCCCATGGTCATCATCCACATGTTTACAAATAATGTTAAGAAACTCATTGTTTCCATAAACTATAAGCTCTTAGAAATTCAGCAATTTTCCTATTCTACTTTGCAAAATAAATATAGTATCACAACATTTGCTTATACATTTGACACACTGTACATCAATGTGTTAAGTCACCACCTTCTTCTTCTGTCTGGGCTATTTAGCATAATATTTTAAAATGTTAGCATTGGCAGTTTATTTTGATGGTTTTTCAAGATATCTGCATCACCAAAATCTTGAGAGTTTGAAATTATATCGCCTTCCCTACAGACCATGTTCATTAACTCTGCCATATATGGTCCTCAATATTCTCTTTCAAAGATTCGTAGTAACTCTTCATCTCCAGTTGTCATTGCCTATGTTTCCCATCCCTAAGTGAGCACTGGTCTTATTGTTGTTTTAAAAAGATTGCTTTGTTGCTCTTACGATACATCTTGCTCTTAGTTGAGGGCCTAGGTCGAATTAATATTATAATTTTATTTTTTTGTACAAATTTGTTATTATTCATGGCTTAGATTTAAATTTTTGATAAATTGTTTCAATTTACGTTTGGAAGTTCCTCTTAATCTGATTAATGATATTACCACTTGTTTTTCCCATACAAAAGCTCTCCTTTTCGCTGATCACCTTAAGTGCTTTACAATAATATCTCATGATAATGCTCTTGGACTACAATCATAATATATTAATAAATTGTCCCAGTGGTGCTCCCTTAATGGCATGGAATTAAATGTTGGTAAGTGTCATATTGTGCGTTTCTGTAGCAATCACCATTTGCTAACACATGATTTTATACTATTAACGATCAAGCATTGCAATCATGCACACAAATGGGCATAATATTAGACTCTTCACTCAGCTTTAAACACCACATTAGTACTGTTGCCCAAAAGTCTATGAAAATGCTTGGTTTCATTAAAAGAACATCTCGTGATTTCACATAATATATCAATTCAGTGAGCATTTTATATTGTTCACTTGTTAGATCTCATCTTGATTTTTGTTCCTCTGTGTGGTCTCCATATTATCTAGTTCATAAAAATAAACTTGATAGAGTTCAACATACCTTTCTCAGATACAGTGCGTAAATCGTTTAGCTGGACATAGGGAACATACATTGTATATATTTAGATACATAAATACGTATGTTGTATTATATTAAGATAATTGTGGCAACTTCGCTCTGTCAATGACAATATAGTTGTTAGAATTAAGGGGCATTAACCTCAAAATTGACAATTAATTTTGGGTGACAAAAATAAATTTCAAAACGTGATATTGCAGTAGAACTATTTTTGACCTAATGGGAAAACTGTGTCTGTTTAATTAGGAAATTAATTTTGAAATAAAAGATATTTTAAAAATTAAAGTAAAGTTATTAATTCATCAGTCATAATCTTTGTTTTTGATGTATTTATGGACTGCCTTGCATTCAAAATCATTCATTCTATTTGTTGTAACAGCTCTATATTGCACCAGAAACTCGTATTCGAACAGAAGTTTCAACTAACACAGGTTAGCGCACTTGCCACAATGATCTCAATGTATATTCCCTATGTCCAGCAGAACGATTTACGTACTGTATGTATCTTTTAAAAAACATATATATCGTAGCTACACGGATATTGAATTATTATTGAATATTACTTCATTGGAAACTCATAGAAAAAAAAAAGATCTGACAATGTTATTCAACATTATTAATGGTAATAGTAGCTCTGCCCTGCTTAGTAAAAACGTCCGATCTACAATTTTCGTTTTTTCATGATAAGGTTAATAGGATGTTTATTCAAAGCACAACAGCAGAGCTATTAGTTGTAGAAAGGACAAACAAATTTATGCTTTTGTATGATTTGAGATGGCAGAAAAGAACTTTTTGACTAAGCAATAAGACGCTAAATGTCTAAGTAGTACTGGATTTATAAACTTATCACGAAAAAATGAAAATTGTAGATCAGACATTGCTACTAAGCAGGGCAGAGCTGTCCCGATCTTCTGTCAAAAATTAGTCTTTTTGTTCCTACTCGGTCAACAAGACAAACTCAAACTTTTCATATAAGCTTCCATAGATATAACTATACTTGCAACAATTTTTTACCACAAACACTTAGACTTGTGAATTCTCTAAATGACCTGAATATATTCTGCAATTCCTTGTAAAGATTTAAAAACCATTTGTTGAACATACAAATATACTTTACTTTTATTTATTTATTTATTTTTATTTATTTTTATTTATTTATTATACGGGATAACCCCATTAACAGAAAAATTACAGTTAAATATTAATACATTTCCAAAAGGTAATAATAAATTCAATGTGTTAAATATGACTTAATTAATCTAAAAAATAGAGAATTAGAAAAGTATAAAAACACTGAAAAATTTCATATGTCACAAAAATTAATATATAACATAAATATTGACTACAAAAAAATATACAACATACAAACATAACACTTAAGAGTATAAAAATAACATCACAGAGCAGAGATCTTTTTAATTGATTTAGAGTTATATTAAATAAATCAAGTTCGTAATTATTTAACAATCCCATATACCTATCAAGTGGGTTGTGAACGCCATACAATGTTCTATGGAAAGGTATTTTAAACATATTATGGTAACGGAGAGCTTGATAAGGAACATTAAAATTAATCTGACTTAAAAGATTGGGAGAATCTATAAGTCCATTTATGATCCTAAAAATGAAAACAGCACCTGCTATGTCACGGCGTACCTTAAGTGGAGGTAGGGACAACTGTTGTTCAAGAAAAGAATAATCGTGATTGACAATGATAGTTTGTGTATAGTAAGCACATGATCTCAAGAATCTATGTTGTATTCTCTCGATAGTATCAATATGAGTCTGGAAATAGGGTGACCAAACCACAGAACTGTACTCCAAGAGGGACCTTACTAAGCTACAGTAAACAAGCCTAGTAGATTCAATAGAGAAGAATTTGCAATTTCTTGTAACAAATCCCAAAAGTTTAGCTGCCTTCACAGATACAGCATTTATATGCTCCACAAAAGAAAGCTTCTCATCCAAAACAACACCCAAATCCCTAACGGAAGATACATATTCAAGTGGCTGATTATTAATGATGTAATCTGTTTCAATTCTACTGACTTTCCGAAAGAAGCTTATAAAACAGCATTTCCTGGCATTCAAGAAAAGTTTGTTTCGAACACACCACTCCTGCAGTCTATCAAGATCCTCCTGCAACAACGCCTGGTCCAACAAACCATCCACTGGTCTCCAGAATTTCAGATCATCAGCTAGCATTAAGCATTTACTATTCAAAAAGCAATTATTTATATCATTAACAAAGATGATAAATAGAAGCGGAGAAGTATGGCCACCCTGAGCAACTCCGGAGCTTACTGTAATAATGTCAGATAAATAGCTACCAATCTTCACTCGTTGAGTACGCCCCGATGAGGAGTTCTTAATCCACTCGACAAAGTTAACATCAAAACCCACAGACACCAGCTTTTCCAAGAGTATTTGGTGATCAACACGATCAAACGCTTTCGAAAAATCCGTGTATATGGCATCTATCTGTTTACGATCCTCCATTTGACACAATAAGTCAGACTGATACTCGACCAAGTTCGTCGCAGCAGACCTTTTTATGCGAAAGCCATGCTGCGAATCAGAAATTAATCCGTTACACAACCAAGAAAGCTGCTTGGCCACCAGGCTGTCAAAAAGCTTGGGTATTGCAGACTGAATGCATATGCTGCGATAATTTTCAATGTTATCCTTTTGCCCATTTTTATATACAGGTATAACGTAGCTCTCCTTCCAAGCAGCCGGAAACATAGATGTCGCTAAAGACCTGTTAAACAGTAAATGCAAAGGTATGACTAGAGTACAGACACACTTTTTCAAAAGATAATTAGGCACACCATCAGGACCAGCTGACAGCTTATTGGGAAGATCACTTATACTGTCAAAAATTTCAATTATGGATATCGCAGCAGGTCTAATACATGTACTTACATTGCTACCCTCAGGGTAGCAGGGCACCCGGAGCTGACCATTATTAGGCAAGTAAACAGTTTGAAAGAACTTCTTAAATAAATTTGCTATATCTTGACCGTTAGATGCTGATTGGTCTAAATAAAATAAAGAGCTCGGTAAGCTATGAGTAGATCGCTTGTCATTAATGAACTTCCAAAATGATTTAGGGTTATTTTTTAAGCTAATGTCTACTCCACCCATATAGCCACTAAAGCATGTATCAGACAAACGCTTACACTCAGCCCTAAGGCGAGAAAACCTAACATATTCAGCATCAGACTGACTTCTCATGTACATAGAGTGGGCACGTTTTTTCTCCTGCGTTAAATTCCTGAGTTCGTGGGAAAACCATTTAGGGAAGGTAGATGTTCTGAATCTTTTTAATGGTACAAACAATGCTATCCCCGTCAACAGAACATCATAGAACAAACCCACAGAATTATCAACACCCTCAACCAGACAGTTCTGCCAATCTATGGATGCAAGGAAGTTATTGAGTTCAGCGTAGTTTCCATTTACAAAATCACAAAAAAATTCATCATATTTTAAATTTTGTGAATCAGTTAAATCTAAGTTTAAAAAACACTCATAACCCACATGGTGTTGGCTAGGGTCTACCAAAGGATCTTTTGCTTTCAAGACATTTAATTCCCTAACATTTGAAAAAACCAAATCTAAAAATACATTACGATTATTAGGAACATTAATGTGTTGAAAGAATTTTAAAAACCCTAACTCTTGAGCAACATCTATTGCAGGATCCCCTCCAGGACACTGAACCATTAATCCATACTCGTCATTCAGCCAAGTTGCATTGGGTAGGTTGTAATCACCAAATATGTATATGTTAAGTGAAGTGTAACGTATGGTAATATCTTCTATAGATTGACAATGCAAACTGTAAGTATCTCGTGAAGATTGTGGAGGAATGTATACTCCACCCACCACAAACCTTGTTGTTTTATATTGGCATAGGATATAGATTTGCTCAACTCTGTCTTCATTAATAGAGATACGTTGAGATTGTATCTTCTTGCTCACAAAAACCAGAACACCACCACCGCTTTGTTTGGGACTCGTCCTTAAAGATCTGTCAAATCTGTAGATATTAAAGCCAACACATGTAATCTCACCATCGGTTATATTATCATTAAGGTTACTTTCAGCAAATATTATAATGTCATACGAACAACATGAAATACTCTTTATCACATCAAATAATTTGGTTCACAGGCCACCAACATTTTGATAAAATACTGCTAATGGGGATGAAACTAGTTTTTTTGCTTAGTTTCTTTAACTACTGGGGCCCCATTTTGATATATAATGCCCAGATTTACTTCACCAGCAGATTTTCTTTCTTCCAGTTCTCTTTTTGCTGCCTTGTAAGCATCTATTTCCATTCTGGTTTGATCTCTAGAGATGCTGTAGATTGACCCCCTAAGTTTATTGCCTGATTTAAGGGCTAGTTTCACAGTATTAGAGTTACATACTACCTTGACTGGTCTAATTCGACTTAATCAGTAGACCCATTTGTACCTTTCGGTGTTGGGCACTTACAAATATAACTAGATGTTAATGATATAATTTCTATCATCAATTTTTAAGCTTAAACTTTTGTTTGTTTTTAATATCGTAATGTTCTTTTTTTTCCTTTAACATAGCTTTGTTATCTAATACATATTGTAATATTTGTTCTTTGTGTTGACACTGTTTTTGCTTTTGTCTTTGTAATATTTTTTTTGTAATAATCTTTTTCTCAATTGGGCTTGCCCGTAAATAAATAAATAAATAAATAAAATGTCTCCTGTCAAAATGTTCAATGTAATTTAAATGTATTCATTTTTTTCGAGTTCTGAGAAAATTAACAAGTATTTTTTAAAAATTTAAATGCAGAATGAAAGACTGCATTATTACCGAGGGCCGAAAGTCCCTTAGAATAACCAAAAAGTTTCTTTTGAATGAGATATTTGAAATTAAAAGTCACACTTTTTCTCTTTTTTTTTTCATCCCTATAACTTGTTAAAATAAACATTAGAGAAGTTTTCTGGTAGGTAATAACGTCATCTTTCATTCAAAAATACTTTTTGTTTTCCCAGGATTTGAAAAAAATGAATCCATTTAAAACACATTGAACATTTTGACAGGAGACATTTTGCGCCTATGCCCTCAAGGCTAATTTTCAGTTGATACTATGTTGTAAGTACCTGTAGTGGATATAATCCAGAGAAATAAGGGTTCTCTCAGGACACTCAAAGATCCAGGTAGCTGACTACTTTTTTAGTTACTGTAGATAGACCTATAGGAAGAAAACCTAGCTGTTTCCTGCCTAGAGTTCGCATCCGTGTTTTAATTATTAGTGCAAAAAACGCGATTTTTTCGATTTTTTGCACCCCATTAAAAAGCTTAATAGTTGACATAAAATTACAAATTTGAATTTTTTTCAAAGGCATTGAAAAGGCTTCAAAATACCGATTTTTGAATGTTAAAAAGTCAATTTGTTGCTTTGCAAACTGCAAAATAAGTGAGAATCGTTATTTGTTAATAACTTTTACTAAAACTACCTTAGAACTGTAGTGTTTCACCCAACGTTGGGTATTGGGGTACTTACAAACCCTCAAAATTTGAGACCGATCCATTAATTATTTTAAAAGTTATTCTATTTGTTTATCCCAGAGACCTTTATTTTGCAATAACATAAGACAGGAGATAATGAAGATAGGGCAATTCTGCGTATGCCAAATGAAAGTAGAAAAGTGATTCTATCAAAATGAACTAAAAAAAGATAAAAAAAAAATATCTGATATATTCAAAAATACTAATGCCAAATTTTTAAACTAATAGAATAACTTTTAAACTAATGGATTGGTCTCAAATTTTGAGGGTTTTGTTAAGTACCCCAATACCCAACTTTATGTGAAACACTACAGTTTTAAGGTAGTTTTAGTAAAAGTTATTAACCAATAACGATTTTCACTTATTTTGCAGTTTGCATAGCAACAAATTAACTTTTTAACTTTCAAAAATCGGCATTTTGAAGGTTTTTCTATGTTCTACAAAATTTAATTTTGTAATTTTATGACAATTATTTATCTTTTGAATGGGGTGCAAAAAAACGAAAAAATCGCGATTTTTGCACTAAATTGTTAATAATTAAAAAACGGATGCGAACTCTAGGCAGGAGACAGGTAGGTTTTCTTCCTACAGGTCTACAATAACTAAAAAAGTAGTCAGCTACCTGAATCTTTGAGTGTCCCGAAGATGGTCTATTTCTAGCTTATTTCCCTGGAGTAATAGTGCAAGGATTTTACAGATTAAAAACGCAACACAGGAATAAGGATAGCTAAACTCGCCACCACTTTGGATGTATTTATATACTATAGCAGATATTATAATAGTTTACTGTCCATTTAAACAAAATATTGTTGGGTTATAAAGAGAATTGTATTACAGAAACATTTTTTCATTCTTACATTCTAATTCTGTTCTGTTACTTATATATTTTAGCAGTTAAATATTTTCTTATTTTTTCTACTCCCGAAGTAGGCCATAATTTGTTTTCAATGTGCCCTTAAATAGTTTATATATTATCTAGTACTGAACTGTTCCATGCTCCTTGTACAATGTTTTTATCTTCGCCAATTCTTGAAATATTGTTATTATGTGTGTTTACTAATAAAAATTTTGACGAAGTATTATCCAGTTAATATTACAGTATAAGTAACCACAAAACCTCAACAAACAGGATTTGTGGTATTTCAAGATAAAATCTAATACTCTATATTATGTACAGGTATCTAGGTCATTTCAAAAGTAACATTTTAGTATACCGCATACCAAGACAATAGACTTGACATTGTGTTGAAGATGAGTTCTATTCTAGGTAAGAGTAGTAGTAGTAGTGAAACTAGAGTAGCCCCAATATTGTCCTGACCCTGTTGCTGTCTATTATCTCAGTTTTTTAATTACATTTTTGAAAAGAATTTGTAAATTGTAGAATTATTTATTTATGAAGCTTTAACTTTCTTGATTAATTATTTATATGGGAAATAAGCCACAATTAAAATGAAAAAAATAATTTTATTAACGTTTCGACGCCCAAATCGGGTGCCGTTGTCAAAATACAAAATATTACTAAAATAAACTAAAGTGTTGTTGCTAAGCAAAAAAATTCTTCTAATAATTTATTTAATCTCACTCATTTATATTGGCAATTCAGACATATATTATACATTTTAAAGTAGAAGACTTTAAAATGATATTGCCAATATTTATGAGTTGCGTTCCTGGGACGACTTACTGAAAGATAGTTCATTCGATTACATGAAATTAACCCCAACTCAAGAATATCCGTCATAAAAAATTATAGCATGTGATATGTCTTTAAAAAGACAACCAAATGCAACGACAGTAAAATTCTCGCGTTAGAGACTTCATAGTAAATCACAAGGGAAAACCAGGAAAAACCCTGTGATACTATCCCGACATCGTAAGTATTTGGTCTTACATTAATTTACTCTCAAAAAATAATACCAAATTCTGACATGTAACATGTTTAAATTATAAATATTATTAATAATACTAGATATATAAGTAATACTAAAATATAAAATATGTACTAGCTCGATATTATTGACTTACTAATCTTGGTATTTTCTTTCTATTGACTTCCTCTTTCAGTATGGGTAACCACATCCTACTGCATTCTACCGAGGAATTTGCGACACAATTGGTTTCATTTAGCATAATTAGAGCCGCTTCTTTGATTTTTCTCTTTTTACTATCTGATTCTTTCAGGACTATACTTGAATCTCTCCACTGAACTCTATGTTCATTATCCCATGCGTGTTGACATATTTGAGATCTCTCAAATTCTCTATTTTTAATATAAGATTGATGTTCACTTATTCTAACGTCTAATGGTCTTGATGTCTCACCTAAATAAAATTGTTCGCATTCACAAGGTATTTTATAAATGCAATTTTTTGTTCTTTCTTGATCATTGTTAGGTTTAGTTTTAGATAGAATAGATCTCAATGTGTTTGTTGTTTTGAATGTTGTTGAAATGTTGAATTTATTTCCTATTGTTTTAAGTTTCTCGGATAGTCCTTTTATATATGGTATTGATATTTTCCTCGTATTATTTCTGGTGAATGCTGTAGGATTTTAAACTTTCTTGTTAAACTATAACCTATAACTATGTAACTATAACCTATGTTGAAAGATCCGTAGTATGTTCATTCAATTTGTTGTTTTGTCATTTACTCTTATTTTATTTTTTAAATTTCAGTTATTATCAAGACATAACTAAATATTATATCTTTCTGAAAAAATTTATGAATGCACCAATAATATTTGACAGTGAATTCTTTTGTGACTCTATGATAGAGAACAACAGTTTGTTTTGGCACGTAGAGATGCTGCAGCAGAACAGTTCAGTAACCATAATTGGCTGAGTGAATGAGCAGCATTATAGATGTCTATGATTCTAATGTGACCATTCAGAATTTTCTTTCAGGAAAGTTATTTTCGTTTATACAGTTATAAACCAGGTTTATGTACTCAACTATCCTACAGAGTTTTTGAATTGCTTGGACTTCCTAGAATCCTACTTCCTATTGTAATTATCCTTCTTCTTCTTCACGTGTCACTCCTAGCGGAGATTGGAAATCACCTTGGCCACTGCGACTCTGTTAGCAGCGCTCCTAAAAAGTTCAATCGAACTATATCCGAACCATCCACGTAGATTGCGAAGCAATGATATTTTTCATATTCCAACACTTCTTTTGCCTTTAATTTTGCCCTGCATGATATTTCTTTTCGTACGAAAAGTTCGTACTTTTCACCCCTCATAATGTGCCCCAAGTATTCCATCGTTCTAGTTTTTATCTCATTTATAATTTCGCATCTTTTGTCTAAATTTTGGAGTACTTGCGTGTTATTGACGCGGTCCATCCATGATATTTTGAGAATGCGCTTATCTCGAATGTTTCTATGTTTTTTATGGTCAACTGTTTTAGTGTCCAGCCTCAACTCCATATAACAGGGTGGAAAATATGTAACACTGCAGCATTCATATTCGTAACTTTATGTTGATATCACGATTGCAAAAGAGTTTGCGCATTCTATTAAAGACTGATCTAGCAATTTCTATTCTGCATTTAACCTTTTTTGTTTGATCAGTATCGTCTGTGATCCAAGTACCTAGATATTTATAACAGGATACATGCTCAATCGCTATATTGTCTATTACAAGATTAGCTCTGATGTTCTTTGATTTCGCGATTTTCATAAATTTAGTTTTTATCAAATTAATTTTCAAGCCGTATCTGTTCCAGTATACAGGGTGTCCCGAAAAGATTGGTCATAAATTATACCACAAATTCTGGGGTCACAAATAGGTTGATTGAACCTCACTTACCTATATACAATAGTACACACAAAAAAAAGTTACAGTCCTTTGAATTTACAAAAACGTTTTCGGATTAACAAGTAATCCATCATCAGTGTTAAGCCAATGAGCCAATTAAGCCAATTTAGCCAATTAAGCCAATAAGCATGCGTGAGCCACCAAAAAGTTATGGGTAAAAACCCTTTAAAAGATATAGTTGACACTCAATTTTCAATATGTGAGGTTCATCCCTTTCATATCACATCCACGTGAGTTAGAGTCCTGTGTTGTCCTGGGTAATATCCAGGAATATTTGCAACATCTATTTTAAACATAATAATATGTAGTATAATATAAGATCTTATACCTTTTAAAGGGTTTTTACCCATAACTTTTTGATGGCTCACGCATGCATGTTATTGGCTTAACACTGATGATGGATTACTTGTTAATCCGAAAACGTTTTGTTTTGTGATGCAACCCTTATTAGGGTCTTTTAAATATACCTTTTACGAAGGATCCTGTATTTTTTGTGATTTATGGTATACAGCCAGCTACAGGAATTTTATTTTCCTCGTGGATTGTTAAAAAAGTATATCTACGAAATAAATTATTTTTCAAACTCTTTCAAACTAGTTTGACAAACAGTTTGAATTTTCAAACCTGTACGATTGACCAGTTTGACTTGACTTGAATTATTTTTCAGAAGGATTGACTTGAGTTTGACTTGAAATTAAGTCAAACTTAAGTCAAGTTCAAACATTCAAGTCAAACTTGTGCAACTCTATTCTATTCATACATAAAGAAGGCAATGAGGTCCTTAGAGTTCCATAGCAAACTCTTCCACAGCTCTCTACTCAGTTCAAAAGTTGCAGCTGGCCGCTATGGACTGTCCAAGTTGCTCACCACATTTTTCCATTATACATCTTCTTCTTTTTTCATATGTACATAATATATCAAATTATCAGGATTAAAAGTTTAGAGGTTAATTTTAGTTTCATAGATAAATTTCATTAAACAATCATATTTATATATTTTTGCTATTCAGAGACAATAGATGGGATACATTGAAAGGTGGAAAAACATTACATTTTATTAAATCTTCGATTAAATTATAGGTGTATGGAATGTATTTTGTGCACTCAAAGAAAGTGTGATTCAAATCACCCACCTTCTGACATTCAGTACAAAGATTTGAATCAAAAACTTTAATTCTTGATAGATGTAGAGGGAAACGAGCATGTCCAAACTTCATTCTAATTAATGTTGTTATATATCTTCGAGGTACTACATAAGTTTTAAACCAATATATATTTGGAACAGAAGGTTGAATCAGTGAATACTGAGATTTGGATTGTTTACAAAGATCTCGCCATGATTGACTCCACTGATTTTTAACTCGATGCTTAATAGTGTTAACTAAATCAGATATGCAAAACTTACGATTATTTGAAGTACCATACTCAATAGCTTCCTTAGCCAAACTATCAACATATTCATTATGCGTTAGTCCTATATGAGCCTTAACCCATAAAAAGTTCACTCTTCTTTTATTTTTATGAATTTCAAAAAGGATTTTCTTAATTAGTAGGATATAAATATTTGAATTGTTATTAGGAAAATCTATAGTTTGAATAACAAGAAGAACAGAGAGTGAATCGGAAATAATTGTTGTAGATATATCTTCTGATTCTTTAAAATATTGCAGGGCCTCATAAATTGCTATGGCTTCAGCACTGAAGATAGAAAAATCATGGCCTAACTTAAACATTTTTTCTGTTTTAGTAGCAGGTATGTAAAAGGCACATCCAGTGCCAACTAAGGTCTTAGATGCATCTGTATATATATTTACAGAGTTTGGCCAATTCTCTAAGAATGTTCTTAAGATATTAGAGCTAATATCACTATTTTCATGGTAACTTGGTTTTACTAATTTAACTGTATGTAAAAAAGAATGAAAATCTTCAAGTCCAAAGCTGTCAATCACGTTATAATCACAGTCAAAATTTGACAGATCTCGAAAAGCCTCGCAAAGCTGAGGTGAGTTAAAGACCGATATTTAGGTAACGAATTTTCATTAAAAATTTCTGGCTGAGATATTTCCTTCTATAATTGAGTGGAATTTCTAAAGCTTCTACATGTAAAGCTTTATTTGGAGTTGATTTCATAGCTCCTAAACAGATACGGAGTCCTAAGTTCTGTAAAACGTCTAAAAAATGCAAATGGTAGGATATATTGATCCCGCATATTATACCGATAATTCATGTGCAAAAGTTTGACTTTTGCAATGACGTTTGCGGAATGACGTGGTTTCCATTTTTTCGCGCATCGGAAACCGTCATCGTTGTATATTTACGTACCGAAAAAAAAAAATAAAATCAGAAAACATTAAATTGATTCAACTTTTTTCATACACAATATTTTTGAGTATTTTCTTTTCTACCCTCATAAGTAGTACCGTTTTTAAGATGTACTGTTGTAAAATACCGGTATAGATCCTTATCGACATCAACAATATTGTCGTTTAATCCGCGAAATTATACGGAAGAATACACCTCGTGGGTGGTGAATTATATGGAACGATTCGATATAATTTTCAATAACACAAATGCAGAGATGCAGTATTAGGTCAAAAAGACTAACCACAATCTTCCTTATTGGTAAACTATGTGTGTGGGTTTGTTTAAATCTACTCAAGTTTAATGACAATAGTAAGTAAAAAATGAGCGCTAAAGGAAGCTGAATCATGAAACACAGTTATAATAATTAGTTTCAACTTTAAAGAAAAAGCGAGACACACGGACATACATATACTTTGTTTTGTAATTATTCATGAAATTTACCTATGATGAGTAAATTATGTACCGCTAGGTACTAATATATTCGCAGTGGTAAATATAAAATCAATATACGAAGTAGGCTCGAAAATTCTTTAGTCCATGGAAATAGGGATTTTCTCAGGACACCGAATTATCCAGGTATCTAACAACTTTTTTAGTTAATGTAAACCTGTAGGAAAGAAACTACCTATTTCCAGCCTAGAGCTCAAAAAATTTTTTTAGTTATTAACAATTTAGTGCAAAAAACGCGATATTTTCTTCAAAATATCTCCGAAAATACTAGAGATACCAAAAAATTAAAGACTACTAAATTGTAGCTTTTTTCATCGCTACAATTTCAGCTATGCGAAATTTCATAGCGAGATATAGCTGTTTAATATCTCTATTTACGAGCAAACACCCCCTTATCGATCCCTTTAAACTCACCCCAATTAAAAACTAAGGGATCTTACGGAATTTAATTTACATAGTCATATAGATCTTTAAAAATCCTACATCATTTTTGGAAAAACTTTTTACCGCCAAAAATAAAGGAGCTATGATTATAAAACGAATTTTTTTTCGAAACATTGGAATAGTCTGCTTAGAGCATTTTCAATGTATATAATACCACAGAACTACATAGTTCCTATTGGGACCGTGCAAGTTCGGCAAAGCGACCTCTATTTCTACGCTCTGTACTTTTATTCGCACTTTTAATTATATTGGCCAATTATATTAGTCCTGGTTGCTGGATAATTGTCAAGGCCATAGTCCAAAAAAATAATAAGAAGAAAAAATAAGATGCAGGTTATGTTTGGCAAACGTAAACAATTGTATGTAGTAAATAAAATCAGTTATTAAAATGCAGTACTGCAAGCAAAATACAATTAATTAAATTTACCTTTATATAATAATTGCATATCATATCAATATTGTGGAGCAATATATAATTTTTCTGCGTCAATGACAGAAGGTATGAAATATACGTCAATTTGACAATTTCAATTGACAATATGAATTATTTAAGATAGATGCAATATTTCTCCGCGACTCGCGCACGGTCGTTTCTCGTTTCCCTTTCCAAGTACTTGCACACCGCGAATACCTACTGGAAGGTGACTAAAAAACTATTTGTATTTGTACATATTTGTAAATTCGTATTTTTGTGTAAATAAATGTTTTTGTAATTCTTTAATTCTACTTTTTTTTCTGTATAGATCTATTAAATTATCTACTTATAAAAATTGCAATGTTATTAAGGGTGGTTTTTAAGGGTTGAAATATGATATTATATCCTTTAGCATAAAACAATCATTATTTAACCAATCAAAACCAAATTTTACCCATATTAAAGTTTACAATGATTTTATATAATTTTTTGCAATAAGGGGTAGTTTACACTTTTAAAAATAATCTACGCCCTGGAGCATGATATAGAATATGAAGTACAGGGTGAGATGATCCTAATCTCAAATTTTTGTGTAAATCGATTCAAGCCGAAATTATTATTTTGGGATAAGTCAATTTTTTATATATAGCTCGAACAAGGGTGGTTGTAAGGGTTGAAATATTATGATATATCTTAAAGCATAAAACAATCATTATGTAACTAATAAGAATGAAATGTTGACAATATTAAAGTTTAAAATGTTATTTTATAATTTTTTACAATTAGAGGTAGTTTTCACCCTTAAAAAACCAAAAGCGTACAACGGCTCAATATAGAAAATGAACTAGAGGGTGAAATGAGCCTAATCCCAAATTTTTGTATAAATCGATGCTGGACGAAAAAATTTCGATATTTTGCCATTTTTTCAGTTTCATTTCCTCGACTAAATAGTTGACATAAAATTACAAAACTTGATTTTTTAAAACATCGAAAAAGCTTCAAAATGCCGATTTTTGAAAGTTTAAAAGTCAATTTGTTGCTTCGCAAACTGCAAAATGAGTGAAAATAGTAATTTGTTAATGACTTAGGTATTTGTTAATTAAATAACGTAAAACTTTGGTGTTTCACCCAAAGTTGAGTAGTGGGGTACTTAACAAACCCTAAAAATTTGAGACCGATCCATTAATTAGTTTAAAAATTATTATATTTGTTTATCCCAGAGACCTATTTTTTGCAATAACATAAGACAGAAATAATGAAGATAATTGCACAAACATTGTACCTTCACAGGACCCTCTACGAATTTTCAAAAATGTAGTTCAAATGGTGACTAGGGAGAACCTACAAATCCACTGAGTTCAAATACCGAACAAGCAATTTCAAACTACTAAAGTTTTCTATATTTCCGGATCTACTCAATAGCTTTTGATCTGTCCTTTTTTTAATTTGTATGTAATTTCTACATAGCATATCCTCAGTAACATAAGGGCGAACCTCAGTGTTAAGAGAATCAGTGTCTCAAGCTTGAATTGAGAGAACCTCAACATAAAATTTGTGTTAACTGTGATTTTAAATGATAAGGCCACAAAATGCCACATATTTGTGCCTCTCCCTCACTCTCTACACCTACCTCTTTTTTTTACTGCTACAAGGTAGCAATCAGTAACATGATCATGTTTTTCTATGACAGAAATCCTGATTTTGTGTTTTAACATTTTGTTTTGTATAGAACAGTTTTTAGTTGAGCCGTTATATTATGCAAAATATTATAAATAAATGGGTCTAAGTCATAATAGATCGCTATTTTGCATAAACAGTGACAGGGCATTAATAATATACTTAAGGGATCAAACTTTTCTTTATTTCTGTTATGTTTTTTTTTGTACTGTATGTGACTAACTTGAAAGAATTTTTTTCCATTGCATGTAATTAATGGAATTTATTTATATTAATGTTTTTTCTCATTGATGTTTATAGTGCAATTATCAAATAACAAATCTGCCAAATTTCACATTTAGAACTTAAATAATAAGCATGTTATTCGAAAAAATAGCTGAATGTTTGAAACTAGAATCTTTAAACGTGATTTCCCAAAAATCTACTTTTTTGATTTGTGCCTCTACAGGGTGATGATTAGTGGGGTAAAGCTCCGTAGATCAGTTATAGTAATAGATAGCAATAAAAGTTGATAACAAAAATTGTAGCCAGCTTTGAGCTTCACATTTCAAAATTAATTAGAATGTTACAGGGTGTTCGATAACATAGTGGCAGACCAAACTTATGTTTTTTTTAATAGAACAACCTGTATTTTATATTCGAAATCTTCTTAACTTCTCCATTACAAAAATATAAAGGTTTGTTATGTTATACATCGTATTTACAAAGTTATAACCAATTTTATATGAAAGTCGTAACAAGTTCAACTCACTGTATAAATAAAAATAAGCACAAAAGCAATGGATTATTCATGCCATATGTTTTATTTATTGTGAAAATTTTCATAAATTATTGATATTGCTAATTTTCTTTATATTGAATACGGGGTGAGTCAAAACGCAAGTACATTATTTTCTCAGTAATTTTAAATGGAACACCCTGTATTTTATATCACTATCGAAAAGTACCATTATCGTACTTTAATTTTTATATAACATTCTCTATATCTAAATTTATTAGTTTTCGAGATATTTTCATTTTTCAGAGCAAATTATTAATGACGGGTCTAAATCTTTCCAAATTTTAAGTAAGCCATGACTGAATTGTCTAAAATTGACAATTTACGATTATTGATTATTATCAATCTGATAATAAATGTAACAATGTAGCAAATAAAGAAAGAAATATAATTTATTAGTAATAAATTTTACAAAAAAAACACAACCACAGTATACAACCTTTTTGAAACAATTAAACACTACTTTTGTATGTAAGTGTAACAAATAAAAAAAGAGAAATGATTTATTATTTATAAATTTGACAAAAAAAAAACACAAACACAAAATGCAACATTTTGTGATATTAAAAACTACTTTTGTATTTATGTAAATGTAACAAATAAAGAACAAAAAATAATTTATCAGTAAAAAATTTTACAAAAAAACAGAACACAAAATACAACATTTTTGAAAAAATTAAAAGCTACTTTTAATAAAGTATTTTAAGTATTTAATTACATAAGTTGTTCAAAATGACCTCCTAACACATGTATGCATGCCTAAAAACGGTCATTGAATGAGTTACTTTACACTACGAAGCATTTGTATATTAACACTTCAAAATACACTTTGTATTCTATTTTTCATCTCATTTGTTGTTGTTGGAGGCATTTTATAATCTTCATTCTTAAAGTAATCCCAAAAAAATCGGTCCAGTTTATTAAATGCTGGTAATCTGGGTGACCACGTTACTGGTCCATGGAAAAATGAAAATGAAAAATTACTGAGAAAATAATGTACTTGCGTTTTGTTTCACCCTGTATTCAATATAAAGAAAATTAGCAATATTAATAATTTATGAAAATTTTGAAAATAAATAAAAAAATGTGGCATCAATAAACCATTGCCGTTGTGCTTATTTTTATTTTGCAGGGAGTTGAACTTGTTACGATTTTCATATAAGATTGGTTATAACTTTGTAAATACCCTGTATAACATACCAAACCTTTATATTTTTGTAATGGAGAAGTTAAGAAGATTTCGTTTATAAAATAAAATACAGGGTGTTTCGTTTAAAAAAAAACATAAGTTTGGTCTGCCACTATGTTATCGAACACCCTGCAACATTCTAACTAATTTGGTAATGTGAAGCTCAAAGTTGGCTACAATTTTTGTTATTAACTTTTATCGCCATTATAACGGATATACGGAGCTTTTCCCAACTAATCAATCGCCCTGTATATTACTAAGGGTGCGATATATTACATACCGATAACACCGTTTTAATCGCAGAGAATATTGAAAAAAAGTTCTAGGGGCACATATTCTGAATTAAGAAACTGACAAAATAATTTATTGGATCAAAATACCGCAAGAGCACATATAAACCTGTTTAGACATGTTACAATAATTACAGTAAAGATCGACGTTCGACCGAAGTCTGTCAGTCTGAATAGACACGATCGAAACAGATTATTTTTCTTTATATGGATTGGCTTATTTTTTTTGAGGCTCTATTTTTTCTGTTCGTATTTTCTAACTTGGGCAGATTATTTTCAGTCGATATCCATTACGACTATGTCATAAGTTCTGTGTTCTACTATCATTTAGGACTTCGTGTGCTCAGCGTACAATATTCTAATAATAATTATTACTTAATTACTGCATCTTACCGTTTTATTACTGTCTTAATACATTCTGTAGCAAATAACTAAATACGGACATATTTATTACTATTTGACGTTTTGTTACAAACCTTTGTTAATTAACACATAATACATTATTTGTGTTAATTTGCAAATATTTATATAACGATTATTCTACAAATTGCATTCACTTCCTTGAAATAGTAGTATCTCAGTAGGTCATCTCGTTTTTATGCAAAATTTCGTAAAAACGGATTCTCAGTTAATACAATTAACACATTATTAGCAGTAAGTCTTTAGTTTCTCATAGCTTAGTGAAACAAAATGGTAAATAATAGTAATCGTTTTATTATTTTCCAGTAATTGTTAGGTTTTAAAGTGAACATTAATAACCTTCGTTTGAAAATATTTTTTTGTGTGACGTTTATTTTTGCTGCATAAAACTATTGGTATAGGTCAAACCAAAACCTGCTTTCAGTGCGTCACAGTTTATCGAATTCTCTCTAACGCATTAATTTGGAAGTGACAGAAAAAAGGTACGTCCGTGATTATTATACATAGAACTTAGAAAATTATATTTTTGTTACCGGGTAGTTGCATATTACAGCGACTTTTACTTAGGGAGATACAATTGGTTGACGTTTAGAATTTAGAATACGCTAAGTAGATAACCAATCAATGATGCGAATAAAGATAATTTGACACACAAGGATTCGATCGTGACAGTACTTTCACTCTATCAACTGGTAAAATGACAATAGTCATTCTAGGTTACTATTTTCCGACGTTGTATAGTGATCTGAAGCTATTTTCTTGTGGCATCTTCTGCAAATTTAATTTCCCAATTCGCTTAAATTGAATGTTCAAACTGTTTGAACATTGAATTTAAGCGAAACGCAATGTTTATTTGTTAAATAAACATTTTTTTTCTGTTTTCTGACAGCAGTAGAATGTTAAAGCGACTTCTACTTAGGAATATAAATATAATTAGTTGACGTTTAAAATACGCTAAGCTAAGTAGATAACCAATCAATGATGCGAATAAAGATAATTTGACACAAAAGTACTGGATCGTGACGGTACTTTCACTACCTATATCAACTGGTAAAGTGACAATAGTCATTCTGGGTTAGTATGTTCCGACGTTGTATAGTGTAGTTATTTTCTGAAACTATTTTCTTCTGGCATCTTTTACAAATTTAATTTAAGAGGATCGGTACGTATTTTCGGCTGCAATGCTATTCAAATGGGGATTCATTTTTTTCGAATCCTGAAAAAACCAATAAATATTTTTGAAAAATTTAAACGCAGAATGAAAGAATAAATTATTACCGAGGGCCGAAAGTCCCTGAGAACTTCTATAATGTTTATTTTAATAAGTTACAGGGATGAAAAACTAAGAGAAAATTTAGTGTGATTTTTAATTTCAAATATATCATTCAAAATAAACTTTTGGTTTATTCTAAGGGACTTTCGGCCCTCGGTAATAATTTAGTCTTTCATTCTGCGTTTAAATTTTTCAAAAATATTTATTGGTTTTTTCAAGATTCGAAAAAAATGAACACAATGCCGTGATAATATTTTCCAAATCTATCTTTGTCTTACAACGCACTCAGCCGAATATAATATTGTCAGCATATATTGTCAGTCAGACACTGACAATCAGTGACAATTTTAAATATTTGACATTGCATCAGGAATATGTTGAGTTATTGATTAAATATTATTGATATATAGTGTATTTGATAAATAATTGATTTAAGACGTGAACTTAATAAAAAGTTATTTATTGTGTATTATTTGTGGAAGATCCAAGCAGAGAATAGGTACATCAGGATAATATATTCTGTGATCCCAGTATTTTGTTGTTAAAGATGTTCAAAATTGTAAGCGTTCCATAACACTATATTATTAAAAAATCACTTTAACACACTTTTCCTCTTTTCTCGATTGAGTGTTAGTCTTTGTTGTACAAATAAATTATTACAATCACTGAATACATAGTTAGTGAAAAAATTATCACATTTATTAACTGAATTAATAATTTGCAATTATAAAAATAACAGTTATCCAAGAACATTCAAAACCCATCTCTTTAAATTAATGATAACATTTTCAAGTAGAATGACATTCTAGTAATGTTTACATATTATCCATACCAGTGTGAATTTTACTACACGTAATTTGCCGTGTAAAGACAGAAAAAGTAGGGATACACCTAAAATATTTGCGAATTATGTACCCATAGCCTTAAGCGAAAAGCAATGTTTATTTGTTAAATAAACATTTTTTATGTTTTCTGATAGAAGTAGAATGTATGTACTTTAAATCAAATAAATTACATACATAATTTTTTTTGTGTCAATTAATTTAATTGAAAAAAAAATTTTATGGATACTCTGTATAAATAATTATGTTAATATGTATAAGACTGATTAGATAATTAAATAATCTTTCAAATGAGCTAGCACCCGACCCCAATTTCCATTTAAAAAAATAATCGATTACGTCATGACGCCCAAATGGACGACGTCACTAGTACGATATCTACGTAAAAAAATCCTAATTTAAAAATAAAAATCGACCTGTTTCTGGATTTTTCCTTATAGTCGCCGGCTTATGAAATAACGAATTTATTCCAAACATTTGCACCATACTGTATGTCTAAATCGTCAAATGTGCGTCAATATGCGTCAATCGTCAATAAATTAAATTATTAGAAGAATTTTGTTTTCTAATAATTTGTTTAATTTATTAATGTTTACAACTTCTATCGTTTCAAGTAGCAACAACAAAATTTGTTTTGCTTATTAATATTTTGTATTTTGGTAACGATTTCCGAAGTGGAAGTAGAAATGTCAGATATAAAATAGTAAAAATATTTGTGTGGTTTGTAGTATGTAGTTTGAAAATATTTTTGGTGACGTTTATTTTTACTTCTTTTATAAAACTAGTGGCATCTCAACGAGAACTTCTATTCATTTTATTTTATTATGTCAGGTGAGTGCTGGGTAAGTTTAGTTCCACAATTCTAGGAATTATTCTATCATTGCATTTCAGAGAAAATAACTGCACATTTTTCTATATAAACCCGTTGGTTATCTGCTACTTGTTATTTTTATTTTTTACTTATAGCAATTTTATTAAATACATTTAAGGGGATGGGTACGTATTTTCGGCTGCAATGCTATTTAAGTGGGTATTCATTTTTTTCGAATAATGAGAAAACTAATAAGTATTTTTGAAAAATTTAAACGCAGAATGAAAGATTACGTTCTTACCGAGGGCCGAAAGTCCCTGAAAACTTCTATAATGTTTATTTTAATAAGTTACAGGGGTGAAAAACTAAGAGAAAATGTAGTGTGATTTTTAATTTCAAATATCTCATTCAAAAGAAATTTTTTATATATTCTAAGGGACTTTCGGCCCTCGATAATAATTTAGTCATTCATTCTGCGTTTAAATTTTTAAAAAATATTTATTAGTTTTTTCGGGATTCGAAAAAAAATGGACACCATGTCCGTGGTGATATTTTCCAAATCGAACATTCGCTATCTTTGTCATACAACGCACTCAGTCAAATAGAATATGATGACAAGGCAGTGACAGTTTTAAATATTTGACATGGCATCGGGAATATTTTGAGTTGTTGATTAAATAATATTGATAGTTTATTTGATAAATAATTGATTTAAGACGTGAAGTTAATAAAAAGTTATTTATTGTTTATTATTTACGGAAGATCCAAGCAGAGAATACACCAGGATATATTTTGTGATCCAAGTATTTTGTTGTTAAAGATGTTCGAGATTGTAAGCGTTCCATAGTAACAATATATTATTAAAAAATCACTTTAACACTTTTCCTCTTTTCTCGATTGCGTATTAGTTTTTGTTGTACATATAAATTATTACAATCACTGAATACATAGTTAGTGAAAAAATTATCACATTTATTAACTGAATTAATAATTTGCAATTATATAAATAACAGTTATCCAAGAACATTCAAAAGCCATCTCTTTAAAGTTAATGATGACATTGTCAAGTAGAATGACATTCTAGTAATGTTTACATATCCATACCAGTGTGAATTTTACTACACGTAATTTGCCTTGTAAAGACATAAAAAGTAGGGATAGTCGTAAAATATTTGCGAATTATGTACCGATGGCCTTGATTAATAATAATGCTAAACTCATTTGTCTATTTTTTTACAATTAAGAATTACCCTCTTTTACACTCGTTATTAGTAATATGTATTTCATTGTTTCTTGTTTCCCAATTTTTCATATTATATGAATACCTACACCTTTTTGTTGTTCTATTGTTTCCACTTGTTTCGTTGTTTTGTTTAGCTTCTACTATTCTCTGCGTTTTATTATTAACATATTTTCCTGAATGTGCCTTTATTTATTTCTCTAGAGATAGCTGCATATGCATTCTCTGATGAAAAACTAACGAGTTTTGAAACCGTTCGGTAAGGGTGCTTATTGCGCTATCTTCTAAACGAACTGAAATATAGGACGGCTTTGACTTTGTGTTGCAACGAGATGAAGATGGTTACTCATTTTTACTTATATCTTCATAATTTTCAGAATATGGAGTCGGATGTTCTTCATCCATAATTCTTTCCTCGGTAACATCATGGAACTCGTCTGGTTGCTCAATTATATCCTTCATATCATCAGGTAAAGGAACTCCAATTTATCTTGGCATTATGTATAATATCTTCATCGCTACAATCACTTTCAAGTCCTTCTATATCAGAAAAGCCCCTTTTTATCTGTTCCAAGAAGTTTTTTTTTCGTTAAAAATTTCCTCCTAGACATGATTTACTGAAACAAATAAAATATTTAAAACAAAAATAAAATTTTCTTGTTATGCCGCGTCCACACTGGTAAAAATTTGCGTCGAACCAGCTATTCGTCGCAAATATTTGCGTGCTCGAAGTAAATTGTGTTAGTGTGGACGTGTTCGTCGCATAAATCGGACGCAAGAATTTTCGACGCACACAACCCACACGCTCCATCGGTTATCGTTTAACCGCGTCCTCACGCAAATTCTTGCGACGAACCATTGGTTCAATACGCACCAAAAAAATTTACCATTGCGAACGAGCCATTATACAATTATCTACAATTGAAGACACCATATTTTATAGACCTGTTAGTTATAGTTACTACAAGAAATATATGACGAAAATTTTTATATACATCTAATATTATAAAACTGGTATTCAAAATAAAAACATAAAATTGACTGGATGGCTAATAATTTTTTATATAGCAAGTCAAAGTTTTAATTTAATAAAATGTATAATGATATTAAATTAAAAACCTTATTGGGACCGTTCTTCTGGTTACATCTCCATGACTTCAAAAAAATTCAAGCCAAAGGAATGCTGGAGTAAAAAGAAGATGAGGGAATTCTACAATTTGCAATTCACAACTCACCTGTCCAGTGCGGAAAAACTCCAACGAAAAATGGACCCTTATACTCAAATAGGAGTAAACTAATAGAAATAAAAATGAATAAACATTTTCATTTCGTTAAGGGCACCAAAAGTCCCATTTAACGACAATGGTAACTTTATGTCACATAGCTCTGTAACCAAAGCACTAATGCCTGGTTGCACCAACAGATCTTAACCCTAAGACGAGAATAAGATAATAATTAATATAATATAATAAGAATATTATAATATAGTACAGAGCCGTGCCGTCCTATGATGCGGTGAGGCAGTCGCATCAGGCGGCATAAGGGGGGCGGCATAATAAGTAAAATCTAATGTAATAATGGATAATTCAAGATTGGGGAGAAGTTGTGAAAAGAATTAGACTTTTGGCCTCACAATGTTTAGCTTTTCGTGGAACAACTGATCATTTGTTTCAACTGGCCTCACAATGTTTAGCTTTTCGTGGAACAACTGATCATTTGTTTCAACCTAATAATGGAATTTTTTTAAAGTTACTACAACTGCTCTCTGAGTTTGATCCAATAATGGAAGAACATATCAGGAGAGTTTAACGAGAGTCTGATAAGTGGTTTGTGACTTGTTTAAGCAACAGTAGGCAAGATGAATTGATAATTTTAATGGTTAATGTTATTTTAAACAAAATTGTTGAAATAGCAAAAATCGATAAATATTTTTCGGTAATCGCTGATTGTACCCCAGTCCGTAAGTCATATTAAACAGCTCTCATTGACGATAAGAGTTGTCTCTTTTATTTAATTCTAGTCAGAATAAATTATCGAAGAATTTTTTACTGGTTTTTTTGAAGCTAGTGATTCAACCGGTTAAGGTTTAACAGGACTAATTTTGACAAATTTGGAAAAGTTATGGAAAAGCGGTGTAGTATAAAGATGTTGCAACATGTAACTATAAATTTGTCAGATTGTGTAAAAATGTTGTCAGCAACTACAGAAAAAATGAAAAGTTACAGACAATCTGGCTATGATCAAATGAAAATTACTGCTAATGAAATTGCAGAAAATCTTGATATAAGTTTCGAATTTCCAGCTGAAAATGAAATTCGAGCCACGAGAAAAAGGCACCAATTTGATTACGAAAAATCTGTGGATGAGTTCCTAACAGAAGAAGATAAGGTTAAAATAAATTGTTTCATCTATATTTTAGACATCGCCATTAATTCTTCGATTGGCCGATTTTCGCTTCTATAGATGATAAAACACTAGAAAAATATTATAATATGAACCTTCATTCAATAATTTCAATAGACAAAGAATAAGAATTGGATATAGATTCAAATGATCTTCTATAAGAATTGCGTGTATAAGAAGAATTGCAAAGGTTTTGAGATTTTGAACTGTTTGTGCTAAAATACCCAAATGTAGTTGTATCACTAAGAATTTTATTAACACTGCCTGTCTCGGTAGCTAGTGGGGAAGGAAGTTTTTCAAAATTAAAAATTATTAAAAACTATTTACGAAGCTCCATAAGACAAATAAAACTAAAAAATTTAGCACTCATTTCAAGAGTCCTCACTAGCTGCTATTTTAGACTACACCAATCGGATTGACAGTTTCCCAAAACTAAAGTCAGAATGGCAAAATTTTAATTTTTGTAAATGTTATATGTTAATACATATTTAATTTAATTTAAGTAAAACAGCCATAAGACCGGCTATGATGTACGAAACTGAATGTTATGCAGTGAAGAAGAAAGAGGAACAATGAATGCATGTGGATGAGTGGAGTGACAAAGAAGGATAAAATTAGAAATGAGTATATTAGGGGAAGTCTAGGTGTGGCACCAATTGATGCCAAAATGAGAGAGCATAGGTTAAGATTAGAGATGCATCAAGTCAAACTAGTTTGATTTTATTCAACAAACTTGACTTGACTTGAAAATCAAACTTTTTTTGTAAAAAAGTTTGACTTGACTTGATTTCGATATCTTAAGGTTTGACTTGAAATCAAACTTCTTTAAACAGTTTGAAGTTTGAATGTCATATTGGCAACGTGTTTATTTCCAATTATAATTGAGAGCGTACGGATTTTGTTGTGACTTATTTGGATAGGTCTGAATCGGTATTCTGCTACTCCGCAAATTAGTTTGTAGTTCATATTTAGACGTCCATGTTTGGCTTGTTTATTACGTTCGTTTTGAAGTGTGTGGCTTTGGGAGATAATATCTGAATGTGGATATTTTTCGGTTCAGAATAAGTACTACAACAAATTGAGTCTGATATTGAAGGTATTCCCACTGCAAAAATTAAGAGAAACAATCTGTAGTCGAAGCAGTATTAATTAAGAAAAATAAATATACTGCTTTATTTGATATTGGGGCAGGTAATTTCAAAACAATGAAAATTGCAAAGTGCATACATACTGCTATTATGTAAAAATAAAGAACAGCGTTATAAAATCACAAACAGTGAACTAACTCTTTAAAAGGACAGCGTTATGCATAACTCGACCAAGCGCCATTTCTTTAAAATCGAGATAACAGCGGATTCTGGTGACACATAGCTAAAACTATCTTGGAAAAATCCCTGTTATTGTCACGTTAACGGTTACTAAGAAAAACAAAAATAAACCAAGCGACATTCTGTCTATTAAGGATTTTTAGTTTTGCATAACAAGACTATATTCATAACTGCCATATATCCATAACTGCCATTCATAACAGTTTCGCAATTGTAGACTAAGCGCCGACTTTGGTCTGTTTATGCTAAACTAAGCGTTTGGCCAGAATAACAGTTTTGTCCTCATTAATGTACACATTAATTTTGAAGTTTCCGTCAAAAAATGAGGAATTTTTTTAAAGTGAAAATGTGTTTATATATATGTAAGTAAATTGAAAAATACAAATAATCTTTATAAAATCTTTTTATTATGTCTAACGTGCTATGTACTAAGAATATAGTATAAGTCATAAAATGGACCTTTCGGGATTCTTCTATATTTTGAATTTTGAATGTTTATTAATCATTTCTGTACTAAGAGTATAAATCAGTAGCCTGCTTTTCATGTATAAATATTGATTTTATTCCAGAAGTACAACTTTTAATTTCAAAAGTCTGCTTTGTAACTTTCAAAAGTCTGCTTTGTACATACAGGTCAACTTCTACTGTTAGTACCTTCTGCTTTCACTTACGCAGCTTGACTTTATACTTTTAGTACACAGCACATGTTATGAGATTCTGGGGCGTTTGTTTGAAAAAATGTAGATAATCCAAATTTGACCATAAAATTTCAAGGAATTAACATCCTTAAAAAGGGGTTGGTACGGAAACAGATTTTTGAGGTTCTTTGTTTTCTTCCTTTTTAACTTTCCTGAACCTTTTTTTATGACTTTCGTTCTGTCGTTGAAGACGGTGCCGATGTTTATTGTTATCGGTTATAAAAGCAGAAAATTATAAAAATAGCTAGATCCCATTTAAACCAAAAACTGTTCATTTAGAATTTTTTTATTTAATTTTGTTGTGCGTGCTAAAACATAGTTTACTGTGAAAGTGTCAGTGTTCTATTGTACATGATTTTTAAAAATGAGTAGAGGGAAAGAAATACTAAAATTATTGGAACTAAAGGATGATTTATATGGCACTCGATGTATTATTAAATTTCTTATGTTAATTGGCAACTGACATGTCTATCTCAACAAAAAAGTATATAAAAAAATAAAATAAAAATAAAATACAGGATCCTTTGTAAAAGGTATATTTAAAAGACCCTACTAATGGTTACATCACAAAACAAAACGTTTTCGGATTAACAAGTAATCCATCATCAGTGTTAAGCCAATAACATGCATGCGTGAGCCACCAAAAAGTTATGGGTAAAAACCCTTTAAAAGATATAGTTGACACTCAATTTTCAATATGTGAGGTTCATCCCTTTCATATCACATCCACGTGGGTTAGAGTCCTGTGTTGCCCTGGGTAATATCCAGGAATATTTGCAACATCTAACTATTTTAAACATAATATGTAGTATAATATAAGATCTTATACCTTTTAAAGGGTTTTTACCCATAACTTTTTGGTGGCTCACGCATGCATGTTATTGGCTTAACACTGATGATGGATTACTTGTTAATCCGAAAACGTTTTGTTTTGTGATGGAACCCTTATTAGGGTCTTTTAAATATACCTTTTACGAAGGATCCTGTATTTTTGTGATTTATGGTATACAGCCAGCTACAGGAATTTTATTTTCCTCGTGGATTGTTAAAAAAGTATATCTACGAAATAAATTATTTTTAAAACTCTTTCAAACTAGTTTGACAAACAATTTGAATTTTCAAACCTGTACGATTGACCAGTTTGACTTGACTTGAATTATTTGTCAGAAGGATTGACTTGAGTTTGACTTGAAATTAAGTCAAACTCGAGTCAAATTCAAACATTCAAGTCAAACTTGTGCAACTCTAGTTAAGATGCTTTGGTCATGTTCAACGTCGAGACGTTAATCACCCAATACGAAGAATAGCTAAAGTGTAGATTCCTGGAAGGAGTAGGAGAGGAAGACCAAAGAAGACGTGGGGGGAGACGATAAGGCAGGACATGTTGGTAAAGGGGATTGACATTGATATGACCCGAGATACAATTGTGTGGAGAAATGCAATTAGGGAAGCCGACCCCGCATAGGGATAAGGCAAAGAGAATGATGATGATTTAATTTAATTTAAGGTATGTTTCGTTTTTAAAATAAAAGTTTTCGTTCAATTTGTGTCGTTTCATTTAATAAAAATAAAAGTTAAGTTTCAATAATACTTAAGGGGCGGCATTTCGAAGACTTGCATCATATTGAAAAGATGTACCGTACGGCTCTGATATAGTAATATCGTAATATGTAGATATAATTGATAATAAGGCAAGACTCGAAAATTATGGTGCAACGTAAGAGATACTTAAGGGAGCCCTATCTATAAGCTGAGCTTGGCTAAGCTGGAGCTTAAGATCTGTTGGTGCAACCGGGCATTAGAGACCTAATTTTTTGTTTATTTTGAAACTAGATGTATTGTTTAGTCCCGCGTAGATTTCTATAAAGTTAGAGTGAAAGAAACATTTATTTTATTTTTTTTAAATAAAAAAAACCCAAAACAGTTTAAATTTTATTTTTTATTTTACTTGGTTTTGAACATTTTTCAATGAAACTTTACGCGGAACTTGATATTATCTATCTACAACTTTTGTGAAAATTTGGACCTTCTTTCATCTAAGGATCCAGAGATATTTGACATCAAAAGTTAAAAACCTTGTATTCGGGAAATCGCAAGAACATAAAACACTCTAATAAGCTATAAAGCTACCGGTATTACACGATAAGTTGAGTGCAGACGTTCAAAAAACAAATAATTTTGTAACCATGGATATTTTCTACTATAATGTGTTATATATCGTTGGAAAGAGAAGATTTCAGAGAATAATTTTCAATCATAACCGAAAAAACTTAAAAAATTCAATTTTCGGACTTTGGCAGTTTGGCTGTCCTTCTGTGTAGCTATCTCTGAATAAACCAAAATAATTCAGGCTTACCAGCCTCGAATTGCAACTAACGAAATGGCATGGGTGTCTTAGCGACATCTGCTAGAAACAAATCAAAGTTTTCAATCTAATAAAATCTTTTTACTCCAGCATACGTTAGGTTTGCATTTTTAGAAGCCTCGGAGGTGTAAACAGAAAAATGGTTCCAATAAGGTCTTTAATATTATTTTATATTTTAGTCTTAGTCATACATTGTTGTCATAAACTGGAATGAATCCCGAAAAACTTTCTCCATTTTTGTTCGACTATGGCACGAATTACATATAATGTTTTCTCGACGTAGACGTAGAGACAAACTAATTAGAGTGTTTTAGAAAATGTTTGTGGGGGGCTGATTGCCAGAGTGATAATTAGATAATTACGGAGTGGGGTAGGGATTGAGATTCCAAATTAAAAATTAGTGTTACTGTTTGTTTTTCAAGAATAATTTCAAATGGCAGGTTTCCATTTGAGGATTTTAATCTTTTAATCTGGTGATTTGCATACCAAATGAGGATAACACCCAGTTAATCTATATTATTTTTTAAATATTATTACAGCATTTGTAGATAATTTCGCAGAAAGTACCCCGCACAAACCTTATGGAAATTAGGTCCCAGTGGATTTAGTTTATACTTTGGGAAAATACTCTTTGAAGCACTGTGATGAAAACTTCTCGTGGGCAGAACTCGATCGTATGGAGGATTTTCAATATATAGGGGCACAAACTCGGAAAATTATAAGATTTACTGGGTATTCCAATTCCCTGAGTTCTGGTTATCTGGCAACATGTAGATGTTTGGACCAAAGAAAAGTACTAGTAGTCTAGGATTTTTTCCTGGCTCTCCAATGGCGATCTTTACTTTGACTTTGACCTTCATCGGACGTCATCTTCTAGAGTTTCGAGGGTTTTCGGCATTAAATTGATATAAAAAGATTACTCATGGGTTTTTGGGATCGCTAAACACGAATATGCCATCAGAATTGACCTCCGGAGCACGTAGTGGCCAGGGCCACTGCAAGGGACGTCATCTTCTAGAGTCTAGAGTTTCGATGGTTTTCGGCATTTAATTGATGCAAATTAGTTACTGGAGGGTCTTCTGAGGTCCCTAAACACGAATATGCCACCAGAACCGACTTACGGAGCACCTGGTTTACAAGGTCAATGAAAGGAGCTCCTGGAGTTTCGAGGGTGGGTCTTCGGTACTACATTAATTGGTATATTTGGGGTTACGGTATTTATAAACTCAATTTATATCTGACAATGTTTTTCCTTCATTTATTTTAAGATCGATTTACTATATTCTACATATTTTTATAGTGTTATTCATTGTGGTCACTAGATACTCCAGTGTCTTTTATCTAAGTCATATTCGTGTTCAGCAACCCCAAAAAACACAAGAGTAATCCGCTTGCATCAATTTAGTACCGAAAACTCTCGAAACCCCAGAAATTGAAGTGCCTTAGGCACCAGATACCCCGGTGTCTGTTCTGATGGCGTAGTTATGTTCAGCAGCCCCAAAAACCCATGAGTAATACCCATCTGCATCAATTTAATGCCGAAACCTGTCGAAACTCCAAAAGAAGACCTGCCTTAGGCACCAGGTGCTCCGTGGGTCAGATCTGATGGCGTATTCACGTTCAGCAGACCCAAAAACCTGTGAGTAATCAGTTTACATTAATTTAGTACCGAAAGCTCTCGAATCTCCAAAGCATGAAGTGCCTTAGGCACGAGGTACTCCGATGTCTGTTCTAATTGGGGTATTCGTGTTCAGCAACTCCAAAAACCTATGAGTAATCCGTTTGCATCAATGTAGTACCGAAGACTCTTCGAAACTCCAGGAGCCCTTTTTATTGACCTTGGAGACCAGATGCTCCGGAAGTCGGTTCTGGTGGCATATTCGTGTTTAGCGACCCCAAAAAACCCTCCAGTAATTCACTTGGATCAATTCAATGCCGAAAACGATGCGATCCCAAAAACCCATGAGTAATCTGTTTATATCAATTTAATGCCGAAAACCCTCGAAACTGTAGAAGATGACGTCCGTTGAAGGTCAAGGTCAAAGTAAAGGTCGCCATTTTGGCTAGCCAAGAAAAAATCCTAGACTACTAGTACTTTTATTTAATCCAAACTTCTACATGTTGCCAGATAACTAGTAACTCAGGGGATTGGAATACCCGGTAAATCTTATAATTTTCCGAGTTTGTGCCTCTATACTATATCTTGAAAATCCTCCATACTACGATCGAGATGTGCGCATAAGAACTTTTTATCAGGATGCTTCAAAGAGTATTTTCCCAAAGTATGAACTAAATCCACTGGGATCTAATTTCCATAAGGTTTGTGCGGGGTACCTACTTTGTACTATTTGACTCAGAAATATTGTATTTTGGAATAGGTCTGGATCCCGCGTATGAAAAAAAAGTTGATTAATAGCAAGCTGAAAATTTGTTAATAGCTTAAGGGTGTCTAGTCGGACAAACTTTGATATATGGGAACACTGGAACAGGGGAAGTTTTAATTGTGGAACAGGTTAAAAATTTGGAACGGTCAGACCACGAAAACGGCACATGTATTTTGTCTGACAGAACAGACTTAAACTCTTCGAACAGGGATTAAACTCTCATGCAAAAATCAGACTACTATTTATCACCAAATGGGCGTTTTAATGAGTGGAACATGTAGAATATGTCAAATGACAGGAATTATGACAGGTGATAAATAGCAGTGTGATTTTTGCATGAGAGTTTAATCTCTGTTCGGAGAGTTTAAGTCTGCCCTGTCGGACAAAATAAATGTGCCGTTTTCGTGGTGTGACCGCTCCAAATTTTTAACTTGTTCCACAATTAAAACTTCCCCTGTTCCAGTGTTCCCATATATCAAAGTTTATCCAACTAGACACCCTTAAGCTATTAACAAATTTTCAGCTTGCTATTAATTAACTTTTTTTTCATACGCGGGATCCAGACCTAGAACTTTTATCCTGAAATAGCATGTTTATTAGTTAGTTCTGCTTCTGTAGTTGCAGTGCATGTTATTCGTAAAAAAATAATGTAACAAACATAGTTTAACACAAATCAATCCTTTGAAATTATACAGCCACTTAAAGTTGTATCTTGCTTCGACATAAATATTGTAAACTAGAATACACAAAATAACCTTGAGTTTCTGAATCTATTATTATCGACAGTGTAATTTTTCTTATAGGAATAATCAATACATCGGTAAAGTGTTAGATAAAATCCACATCGTGTAATTTTTTGTAAATATAACCACCACTCCAGGTTATCTCTTGTATTAACTTGATTAAATCGATTTCTAGCTATTATTAACCAAATGTAATAGTACGTAGTATAGACGTCTAAATTAGTTGCTTTTTGCAAGATTAACACGACTGTAATGTATTGGTGAAGACAGCTCAAAAAAACGTCATTTAGTAAGTGCTTTTTTATTACTACTTATTGTGTCTTGCGATGGTTGTACTGCAGCCAATTGGCTTATTGTTTATCTTCCATTCTCTTTCCATTCTTTTAGGGTATATTCTACTAGCCAACAAATTTTATCATTTGCATTTATAAGATGCCGGGAACTGTTATTCCCCCTTCAGCTACTAGGCTATTGATTATGTACTTTAGAAAGGAACTACAACGCTCAAGGGTTTTTATTGTTTCATAATATGATTTATTATAATATTTTTTCACTATATTATAGTCAATGGACCTCTAACTATGAAAAAACCGCGGAGTGCTATCATTTAAAGGGGTGCGTCTTTGAGAAAGGGATGAATTAACCCTTATGCACTTTTCGTACACACACATCTACAGAAAAATGGTTTCAACTTAAATTTACCATCGAAATATCACCTTTTAAAGTCAAAAATATATTTTTTTACAAAAATATTAAAAAAAGCAAAAAAAAAACGAAAGAAAGCAATTTTGTTTTTTGCCTCATAACTTTTTTCACGAGGATATAAGTATGGGCATTGCTTCACAGAAAAAAACTTCCGTCCTTCCTCTTTAAAATGACGTTTGGTAGAAGTCTTTAGAAATTTTAGTTTTCAAAGTTCGCCACTCACAGCCTTTTTGGGTCATTTTCCCTATTATTTTGCAAATATTGTTCTGTAACTTTTCTTACGCAATTATGTATAATGCAATGGTACATTTAGTAGGAAGAGAAGTCGATTGCCTTTAAAGTGGTCTGTTGTAGAAGATTGTATGACTTTTTTAAAGCAAGATACGGTTTTTCAAATTTTATACTTTTATTTTTGATATGTTTTACGATTATTTTTAAAGGACCCCGCAGAAACCTTATGGGAAATGGCTCTCTGTCAAATGCTCTGAAACTTTGGATTCTGGTAGTCCTTGATGTGTAGAACAAAAGACTCCATGGGCGCGTAGCTCCAAAAAATCATAGTTCTAAGATATAAGCCTCTGGAAGTTATAGGTATAGTGAGGACGTTTGAGTTGGAATAAATTCATTTTCTCGAGAATGGGCGACTCTGGAGATAAATTACGAATCAGGTCAATTTTTATTTTTAAATTATAATTTTTTGGCATACATATCATACTAGTGACGTCATCCATCTGGGCGTGATGACGCATTCAATGATTTTTTTAAATAGGAATAGGAGTCGTGTGATAGCTCATTTGAAAGGTTATTTAATTCTCTATTCACTAATATAAACATTAACATAATCATTTATACAGGGTGGCCAATTTTTTTTTTAATTAAATTATTTGAGACAAAAAGAAGAATGTATATAATTTATTTAATTTCAAATACATTTTACTGCTGTCATAAAACAGAAAAAAATGTTTATTTGATAAATAAATATTGTTTTTCGCTTACATTCAATATTAAAGCTGCCACCCACCTGCCTCTTAGCAGTTTGAACATTTAATTTAAGCGAAAAGCAATGTTTATTTTTCAAATTAACATTTTTTTGTTTTCTGACAGCAGTAAATGTATTTCGAATTAAATAAATTATGTACATTCTTCTTTTTGTCTCAATGAATTTATTTAATTAAAAATAATTTTTGGCCAACCTGTATAAATAATTATGTTAATGTATATAGGGTGAGGCAGATAACTGGCCTATTAGAAATATCTCGAGAACTAAAGGCAACAGAATCATGAAAATTGGAATGAAGGGGTTTTGAAGGATGATCTATTAAATGAAAATATTTTCATCTCTTTGCAAAATCCGGTTATACCGGAAGTTGCTTATAACTTCGTTTTTTTAAATGGCACACCCTGTATATTTTTACATTTTTGGATTCTATTCGATGTCTTCTTTCTTAAAATATGAAGTTTTGTAATATTATACAGGGTATTTTAAAAGATAATTACGTTTTTTTTATTAATTTCGTAGCAATATTCACACCCCGTAGAATTGTAGTAGTTTAACATCTAAAACTCTACTTACGTTCAAATGATTTTTAATATACTCTATTATTGTTAGGAATCATTAGTATAGCTAAATTTTTAATTTTAGTATACAGGGTTGGTCGAAACTGGGAATGAGTATTTTCTGAGTTTTCTTAAATGGAACACCCTATATTTTTGTATTGTAATGAATTGATATTTTATGGTACTTTTTTATTTCTTAAGCATTCCCTATACCTAACTGCTTTAATTTGTGAGTTATTGGTGATTCAAACTAAACATTAATTGCAACCAAAAATGCGTAAAATTTTATTAGGTTGGCCGTGAAAATACTCAATCCCATATAATTTTTCAGAAATAAATACATATTAATCCAGACTGGTCCTTAAAATTACCAATAATGGTTTAGCTATCAAAATACCTACGTAGTTAAGATTGTTGGTGCGATTAACAATTAAGCACAAATTAAAGCAGTTAGGTATAGGGAATGCTTAAGAAATAAAAAAGTACCATAAAATATCATTTCATTACAATACTAAAATACAGGGTGTTCTATTTAACAGAACTCAGAAAATACTCATTCCGAGTTTCGACCAACCCTGTATACTAAAATAAAAAATTTAGCTATACTAATGATTCTTAACAATAGTAGAGTATATTAAAAATTATTTGAACGTAAGTAGAGTTTTAGATGTCAAACTACTACAATTCTACAGGGTGTTAATTTTGCTACGAAATTAATAAATAAACTTAATTATCTTTTAAAATGCCCTGTATAATATTACAAAACCTCATATTTTAAGAAAGAAGACATCGAAGAGAATCCAAAAATGTAAAAATATACAGGGTGTCCCATTTAAAAAAATGAAGTTATGAGCAACTTCCGGTATAACCGGAAGTTGCAAAGAGATGGAAATATTTTCATTTAATAGATCATCCTTCAAAACCCCTTTATTCCAATTTTCATGATTCTGTTGCCTTTAGTTCTCGAGATATTTCTAATAGGCCCTTTATTTGCCTCACCCTGTATATTAGTGAATAGAGAATTGAATTACCTTTCAAATGAGCTATCACACGACCCCTATTCCTTATTTAAAAATAAGGGGTGGGGAAGTGGAAGGGAGGGGGTTAACAAATTAACATTTTTTTCTATTTTCTGACAACAGTAAAATGTATTTTGAATTAAATAAATTATATACATTTTTCTTCTTGTCTCAATTAATTTAATTAAAAAAAATTTTGGCCACCCTGTATAAATAATTATATTAATGTTTATATTAGTGAATAGAGAATTGAATTACCTTTCAAATGAGTTATCACACGACCCCTATTCCTATTAAAAAAAATCATCGATTGCGTCATCACGCCCAGATGGATGACGTCACTAGTGTGATATATATGCCAAAAAATTATAGTTTAAAAATAAAAATCGAGCTGATTCAGACTCAAACGCCCTCCTTTCAGAGCTGAACTCAAACGTCCTCACTGTACCTATAATTTCAGAGGCTTATATCTTAGAACTATGATTTTTTGGAGCTACGCGCCCATTCAGTATTTTGTTCTACACATCAAGAACTACCAGAACCCAAAGTTTCAGAGCATTTGACAGAGGGCCATTTCCCATAAGGTTTCTGCGGGGTCCTTTCTCTTTATACTTAACTTTTTTTCTTGTTTATTTAGGTATACAGGGTGTTTCATTAATAATTGTCCATATAGTAACTGGAGAAACCTTAGCACAAAATACGAAGATTTAACCTAAAACACTTAAATAAAATGTGGTTCCTTACTGAGTTACAGGGTGTTTTATCTAAAAATTTAAAAATTATTTTTGCTCAGCATTTTAAAACTATACGACGTATCCTTTTCATACTTGGCAGAAAGTGCGGCTACTATACGCCCTACTAAATTATGTTAAACAAACGTTTCTAGCTACTACCAGAGGCTTACGACAGGGGATAGTGAATGGTTGACCCTTCTCAAATTCTACGCCACTGGAGGGATTACTATTTTAGTGCCATTTTTAGCTTCTCCAATACTTTTTACGTGAATAATATACTCTTCATTGGTAACGATAAAGTCATTAGTTTTCGAGATATTTGAAGTTAAATATGAAACGGCACAGTTATTTTGATTAATTTACTTATGATATTATGATTCATATGATTAAAATTTATAAATTGTTTGTACCCAGTACTTTATAACTATAACTATTTGGCGTATCCTTATCATACTTGACAGAAAGTGTAGGTACTGTACACCCTACTAAATTAAGATAAATAAACGTTTCTAGCTACTGCCAGAAGAGTACGACAGGGGATAATGGCTGGTGGACCCTTCCCAAGTTCTACGCCACTGACGAAATTGCTATTTTATAATATATAATAGTAGTATAAGAGTATAATAATATACTCTTAATTCGTAACGATAAAATGATTAGTTTTCGAGATATTTGAAATTAAAAATGAAGCCACACAATATATTAATAAAAATAACCGTGTCCGTTCATTTTTAACTTCAAAGATCTCGAAAACTAATGAATTTATCGTTACGAATGGAGAGTATATTATTTTCATAGAAAGTATTGGAGAATCCAAAAATTGAACTAAAATAGCAATTCAGCCAGTGGCGTAGAATTTGGAAAGGGTCAACCATTCACTTTCCCCTGTCACACGCCTCTGGTAATAGCCAGAAACGTTTGTTTAACATAATTTAGTAGTTTGTATAGTACCTATACTTCCTGCTAAGTATAAAAAGGATACGTCGAATTGTTTTAAAATGCTGAGCAAAAATAGTTTTTAAAATTTTAGATAAAACACCCTGTAACTCAGTAAAGAACCACATTTTATTTAAGTGTTTTAGGTTAAATCTTCGTATTTTGTGCTAAAGTTACTCCGGTTACTATATGGACAATTATTAATGAAACACCCTGTATACATTGTTGAATAAAAAAGAAAGCTTATTTTTTTTACTTTAGAATGGTGTATTGTAGCACTCTTTTTAAACAAGATAATATATGCTTTTTCAAAGTGTGACATATACACATACAATATGTTCCATAAAGTTGGAACCATATTGAAAACTGTTTTATTATTAATTTTATGAAAAAAAAAAGATTCTTCATAAAATGCTCTGCATAGTCTAAAACCTAAGATGCAATATGCAATCAGACATAAAATTGTATCAATAGTATACGAGGTATGTTAAAAAATATGAATTTCGCTCAAGAGTAGAGTACCTTTATACTTATTTCACAATACAAAAAAAATCAAATTTTTTCTAAAATTACTGATAACCTTACTCAAAAATGTTGTGTGTAGCGAACTTTGAAAAATCATATTTCGGAAATTATTAATCCTAAAGACTTTACCTAACGTCATTTTAAAGACGAAGGACGGAAGTTTCTGTGAAGCAATGCCTATCCTATATCCTCGTGGAAAAAAGTTATGAAGCAAAAAACAAAATTGCTTTCTTTCGTGTTTTTTTTTGCTTTTTTTAGAATATATGTTTGTACTATTTTAAAAGGTGATATTTCGATAGTAAATTTAAGTTGGAACAATTTTTCTGTAGATGTGTATGTACGAAAAGTGCATAGAACTCGAAACATAGAACATAGAAAAACGCACCAATTTAAAGCGTCACGTCCTAATAGTCCTGTCGCCAGGGGGGGTACAACGGCCTCGTTAATTCAGATGGACTTACTCAAGTTTTTTTTATGTATTTTGACCCGTAGAACACGAATTTTTTGGGTAACAGTTGATCCGGATGTCGATAAGATTGTTATAGACCAAGAACTTGAGGAATCAAATAACAGCGATTTTTGGCAAAACAAAACAATATTTTGTATTTTTTGGGCCATTTTAAGTAAAAAATATTTCTACAAGTTTTTTCGTAGGATGCACAGTTTTCGAGATAAACGCGGTTGAACTTTAAAAAAATCGAAAAATTGCAATTTTTGAACCCGAATAACTTTTGATTAAAAAATAAAATAGCAAGTCTGCTTACCGCATTTGAAAGTTTAAGTCAAATTATATCGGTTTTGATTATTTGCATTGGTAAAAATTTATTTTTTTATTGTTTAACAAAGCTATAAACACGTAGGGTTTCCCGTGCTTTTACATGCGTTTTAACGCATGTAACGTAGAAATAGTCTTGATTGCACTAGTACCTATTCTACCTACTCGTTCGATTTTAAATGAGAAATCATAGAAACATCACTCACGCACTAGTTGTTTGTAGCTTTGTTTAGCAATAACACAATAAATTTTTAGCAATGCAAATAATCAAAACCGACATAATTTGACTTGAACTTTCAAAGGCGCTAAGCAGAATTGCTATTTTATTTTTTAATCAAAAGTTATTCGGGTTTAAAAATTGCAGTTTTTCGATTTTTTGAAAGTTCAACCGCGTTTATCTCGAAAACTGTGCATCCTACTAAAAAACTTGTAGAAATATTTTTTGCTTAAAATGACCCAAAAAATACAAAATATTGTTTTGTTTTGCCAAAAATCGCTGTTATTTGATTCCTCAAGTTCTTGGTCTATAACAATCTTATCGACATCCGGATCAACTGTTACCCAAAAAATTCGTGTTCTACGGGTCAAAATACATAAAAAAAATTTGGGTAAGTCCATCTGAATTAACGAGGCCGTTGTACCCCCCCTGGCGACAGGACTATAAAGGACTCACTTCGGATTTTATATAAGCTATAAAAAACATTGATTGGATCTATTTTGTAGTCTATAGAATGGGGAAAAATTCCCAAAAACCCATAAAAACCAGTTTTTTCTGGATTTTGAAGGAGAATGCACCGTATATAGAAATAATATAGAATAAGTAATAGAAATTTCACTCAAAAATCACAACTCGCCCTGTATTTTATTAAACAACGGGAGCAGACACTTTTTAATAGTCATTTGTTATTCCCCATAGGGTCCTCCATATGAGGTAGGAGTATGTACAGTTCCTCATGACTCACCCTGTCTACGAAGTGTTTTTATAAAATTTAATAAAACAAACGAAAATTAGACAAAACAACAATCAGCATTTGAACAGGTTACAACACCGTTCATTAAGATTTTTATGACTCAAGGTTTTTTTTACTGTAGGCATGGTACAGTTGATTTCGCAATCAGATAGTGTAATGTGTACGGAGTGTGTTGAGTAAATGTCTTATTACTTAGTAAAGTCGACTTCACTGTCTTTACAACGACATGCTAATTGTATCCGAACGTATGCGGTCCCTCCGGTGAGTATCGATCCTACAAGGATAGAACCTTTAGGTATTAATTTTTAATAAACGAATAATTTCCCATCCGGCTGAGATTCGAACTCACAACCTTTGGATCCAAAGGTAAGCTCTCTTACCGCTGAGCCACAGAAAAAGTTCTATTTCTGAAAATTCATTATTTATTAACATGAAGAGAAGTATCCATATTTCACAAATGTGGTCTCGATGTAACAAAGTACAATGAAGAAGTACCACAAAGTTTTTTTATTAAAAATGTCAAAATTGGACGCGTTTCGTCTCAGCAAGAGCCACATGGGACTGTTCACAAGATGCTTCCTCCACATGAAGATGTCCTTACACAATTTACTGTTTTATTTATGATACAATGTTAAAATCGCTTAACAGCAAAAATACGGATGAATGTTTGTGTAACAATATGTGTCTTTTAAACTACTTGATTCTTCCTCCTTCCTGTTCTGGTCAGTTCTTGATGTTGTGTTCCTGTACTTTTTTGCTGATGATGGCTCTTGCTGAGCCGAAACGCGTCCAATTTTGACATTTTTAATAAAACACTTTGTGGTACTTCTTCGAGCTTTTTGTACTTTGTTCATTATGTATGTATTTATTTATAGTGTGAGCGGCCGTGGACTAACGGCATAATCGCTGGCCTCATACCCCAGTGCACGTGGATTCGAGCCCTGCCAAAGACAAACCATTTTCATTTCCAATAATGACACGAGCCGTCTCACCATGCCTCGGAGAGCACGTAAAGCCGTCGGTCCCCCTGGGCTAGTGTACATCGGCACTAGTTACTTGAAACAGGGTTAAAGATGTAAATGGCGCCGGAACTGTCCGAAAGGATCTCCCCGGCAAAAATGCCATACGATATTATTATTATTATGTATTTATTGTTTGTTACATGCAAAACTAGATTGCAGTCTCATTTGACATCCAACAAATAAAGGAGTTTAAAGAACACAAGTTCTGTAAGTATGTTGTAATAAAATAATTTAGCAAATATACTAAGATGTTAAGTAATTTGACCTAAAAGCATATGGTCACAAGGCATCAAATTAACGTGCCGCTGTATGGTTAACCGACTTTTGCTAAAGATGTTTGAAAATATAATTACGATTATCCATAAATATAGAGGTATTTTAAATATTTGTTTTCAATTAAATAATTACAGTGACATGAATAAAATTGACATTAAATATAGAATTAATTAAACATACAATTAAATTGACAACTTTATAGAGTGAACAACATTTGAATATAATTCAATGATTCATAATGTACAGAATGTCCACAAACTTTCTATACAGGGTGAGGCAAATAAACGGCCTATTATAATATCTCGAGAACTAAAGACAACAGAATCATGAAAATTTGAATAAACGGGTTTTGAAGATTTATCTATTTAATGAAAATATTTTCATCTATTTCCGGTTCCGGTTATACCGGAAGTTGCTCATAACTTCGTTTTTTTTAATGAGATACCCTGTATATTTTTACATTTTTGGATTGTCTTCGATGTATTATTTCTTAAAATATGAGGGTTTGTAATGTTATACAGGGTATTTTAAAAGATAATTACATTTTTTTATTAATTTCTTAGCAACATTCACACCCTGTAGAATTGTAGTAGTTTGACATCAAAAACTCTACTTACGTTCAAATGATTTTTAATTTAGTCTACTATTGTTAAGAATCATTAGTATAGCTGAATTTTTAATTTTAGTATACAGGGTTGGTCGAAACTCGGAATGAGTATATTCTGAGTTGTCTTAAGTGGAACACTCTGTATTTTAGTATTGTAATGCAATGATATTTTATGATACATTTTTATTTCTTAAGTATTCCCTATACCTAACTGCTTTAATTTGTGCTTAATTATTGTTAATCGCACTAACAATCTTAACTACGTAGGTATTTTGATAGCTAAATCATTATTGGTAATTTTAAGGATCACTCTAGATCAGCGGTTCTCAATCTTTTTGTGTCATGTACCATCAAATACTTTTTATTATTTTTGGTACCACCTAACTGAAATACATATCTAACTAGGTGATCTAATTAACTATAATAGTGGTGCTGATTTTGGCTGTTTTTGCGTTTTGTGTACCACCTCAAAAAATGAAATGTACCACCAGTGGTACATGTACCACAGATTGAGAACCGCTGCTCTAGATTAATATGTATTTATTTTCGAAAAATTATTTGTGATTGACTATTTTTACGGCCAACTTAATAAAATTTTACGTATTGTTTGTTGCTTGGGTTGTATCTTTTGTTGTTTGGGTTGAATCACCAATAACTCACAAATTAAAGCAGTTAGGTATAAGGAATGCTTAAGAAATAAAAAATCATTTCACTACAATACTAAAATACAGGGTGCTCCATTTAAGAAAACTCAGAAAATATTTATTCTGAGTTTCGACCCTGTATACTAAAATTAAAAATTTAGCCATACTAATGGTTCTTAACAATAGTATAGACTATATTAAAAACCACTTGAACGTAAGTAGAGTTTCTGATATCAAACTACTACAATTCTACAGGGTGTGAATATTGCTACGAAATTAATAAAAAAAGTAATTTTCTTCTAAAATACCCTGTAATTACAAAACCTCATATTTTAAGAAAGAGGATATCGAGGAGAATCTTAAAATGTAAAAATATACAGGGTGTCCCATTAAAAAAAAACGAAGTTATGAGCAACTTACGGTATAACCGGAAGTAGCAAATATATTAAAATATTTGCATTTAATAGATCACCCTTCAAAACACCCTCATTCCAATTTTCATGATTCTGTTACCTTTAGTTCTCGAGATATTTCTAATAGGCTGTTTATCTGCCTCACCCTATATACCTACAAGAAAATTACATTATAGAGAGCATGATGTAAATGGGAGAATGTGCTGATGACAAATTCAAAAAGAAACTAAAGTTCCTTCGATTTACTATGCTTATTGGTCGTTTAAATCTTGGCGCAAAGTCCAACAGCCCCAATATTCAGTAGTAAATATCCCATTCTTCTTCATGTACCATTTCCTTTCAGAACATTGGTTATCATCATAGCTATCTTTACTTTATTCACTGCCTCCCTAAATAGCATGCTATACCCTATTCCACGAACATACGCCTGTTTTGGATTATTTCGACAACGAATATTTTACTGTGCAAAATAAGAAGAACGAAAGTAAATTGCAAATTACATTGTTGATTATTGGAGTAATTATTAGCGCCATTTACTTTCGTACTTATTATGTTGCACAGTAAAATATTCGTTGTCGAAGTAATCCAAAACAGGCGTATGTTCGTGGAATGGCCCATAGTGCCATATTAACAAACTTCCCAACATATATCTTATGGTCGCTAGCTTATCAGACAATTTCCTGTCGTCTCAAGTGTTATAAAGTCTAAAATATCAAACTTAAGATGCTTCAACAAAAAAAACCTTAGCTGCGACACAGTTAACTGGAACAGTTCAATCTCGTTCGCATTTTTCTCCCACAACTCGTTTGTGTTTAACCGATTACTTTCCAAACATCCAGCAGAACTATCTTCATCAACAGCTATTTCATCCATCCCCGGGTGTAAGCCTCCCTTAGGTCTGTCCATTCATATCTGTTTGCTGTTTTTTGCATCCATTCAAGCCATTCTCTTGAATAGTTGATCTTGTTTGAGGTCTGCCTCTACTTCTTTTGCTTGCCTTTGTCGCCATTCGAGAATAGAGTAAACCTATTAAAGCTGTTATCTCGACTACATCACGTGCGCTTCTGAGAACGTTCCCTGGTATACTTCTCTTTCATTTTATCCAGATTATTGTACTTGTACAAATACGATGGTCATCCTCAGGACATCTACACCCACCACATCGGAGAACTCAATGACCAGGTTACCAAAGTGATCCAGTACTCCACCAGTATATTACTATTACTACGTGTGGAAAAGACGTGTAGGGATAGAAGGCAGCCTATACTGATGTGGAAGGATGGTGTAGACCAGCGATACTCAACCTTTTTCTTTCCTGGGCCACATAGTAGCTATTGCCACAGCTTGCGGGCCGCAATAAAGATGAAGTAGTATACAGGGTGTTTCATTGGGAAACGGAAATACTTGAATGGTGAATAGAGGTAAATGAGAAGGTTCTAGACATACTAAATTAATTGCTCCACCGACTTAATAACTGAGTTACCGAGGGTGTTTTATCGATTTGGCCCATTTCTTTCTGGACCCATAACTTTAGAACCACCTTGTATATTTTTTTGATATTTGGTACACATATTATGTCACATTTAGAACCCAAACCACCCCTCTACTAACCACAAGAAAAATTCAAGTCCGGATTAAACAAAATTATAAATCCATTGTGACCTTGAAACAACATCCTGAAATTGAAATTTTATTGATTTTTCAAATATATATTGAAATTTTCAAAACCCGTTTGCACATTTGAAAAGGGCTTTAATGGAGCTTCCATTTTTTGCACAGACAATTCAGTGACTTTAATTTTGAAATTATGTCGAAATTTTTAAAAACTCGAATTTTCAAAACAAAAATTTCGATATATATAATTTCAAAATTAATGTCATTAAATTGTCTGCGCAAAAAACTGAAGCGAGCAATTAATCTTAGTTTTTTGTGCTCTTTTCAAATGTGCAGACGAATTCTGAAAATTTTAATATACAAGGTGTGTTGTTTCAAGGTCACAATTATTTAAAAAAAATTTTTGTTAATCCGGACCTGAATTTTTCTTGTGATTACTAAATGGGTCGTTGCAATGTAGTAAATAAGTATTGATTATTTTTAAAATAAGTATGTCTTCATTAACTTTAATAATTTATTAATAAAAGTAAATAATACCTTGCTTCCTGATCAGAGTTCTTAAAAATTTCAATATAATTTAAAATTAAAGTCATTAAATTGCCTGCCGCACGCCCAGACACGTCTCAAATACATCGGCACACTATCAAATAATTTGAAAAAAAAACGCGAAATTTGACAAATAATTTGATCACAGGGCCCTTTAGTTAGCCTTCGGGCCGCATAAAAAACGCTAGAGGGCCGCATGCGGGCTGCAGGTTGAGTATCACTGGTGTAGACAATGACGCGATAAATTGGTAACGGTTGACAATAGGCAGGATCGACTGGAGAAACAGACTACGGAAGGTCGAGACTCAGTTAGGGTTGTAGTATTATACCACTGATTATGATGATATGGTATAAACTAAACCAAAATGTGATTGGGCTCAAGTGAGCATTTCAACTACAGTTCGATGACATCACCATTTAATACAGATCTGAATATGTCTAGTGCAGCTTACTGTTTCGGTTCAGAATTACATTGTGAAGCTACGGAGACCTGGACAAAGAAGTGAGAAATCAAGTACAAAAAGCAAATAGACTGGCAGGATGTCTTAATAACACTTATGGCGAAACCGACATGTTAACACTGAACTGAAGTCAAGAATTTATAAAGCCAGTGTAAGACCAGTAGTGACATATGCATGAGAAACAATTTATTTTTTTTTTAGCGTATGGCTTAAGTATATCACAGAATATATTTAGATTTATGCATTATACAATGCATCACAAACAGATGTCCAATTTTTTTATATATTCGATTGACCCTTCGGTTGCCATTACAAAGTCTATAGGGTCGCCTGTGTATGCTCTGCGTGGGCAGTCCTGAACAATGTGACTGATCGTCTGTCTTGCAGCGCCGCAGTCACAAGAAGGCGAGGGGAGTTTACCCCATCTGTGGAGGGAGTCGGCGCATCTTCCACAGTTTGTTCGAATTCGATTAAGGGCTGCCCAAATCTTACGGGGACGTTCAAATTCGCCAGGTTTCCCTATGATGTCCGGTAGACTATGGTAATGCGGATCTGTCCTACTTTGCCAATCTTCTCTCCATCGGGTATTTAAGTCAAAGTTGGATTGCTGCAGCGCTTGAGCAGATTGTAGAGGGGGTAACCTGGATCGGAGACGGTTTCCAAGAATATCGGGGATGTCGTTGTGGACTAGAAGCTGGCGACTGTCCATTATTTTGTTATATTCTTTAACCAATGCATGTTCGCGGCGTAGGTTGGGTGGTGCTATATTACTAAGGGTAGGTAGCCACATTGTAGGGGTGGGCTTAATTGTGCCTGTTATCATACGCATAGTACGGTTTAGTTGGGTGTCGACCAGGTGGGTATGCCTGCTATTTAGCCACACTGGAGCACAGTATTCTGCCACCGGATATATCAGGCCAAGAGCAGAGGATCTTAATGTTGATGCTGTGGACCCCCATGTAGTGCCGCAGAGTTTCTGTATTATATTGTTGCGTGTTTTCAATTTTGCTGCTGTTTTCGTCAGGTGTTCTCTGAATGTGAGCGTTCTGTCTAGAGTCTAGAGTATCCCCAAGGTATTTCGGGTATTTATTGTGTTTTAACAGCTTGTTATTAAAATACACTCGCAATTCTCTGTTTGCCAACTTTTTGTTTAGATGAAAAGCTGATACTTCAGTTTTTGTAGTACTTGGCTGTAGTCTCCATTTCTTAAGGTATTCGCTGAGGATGGATAAGTCATTCGTGAGAGTGATTTCTGTAGTTTCTAAAGATTGGTGGCTTGTTGCAAGGGTCCAGTCGTCAGCATATCCAAACTTCCGAGATTCGGTTTCAGGCATGTCAGCAATATAGAGGCTGAAAAGTAAAGGGGCAAGGACAGAATCCTGTGGAAGACAATTTACAACTTCGTTTCTTTAGTCGGACAACGTAAATATGTTAATTATGGCAGGTTATGTTTTGCCAGTACAAAATTTCGGATACGAATAACAAGTGATATATTGGAGGGTCCTTTATCCAAATATAGCACTCTCCGACAAAAATTGGGTATCAGATAGCCAGTCCGACAAATTAATTTCAAGACTTTTTATACCGTAACTGCCGCACTACTAGACAAATTGAGCTAATACAACCCTGGACCCTTCACTTGTTGCACTGTTTACTTATATGTCTAGTGACGTTTGAGAAATTCACACCTATAATGCAGTACGGCTAAGATAGGGCAATACATTTCTAATGGTGAATAAACGCACAGGGTTGCCGGTCTTCACCAGTTGTTGATTGCTCTCTCAAGAGCTTCGCACAGGAACTGTGGCAACACTGAATGCGCATTCCTATCTTAACCGTACTGCAATCCCAGTGTTAATTTCACGTTAGAACGTAAGAAAATGTATTGGGGCGAGGAACCGCAAAGTGGGCGACGCCTGGTGACGAATTTGAAAAGCATCAACTCTAGGAAAACATTGACTTTGCCATTAATTTGTGTACATATTTGCGGTCAGTTTATGTTGTAATTAACAATGATTTCGACTTAAAAAAACTATTGCAGTGTTCCTCAGTATTCATTCCTATTATACTCTACGTAATGGCCTAAACTAACCAATGCCAAATCACACATTTTGTTAATTTAACGTTTGTATTAAACGTAGTATTTTTTAAGGTTTAAGCGACTGAAAAATTAAATAAATAAAATGTAGTATATATTCTGTACATAGAATGTACATTGTTATGCAAAATATTCCGACCACCTCGTAATTTCCAGAACACATTTATTATAAAATAAATTCACCTACTTAGTTTCCAGTTTTTATTTAATTAAAAATTGTTATCTGTTGGTCTAAAATAATAGTCTAAGAGCTAGTGAACCCTCCGACTAACGGTCGCCCTGTAAGGCTAGAAATTTTTTTAGTGATAATTCATAGTACACCAAGGCTAAAAACCATGACCTGGCAGGCATCAGCGGTGTACGTGTATCTACCAGGTGAATCGAAAAGTGCAAATTTAGGGGGTAAAATAAACTTTCTCCTGTAAGGTTTAAATTTAAGTATGTGTTTGAGTTAGTCATTTATAAGAAATGTGTACAATGACAGGCGATTCTGAAGAGCATAAGACCTTGCCAGGCGAGGGGAAAGATTAGGGGTTTTTCCTAAAATTATTCTTTTTGCATCGAACAAATTTTTTTAGGTTTTTTGAATCATTCCAAACAGAAAAGGTCTTTAGAGATTTTTCGCTTAAGTTAATAGTTTTTGTTATATAAGCGATTGAAAATGTTGAAAATTGCTTAATCGGCCATTTTTAACCCTAAATCGGACATTTATCTAAAATTTTTAAAGTTGCCAAGGTAGGTAGATATTCTTTAAACATTGATTGATGAAATCTCAATCACGAACGTCGCAAAAAATCCTTATATTTTTTATATTTACCCCTGCCCCACCCCTTTGTCGGCCACGCAGCGTTCCACCCCTGGAGATTTTACTTAGTTACGTCATGACCTACTTATTCCCAAATTATGGTGCACTATCTCGATCATGAACGTCACAAAAAAAAATAATAAAAACCGCGACTTTGACCCCTTATAACTACCCTCTTCCTCCACTCTGGTTTCCGGCTGTGGGAATTTTACTTAGTTTTGTCATGTTCTACTTATTCACAAATTTTGATGCACTATCACGAACGTCGCCAAAATCCCCTTATATTTTTTATATTCACCCCTACCCCCACCCCTTTGTCGGCCACGCAGCGTTCCGCCCCTTGAGATTTTACTTAGTTACGTCATGACCTACTTATTCCCAAATTTTGGTGCACTATCTCGATCATGAGCGTCCCAAAAAAAAATAATTAAAACCGCGACTTTGACCCCTTATAACTACCCTCGTCCCCCACTTTGGTTTCCGGCCGTTGGGGAAAGTCATGTACACAACTAATTTAACATATCCCCGTATAGTTTTTCCATATTACTTATCACGCACAAAATCCGCTTCTATCTCTCCGACTATTAACATAATAGCCAAAATTACGCAATATTAAAACTTAATGCAGTCCTGTTATTTTACTTTTTTTTTGTCTCTCTACTTTTTTATGCTTCTTGTGGACAGTAAAGAGATCGTATCTTGCTGTCAACTACCCTTCATTTGTGCATATTGTTTTTCAATCCCATGTTTGGAATTTTTAATATTTTATTTGGATATCGATTTCTTTATACAGTACATACAACACAATTAAATTTATGTAAATTCCATGTGAGCGACATGAATAATAATGATTGTTTTAGACGAAAAATATAAGCGCGCGTTCGTGCACCGTTCCTACCCACAAACGAAGTTAATCTCTGCATATAAAAGAGTCATCACTGAGGACAAAGAAATAAATAAAAAGTATGTATTTTATTCCGGTCTTCAACTTTAAAACCAGATTTTTTTAAGCGAGCCAGTTTATGATACGGATGTGATTCATGAATCGGGTCAGTTCGAAACGGTGTTGTACTGATTGTCTCATCGGATAATTGCTTTAAGAAATTGCCGTACCCCTCGGTGATTTCAAAATCATTATCATTTGATTTGTTTTAAATTACTACGACTATTATTCTATACTAACTTTAAAGCTAGTTTAGACGCTGCGATAAATGCGAGCAATTTATCGTAACTATCTAGTTGTTTCAATTTATCGTCGTGAGTAATACTCGGTATATGTTCTACATATAGGGCTCTTGTAAACCTCAGAAGGTTAATGTGACGATATGCGATATATGAACCGACGACCCAGGAAATTAATCAGGAGTCGCATTTATTTCTCAACGCGTAATAAATTTAGAAGCAAGGAGGTATTTGACCCAACGCGTCAGATGACAAGATAATGATAACTACGTTCAGCACACATAGTCGTTGGGTAGGATAGGATTTAGGCCCGGCGCAAATTGAACCTAAGCCAGACACAACCTGCGCCGGCGGGACGGGTGACCCGTGCATTTATTTTTCTAGCGTGCCGCATATTGAACACAAGCCAACCCAACAGTTCGCTATCGACGTGGCGAATAGAGACTGGCAAAATCAGTGCAAACGTGTAACGGTTACTATTGATACCGGTTCTCAGTGGTACTGAGTACAAATACTGATTACAAAATACTGATGTATCTGATCCTTGTACTGAATTGACTAGGCAACTTAAAATCAGTATTTCCGTACTTGTAACTATTTAATAACGTTTTAAAAATATCTTACACGTCCCTAGTAGTCGTAGCGGTATAACTTTCGAAAACATCCGATTTGATCAAAGCGGGTGTATAAAAAGATATCTTACACTAAGGGCCGGTTGTTCGAACGCTAATCAACATTGATCACTATCAAATATTTAATTACTGTCACAACTGTCAATGTCAACTTTGGTTGGGTTGCTGAAAACATAATTGATTATAATTATGAGATTAGTTAATCAATTAACATAACAATTATTAACATAATTGATTAAGTAATTTCATAATTGTAATCCGCAATTATGTTTTCAGCAACCCAAACAAAGTTGACATTGACAATTGGTGACAGTAATTAAATATTTGATAATGATCAGTTTTGATTAGCGTTCGAACAACCGGCCCTGAGTATTTTATTTCTGCACATAATACCTACATATTTAAAATAATCTCTCCCCTACTGCTCGGTCATAAGGCTTTGGCCACACGGGCGATTTTTTACGGCGCTGTAAGAGCCGTAAAAATAAGCGCGAAAATGGGTCTCACGCTGAGAATAGTAGATGGCCAGACTGAGCTGTAAGATATCGCGCAGCAACATCGAACCAGCCCATCTTTGGCGTCGTGTCACAAACGAAGGGGCGAATTCATTTTACTGGCGACACGCCGTAATTTACATCCACGTGTGGCCATGCTTTTTACAGCGCTTACTGCCGCGTAATTTTACGGCGCCGTAAAAAATCTCCCGTGTGGCCTAAACCTAACTCATATTCCTCAAATTACTGCTCGTATCACAATCATTTACAATTACTGCCGGATCGCAATCATTTACAATTACTGCAGGTCATAATTCATAATCCCTCCGTTACTGATCGGTCATAAAAAATAACACTATCTGTAATAAACAAAAATGTAATATGCCGACAAGTTGAATTTGAGGGTAATACGATATTTTTATTGATCAAGGTTTAAGTAACATGAATATTTTCTAATAATGTGTTTTTGTAAAGACATAACTTTGATTATTAATTTCGTATAGCCGCTTATTAGTCTACCAAAAGTTATCAGAATTTAATGACAAAGACAACGCGTTTTCACTCGGGGTGTTGACTATGCTAATATTTCTTTTTCTGTTCCGTTATCGCGTCGTTCGGGTCAACGGCAGTCTCGTGCGTGAAAGTATCACAAAATTATTTTCCTAACTAGTGTGGAGAGTGATACTTTCACGCACGAGACTGCCGTAATTTTCCTAACTAGTGCGGAAAGTGATACTTTCACGCACGAGACTGCCGTTGATCCGAACGACGCGATAGCGGAGTTCGGGCAAGCAGTCGAGTGCGGGGAAGACACTTTCCGCATGAGTTAGGAACAATATTTTTTCTAGAGCCGTACGTTTGGAAAAAAGCCACAAAAAATAGAGTTATGTATATCAATTTTTATTTAGAAGTGAAAATACACAAATCAATTCTTTGGCAAGGTTGTCAAAACCAAACTTTCAATATAATGGGTTACCACGACGACGATATTGGTTTCCATGACGACAATTCAAAACCATTGTAATTTTCTACTGATCTGACTTTTAAATATTATGTCAAAATAATTTTATTTCATCGAATTATCAGTAGTAATTGCACAAGAGCTCTAAAATTATTGAATTTTTCCCGAGTGTCACTTTGGCAGTTTTAATTTCACGAGCCGAAGGCGAGTGAAATTATGTCGAAAGTGTCACGAGGGCAAAAATTCTATATTAATTTTAGAGTTCGAGTGCAATTTGTTGCGATTATTTCATGAATAAAACTGTTCAAAACCAAAATTTTATTGTAATTTATATATGTAAGTACCAATTAATTAAACACAGAGTTGTTATAAATATGTATTTGACGGTTGAAAGTCATCCCTTTAATAATTTTTAAAACATTTGTCATTAATGTCACTGAATGTATATTTTCGTAGCAACGAAGGGCATCTGACGTAATATGCTTAACGACGGGAGATTATCAAAAATTATCATCTTAATTTGCATGTCTGTAGCTTTCTATTGGTCAGAATCTCCTATGAATGAAATAATCGCGCTAATTTCATTAAATTATGAACACAGTAAGATAAATTTGAAATAAATTAGTAAATAATATCTAAATATTAGTTTATTGCGTGTATTATAATATATTATAATGCCATATTACAAGGTATTTTACTTTCCCGCACGCCGTGCGGGAAAATTTACTTTCACGCACGCCGTGCGGGAAAGTGCAACTTTCGGAAACGAAAAGCGTGCGCGAAAGTGGTTCTTTTAGCACGGCCGTAGAAAAATAACAACTATTTTCAATCAATTCTATCTTGTAGGAAATTTCATTGCAAAACTTTTTTGTCGTCATAAAATTTTTCTAAAATGCATAGTGCCGAGATAATATCTTGCTATATTATAGCAACGAAAATGAGAAAGAAAATGAATATTTCCAATTTTTTTATAAATTCTTTCATAACAAATTTAGCCCACGTGTTGAAGTGACTGCATAATGAAATTATCATTTCTATTAATGGTAGGGGAGTCCAAGCGGTGACTTTTGCAGTTACACGAGCGCGTCAGAAAATCACATGGTGAAAAACCTTGTACCCTGTAAATGTACCACTACTATATAATATGAACTCTTAATACAGAGGCGTTCGTTGGGGCCAGTCCGTAAAAGATATATCCTTAGAAAAACTCGATAACGTCAGATTAGCTAAGGTAAGTTAAGTACATGAAGAACACTGTATATTTGTATATTCTAAAAATCTGTCGATTTGAGCGTGGCGTAAGAAAATGGGAGAGTCACAAAGTTTCACAAAAAAAAACGAATATTTCGCGAAATGAACGAAAGATCGTAGAATTGAAAAATACGTGTTTCACGGAGAGAGGTAGAGGGTAACTTTAAAATTTTAAATAGGAACTCGGCGATATTTCGCGAAATGAACATCAGATAAAAAAACTGAAAAATACGTGTTCCATATTTTATAAAAATCTATCGAATGACATCAAACACGACCATTCACCGAGCTGGGGTAAGGGGTTACTTTAAAATCTTAAATATAAGCCCCATTTTTTATTGCAGATTTGGATTCCTTACGTAAAAATGAATAACTTTATTTCGAGACATTTTTTCGAATTTTAGATAGATAATATCATTGCATCTGAATCTATAATCTGAAAAAAGCGATTGTTGGAAATGGAAAATTAAATTAAACAAGCTGAAAATGCGAGCATTATCATAACGAAAACTTTGTTTATTTACGTATTTTAATTCATAATATGGAAAATTGCTATTATGAAAAGTAGTTTAGAATTAATAATTATGTTTAATGTGCAATTATATCATTATAATTTAAATGTTATGAACTATAAAGGTAGTTTACTCTTAATCGAAATTCATATTTTTTATATACCTCGTATAAAATTAATAAAATTTTATATATGATGGTTGCATCATAAATCTTAGAACATGAAGAGATTTTTATGAAGAATAACTTTTCTTCGTCAAGTTAAAAATAAAAGAGTTATAAATGAAAATGTTGTTGGTATCCATAATTTGAGAAAAATCTTCAATTTTTTTTCCGTTTGAAGAATGTAATTGCACATATCCGACCATAATTTTTTATACCAAACAATATTATTTCCTATACTGTCGGTTCGCTAAACTCAGACACAACTGGCTAGTGATTTTAGTCAATAATTTTGCCAAGTTGTAATTTTGCCAAGTAATTAGTAATTTTGCCAATTTTGTCAAAATTCGCAAAAAACAAAAAAAATTACCTACTAAAATCACTAGCCAGTTGTGTCGAGTTTAGCGAACCGACTATATTTTAATTTCATAGCGAATGGAACAGTCCATTTATCATAAAGGGGAGGCCGTATACTCGTTAAGCTGTTAATAAAATAAATTATTGCTTTTAAAATATACTCAAATTGTATTTTTGAACATCTTATTTATTTTATATAATAATTAAATTCACTATCAAATGTCATTGATGTTTTATTAATACTTAATTTAAAATTTAGTTTGACATTCACGAAGTGTCAAACTCAAATGTAAATAACCTATGCTTTGCTTAACAAATCGAAATTAAAAAACTAGCCTACGATTTCAGCTGGACGTGTAGTGTGTCGGCAGAAAATAAAACGATTGTGACGTCACATTTTAGACTTTGAGGTCGATTATCTCGAAAACGGTTAGAAATATCGAAATGCCGTTTTCAGATTTGGATTCAGAAGAAAAAACTACATGAGAATCCATCGATAAATCTGATCTGTGTATTGCAGGAGCGGCAACGCAATAACACACACACTTTTGCGAATTTATAAACGAAATGTTTTCGTTGAAAATGGAAAGTCCCCACTAAAATTGAAAACTTGACAATCTTTTCGGTTTTAGGACCTATTCTTCACATCCCAATAGGCCCCCATGACGCTTTTACTAACTGCAAATTTAGCATAAGTACCGACCTCCCCTACTATAATATTTCGAAGTGATTAACGCCAAAAAATAGTATCATATAGCTACGATTGACCCAACCCAAAACAGATACCGTCCGCTCTAAAAGAATGTTGAGTAACATAACTTAGGATAGTTATCTACTTTTTATGGCAATTATTAATGTTGTTGAAGTATTTTAGCAAACAGTGTCACAAACAAATTATATTAGCTATTGATAGTCGTAGGATTTTTAATTTGTCATTTGACGCTCCCCAATCATTAACCTAAATATTATTTTTTAGTTGTTCAGTTGAATCGTTGCTTATTTACTAAATCCGCAATCAGTGTAAGTTAACAGAATAGACATAATTTAGTACATTTATTATACTTTCAATTTAGTCCAGAAAGCCACAGCGCATCCGCTAGGGAAAATATTCTAATTCGGATTTTTTGCACAATTTTACTCAAAAAGGACTCCTTTTAACAAATTTGCATGTTGCCAGGACCAAAAGGTGGTCAAAAATTTTTTAAACGTTTTTTTTTTGTTTTTCTCCTAAAATTATTTTTTTTGCATGGAAAAAGTTTTTTTTAGGTTTTTTGGATCATTCCAAACAGAAAAGGCCTTTAGTGACTTTTCTCTAAAAATGATAGTTTTTGACATATAAGCGATTAAAAATTGAAAAATTGCGAAATCGGCCATTTTTAACCCTCAAGAACTATGTGAAAAACTGAAAATTTGAATGTTGCCAAGGTAAGTAGATATTCTTTAAACATCGATTGATGAAATCCCGAAGAATTTTTTTCAATACCATATTCAAAACTAGTTTGTTTTTTAATTGGTAATCAAGCGTGCGCGACACTATTTTCCACCGAGAGTATGGTGCAAATGAAAGGAATAAATTCGTTATTTCGTAAACCGACGACTTTAAGGAAAAATCCCGAAACAGGTCGATTTTTATTTTTAAGTTATGATATTGTGGCGTATATCGTATACTAGTGACGTCATCCGTCTGGGCGTGATGACGTAATCGATGATTTTTTTAAATGAGAATAGGGGTCGTGTGGTAGCTCATTTGAAAGGTTCTTCAATTTTCTATTCAGTAATGTAAACATTTACATAATTATTTATACAGGGTGTCCTTCTACTTATTTTTTTGTCAAATAATTTAATTAATAAAAAATTTTTGGACACTCTGTATAAATAATTATGTAAATGTTTATATTACTGAATAGAGAGTTGAAGAACCTTTCAAATGAGCTAGCACACGACCCCTATTCTCATTTAAAAAAATCATCGATTACGTCATCACGTCCAGATGGATGACGTCACTAGTATACCATATATGCCACAATATCATAACTTAAAAATAAAAATCGACCTGTTTCGGGATTTTTCCTTAAAGTCGCCGGTTTACGAAATAACGAATTTATTCCTTTCATTTGCACCATACTGTCGGTGGAAAATAGTGTCGCGCACGCTTGATTGGCAATTAAAAAACAAAGGAGTTTTGAATACTGTATTGCAAAAAACTCTTCGGGATTTCATCAATCGATGTTTAAAGAATATCATTTTTAGAGAAAAGTCACTAAAGACCTTTTCTGTTTGGAATGATCCAAAAAACCTAAAAAATCTTTTTTCCATGCAAAAAAAATAATTTTAGGAAAAAAACAAAAAAAAAACGTTTAAAAAATTTTTGACCACCTTTTGGTCCTGGCAACATGCCAATTTGTTAAAAGGAGTCCTTTTTGAGTAAGATTGTGCAAAAAATCTGAATTAGAATATTTTTCCTAGCGGATGCGCAGTGGCTTTCTGGACTAATTGAACAAATTTTGCCTCAAAATTGTTAAAATATTGTTGGGAATAGTACACATACACTTGATCAAAATGCAGTAAGCAATGATTTTCAATATATCATTGGTATTATATTATACTTAATTATTGATAAACCATGTCTTATGTAAGTAGTGTAAATACTGCATTTAATTATAATTCATTTTTAATTTCCTTTATTTTTAATTTCAGGTAAGGAAACGAGTTAACAATCTGTGCGGATGTTTGATTCAACATACTCTTTCTGGATAGTCATTTCGATTCGAAACCTAATTGTCTCTACGTATTCGGTCGGCCGGTTGATTTCCAACAAACGGTAAATCGAGCGGGTTTCTGCAGGTCCTGAGTAAGTACTTCTACTTTGAGATTTATTATAAAATGCTGAAGAGTCAAGATATTTCTACTAACGATAAAATATAATTCTTGTAAGGGGTAATTGGGGTATAAAAATGACTTTAAAAAAAATATATCTCGAAAACTAAAAATTATTTTTATTTGGAATTAAGACATATAAAAGTACCTAAAGTATGTACTTAAAGTAGTCTAAAAAAATTTTAGCCAAAAATATTTTTTTTTCATTTCACAGCAATTTTTCGTCAATAGCCTTTTTTCTTGCCGTGGACATGATATCTGGGTTTAAATTCATCTGAAATCAAAAAATTAAAAATTTTCTTCTAGATTATACCTCTGGCTAATGAAAGAACGAAAGAATTAAAAAGAACGAAATTTGAAGGTTTTACATTACAAGTAAACACATTTTCGACCCCAATTTTTAATTTTTCAAATTAGATCATTTTCAAAGTATTTTTTTGTATAAAACAAAAACCATTTCACTTAATAAAAATTCCTTCGTTCATTCACTAGCCAGAGGTATAAACTATTAGCAATTTTTTTATTTTTTTGATTTCAGATGAAGCTAGACCTAGATATATCATGTCCACCGCAAGTAAAAAGACTGTTGGCGAAAAATTGCTGTGAAATGGATAAAAATGGATATTTTTGGCTGAAAATTTTTTTAAGAGTTAATAAAAATAATTTTTAGCATAAGTAATTTTTATACCCTCAAGACCTATGTAACCCCTTAATTTATTGTAACACGAGAAAAATTACTGGATCCAAAATTTGGTAAATTTAAACAATTTTAAAATCTTTTTATATACTTGGCTTGGTTGATGTCACGGACTCCGCAAATTTTGTAATCCATTTTAAAAATAGTTCTAGGCTGCCTAGACACCTGAAATTTTCAGGATAGCTTAGAACTAGCTAACAATGCAATATTTAACTGCTATTATACAGGGCGATTAATTATTAGTGGGGTGAAGCTCCGTAGATCCGTTATAGTAATGTATAGCGATAAAACTTAATAACAAAAATTGTAGCGAACTTTGAGCTTTATATTACAAAATTAGTTAGAATGTTACAGGGTGTTCGATAACATAGTGGCAGACCAAACTTATGTTTTTTTAAATAGAACACCCTGTATTTTATTTTATATTCGAAATCTTCGTAACTTTTCGATTACAAAAATATAAAGTTTTGGTATATTGTACGGGGTATTTACAAAGTTATAACCAATTTTATATGAAAATCGTAACAAGTTTAACTACCTGTATAAATAAAAGCAAGCAAAAGGTCAATGGTTTATTGACGTCATATTTTTTTAATTATTGTCAAAATTTTCGTAAATGTTTGTTTTGCTAATTTTCTTTATATTGAATACAGGGTGAGTCAAAACGCAAGTACATTATTTTCTCAGTAATTTTAAATAGAACACCCTGTATTTTATATCATTATCGAAAAGTACCATTACCATACTATAATTTTTGTATAACATTCCCTATGTGTAAATTTATTAGTTTTCGAGATATTTTCATTTTTCAGAGCAAAATTATTAATAATTACGGGTCTAAATCTATCCAAATTTTAAGTAAGCCATTACTGAATAATTGTCTAAAACTTACAAATTACGATTACTGATTATCAATCTGTAATCAGAGTTGGAACAATTTTTGTTATTAACTTTTATTACTATCTATTACTTATAACGGATCTACAAAGCTTTACTGACCAATCACACTGTATGGATAAATCGATATTTTTTTTATTTCAAACTATTTTAAAAATGTGACTAATGCAATGATATTTTAAATTACGTTATAAATCGATATCTACAAATTGATGGTGCCTCAGTGGCATTAGACTGCAGATCGAGAGGTCCCCAGTTGGAACCCGGCTGTTGCGTATCTTTTTTTAATTGTTTTAATAAATAATTAAAACTTTATATACTTAAAATTATATATACCATTTTAAACAACAGTGGTATTTTAAAAAATACTATTTTATACTAGTGTAATTTTTGGAATCATAATTATAAATAACAGTTAATACACATACCAAAAATTCATATTTAATAAGTTAATTATTCTTTCCAAATATGTTGTGTCCTACAATGTACAGCCGGTTCCTAAAAAAACTGATACGACTCTTAGTAAGATTTCATCATGTTGAGCAGTGTATTTGATTGATCTGACATTATATTTATTATGACAGACAAATAATAAAATAAACAAACAACAAACAACTGATTCATGAAAGAACTAATAAGTTTTTTAGAAAAATTTAAACGCAGGATGAAAGATTACATTTTATTACCGAGGGCGGAAAGCCCCTTAGAATAAACAAGCAGTTTCTATTGAATGAAATATTTGAAATTAAATATCACACTTTTTTTTATTTTCAGCCCTGTAACTTATTAAAATAAATATTATAGAAGTTTTCAGGGACTTTCAGCCCTCGGTAATAATGTAGTCTTTCATTCTGAGTTTAAATTTTTCAAAAATATTTATTAGCTTTCTCAGGATTCGAAAAAAAAATGAATACAATTAAAATACATTGAGAATTTTGACATGCGTCACAATTTTGCATTAACTCAATGTAAAATTCTAAACTGTTGAATTCCAGCTTCCCTAATTATTTGACATCAAAAGACATTAGAAACTATTTGTAGATGATTCAAATCTGTATTGAAAACAACTGTTAAAATTGGTCTACGTAATTAAACATATTCCAAAATTTTGTAAAAATGTAATACATTTCAGTTTTCAGCCCAAACTTAGGCCACACACAATGCAATAATGTTCACATTTTTGAACTGTCAATATTTTTATTTTATCATCTATTGTTTAAAAACAATACAGTTGATAAGATACCCTCAGTTGCGGAGAAAGTATTAATAATAAAGATTAATAATAAAGTCTAATAACCGTGGAACAGAATAAGCTATCTGACAAATTTTAAGATTTGGCAGTGACAGTATGTAATTATTAAGTATTTATCCTTCAAAATACACTGCTCAATTTTCTACAAAATACGCGTCAAGAGTCGTATCAGTTTTTTTTGGAACCAGGTGTACATGTACAATAACAAAACCGTGACATTATCAAAAGTACTTTTTCTACTCTGTCATATTATGTATAAATTTTTAGTTTGTGAAAACTGTGATTATAGATAGCAGTGCGTGAAGGATTTAAAGTGTGCGTGAAGTAACAATGTATTTTAAATGGGATTTACTTTTTCGCACTGTTTTTAACTTTCGCGTTGTCATGGTGACAATCCTTAACTTTCGCGATGCGATAGTGATGACAATATGAGCAATGAATTACAACAAAAGTTTTGACAGTTTTGTGGTTTGAAAGTAGTTAGAATTTTTAAATGTCAAAGTTAAATGAATTCCAGTGACGAAGAGTTACAGCTTTTTTATTTATTTATCGTAGATAAAATATTGTATGAAATTGTGCGTGAAGTACTTTTTGCGAACTTACGCGATTTATAGCACTCGCTCCGTTGTCGCTCGTGCTCTAAAATTCGCGTGCGTTCGCAAAAAGTATACTTCACGAACTGTTTCATAAATAACTATTATCTTATATATATCGGGTGTTCTACAGCATTCGCCGTTTCCCGCATCCTATTCGCCATGCTTTTCGGTCACGAATATCTTCCTCGTTGAGTTGTCTACTGTTCATTGCTTTCTCTACATCTTGTATCCATGTTCTCTTCGGTCTGCCTCTTTTTCTTCTCTCGGGTGGTACATACTGGATCATTTTCTTGGGCCATCTTGTTGGTCCCATTCTCTGGACATGCCCGTACCATATTAATCTTTTTTGTTCTATTCTGTCTATAATATCCTTTTCTACTTCCATTCTTTCTTTTATTTCTTCGTTTGGGATATGCTGCAGTTTAGATATTCTGCAGCTTCTTCTAAGCGCGTCCATTTCTAAAGCTTGAAGTCTTTTATTTTGTCGGTCTTTTACTTCCCACACTTCCGAGTTGTACAGGACAATTCCTTCCACGATAGTTTGGTAGATTTTTTTCTTTGTCTGATTTTGCAGTCCTGTACTCCACCAAATGCCATTTAGCTGTTTTATAGCTTTTCTTCCTTGGCTTATTCGATATTCTATATCTTGATCGCATGTGGAGTTTTTGTCAAAAATTGAACCTAGATATTTAAATTCATCACATCCTTTTATGTATTCCCCTTCTAATTCTAAGTCTTCAGTATCACCTCCGACTACAAGGTATTCAGTTTTCTCCATGCTCATTTCCAAACCCCATTTTTGGTACTCCTCTTTCAATTTTCTAATCATGTAACTGGCGTCATCTTTATCAGCAGCAATCACAACTTGGTCGTCAGCAAATAGCAACGTATACAAATAAGAATCTCCTACTGGTATCCCCATTGTTTGGCATTTCCTAGTCCAATATTTTAACACATGTGTAAGGTAAATTTTAAATAAAGTGGGCGACAGACAGCATCCCTGCAAAAGGCCTTTCGAAGTTTCAAAGGTATTTGAAAGTTTCGTTCCAATTTTAATTGCTGTTGTTGCATTAGCATAGAGATCTTTTATTGTTTGGATGTATTTTCTATTTAAAGTGGTTTGTTGTAATACCTCAAACATTTTTCCTCTGGGAACGGTATCGTATGCTTTTTTTAAGTCTACAAATACCATGTGAGTTTCTAGATTTCTAGCAGAACGTTTTTCTAGTAATTGCCTTATGCAGAAAATGTTATCTGTGCATGATCTACCTGCCCTAAATCCACTTTGTTCTTCGGAATCTTGCCACTCCTTTTCTATCCGTTTCTTTATTATTCGTCCGTACAGTCTTCCAACTGAGCTGGTCACACTAATGCCTCTGTAATTTTTACAATTTTTTCTACCACCCTTTTTGTATATAGGGGTAGTTATGGAGTTTTTCCACTCAGAGGGCACGCCACTATTGCCTGTAAGGCATCCGTTGAATATTTCAACTAAAATTTCTTTTGCCTGTGTCGTGCTGTGCTTAATGAGTTCAATTGGAATACCTCCGGGACCAGGAGCTTTATTGTTTTTCATTTCTCTTAACGTTAGTTCTAGTTCTCGAATAGTTATATCTTCTAGTTGTTCCAGGTTGTTTGGGGCGATGATGGTTTGCCTTACATATTCCTGTCTATTCTCTTGCAATAGGTTTCTAAAGTATGTTTCCCACTCGTTTACACTTATAAGGGATATCTGGCATCTTTCTTGTACGTTTTGTCTTGTATTTGATATTGTTCTCCAAGCTTCTCTGCTTTTTGTTCCTCCCATAAGAGTGTCTATTTCTTCACATTTCTTCAGCCACATATTTTCTTTGGTTTTAATCACTTCTTTTTTTGTTTCCATTCTTATTCTTGCGTAGGTTTTTCGGTCTTCTGAGCAATTGGTACTGAGCCATTTTTGATATGCTTCTTTTTTTTCCCTCGTCTTTTCTTTTAAAGAATCTGTAAACCAAGGGTGATTAGTGTTATTTGAGGATTTTTCCCCTAACGCTTCGAATGCAGCTTCATGTAAGCACTTTTTTAGCCGATCATATTTTTCATCTGCTGTTCTTGTATTAAACTGTGTATTGGTTATCTTTTGGCTCAGTCTTAATTTAAAAAGAAAGGAGATTGAATTATCTTTCAGTGCGTCGATGTTGTATTTGTACTGAGGCGGGTGTTCTTCTGTAATCTCTTCCTGGGTCTCTTCAATTTTGTTGTTCAAGATATATGGAAAGTATAGATCTGCTCTGAGTAAAAAGTGGTCAGTTCCACATTCTGCACCTCTATAGACTCGTACATCTTTCGTCACAATTGATGATTTCTGCTTCATGATGACGTAATCTATAATCGATTTCAATTGTCGGGTTGGCTGCGTCCATGTGTATTTATGGATGGATCTGTGTTGAAAAAATCCATTCGTTATCCGTAAGGAATACGCTTCACATAGTCCCACAAGTCTTGTTCCATTGTTGTTAACAGTTTCTTCGCCAAATCTTCCCACAATGTCGTCATTGATCTTTGACCCAGTTCTGGCATTGAAGTCGCCCATCATGATAATCTCTTTTCGGTTGCTGATTTTTGAGATGGTGTCCGCTAGGCTTTCCTCAAATTTATCTTTTACATCCTGGTTTGAATCATCGGTAGGAGCATATACAACAAATATTTCTAATTCTCTGTTATAGAGTTTTAGACCTACTCTTAAAATTCGTTCATTTACGTATTCCCAATCTTTTATACTTTTCTTATATTTCTTGCGTATTGCAAATGATACTCCTGACTTTGCTCTGTTCTCCTTCTTCACTCCGCTGTAGATATGAATGTAGTTTTCCTTTTGTTCCATTCCAGTTCCTTTCTTTTTTGTTTCTGTTAGAGCGCAGATATCTATGCGATTCATTGTTAGTTCTTCAAAAATATTATGTTTTGTAGAGATTCCTTGAATATTCCATGTTCCGAAAATCATCGTCCGAAAATCAACTATTATCTACTCTGTCATATTATGTATAAGTTTTTAGTTTGTGAAAACTGTCATTATAGATAGCAGTGCGTGAAGAGTTTAAAGTGTGCGTGAAGTAACAATGTATTTTAAATGGGATTAACTTTTTCGCACACTTTCAATGGGTTTTTTGGCACACTTTCATATAATCAAATATCCTTAACTTTCGCGTTGTCGTGGGGATGACAATATGAGCAATGACTTACAACAAAATTTTTGGCAGTTTTGTGGTTTGAAAGTAGTTTGTAGTAAATGTCAAAGTTTTAAAAATTGTAGAATAGAAATGAATTCCAGTGACGAAGAGTTACAGTTTTTATATTTGTTTATCGTAGATAAAATATTGTATGGAACTGTGCGTGAAGGACTTTTTGCGAACTTACGCGATTTATAGCACTAGCTCCGTTGTTGCTCGTGCTCTAAAAATTGCGTGCGTTCGCAAAAAGCATACTTCACGAACTGTTTCATAAATAACTATTTTTATTAGAGTGTAATTTTTGGAGTTTTAAGCATTTTATCGTTAAATCGTTTATCGTTAAATTATTTTATATTCTTTCCTATAAATAATAAAAAGGTTTTATTATAAAAAAGTTCTTTTTTATAAAAGTGTAATTGTTATTTTAAACATTTAAAAGACAACGTCCGTGTGAAGTTATCAATTGTTGTCGTAAGTTCCAAACATTTTAAATTATGTACAACTTTTTTATAATGTGAAAGAAAAATTTAAAACAAGTTTAGTTTGTGTTTTGCTTATATTTTGACAAAATGACAGTGTTTTCCATTATTGATTACACAAACGAATGTTGGATTAATTGAAAAACAATTTAAATTTAAACTTCGAAATTGTTGACATTTATGTGCAGCCAGACAAAAAGACGAGTATAAATTAAACCATGGATTTTGGTGCATTAAGTGTAAAAATATGTATTTTATGCATTGGTACATTTTTTTAAGGACTCGCGAGTACCCGTCTGAACTGTATTTATATAGGGTGTTCGGTAAAGAATGGACCATAGCTTAACCTTAGATTCCTGAGGTTAAAATAGGTCGATTTAAGCTAACTTACCTCAGTCCAAAAGTTGATAATAACCGAAATACAGGGTGTCAAAGTTACACTTTTTTTATTTATTTTTGAATATTTCTTAACAGACATGGTATAACACAAAATTTGGTAAGCAGGGGTTTTTTCGGACGAGAAATCTAAATTCGCCAAAAAGATGCATTACCCAGAGGGCGCCACATACGCCTTTCACCGCTCAATTAATAGGTTCAATTTTTATATTACCCACTCTACATACCTTTTGAATCAAAATTTTTATTCTTTAATATTTTGCTTAAAAAAGGTATACTACATTTATCTCACTAAACTCAACCGTTTTCGAGATAAACGCATTTTAAATCTGCGAGGCAACATAATTTTTGCATAATATCATTGTATTTACACCCGAAAAATAACTTTAAACCATACAAATTTACAAAAATGTATCGCAAATTTCTTCAAATGAGAAATGAGAACTGGCACAATTATTATGGTTTCAAGTTTATTTTTCGGGTCTAATAACAATGATATTATGAAAAAAATATGTATCGCAGACTTCAAATGCGTTTATCTCGAAAACAGTTGAGTTTAGCGAGATGAATGTAAAAATCCTTTTTTAAGTAAATAAGAGAATAAAAATTTTCCTTCAAAAAGTACGTGGAGTGAGGGATAAAAAAATTAAACGTATTAAATGAGCGATGAAAGACGCATGTAGCGCCCTCTGGGTAATACATCGTTTTTGGTAGCGAATTTAGATATCTCATCCCAAAAACCCCCGCTTACCAAATTTCGTGTTTTTATCCCATGTCTGTCAGGAAATATTCAAGAATAAATAAAATAAAAGTTTAACTTTGACACCCTGTATTTCGGTTATTATCAACTTTGGTACTAAGGTAAGTTCGCTTAAATCGACCTATTTTAAGCTCAGGAATCTATGGTTAAGCTTTAGTCCATTATTTACCAAACACCCTGTATTCGCGGTGTGCAAGTACTTGGAATGGAATTGAGAAACGATCGTGCGCGAATAGCGGAGAAATATTACAACTTTCTTAAATAATTCATATTGTCAATTGAAATTGTCAAATTGACGTACATTTCATATCTACTGTCATTTAAGAAGAACAATTATATGTTGCTCCACAATGTTGATATGATATGCAATTATTATATAAAGGTAAATTTAATTAATTGTATTTTGCTTGCAGTACTGCATTTTAATAACTAATTTTATTTACTACATACAATTGTTTACGTTTTAATAACATAACCTGAATCTTATTTTTTCTTCTTATTATTTTTTTGGACTATGGCCTTGACAATTATCCAGTAACCAGGACTAATATAATTGGCCAATATAATTAAAAGTGCGAATAAAGTTGCAGAGCGTAGAAATAGGTGTCGCTTTGCCGAACTTGCACGGTCCCAATATTGTAATGTGGTTTTGGGCAGATAAAACACCAGAATTAATTAAACATAATAATAAATCAATAATAAAATTAATTCATTAAATTTGCAAATATTATTTAATTTTTAAAAATATAGAAAACATAATCTTCGCGCTAGTCTACAATACAGCCACTGTACCACTTTTTTATTTATATTTCAAATGTAAAATCATAAAAAACAAAAAGTAAACGGTAAAATCATAAATATGTTTGGCTAAAAAATTGTTTCCAAAACATGACACTAATGCTTCTATTTGTACGTTCGTAAATGCACATTTTTGCAGCTATAGCCGTCGTGACAACGATCGGTTCGTTTTGAACGAGTATTGCCGTCATGCCACGTCCGTTAACGTGTTAAAACCAGTTGAACTCTGCGAGTACCGCCAGTCCATCAATTTGTAAGATAACGCTTAGAAACTCCATAGAGTCTTAAAAATGCTAAAAAATATGCGAGGAAAATTCATTCAAAGGGCATAAACTATAATAAAAAGTTCGAATGTTTGATGTGAGATAAAACTGCACCAAAATATTCTGCCTAATGTAGACGTAATGTAGATGTAATAATTTTCAATATTTTTAGCTGAATTGTGTTTTTGCAACTTATTTAAATTCTTAACTTTTCTGTGTGGAAATTTTAAATAAAATAGATTTTTAGTTTTTAAAATACAATTATTTGAATACATGTTGTTTTTTCCCTTCAAGACCCATTTAACTCCTTAAGTAGCTCTGCGTGGCGACCTACTTATATCGCCCAATAAACTTTTTTGTAAGAGATAATATTGCCGCCCCTTTATTTCCCAGTTTATTTTGTTGTACTGCCATAAAATCTCGTCTTTTTAAATGTCAACAAGATATTTGTGATGATATTGTGCCTTAGTTCGGTCCTACAATAACAAGCAAGAAGATGACAATCGTTTTACGAACTGTGACCTATAAAGTGAAATGTGAATTTGCACAATATGGCAAATTCGTGTTTGACCCACATTTACAAATTTGTCGTCTCTGACTCCGATGCGATGTCATGTAGTACTGTCAGAGAATATATAAAATTTTAATGTTCTGTCTGATCGATAATATACCTATTTCTATTTGGAGCTATTGTATAGAATAGATAGAGGCTAATATCGTTATCGTTTATTAGCGTCCATAAAAGTTTACAAACTTTTGTTTTATGTTATTTGGTTTACATATTATGATTCTTGTACAGTGTGTCTCCACATTGGTTTGTATTTTGTACATAAAAATTAACCTTTGAAGATAGTTGTTAGAATATACAACGTTAAAAGTAGACGTTACTCTATATTTGTACATACTTTGGCAATATAGAAGTTCCAATAATGTAATGTCAAGAAAAATATAGAAAATACAATGTCAGTCATGTTCAAGTAAAAGGTTTTCCTATTGTCCCGTAATTGAGTGAATTATAATCGTTGTTGGTCATTTAGTCAGTTCACCTTACTTAATTTATAACAGGTTACGGGTCCAGCTCATGTGTGAACTGTGAACAGGTGAAAAAATATGGCGACCAGCAATAACGATTATAAAATTCAAGTCGACAAACTTGAGGGTCCTGAAGACTGGACAAAATGGAAATGGCACGTTTCGATGTTATTACGAGCGTATGCACTTGAAGACATTGTGAACGGTGTGCGTAAGTGTCCCAAGGTTATTGAAGATTCAACTTCATTGGAAGTAGAGAAGCATCAACAGTGGTTAAAAGACGATGCAAAAGCGGCAAGTTTGTTAGCAGGTACGCTAGAAAAAACTGTTGCCGAGCTCGTGTTGACATGTACTCACGCTAGTGAAATATGGGACAAATTACGTGCGCGATTTGAACGTACATATCAGTACACAACGGTTAAACATGTTAATAATTGAAGCCTTTTTTAGAGTCCAGCGTGATGAAAGAGAAGATATTAGTACACATGTTGCGAAGTTGCAGAAACTGTAGATTTTAATGATGAATTGCAGAAGCATGATGAAAATGTTTTATTCGAAAGAATGTTAAATGGTCGGATCTTATTAACTTTGGGTAAAGATTTTGATAATTTCAAAGATTTGTGGGACACGATACCATCAAAGAATCAACCTTTGAGTTTATTGATTGAGAAATTGTGTGCCATTGAATTACGTGACCAAAGTACCACAGAATCTTTTGCGTTTGTTGCACGCAATAGCCCGACAGAAAAATACAAACAGAGCCAAAGTACAACTGCTACGAAGTCAAAGAAAAATGTACATCGTGCAAAAGAGAAATTTCCATGTCATAAATGCAAGAAATTAGGCCATTGCATTGGGCGAGAGAGTGTCCATTGAAAAAATCTGCTGAGAATGTAGGTAAGGATAAAAGTGCTGCTTTTTTGTCTGTTGTTTTAAGTGCCTCATCTAACAATTGTGTTGAAGCTGGGAAATGGTATTGTGACAGTGGAGCCACAAATCATATCACTACAGATAAGCAATATTTCTCATCTTATACAGAGTTTGCCGAACCCGAAAAAATATCACTTGGTAAGAAGGATGTATGTATGTATGTTAGCCCAAGGACAAAGAACGGTGAAAATTCAAACGCGTCTGAATAAGAATTGGAAAGATGCTGAATTGAAGAATGTTTTTTATGTTCCTCAAGCAAGCGCTCATTTGTTTTCTGTGAAAGCTGCTGCACAAAGAGGGTTCGTTACAGTACTCGACGAAAAAGACGTAAATCTACATGATAAAAATACTCTTGAATCTGTAATGACTGGGTACTTCAGTAATGGCCTGTATGCACTTGATATACGTGTTATGAGACCGACCAATACTATTCAAGCAAACTTAATAGAGTCAACAGATATGTTACAAGTATATCATGAAAGATTTGGTCATCAGCATAAGCAACACGTAGAGAGGGTCTTGAAGAAAATAAATATAGACATTGATGGGTGCAAAGAAAGCTTTTGCGATGGATGTGCAATTGGAAAAATGCATAGATTGCCATTTAAAACTAGGATCAATCGGCCATAAGTCACTGGTGAGCAGATCCATGCAGATGTGAATGGACCCATGTCTATAGAATCACTGGGAAGAGCACGTTATTACGTATGTTTTAGAGATGACTTTAGTAAGTTTCGTAAAGTTTTCTTTATGAAACACAAAAGTGAGGTATGTGTATGTACCTTCTTAGAAATTTTTTTAAATGAATCAACTACAAATGGCCATGTAGTAAAGCAACTGAGATGCGATGGAGGGAAAGAGTTTGACAATAGAAAGGTATCTGAACTTCTTGCGAGTAGAGGTATAGAGCATTGTATCACTCCACCCTATACACCTCAGCAGAATGGTGTTGCTGAAAGGGAAAACCGTACCATTGTAGAGTGTGCTCGTTCCATGTTAAACCCATGCAAGTTGTCCAAAGAATTGTGGGCAGAAGCATGCAATACTGCAGTGTATCTTCTGAATCGCACAGGAAATTCATCAATTGAGAATAAAAGTCCCTATGAATTGTGGTATGGAAAGCCAGTTGGGAGTTTGAAACATTTAAGAATATTTGGCACTGAATGTTATGTTCACGTAAACAATAATTTTCGCAGTAAATTTGATGATAAGGCGATACATGGTTATTTGGTTGGTTACGTGAATGACAGGGATGGTTTTAGAATATGGATTCCATCTGAAAGAAGAATCGTATCGAGCCACGACGTACAATTTAAACCTGAGGCTGCATGCAATTTGCGAATTGTAGAAGATAAAGCCGAATCAGTGAACCAGAATCAGTCGGAATGTTTTAATGTAAATGAAAATTCCAAAGAAGTGAAAAGTGTCAATGAAATTGTGAAATCTGAGAATATGGAAAGTGTAGAAAGTACTAGTGAACGTCAAGAAGGTAATAGAGAAGAAAGAAATAGTGATGGTGTTCAAGAATCTAGGCGTTACCCTACGCGTGTTAGAAAGATACCAAAATTGTTTAGCTTATCTACTTTTCATGTTGAGGGAGAGTGTTAGACTATACGTTAAAAGTAGATGTTGCTCTATAGTTGTACACACTTTATGTATTTGACAATATAGAAGTTCCAATAATGTAAGGTCAAGAAAAATATAGAAAATACAATGTCAGTCATGTTCAAGTAAAATGTTTTCCTATTGTCCTGTAATTGAGTGAATTATAATCGTTGTTGGTCGTTTAGTCAGTTCACCTTACCTAATTTATAACAATAGTTAAGTCGGGATGTCATTTGATCTTGCATAGCGAGCTACCACAAATTTTATATGTAGTTCTAACCCATAGAGTGGGGTCAATAGTAGTGTAAATTTAAAGTAATTCTGAGTGTTGCAGCGACGAAATCCATTGGATCCAAATGCCGAAAACGTGGTAATGAACCTTTAAAAGCGTATATTGTTCATACCCTTCGGGATTACTTTTGTACTTAAGAGTTTTTGGCATCGCTGATTACGAATTTGACATTATTTTTTTTAAACAAAATGGCGGTTTCTACATGGCGGAAAGACATTGAAAATATCAATCAAAACACAAATTTTTTACAAATCTGACATTACTTTTTTTTTAAAACAAAATGGCGGATCAAATGTGGCCGAAAGGAATTCGAAAATTGTATTTTAAACGCATATTTTTTTGAAATTTTATATTATAAGGGACTTTGGAAATTGCTGATTACCGATACATTTTTCTTTTGAAGTATAATATTCAGAACCTCTTACTTATGTACAACCGCCCGTACATACTCAACAATCGTCAGTATCATGTAGTATGCGTCATTTCACACTTTTGTATTCAAACAACTGCCAGCAATGCATAGGCAGTTAAACCAATGTTATTCTGTATCTTCTTACTCTACATTTTGAGATTAATGAACATTAATCTCAGAATAATGCAGAATTATGTACTTTTTGAATTATTTTTTACGAAATTTTGATTATTTCAAGTATATTTTTACTGTTTATTTATTAACAAATTTTATGCATTTATTGTTATCAAATTTTTAGTAAAATTTTATCTTATATTAATACATATTTGAAGAAGAAGAATCTGCTTTACAGTGATAAAATTGATAAACTACAAAACGTTTTACAGCGTTTTCAATATACGCATTCGTTTTCTCTTTCACTGCCGGCCAAAATAACGTCGTACATGGTTCACTTTTCCCTGAGCTATGAATAAGAATAGCTCCGTTCTGATCCTTATACCCGTGTATTACGACTCTACGGTAGTATTAGAAAACAACTAAAACATAAAAATCTCTAAATAGAGACTTATTTTACCCTATCACCACGTTTTCAGCATTTGGAACCACTGTGGATCGTGAGAGTATGATCTTAGCTCATATTCCTAAACCAGATAACGAATGAATTGGACTTCAATAATTTTAGAGCCAAACTGGTGCACAGAATTCAGCCACGGAGCATACCAGACTCAAAGCTGAAATTCTGAATGTGTTTGCTGCATCTTCTCACGAGGCTCCACAGTGCTTTTGGATAATATTGTTGTGTGTTCCTAACTTGCGAGGCGGTATTTTGTATTTGTTTTTTTTTAAGATAGTGCCTCCAAATTATTTGAGATGCTGTTGATATTTGAGCACAGTATTATTAAAAAAAAAACGTTCTGTTGATAGTTTGCTTTTCGTGTTATTTAGGAGAAAGCAGTTTGCTTCACAGTCTTATTTAGACTTGGTATGAGCCTCTGCTTTTTAAATTATTCACTATAGTCCTGTCGCCAGGGGGGGTACAACGGCCTCGTTAATTCAGATGGACTTACCCAAGTTTTTTTTATGTATTTTGACCCGTAGAACACGAATTTTTTGGGTAACAGTTGATCCGGATGTCGATAAGATTGTTATAGACCAAGAACTTGAGGAATCAAATAACAGCGATTTTTGGCAAAACAAAACAATATTTTGTATTTTTTGGGTCATTTTAAGCAAAAAATATTTCTACAAGTTTTTTAGTAGGATGCACAGTTTTCGAGATAAACGCGGTTGAACTTTGAAAAAATCGAAAAACTGCAATTTTTAAACCCGAATAACTTTTAATTAAAAAATAAAATAGCAATTCTGCTTAGCGCCTTTGAAAGTTCAAGTCAAATTATGTGGGTTTTGATTATTTGCATTGCTAAAAATTTATTGTGTTATTGTTAAACAAAGCTACAAACAACTAGTGCGTGAGTGATGTTTCTATGATTTCTCATTTAAAATCGAACGAGTAGGTAGAATAGGTACTAGTGCAATCAAGACTATTTCTACGTTACATGCGTTAAAACGCATGTAAAAGCACGGGAAACCCTACGTGTTTATAGCTTTGTTAAACAATAAAAAAATAAATTTTTACCAATGCAAATAATCAAAACCGATATAATTTGACTTAAACTTTCAAATGCGGTAAGCAGACTTGCTATTTTATTTTTTAATCAAAAGTTATTCGGGTTCAAAAATTGCAATTTTTCGATTTTTTTAAAGTTCAACCGCGTTTATCTCGAAAACTGTGCATCCTACGAAAAAACTTGTAGAAATATTTTTTACTTAAAATGGCCCAAAAAATACAAAATATTGTTTTGTTTTGCCAAAAATCGCTGTTATTTGATTCCTCAAGTTCTTGGTCTATAACAATCTTATCGACATTCGGATCAACTGTTACCCAAAAAATTCGTGTTCTACGGGTCAAAATACATAAAAAAAACTTGAGTAAGTCCATCTGAATTAACGAGGCCGTTGTACCCCCCCTGGCGACAGGACTACTAAGAGTGAACAATCATCTGTTAGATCATTCGCATATTCAAATCTCTTGCAGCTGGGAAGTTTGTGTGAAATCACATACAAAAATCAGATCTAACCAAAAATGCGAAACCGACAACATAGTGAAATTCGTATTACAGTGAAACCTCGATAACTCGGATTAATCGGGACCGCGGCCGATCCGGGTTATCGAAAATCCGAGATAGCCGGAGAATATGGTAAAAATTAATCAAATACGGTATACTTACAGATAAACTCCGTTAGAATTGAAATAACATGAAATATATTTATAAATATGCACAGTACGTACTCATTAAAATTACTAAAAAAAAACACCAAACACAAACGTAAGCAGACAGAAGGGAACAAACAATACAAGACACACAATACAGTCACAACGATGTAATGTTATTTAAGAACAGTGAAAACTAAAGACCATTGTTTATAAAAGAATTTTTTAAATAGTCTTTCCTAAACAATGCTAAGACAGTTTGAAATAAAAAGGAATAGGTACTACAGACAGGTGGCTGTTGTTTCTGCGGCGTGTGCTATGAGTCATTTTTAATATCGTATAGTTCAAATTACATACATACACATTATCTTTCAAATATTATATTACATACATTTTTATTGTTGAAAGGTTTGTCTGATAATTAACTATTTTGATGGGAAATAAGCCACAAATAAATTGAAAAATACAAAATATTGAAAATCAAAATGTTTATCTGATGAAAATCGGTCCGGGTTATCGGGGGCCGACTTATCGGGGTTCCACTGTATAAATAAAAAGAACTGAAAATATCAGAACTTCACATAAAATTTTGCAAAAATACAGGCACAGCTTTTCTATACAGAGTGAGCTTTATATATGGAACGTCTCAATTATCTCGGAAACGGCTTGTACGACTTTTATAGATTTTGATAGGTAAGGGTCTTCTAATATGGCTGATATAGTGGTATTTACATTGTCAGATCTTCCGTTTTCTGTATAACTTTCTTATTTCAAATGGGACGCCCTGTATATATTTTACATTTTGAAGTCCTTAAGAAATATTTTTCATGTAATATTTACTTTACCTAAATGCCGTAATTTCTGAGTTATTGCTAAAATTGCTATTTTAAACAATTTCTTAAAACAAGTTATAAAAATCAATTTTTTCGGTCCGGGCAGACATTATTTTAGGTTCTTTGAATAATTGGTCACAATAAAGGTATTTTGTAGTTTTTCTCTTAAGTTGATCGTTTTCGAGTTATAAATAATTAAAAACTAAAAAAAAAACGAAAAAATGACGCTTTTTTCAAGGCTCAAAAACACAAGAAAACAATATAACTTTTGAAATTACGAAGTGCATAATAAATTCAAGTTCCAACCTTCTTCTGTAACGTTCCCATAATAATGTTTGTCATGTCCTATTCCAAAATATTATTTTTTTAATTGTTAATAAAGTGCCTGTAAGAAGACGGGCGATCTAAAATAATATTTTAACTAATAGTCCAGAAAGCCACTGCGCATCTGCTAGGAAAAATATTCCGATTCGGATTTTTTGCACAATTTTACTCAAAAAGGACCCCTTTTAACAAATTTGCATGTTGCCAGGACCAAACGTGGGTCAAAATTTTTTTAATTTTTTTCCTAAAATTAATTTTTTTGCATGGAACAAAGTTTTCTTAGGTTTTTTTGGATCGTTCCAAACAGAAAAGGTCTAAAGTGACATTTCTCTAAGTTGATAGTTTTTGACATATGAGCGATTAAAAATTGAAAAATTGCGAAATTGGCCATTTTTAACCCTAAAAACTATGTGAAAAACTGAAAATTTGAATGTTGCCAAGGTAGGCAGATATTCTTTAAAGATCGATTGATGAAATTCCGAAGAGTTTTTTGCAATACAATATTCAAAACTCCTTTGTTTTTAATTGCTAATAAAGCGTGCGCGACACTATTTTATACCGACAGTATGGTACAAATGAAAGGAATAAATTCGTTATTTCGTAAACCGGCGACATTAAGGAAAAATCCCGAAACAGGTCGATTTTTATTTTTAAGTTATGATATTGTGGCATATATGGTATACTAGTGACGTCATCCATCTGGGCGTGATGACGTAATCGATGATTTTTTTAAATGAGAATAGGGGTCGTTTGTTAGCTCATTTGAAAGTTCCTTCAATTCTCTATTAAGTAATATAAACATTTACATAATTATTTATACAGGGTGTCCTTCTACTTCTTTTTTTGTCAAATAATTTAATTTAATAAAATTTTTTTGGACACCCTCTATAAATAATTATGTAAATGTTTATATTACTCAATAGAGAATTGAAGAACCTTTCAAATGAGCTAACACACGACCCCTATTCTCATTTAAAAAAATAATCGATTACGTCATCACGCCCAGATGGATGACGTCACTAGTATATCATATATGCCACAATATCATAACTTAAAAATAAAAATCGACCTGTTTCGGGATTTTTCCTTAAAGTCGCCGCTTTACGAAATAACGAATTTATTCCTTTCATTTGCACCATACTGTATAGACATGCAACGGTGAAAAATAGTGTCGCGCACGCTTGATTAGCAATTAAAAAACAAAGGAATTTTGAATATTGTATTGCAAAAAACTCTTCGGGATTTCATTAATCGATGTTTAAGAATATCTACTTACCTTGGCAACATTCAAATTTTCAGTTTTCCACATATTTTTTTAAGGTTAAAAATGGCCGATTTCGCAATTTTTCAATTTTTAATAGCTTATATGTCAAAAAAGTCACTAAAGACCTTTTCTGTTTGGAATGATCCAAAAAACCTAAAAAAAACTTGTTCCATGCAAGAAAAATAATTTAAGTATAATTTAATTAAGTAATAAGAAAAAAACAAAAAACAACGTTTAAACAATTTTTGACCCACTTTTGGTCCTGGCAACATGCAAATTTGTTAAAACGGGTCCTTTTTGAGTAAGATTGTGCAAAAAATCCGAATCGGAATATTTTATCTAGCGGGTGCGCAGTTGCTTTCTGGACTATAAAAAAAAATCTAAAAAAACAATATTTTAAAATGAAATAAGCCCAAATGACTTTCAGAAATTGATAAGATAAGATTTGAACTTGAATTTAGGCACTTCGTAATTTCAAAAATAAAATTTTTACTTGTCTTTTTGAGCCTTGAAAATCGTCATTTTTCGTTTTTTTCAGTTTTAAATTATTTATACCTCGACAACAATCAACTTTAGAGAAAAATTACAAAAGAGCTTTCTTGTTCCCAATGATCCAAAGAACCTAAAATAATGTCTGCCCGAGCCGAAAAAAGTGATTTTTATAATTTGTTTTAATTTTTTTTTTTTTTTTAATAAAAGTAGCAATAACGAAGTTACGGCATTTAGGGATAGGGAATTATACATGAAAAATAATTAGTATTTCTTAGGAACTTCCAAACGCAAAAAATATACAGGATTTACAGAATTTACGGAAGATCTGACAACAATGTAAATACCACTATAATATCGGCCGCATTCGAAGACCCTTACCCACCAAAATCTATAAAAATCGTACAAGCCGTTTTCGAGGTAATTTAGGCGTTCTATACATACAACTCACTCTGTATGATGGTTCATAAAAATGTATGAAAAAATCAAAAGAAAACTGGGTATAGTATAGGGATAGGGCTATGAAGGAAATCATGGCGTAATTTTAGATCTGGAAATAAATGTGCATGGGCCGTTCAAGTATTACGTAACGCAGGTTATGGGGAGGGAGGGTCAAAAATCTTCAAAAATTGCGTTACGTAATACTTGAACGCCCCATTACGGTGCGTTACCAAGGGGGCAAGGGGGGGGTCAAAAATTTTCAAAAATCGCGTCACGTAATACTTGAACGCCCCCATACAGTAATTAGGAATGAGCAGCCGAGATGAGCTAAAACTCATTTTAACTAAAACTCATAGGTATAACTCCTGTCAGAACAACGAAACAGATAAGAAATTTATTCGCAAAACTGGAAAGTTTAATTACTCAACTTTGTTTCGTGTTATTACGTCCATTGTCACGCATTTTAAACAATATTATAATATTACATTCGCTATAATTTAGACTTTGCATGTTTTGTAATGAACTATAATATTATAACTTAATTTATTCTTGTGTAATAACACTTTTATTAAATAATACCAATTAGTATCCGCCTACAGATTTGACTAGGTCTAAGGTGAAACTTTTTTTACCTAAAATTTATTATTTCAGATTACAGTATTTTAAAGATTGAAACCGAATTTTTGGTTGAGTTTTATGTTCTATAACTTTCTATATTGCCTTATGTTTCAGTATTTAAAAGTTTAAATAAATACGGGGATTTTCCGTAAGTTCTAATATTATTTATTAATAAATGATTGTTGTCTGTGTCAAAAACTCGACTATTTATTTGAAATGTCCGCCAATCACAAAAATTACTTTTTATAAAAATAATAACCGCCTTTTAATAGAAATAAAAATATTTTAAACCATCACATATTAAAATTGTATAATATGACATTCACTTTAGTCTACTTCAAAAACAGAATAACAGGCACAGATTTGTTGGTTGTCTTTCACCAACTATCTCATCACCCTCAAGAATTTCCAATTTCCATAAACTTGTTAACCTTTACAACATTCTCCGTCTATTCCGCCATATCCCGTTAGCATAACTTAAGCAAGATATCATGTTAATGAATACTCAGGAAGTAGCTCCTTGTAACCGAATCATTTAGTGACTTGTAACCGTTGACCTGAAGATGCTCTGCATACTTTAGAGAGCGAAACCGGTCGTCGGAAGTTACAATAAATGATTGAGAGTACGCCTGTTTTTTACTTCATTCAATAAGAACTCTCACATGCAACCCATTCAACATTTACAAAAATTACTATTTTCAAAATAATTAAAGAAGCTAAGAATCGTCAATGGGAAGAATTTGGAAATAAAATGGAAAGTGATAGTAAGGGTAATGCGAAGTTGCTCTATAGGACCCTAAAAAATCTAAGACAAAAGAAATCAAACGGAGTAACAGGTTTAGAGGACAAAGATGGTAACATATTATTAAAAAATGAAGAGATTACCGAAAGATGGCGGGAACATTTTATGTAATTATTAATGGGAGACAACAACGAAATAGGGAATGACAGGGAGGAGTACAATTTAAATGAACAACAAGATGATGATGACATAACATACGAAGAATACAGGGAAGCAATTTTAAAATTAAAAAATGGCAAGACTGCAGGACACGATAATATTAAGGCTGAGCTAATTAAATATATGGAAGGAGAAGGATTACAATTACTATGGAAGATCATAAGAGCTGTTGGCGTACTGGATGCATACCTAGAGATTGGACTCTTGCAACTATTCTACCATTACACAAAAAAGATGATAAACAAAGTGTTCTAACTACAGGGGAATATCATTGTTGGTAGTTGCTAGTAAAATCTACGAAATAATACTAGAGAAAAAGCTGCGAGAAAATATCGAGGCCACACTGGATGACAGCCAATGCGGCTTTAGGCCAGGGTGAGGTACAACCGATCTCATATTCACGGTGAGACAGTTATCAGAAAAAGCCCTAGAGCATCACGGTAAGTTGTTTCTCTGTTTTGTGGACTTGGAAAAAGCATTTGATCGGGCGCCAACAAGATCTGGGAAATATTAAACCGTAGAAATGTGAAACCGAAGTTAATCCAAGCAATAAAGAGTATATATAAATGTACACGTAATAATGTAAGAACGAACAATCACTCATCTCTAGAATTCTACACAAGGACAGGTGTAAGACAAGGTGGTGTTCTGAGTTCTTTGTTATTCATCACTCTAATGGACAAAAGTGCAAAAGAATGCAGGGGTAAGGTAAAAAGAACTAGGGTTGGGGTGTATAAACTTCAACAAGTTTACGTGTCAGAGTTGATATATGCCGATGACCTGGTAATTGTGGCAAAATCAGAAAAATACTTGCAAGTGAATGTGAATGTTTGGAATGAAGCCTTTAAGAAATTTTGGATGAAAATAAATATTGAAAAAACAGAAGCTTTAGTAATATCGAAAACTCAAGAAAATATAAATGTAAAGCTGAATAATGAGACCATTACACAAGTAGAGGACTTCAAGTATCTAGGATCAACAATGAATGGGCAAGGAAATATAGAACAAGAAATAAACAGCAGGGTAATAAGTGCAACAAAATTATACTATGCACTAAATAAAAGTTTTATTAGGAAGAAAGAAGTAAGCCTGAAAACAAAAATGAAAGTATTTCAAACTGTATACGAGCCGGTGCTACTCTACGGTAGTGAAACGTGAACAGTGAACGACAACATCCGTAGTAAAATTCAAGCATGCGAAATGCGATATTTACGTGCGGTATCCGGGGTGACCAGACGTGATCGTATAAGAAATGAAGACATACGTGAAAGGTGCGGTGTTGGAAGGACCTTAGACAGACTTGAAACGAAACAGTTATCGTGGTTCGGATATATGGCGAGAATGAGTGAAGGTAGAACTGTAAAGAGGGTATCGAAAGCGGCATCTGACAACACACGACGAAGAGGCAGGCCAGCAAGAACCTGGAACGCAAATATTGGAAAGGCTTGCGTAAAAAGAAATATTGGGTGGAGAGAAGCAGAAAGACTAGCTATTGACCGAAAAGCATGGAGACGTCTGATTTCTTCACTTACCTCGACACCGTAAGGTACAAGAGGACGGCTTAAGTAAGTAAGTAACTATTTTCAAAATCTCGTTAAGAATTTATCTAGATACACCTCCTAGATTAAGATAATTTTTTTAAACATACATTTAAATATACAGGTTGATTCACGCAAGCCTAGTATAGTCCATAAGATTATTTTTAATTCACCTTGCATTCGTTTATATTTTTAAAATTTGCTAACAACCTGATCTCAACGAACTTTAGCATGTAAGGTCTGTTATGAATAATACAGTGTAAAATTTTAAAATTATAAAGTGTGGAGACCACTTATGGAATAAAATTGTTTGTGCTCTTATTTTAGAAAATTTTAAACAACGTTGGGACACGTCAAGGACAGAAATAATTTTATTCCGTAAGTGGTTTCCACAATATAAAGTATTTTCCGATAATAGCGCCATCTGTCAACAATTCGAAAAATGTCTCAAATAAAAGTTACTTATTATTGTATAAACAAACTAAATCTGCAATAAAAAATGGGGTCCCCATTTAAGATTGCTCATCGCCCCCACCCCAGGTGGTGGGTGTGCGGGATCATGTTTGGTGGTATTCGATAGATTTTTGAAAAATATTGAAAACGTATTTTTTCAATTTTTCGATCCAATGTAAATTTCGCGAAATATTCGGCCGTCTTTCTTCTTTTTGGCACACCCGGTATATAAAATTTGTGTTGCATTAACCTTTTTTTAGGCGAGATTTTTTTTATCGCAATCATGTCTCGTTTTTCTTTGTTTTGTATGTAATACGATAGGTGGCAACTTCAGTTTTGAGAAAGACAAGTAAAAACAAATATTTACCATCATTAATGGATTAATTGCTTTCTAAAACACTCCTGATGAAGAAGATCAATAAATATTTTCAGCCATTAAACTCATCACAATAATTTTCTTTTAAGCGTTGAAAAACGTTGACAACCATTATTAATGTCTTTGATCGACGACAATAAAAAGATAAGATTTGTTTGCTAATACTCGCATTGTATTGTATAATTCCATTCAGAAATAATTAACGTTTTTATATTGGCAGGGTATGGGGGCTACATATTTAGTTTTTTAGCAACAAAAGTGGGATCATATTATGTAGAAGCATTTGGATGTGGAACAACTTCTGTTACACATAAATCGATAGACCAGCGGTATCTGTTCTAAAACACCCTCATTGGGGTAAATCGTATAATATAATCCTATTTTTTGTTTTAATCGTTTCGCAATATTGCTAGAAATGATATTTTTACTATGCAGGCGTTTCAAAAGCTGGGCTAAATTTTAACAAAAAATTTGTGAAAAAAGTTAGACATACCTATTCAATTTTTTTTCTCCTTTTCGTTGCTATATTAAAAAAGCGATGCATTCCGGAAAAATTGGTGAAGACAAAAGTATTGAAAGTGAATCTGCAACGACATAGAATTGATTGTAAATTGAAAAATAATAATTATTGTCAAATTTCCCAAAAGAATATCAGGTATTTAAAAGCCACATAGAACCTCCAAAATTTACCAAAAAAATATTTTTTATATTAAAAAAATGCAAAAAATAATTTTACAATCTAAATTTTTTGGAAAAAGTTATAGACCTGGATCCCGCGTAAGAAAGAAAAGTTGATTAATAGCAAGCTGAAAATTTGTTAATAGCTTAACGGTGTCTAGTCGGACAAACTTTGATGCACGGGAACACTAGAACAGGGGAAGTTTTAACTGTGAAGGATGATAAACGTGTCGTCCTGACAAGTTTATGATTGTGAAAAATAGCAAGTTGTTTTTAAGTTTATTCGATAGCCAACGTTATGTAATATATGAGAAAATGTTTGTCCGACAAAAATGTTGGGCATTTTAGTGAGTCCGACACGTAGATCATGTCACATCACAGGAATTATGTTGGGGATGAATAGCAATCTGATTTTTGCATGAGAGTTTAATGAAAGGTTAAAAAAGCAATTGGAAGTTCTGTCCGACAAAATTAATGGGAACTTTTCGTAGTCGGACATTCTAAACACGTAAGATATAGACAAAAATGCTGGTGATAAATAGCTTTCCGACAAAGACGAAATTTAATTAAGTAAATTATTCCTTACCAAGAATGACTGTTGTCGGAAAAAATAAGGGGTAGATTTTGTAGTCGGACAATTTAAAAAAATAATTTTTAAAATTTCAATAAGGGGGGATTATTCTATGTCAAAAGTACCTGCAATCAATTACAATCGATATCTTTCGATTTATCTCAACATCATTTAGATACCTCACTGTAATACATTTATAGTAGATCAGGCAAATTATATTATGGATTGAGTGGTCTAGCTATCTTTGTCTGCCACATGCGCGGGATCGCTTGTTTAAAAGAGATAGATAGACCACCTATCGACTTTTTGCACTATATTCCCTGTCTACCCTTATGTCTATGAATACATTTCCATTTAAGAAAAACTGTCACTTTTGACAATAATTCATAATAAATTGCAATCGTAACTTCAAATGTAAACTAATCGATTTATTTTGGCAGCAAATTATTTCTAGCCATGTGACATATAGCCAGGGAGGTAGTGTCAAATTTGACCGGAGCATTTTAGCATGGCTGGTTTCTTATTATTTAGGTAGGTGCTCCAAAGCTTATTAACAAATTATGTGTCAGCTGGCCCAAAACCGGGGATTTTAGTCAAGAAAAGGTAAAACATGAAAGTTGATGGACCAACGCTACAGCTTAAATGTCAAATATTTATATACGTTACTCAGAACATTTAATAGACTTGCTTACTTGGCGCCTACTTTGCACTCAGGAGATCGGGGTTCAAATCCTGGCGCGGAAAATTATTTTTGTTTTTTAAATTGACATTTTATTTTGAAAAATATTTATTTTTATAATACCACGTTTTTATTATTTATACGAGACAATATAAAAAAATCTGTATGTCTTTTATAGAATTATGCATAGAACTTATGAAATAGCATAAATATACATTTGATCATAAATATTATGATTCACCTTAATAAGCAAAATTACTGTACATGAACCCCTGAAGCTTCCTGAGTTAGTACGACCACTCTAAGTGAAAAAGGGGGTTGGCCTCCCCACCCCACCCCCCTCCTGACATTTTTTATCTTTTTAGACAAACTGTTTTTTGCATAATTTTATGTGATGTAAAACCAAAAAATACATACAACCCTAATTTTTCAGTTTTCTATCACCAACCCCCATGTTTAATATCAATCTAATTATTTCCCTGTTCTGTATAATATATAAAAATGAATTTTTGTCTGTATGTCCCTTATAGAATCGTAAATTATGCATTTAATCATATAATGACCTCAAGCAAAGTTTTTGTACTTACATGAACCCAGGAAGGAGTTAATACGACCAACCTAAGTAATCATTATTTTGTGATGTCTGCGTAAATAAATTATTTACGCAGACACCACAAAACAATAAGTATGTATTGTTTATTAGAAAAAAGTAGACGCAATATTTTTGAGTATTTTTTGGCTTTCTGGTAATTTTTAGGTATTTAACTTTTAAACATTATTTGGTTCTAAGGCGGTACGAAGTTTGCCTGGTCAGCTAGGTAATACTAAAAAAATATTCTTGGACTAGTTTGGCAAAGACTAAAAAGTATAAATCATTAATTTATGAATTTTAGATTGTAAGAAAAAAGCGTCCACATGGAACTAGTGGAAGAAGGTCTGAAAACACTTGAGATTACCAATTGGAGGAACAAAGCAAGGAACAGAACAGAATGGCGGAAAATCTTAGAACAAGCCAGGAGCCAAAAAGGGTTGTCGAGCTACTGATGATGATGATGAAGAAAAAATCGTCAGCTGCATTATGTAGGTACATGGCAAAAAATGTTAGCTGGCCAAGTGAACGTGACAGAAAAATACGGAAATCCCGTATCATTTTTTCTTCATCATCATCATCAGTAGCTCGACAACCCTTTTTGGCTCCTGGCTTGTTCTAAGATTTTCCGCCATTCTGTTCTGTTCCTTGCTTTGTTCCTCCAATTGGTAATCTCAAGTGTTTTCAGACCTTGTTCCACTTGTTCCATGTGGACGCTTTTTTCTTACAATCTAAAACTCATAAATTAATGATTTATACTTTTTAGTCTTTGCCAAACTAGTCCAAGAATATTTTTTTAGTATTACCTAGCTGACCAGGCAAACTTCATACCGCCTTAGAACCAAATAATGTTTAAAAGTTAAATACCTAAAAATTACCAGAAAGCCAAAAAATACTCAAAAATATTGCGTCTACTTTTTTCTAATAAACAATACATACTTATTGTTTTGTGGTGTCTGCGTAAATAATTTATTTACGCAGACATCACAAAATAATGATTACTTAGGTTGGTCGTATTAACTCCTTCCTGGGTTCATGTAAGTACAAAAACTTTGCTTGAGGTCATTATATGATTAAATGCATAGTTTACGATTCTATAAGGGACATACAGACAAAAATTCAATTTTATAATATATTATAGAGAACAGGGAAATAATTAGATTGATATTAAACATGGGGGTTGGTGATAGAAAAGTGAAAAATTAGGGTTATATGTATTTTTTGGTTTTACATCACATAAGCAAAAAACAGTTTGTCTAAAAAGATAAAAAAATGTCAGGAGGGGGTGGGGTGGGGAGGCCAACCCCCTTTTTCACTTAGATTGGTCGTACTAACTCAGGAAGCATCAGGGGTTCATGTACAGTAATTTTGCTTATTAAGGTGAATCATAATATTTATGATCAGATGTATATATTATGCTATTTCATAAGTTCTATGCATAATTCTATAAAAGACATACTGATTTTTTTATATTGTCTCGTATAAATAATAAAAACGTGGTATTATAAAAATAAATATTTTTCAAAATAAAATGTCAATTTAAAAAACAAAAAGAATTTTCCGCGCCAGGATTTGAACCCCGATCTCCTGAGTGAAAGGTAGGCGCCAAGTAAGCAAGTCCATTAAATGTTCTGAGTAACGTATATAAATATTTGACATTTAAGCTGTAGCGTTGGTCCATCAACTTTCATGTTTTACCTTTTCTTGACTAAAATCCCCGGTTTTGGGCCAGCTGACACATCATTTGTTAATAAGCTTTGGAGCACCTACCTAAATAATAAGAAACCAGCCATGCTAAAATGCTCCGGTCAAATTTGACACTACCTCCCTGGCTAATATTAATTACATTAATATTTCATTTGTAGAAAGTTGAGAAAAATTACGTTATACAATTTTAGTTATAATTTATTTAGGTATCCTTTTTCAATCAAGCAAAGCATTATAGCACGAAGAATGATATTCAATAGAATTTTCACAATTATCTGGCAGCTGAACCTCATTGAATTGATGACCAAGTATTTTACTAACTTTGTAAAATGTTCGAAAATTACTCAAAAATGTTCCGTTGAATGGTTTCACTTTTGATTTGGCGACTTAAAATTTAAACTGTTGACACTCAAAAATAGACACAAAAACACTCCATAGTTAATATAAATTTTAATTTCCAACACACGTGGCAAACAGAAACTCAGAGACCATGTACTTTCAAATACTACTTTGTATAGCACAAAGTGTCACACTGACAAATGCAGCCTTCTAATACATACTTCTAAGCATAATGTGTCATATTTACGTCTATTCTTATAAGCACCGAAGTTTTAGACCCTTCACATTTTTCAATGTCGTTTACAGGGATAAGATTTGAGTATGGAAAAAAATGTATACAACGTTTTTTGTAGGAAATTTTCCGTACTTTCTGATGCGCCTAATTAGAAAACCCTAAGAGATTGCTTTCACATGTTCTTTGATATTTTTTATTGTCACTTTGAGAATATCAAGAACAAACTCCACCCAAAAAAATAATTGTTTTGCAATATATACATGCATTGATACTTACCTCACTGTTTTTGGAGTGTGCATGTATATATATGCACATGCAAATATGTGAATATAAATAATAATATACAACTAAAACAGCTTTATCAATATGTGACTAAGTCATTCTGAAAAAATGTTTTTTATTTATTTCCTTCGATTTGCCCAAACTTTTTGTCCGACATATAACTTTTTGCGTTACAAAATATAATTTGTACATAAACAAATCAAAATTAGCTTGCTATTTATCACCAACATTTTTGTCTATATCTTACATGTTTATAATGTCCGACTAGGAAAATTTCCCATTAATTTTGTCCGACAGAACTTCCAATTGCTTTTTTAACCTTTCATTAAACTCTCATGCAAAAATCAGACTGCTATTCATCACCAACATAGTTCCTGTGATGTGACATATTCTACGTGTCGGACTCGTTAAAATGCCCAACCTTTTTGTCGGACAAACATTTTTTTATATATTATATAACGTTGGCTATTGAATAAACTTAAAAACAACTTGCTATTTTTCACCACCATAAACTTGTCAGGACGACACGTTTATCATGCTCCACCGTTAAAACTTCCCCTATTCCAGTGTTCCCGTGCATCAATGTTTGTCCGACTAGACACCGTTAAGCTATTAACAAATTTTCAGCTTGCTATTAATCAACTTTTTTTTCTTACGCGGGATCCAGGTCTATTATTAGTTTTCAAAATTATGCACAGCCAACAAAATTTTTTTTAAATGTAGGTACCTAAAAATTTTTTGCATACAAAAGGGCATTCAAGCTTTCAAATAAATTTCAAATTAGTGAAATCCGTTGCGTAGGAGAGCCTAGGGATTTTTTTACACAGTTATATATTTTTTAAGCTAGTAAACAAATAAAATAACATTGGGTATAAGATAAGTTTAGAAAAGAAATGTTATTTGAAAATTGAAAAAGTTATTCTATTTCTTTATTAGTTTAAAATTGGATAGGTGTTTTAAAAATTCCCTAGACTCTCATACTCAACGGATTTCAATGATCTGAATTTTATTTGAAAGCTTCACTGCCCTTTATATGTAAAAAAATTAAGTATTTAAAACTACACTCCTGGCCAAAAAAATCCGGACACCTTAAAAATCGGTCATTTTTGATGTCTCGAATTTCCTTAACCTGTTATCCGATTTAAGTGATTTTTTTAATATGTTATAGCCTTAATCTTTAACAATATTGCTGCAATAATATTGTTGTCAGACAGGTAAATTGTCATTGTATACCGAGTGTACCTATCAAACTATGTTTTTTTCTCAAAGTTCGCCACACCCTGTGGAATATGCTAGTATTTATAGGTCTGGATCCCGCGTATAAAAAAAAAGTTGATTAATAGCAAGCTGAAAATTTGTTAATAGCTTAAGGGTATCTAGTCGGACAAACTTTGATATATGGGAACACTGGAACAGGGGAAGTTTTAATTGTGGAACAGGTTAAAAGTTTGGAACGGTCAGACCACGAAAACGGCACATGTATTTTGTCCGACAGAACATACTTAAACTCTCCGAACAGAGATTAAACTCTCATGTAAAAATCAGACTGCTATTTATCACCAAATGGGCGTTTTAATGAGTGGAACATGTAGAATATGTCAAATGACAGGAATTATGACAGGTGATAAATAGCAGTCTGATTTTTTGCATGAGAATGTGCCGTTTTCGTGGTCTGACCGTTCCAAATTTTTAACCTGTTCCACAATTAAAATTGCCCCTGTTCCAGTGTTCCTATATATCAAAGTTTGTCCGACTAGACACCCTTAAGCTATTAACAAATTTTCAGCTTGCTATTAATCAACTTTTTTTTCATACGCGGGATCCAGACCTATTATAGCATACTGAAATTACAACCCAACTATAGCCTCAAGTTTTCTTAACATTCTGTTTTTTGATTCATTCGCTTATTTTGGATAATAAAAAAGTTAGGTACTTTAACAACACTAGCCATGTTTTTTATCAATACAGGGTGTTTTTAAATAAGTATGACAAACTTTAATGGGTAATTCTGCATGAAAAAATAATGACAGTTTGCTTTATATAGGTATGTTCGCAAATGTTTCGTTTCCGAAATACGATGTGTTGAAATTTTTCTTACAAACTGACGATTTATGTATTGCTCTAAAACTGGTTGACATATACAAATTAAATTTAGTGGGTTTTAACCGGATGGGAAAAGTCACGGAAGTCGTCAGAACAGTTAAAAATCGAAAACTTGAATATTTTGGCCATATAATGCGACACCCAGATACTCCATTTAATAATACAAGGCAAGGTAGACGGAAGAAAAGGGGCCAGGTCGAAGAAGAACGTCATGGCTTAAAAACCTGAGAGAATGGTATAACATATCCTCTGCATCCCTTTTCCGAGCTGCCGTTAACAAAATTGCTATAGCCAATTTGATAGCCAACGTTCGATAATCGAGCACGGCACATGAAGAAGAAGAAGGGTTTTAAGAGCGTTTTTTGACATACAATTAAGAATTTTATATTCACCATTGGTGCGCATATGGGTAATATGACCCGTACGGGTAATGGTCTGAATTTTTTTTAAAGAAAAAATTAGTACGCCACTGAGACATTTCAAATTAAAAATATTTTTTGAATTCCTCGTTCAATTTACAACAAAAAATCTTTCTTACCTTTTTTTCATGTGTGGCGCCGTTTTTAGGCAAAAAATACAACATCTTAACGCTTAAAAAGTATTCGACGTAGTTTCCATGTGCACAGAAACTTATTTCAAATACTTTCTAAACGTTAAGATGTTTTATTTTTTTGTATAAAAACGGCGCCTCATATGAAAAAAGGTAAGAAATATTTTTTGTTGTAAATTAAACGAATAAGTCAAAAATGATTTTTAATTTCAAATATCTCAGTGGCGTACTAATTTTTTCTCAGTCCATTACATTTTTGTATAGTAGACTTTTTTCCTGACGTCATCCTGAACACAATGCAAAAAGTTGCAAGTCTCTAGGTGCCGTATAAAATCGATTTATTTTGTGCTAAATGCCCAGAGTCAGATCAGACTCTATCGCGCAATTCAATATGAAATTAAAATAGTCGAATGATTTTAGTGCCTATTCTTTTTTTTTTTGGTTATGTATATTTTCAAGGTTCATGAGGTTTTGCACCAACTCTACTTGTAGCTATATAAACATTTCATCTAAAATGTCTTTGAAAAACATAAATAAGACAAGTTATTACTAGAAAATTATTGAAAACCCATTATGTTATCTCGTATTCATTTTTTTTTGAAATAACTTACAATCAACGGAATTAGTATTAGTCATATTTCCGTAAGAAATATTATTTTATTACCGCAGAAAACATTTAAGTACCAAGTTTAGTTTTTTGTTGTACTGTAACGTAGTGCCTAACGGTACTACTTTGTGAACATAATTAAGAGAAGCCCATAGATATTCTGTAAAAAAACAGCTGAAGTGTGACCTACATTTTGCTTAATGGCATTATTAAAATACGACAATCTTCAAGCAAATACATTAGACGATAATACATCCAACTCACACAGAAAACTGGAAGCACGTTGCCACTAGCGCCTCTGCCGGCTTGAGTTGAACTACATTTTCTCAACGTAAACATACAAATTTAATTTTATTAATTTTTGGATGATTAATTAGCTTATCTTGGTAAATTGTGGGTCGCCCAGGTTTCCCCAACTCATCAATACGAGTAACTTCACGCGTAACTTCGATACGAGAATTATAAAAAAATATGCATTGAAATCCAGATCCCGTAATTTTTTGAGCGTTATAAAGTGAGTACAAAGACATACATATTTCCTTTTTTTGTAATTACAGCTTCAATTTACCGTGCACTTCTCGTAGACCCTGCCGATAAGGTAGAGTAGAGTCGTGTTGGGGAAACCTGGCGAAGCTAGGACAAATAATCCCCGGACAAATAATCCCGGACAAAAAATCCCCGGACAAAAAAACCCCACAAAAAATCCCCACAAATAATCCCCACAAATAATCCCCGGACAAATAATCTCCGGACAAAAAATCCCCACAAATTTTTTTGGACAAAATATCCCCACAAATATTCCCGGACAAAAAATCCCCAACAAATATTTTTGCTACCGAATAGTTCTCTAAAAGTTTTCCCGTGAATGTAATCGACGCAAATGTTTTTCAGCTTCAGTGCATGAGAGTTATAGCAATCGCCATGAAACCAGTTTTCTGCACGAAAATAATGATTAGCGATTAAAATTAAGCATACATTGTAATTTCGATTAACAAATGTCGAATTCCAATTGTGAGTTTTTTCAAAAATCGTGGAAGATATGTGGAATAGGCTAAGGCTTTGGCAATCATGTTGTACTTATTGTCTATTCGTGATGATAACTGCTGGTCCAGAAAACGATAATCTTGATTGTAATGCAAAAAATTCTGTTTCTTTTTGTAAGTTTAACGTCAAAAATATTTAGTCATCATCATCATCATCAATGGCTATAACGTTTCAACCTTTTTCTAGGCCGCCAGACTGCATCTTTCCACCTTTTTCTAGACCGCCAGACTGCATTTTTCCATCTGTTTCTAGGCCGCTCTACAGGCCTTCTCCCATCTTGCCTCTCCCCTATGCAGCCATGTCTGATTTGATTTGTGGGTAAATTTTTAAAGTTTTTTTTATGGATGCACACAGATCCTCAATTACCTTTTCTAAAAACCTGATATCGAATATTAATGAACATAAATTTGTTTCCAAAACCAACAAAAAATCAAAATAATCGAAAAGCTTTGTATAACTTTCGTGGCGATGCGATGCGTGGAACGGATTTTTCACATTAGTATAATCAAGATTATTGTTTTCAGTATAGTTATCAGTTATTATCATGAATAGACAATGTTTTAAACAGAGTTACTCAAAGCAGAGTGATCAAAAGATTTAAGCCAATTACAACATGATTCCCACAGCCTTAGCGTATTTCCCATATCTTCCACCATTCACGGGAAAACTTTTAGAGCTATTAGACAGTAAACATTTCATGGGGATTTTCTGTCCGGGATTTTTTGTGGGGATATTTTGTCCAAAAAAACTTGTAGGGATTTTTTGTCCGGGATTTTTTGTGGTGATTTTTTGTCCGGGGATTATTTGTCCGGGGATTATTTGTGGGGATTTTTTGTGGGGATTTTTTGTCCGGGGATTTTTTGTCCGGGGATAATTTGTGGGGATTTTTTGTCCGGGATTATTTGTCCGGGGATTATTTGTCCGGATCCCAACCTGGCGTGTCCGTAAATTGTGTTTGTATTTTTACACAAAATGTCTTATAAAATAGGTTCGGTAAAATGGATTCTCAGCAAATACCTAGGATGACAACAAAATTAACTAAAAAGTGTATTACTTTGCCTCCATTCACCCCGATGAGAGGGTGTTTAGCTGCAATTTTTTTTACAAGAAGGCTAACCCCAGACTGTATAGAAAATGTATATTCTATTATTAGGGCTAAAGATACACCTGATAGTGTGAAATTTAGGTGTAACTTATAACGGGAGCTTCAGATAAAATTAATGATACATATATTTAAAAGGTATTTTCAAAATTATATACAAGGGAGTGTTGAAAATGTTAAATATAATTTAAAATTAAAATGTTACTTACAATAAACTCTCCAAAATGTATGTACCTACAAATTGTCACAAAATTTTTATAGATAAATATTTTGATCTTTTAATAAAAGCGTATGTAAATAAAATGAACGATAGTAATAAGGAAAAATTATGTAAATTAAAAAGTAAGAATAGACATAGACATTTGTGCAATCCAAGAAACCAAGAAGAAAGGTAAAGGTCAAAGAGACTATAACCAATATATTTTAGCATATAGTGGAGTGAAGAAAGAAGAACGAGCACGAGCAGGTGTAGGTATACTTGTCCATAAAAAATTTAAAGACAACATAAGTAACTGCCGTTACATCTCCGATAGAATAATACATATGAACATCACAATGGACTACCAAAAATTAAATGTTATATCTATCTATAGCCCTGAGGACTGCAAACCTAAGAAGGAACGAGAGGCATTCTACGAACAGTTGCAAACCATCCTGGACGACATACCTCATGAAGAACACTTAATTCTTATGGGGGATTTTAATGCACGAATCGGAAATGAAATAGTTCCAGGAGTAAAACAAAGATTCAATGGAAACCATGTCAACTCAAATGGAGAACTCATGGCTAATCTCTGTGCTTTTAACGAACTGCGAATCAATAATACATTTTTCGACCATAAGCTTCAGTATAAATATACGTTTGAAAACTCCAGGGGGCACAAATCTATGATTGACTTTATAGTCACTAATAGAAAAATCCACCCAGAGCAGATTCTAGATATTCGAACTTTAAACTCGGCAGACGCAGGGAGTGAACACAAATTAGTCCTAGCAAAAATAAGAATGAAACTAACACCAAAACATTTTCCACAGGAAATCACCGAGGAAAAATTCAATGTAGAATCACTGTGGAACGATTCTACCAAAGAAATGTACCAAAGGAGGCTAGCACAGAAGATACAGCTGAAGCAGATAGACGACATCGAAGATATAAACGCGAGCTGGGAGAAAATTAAAAACAATATTGAAGAGGCAGCAACAGAAGCTCTAGGAAAACGCAAAGTCATACTGAACAAAAGAAACAACAACAATACACCATGGTTCAGAAAAGAAATAAAAGACAAATGTAAAGAGAAGAGAGACGCCTACATGAAGTATAAAACATCAAACACTCCAGAATCCAGAGACACCTATAGAAGAATACGAAATGAAACAAAGCAATTGGTAAGAAGAACAAAAAATGAACACTGGGAACAGTTTACAAAAAGGATGGAAAGCGACTTCTACGGAACACAAAAACAAATATGGAGATTCATAAGAAACCAACGGAAAGAAATGGCAGAATTGAAGGAATACAATAACATACCAGCAAACGAATGGGAAAGATACTTGACGGAACTGTTTAAAGGAAAGGAAAATCATAATCAAAATAATAACCTACCTGAATTAAGACACGAAATTGAAATCAGTTTTCAGGAAGTAGGGGTAGCCATAAATTCACTCAAAAATAGGAAGTCACCAGGACCAGACGGAATAACCAACGAGCTTCTAAAATACGGAGGAGAAAGTATAACCCTAGAGATGACAAAACTTATACAAAAACTAATATTGCACTGCAAGATACCAGACGCATGGAGAAACAGCATAATGATACCAATGTTCAAAAAAGGAGACAAAGAAGACCCCAACAATTATAGAGGTATAAATCTACTAAACACCGCACTTAAGCTAACCACAAAAGTCCTAACCAACAAAATCAATAAACTAACAACTTTATCAGATGAACAACAAGGATTCAGATCCGGAAGATCCTGCGTAGACGCCGTATTTGTACTGAGACAAATCACAGAAAAGGCCATTGAGTACAATAAACCAGCATATCTATGTTTTATAGACCTGACAAAGGCTTTCGATCGCATCCAAGTCGAAGACGTCTTACATTTACTGTATGGAAGAAACATACCAATCAATATTATACAAACCATCGAAAACATCTACTTTCATAATCGAATACAGGCAAAGATAAATGGAAAACTAACGCAGTTTATACCAGTACAAAGTGGAGTCAGACAAGGTGACTCATTAAGCCCACTGCTCTTTAATATAATAATGGACGAAATAATAGAAGCAGTACGTAAAGGTCGTGGTTACAGAATGGGGAATAAAGAAATCAAAGTATTGTGTTATGCAGACGACGCCGCATTAATCGCCGAGACAGAAGACGATCTCCAAAGATTAACACACATCTTTAATACAACAGCCAAGAAATACAATATGATAATATCAGCAGAAAAAACCAAATGTATGACAACATCTAAATACCCACTACGATGTAAAATCGAAATTGATGGGAAAATAATAAAGCAGGAAGCAAGGTTTAGATATCTGGGAATTGATATAACCAGTTACGGAGATGTTGAAGAGGAAGTACGACAACAAAGCTTAAAAGCAAGTAAAGCGGCGGGATCTCTTAATGACACAATCTGGAAGAACAAACACTTAAGACAAGACACAAAAGCAAGAATCTATAAAGCAGCAATTAGACCTATATTAACATACACGGCGGAGACAAGGCCTGACACATCTAAAACGAGACGACTACTAGAAACAACAGAGATGAAAATACTCCGACGAATATCAGGGAAAAGTCTGTTGGATAGGGAGAGGAGCGAAAACATAAGAAGATCATGCAATATAGAAGACATAAATGGATGGATGACAAAACGGAAACAGGAGTGGAACGAACACATTAGTAGAATGGCAGAGGATAGGATAGTACGAATAGCACGAGATAAGTCACCAAATGCACGAAGAAGTATTGGCAGACCAAGAAAAAGGTGGTGCGATAACCTAAACAATTTAGGAGGATAATATTGAAGAAGAAACAGGCTTTAAAGCCTACATACAAGAAGGAAGAAGAAGAAGAAGAAGAAAAAGTAAGAATATAAAATTAAAGAAAATAGCTCACAACTAAATTTGTATTTTGATTTAATCCTATAAAAATACCTTTCTTTTAAATGCATAGTGTGTGGTTACAACCCATACCACTAGATGGAGCTATTTTGTTTGCTTCCACAAAATTAATGGGAAATGTCAAGAATTGTATGTATTATCGTCTAATGTATTTGCTTCAAGTATACAGAGTGTCCAGAATCTTTCCTGACAACTGAAGAAGGGAGATCCCTCAGAAAGTTTTAAGACAATTTACCCAATGGACCGTGATAGTCGTGACGTCAAATCAATATTGGCTACTCTGGAAAGGTTTCCAAACAAAGCAAAAATTCACACATGGTGTTTGCCAATGTTTATTTTCGTTTATATAATTGAAATATATTGCTTGTGTGATATTTAATTTTTACAAAATGGTAATGTGTTGGGTATACCCTATTGACTATTGTAATCAATGCTCATAGTACCTATATTTCCCACCATATTTCCAAATAGGACTGGTTAAGATCCTGAAGAAACGCAGTAAGTACTATGTAGTGTGTAAATCCTTGATTTTGTGTAGGGGCATTTATAAAATTAAATCAATATGATTGATATGACTAACAAGGATTGTGTCTTTATAAAAAATGTGCAGATGATTTTTAAAACAAAATAAAATTAAAAATGATTACACAAACCACGTGTATAATCAATTGACAGACGTCAAACTTTTGCTTTGTTTGGAAACCTTTTTGACGTTTTGACGTCACACTATCACATTCGGACTATTCACCTAGTCCGAAAATTCTTCCTTAAGGGAGCTAGAACTCTTTGAACAGGGCGTCTTGTAATTAGTTTTTTTAAATACCCCCAGAACGCTTCTATTTAGAAAAACGAAAACTGGTTCGCCTATTTATCTTCCAGAGATAAATCGATTCCGTCAATTGCGAATTTCTAGTATTGGTCATAGGTCAGGGCAACGGTTATTTTATCGCATAACATTTTTGTCTTTAACTTTTAAGCATTTCTGACACTGGATTATTAAATTGTTAGGTATTCTATTACTAAAACATACTCTTGCTTTAAGTCGGTAGGATACAACGTTTTCTAGAAAAATCGATTTGAAAATGTTTCGTTTTTTGAATTTTCGTATCGAGCGTTTCGCGCGCGTACCTTTTCGCTGCCAGCCGATCTTGCGTCTCAGAGCGCAATATAAAATATCGATATCTTGGCCAAACGTAAACCTACGAACATTTGCCCAAGCTCAAAATATTCCTTTTGAGTTCTTCTATCATTACTGTTAATTCAAGTAATTACTTATAAACAAATTAATTTACGAAGTTTTTAAGAAAATTAAAACTTCAAAAGGGTATAACGTTAATACAAATAAAGCTAAAGTAATTTAACAAATTTAGCTTTAAAATGAAACTTTGTAAAGCTCATGTGCATGCGCCAAGTCGAGTTACGATTGAAAAAGCTTCGAAAAGTTCTTATTTTTCAACCATTTTGCACTAATTTAACCCTCGTAAGGGGGTGCAGGTGCACCCCAGACCTCGTTTTTCTCACCTATCTTTTCTAATATTTTTTTTATTTTGGTCCATTTTTTTTTATTCGCATTAAATTCAATTCTAAACGCATTCCACCCATTACAGCATTTAAAACTCTTTGCGTTTACATGCTTTTTTGGAAAACTGACTGTAGGGTGCAAATGATGAAAATTTCATATCCTGAATTGGACGTTTCTGATGTTCCACCTGGAGCTAACAGAGCTACGGGACAAGGTCGGTGTTACTTATGTCAGAGAAAAAGACCGAAAGTCCCGGCATAACTGTATTGTGTGTAAAAACTTTGTGTTGCTCACTCTGTGAAAAATTTCATGTGTTTGTCTTGCAACGATAGTAATTTTTTTTAAGAAGAAATGAGTACTTTGTTTGTAAAATTATGTTTCATAGTATAATAGACAAGTCCCAACTTGTATAGTATAATAGACAAGTCCCAACTTGTTTACGTAAGAATCTAAGCACCGCTTTACGAGGGTTAATATTTCGAGTTCTAATTGTTGGATTAACGTTTAGTAAACGCCATTTTCTTTGTTTTTATCAAATAACGAGTTTTATTTGAAATCTTTTTTTCTCTTTTAGTTTACGATCTAGAGCCTATAAACAATTATTAAATTGTATTCAGCGGCCAAAAATACATAAAAAAATTTTTGGTGTACCCATTAGAATTGAAAAGTCCACGGTAACTTAGCTGGCGCCTAAGCTATATGAGCTGCAGTATAAATATGATAACCTATACTTAAAAAAACTTTCATGCATGAAAGCCTTGTCCGTCCAAGAGTAAGACTTTAAACTTTACACTAATGCTTTGTTGTTCATGTACATACACACTAAATACTAGCTTAACAATAGAAATGTGTTTAATTTGGCGATTAAAAACTTTTCCTTATATAAATAATGCTTTACGCAACACCGTCGTAATGTCCGAATATTTTAGAAAATAACGTTTTACGTAACGTTGCAACTGCTTCATGGTGACTACAAGGATCTATTTACGTCGAAGAGTTACAAAACAACAATAGGAAATATATTTCGTGTATCGCCTACTTTCATAATGTTAGTTGGTTGGTCGGTCGGATTTGAATGTAATAATGAAAATGTCTGTCTGTGTATAAATAGAAGACGCTTAAAAGACATAAATACACATATTATCTTCTACAAGGAAAAAATGAATTTCCTGTAGTCGTGTATAGTGTATAATATGTTACCAGCCAAACCCGATTTCAGGACAAACTACACTGCGGTGCAAAAAAATCGATCCACTAAAAATTTGGTCATTTTTGATGTTTCGAATTTCCTAAACCTGTTGTCCGATTTAAGTGATTTTTTACCACGTTATAGCCTTATTCATTGAAAATGTAGCTGTAATAATATTGTTGCTAGACAGTCAAACTGTCATTGTATACCGGGTGTACGAATCAAACTGTTTTTTTCTCAAAGTTCGCATCACTCTGTGGATTATTCTAGCATTTTTAAAATACTGAAATTAAAACCCAATTATAGCCTCAGGTTTTCTTAACATTTTGTCTTTCGATTCATTCGCTTATGTTGGATAATAAAAAAGTTAGGTACTTTAACAACTGGCCATGTTCGTCATCAGTACAGGGTGTTTCTAAATAAGTGCGACAAACTTTAAGGGGTAATTTTACATGAGAAAATAATGACAATTTGCTTTACAATCGTATGTCCGCAAACGCTTCGTTTCCGAGATACGGGATGTTCAATTTTTTTTTACAAACTGACGATTTATTTATTGCTTTAAAACCAGTTGAGATATGCAAATCAAATTTGGTGGGTTTTAAGACGTAGTTATTGCACATTTTTTGACATTTTAATATTCACCATTGGCGCGCAAACGGGTAATATGACCGATAATATTACCCGTACACACGCCAGTGGTGAATATACAATTATATGCTAAAAAATGTGCAATAACTACGTCTTAAAACCCACCAAATTTCATTTGCATATCTTAACTGGCTTTAAAGCAATAAATAAATCGTCAGTTTGTAAAAAAAATTGAACATCCCGTATCTCGGAAACAATGCGTTTGCGGATATATGATTATAAAGCAAATTGTCATTATTTTCTCATGTAAAATTACCCCTTAAAGTTTGTCGCACTTATTTAGAAAACACCCTGTATTGATGAAGAGCATGGCCAGTTGTTAAAGTACCTAACTTTTTTATTATCTAACAAGCGAATGAGTCGAAAGACAAAATGTTAAGAAAACCTGAGGCTATAGTTGGGTTTTAATTTCAGTATTTTATTAATGATAGAATATTCCACAGGGTGATGCGAACTTTGAGAAAAAAGCACAGTTTGATTTGTACACCCGGTATACAATGACAGTTTAACTGTCCAGCAACAATATTATTACAGCGATATCGTCAATGAATAAGGCTATAACATGGTAAAAAATCACTTAAATCGGACAACAGGTTTAGGAAATTCGAAACATCAAAAATGACCAAATTTTTAGTGGATCGATTTTTTTGCACCGCAGTGTAGTTTGGCCTAGGCCAAACTAGTCTATCCTGATATAAAGACGCACACTTCAGGCCAAACTAGTTTATCCTGAAGTGTATGTTATTATATCAAGATAAACTAGTTTAGTCTAGTCTAAATCAATTTGATATAGTCGAAAGTAATTGATTACAGACTGGTTCCTGATTTAAACGTAAGTTTAGAAGAAACTATTAAGAGTTGTAAGACATTGAAGTATTTAGGGTAAATGATAAACCGAATGGCACTTGTATGAAAGATATAGAAATGAAAATAGTACGGAGAAACAAGCCACGAAAGCACTCCATGGAGTGATATGGAAGAACACTCTAACTAAAGAAAACAAAAAAGAATTTTTCATGGCATAGTGCTGAATACTACCCTACAAGAGCGGAAGAATCGATAGTGATAAAAATAATACGAAATAAAATACGAACAGTTCAATTGGAGTTTATGAGAAGGTGTCTAAAAATCTCCACGTAGGATAGAATAAGAACAGAGGAAATATGAAACAGAATAGAAGTAGAATGCTCAATTACAAAAAAGTTGTGGTAGTAAAAGTAGAGCCCTGAAATGGTACGGGCATGTACAAAGAATGCCGGAGCACCGGTACGGTGGCCGAAAAGATTACTGGACTGGGAACCGCGGGGAGGAAGACGGAGACAAAGACCTGCTGTGAGATGGAAAACTCAAATAGGAAATGCTACGAAAAGAAAACGGCAAACTCATAATGGGAAAAAGCCAAGAAGAAGAAAGTAATTCAGATTAATACTTTGTTTTTGGAAAAATAACCATTTTTATTAAAATTATAATTAATCGTAACAAACAAACAATAATATTGGGTTATATTCGCGGTAAGACGGACAGACAGCCTAGGTCAAATTTCTCACCTTTAGTACCATCCTTGGATTATAAGCTTTCATTTGACACCTCATTTGTCATTCTACCTGGTATAATGACGGAGGATTTGAGTTCACGGACAGACAGACAGACGGACGAACGGACGGACAGACAGACGTGGATAATTCAACGTTTTCACATTTTTTCAAAATTGGTGACAATTTTTTCAAAATTGGTGAAAACAATATTAATTCGTACTCGATTTTATTCGTAAGTGTATCTTTTCTTTTAATTTTTGGAGAAAACCTAATCCTTTTATTTATTATTTTTTATATTATTTAATTATACAAGAATATATTGATTTATAGCATGTATCAATATCTTCATTCGATGTATCATATGATACAATATATCGATGTATAATTATTTTTTTGCCATCATCCCTGTTGTGACGTGATTCGGGAATTCCCCGCATGTAAAAGTCCTGACATGTTCGCTAAATTACTACGTGAGTCTTTATTATATCAGGATAAACTAGTTTGGGCCTAGGCCAAACTAGTTTGGCCTGAAGTGTGTGTATTTATATCAGGATAAACTAGTTTGGCCTACCCGCGATAGGACAAACTAGTTTGGCCTAGGCCAAACTAGTTTGTCCTGAAATTGGGTTTGGCCGGTAACATATATTATATACCATAATATACAGAGTCTGTAATTTGGAATAAATTCAATATCTCAAATACTAATTGCTTTTTTGAAAATTGCTCAGACCAGTCGATTAGTATTTCAAATTGTCCTTTTTGACATACAATAATAATGTATACAGGGTGTTCCAATTTAGAGATATGACGTCATCGTTGATTTTCTTAAATGGCAACACTATCATTTTGATAGCCATTTTGATTGGGTGTATAAAGTTATACATAACTGCAAAATTTCAAATTGTTATTCCCTACCATATACAAGATAATAAAAAATAACAAAGTTATGTCTGTAATTTGGAATAAATTCAATAATTCAAATACTATTTGTTTTTTTGAAAAATGCTTAGACCCATCGATTTGTATTTCAAATTGTCATTTTTGACATAAAATAATAATGTATAAAGGGTGTCCCAATTTAGAGATTTGACGTCATCGTTGATTTTCTTAAATGGCAACACTGTTATTTTGATAGCTATTTTGATAGGGTGTGTAAAGTTATACATAACTGCAAAATTTCAAATTTGTATTCCCTACCATATACAAGATAATAAAAAATAACAAAGTAATAAAAAATAAGTAATCAAATAATAATTGAATTTAATTATTTCAATTAAGCAAATTCTCATAATGTTGCCCTCAATTATTGTCAAATGGTCAGTGGGCAATATTATGAGCATTTGCTTAATTGAAATAATTAAATTTAATTATTATTTGATTACTTGTTTTTCATAACTGTTATTTTTTATTATCTTATAAATGGTAGGGAATAAAAATTTTGAAGTTATGTATAACTTTACACACCCTGTCAAAATAGCTATCAAAATGCTAGTGTTGCCATTTAAAAAAATCAACGATGCCGTCTATCTCTAAATTGGGACACCCTGTATACATTATTATTTTTTGTCAAAAATGACAATTTGAAATACTAATCGACGGGTCTGAGCATTTTTCAAAAAAACAATTATTATTTGAATTATTGAATTTATTCCAAATTACAGACATAACTTTGTTATTTTTTATTATCTTGTATATGGTAGGGAATAACAATTTGAAATTTTGAAGTTATGTATAACTTTATACACCCAATCAAAATGGCTATCAAAATGACAGTGTTGCCATTTAAGAAAATCAACGATGACGTCATATCTCTAAATTGGAACACCCTGTATACATTATTATTGTATGTCAAAAAGGACAATTTGAAATACTAATTGACTGGTCTGAGCAATTTTCAAAAAAACAATTAGTATTTGAGATATTGAATTTATTCCAAATTACAGACTCTCTCTGTATACAAAAGCTTTTATTACGAAATCGGTTATAAAAGGTATATTTATTTAAAAGAGCCCTTGCGTATCTTCATTGCTGCTACTTGGAATAAATATAACCATTTTAATTAAGACAAACTTGAAGGTTAAAGTTTTGACTAAGGTTATAGATCAGGGCATTTAGGAAAAAATAAATCGATTTTTAAATACAACACCTAGAGACTTGCAACTTTTTGCACTCTGTTCAAGATAACGTCAGGAAAAAAGTCTACAAAATCAGGAGGTTTTTGGGATAGCTGAACACGAATACGCCATCAGAACCGATCCTTGGAGCACCTGGCTCCCAAGGTTACTGCTAAGGCACGTCATCTTCTGGAGTTTCGATGGTTTTCGGCCCTGAACTGATACAAACAGATTACTCGGGGGGTTTTGGGGTTGCTGAACACGAATATGACAACAGAACCGACCCTCGGAGCACCTAGTGCCCAGGGTGACTGATATTCATACCATCTTCTGGAATGTCAATGTTTTCTGACACTAAATTGATGCAAATAAATTATTCGGTGGATTCTGGAATTGCTGAGCACGTATATGCCATCAAAACCGACCTCCAAACACTGAAAACTCTTGAAATTCCAGAAGATGATGTGCATATCAGTCACTCTGGGGCCCAGGGGCCCAAAAAACATTTTTTTCGAGATAAACGCGGTTAAACTTTAAAAAAATCGAAAACTTGCTAACCCGAATACCTTTTCATTAAAAAATAAAATAGCAATTCTGCTTGCAGCATTTAAAAGTTCAAGTCAAATTATACCCTGTTAGAGTATTATTTGCATTCCTAAAAATGATTTTTTTTATTGTTAAACAAAGCTATAAACACATAGTGTTTGAACGTTTTGTCGCATGTCCGCACCGCGCCAAGGATTAAAACTGAACGGAACCGACTAGGTAGGACTTCCTTGGCGCGGTGCGGGCATGCGATAAAACGTTCAAACACTATGTGTTTATAGCTTTGTTTAACAATAAAAATGCATTTTTAGGAATGCAAATAATGCAACAGGGTATAATTTGACTTGAACTTTTAAATGCTGCAAGCAGAATTGCTATTTTATTTTTTAATCAAAAGTTATTCGGGTTCAAAAATTGCAAGTTTTCGATTTTTTTTTTAAGTTTAACCGCGTTTATCTCGGAAACTATGCATTTTACGAAAAAACTTGTAAGAACATTTTTTACTTAGAATGACCCAAAAAATACAAAAATGTTTTGTTTTGCGAAAAATCACATTCATGATCTTCCGTTCTGATCCGCACATGATCTGCCGTTAACATAGGGGGGGGGGACAAGGCGCCGTCGCACCTTCGGCCAAGATTCAGTTTTTCATTGTTCAAGGTCTCAGGTATAAGAATCCGAACACAGTTGCCGGTCCTCAGGTTTTGCATACTCAAATGCCTCCAGGGCCTGCACTATTAAGGGGCTATCCTAGTGTAAGAGTACGAAATTCATATACGTTTTTTGGGAATTTTTGAAATAAAAAGTACTCTACGAATTGCTTTGAAAATTTGCATGAGCATTGATTATAAAAATAAGTACATACAAAACAATTTTTATAGAAAAATATTGAAAATTAAACGATTTATGCGCCATTTACTGGCGCCGTGAAAATAAAAACATGGCTCCACTGCTGCAGTGATTGGGACTAATATAGATCCTGAAACATAAAATTTCAAAGAGATTATTGAAATATAAGTTATTTCCTATACCATCAACTAGGATTTTTGAAAAATATTAAAATTTGGAAAAATGACGAAGTGTTGAATTTTTTTTTTAAATTAGCTAAAACATTTTCAGTTTCAAAAACCGCCAAATTGGCATTTTTTATCCGATCAAGAAACCCCTAGTTGATGGTATAGAAAATAACTTATATTTGAATAATATCTTTGAAATTTTATGTTTCAGGATCTCTATTAGTCCCAATCACTGCAGCAGTGGAGCTATGCTTTTATTTTCACGGTGCCAGTAGATGGCGCTTAAATTGTTTAATTTTCAATATTTTTTATGAAAATTGTTGTACATGTATTTCTTTTTATAATAATTGTTCATGCAAATTTTCAAAGCAATTGGTAGGTACAGTACTTTTTATTTTAGAAATTCCCAAAAAGTATATGAATTTTGTACTTTTACACTAGGATAGCCCCTTAAATGAGTTTTATTATAAATTCTTTGTTAATAACAATTTCCAGCCCATTTGGAAAATTTTTTTAAAATACCTTTGATATTTGAAAAATATATAGAATCGAATAAAAAAAGTTTGAAGTAGATGGATGACGTCATTAGTATGATTTATACAGGCCAAAAATTCATAATTTAAAAATAAAAATAGACCTGTTTCGTGTTTCTAGATTTTTCCTTAAAGTCTCAGGCTTACGAAATAACCTATTTATTCCATACCTTCGCACCATACTGTATAATACTAGACTAAATTTTGAATTAGATAATGTGTGAAAATTAACAGGAAAAATGTGAAGTCACTGTAGCACATTGGAAAAACATTTACACTAATGCAATGTCACAAAAGTTGAAAATTTTTATTAAATTGTGTTTTTCATTTGACTTTATTATTAAGGTAAATATGCTTTAATTTATTTTAAAAAACTATGGCGATCTTCCTTTAATTAGGGCCCATAAATGGTATTTAGAAGTTTGCAATTATTGGTCTTATCTACCAGCTGTCTAGAGCCTAATTTTATATTTTAAGTGATTAAAATATCGTTTAACACATTAGTTGGTAAAGGGGATTCGATATTAATAGTAATACTTAACATTTAATTTCTAAATAATTAGAACTTATCTATCTAATTAAAAATAATCATTGTACCCCTTACAATTCACGTTATTATTATTTACTTATGTAGTATACAGTATGGTGCAAATGTTAGAAATAAATTCGTTATTTCGTAAGCCGGCGACTCTAAGAAAAAATCACGAAACAGGTCGATTTTTATTTTTAAATTATGATTTTTTGGCATATTATATATCGTACTAGTAACGTCATCCATCTGGGCGTGGTGACGCAATCGATGATTTTTTTAAATAAGAATAGGGGTCGTGTGCTAGCTCATTTGAAAGATTATTAAATTCTCTATTCACTAATATAAACAGTAACATAATTATTTATGCATTATACAGGTTGTCCAAATTATTTTTTTTTAATTAAGTTAATTGGCACAAAAAGAAGAATGTATGTAAATTTAATTCAAAATTCATTTTATTGCTGTCAGAAAACAGAAAAAAATGTTTATTTTATAAATAAACTTTGCTTTTCGCTTAAGGGGGTAGGTACAAAATCTTGGTCCAAATCTATTTAAATGCATTCATTTTTTTCGAATCTTGAGAAAACTAATAAGTATTTTTGAAAAATTTAAACGCAGAATGAAAGATTGCATTATTACCGAGTGCCGAAAGTCCCTGAAAACTTCTATAATGTTTATTTTAATAAGTTACAGGGGTGAAAAAAAAGAGAAAATTTAGTGTGATTTTTAATTTAAAATATTTCATTCAATTTTTTTTTATTCTAAGGGACTTTCTGCGTTTAAATTTTACAAAAATATTTATTAGTTTTCTCAGGATTCGAAAAAAATTAATGCATTTAAAAAGCTTGCAAGCAAATTTTGCGCTAACCCAATTATTTATTCCAAACATTTACATCATACAATCATACTGTATGCTCTATAATCTAGATCTAGATGTTAGACTGGTTTAAAGTGCTTAGTTTTAAAGAAAAAAAATTAGTTTAAAGTGAAAGATGATTTTTTGATATTTACAAAAAAATCCTTTTTGTTTTCAAATACATAAATCGAAACTTAGAAAAGCAAAATCTACAATTTTATAATCTACAGAATTTTGCGTATCTCTAATAGTTTTTGTAAAACTGCATATATACATACATAGAGCTACATATAGAGGGTGTTTGGTAACGAATGGGCCATAGCTTAACCTTAGAAATATGTCGATTTAAGTTAACTTAGTTTAGTACGAAAGTTGATAATAACCGAAATAGAGAATGTCAAAGTTAAACTTTTATTTTATTTATTCTTGAATATTTCCTGACAGGCATTGGATAACAACATGAAATTTGGTAAGCGGGTGTTTTTGGAACGAGAAATCTAAATACGCCACCAAAAATTATGTATTACCCAGAGGGCGCCACATACGTCTTTCACGCGCTCATTTAATACGTTCAATTTTTTTACCCACTCTGCATAGTTTTGAATCAAGACCTTTATTCCCCTATTATTTTTACTTATAAAAAGTATACGTACTACATTCTTCTCGCTAAACTCAACCGTTTTCGAGATAAATGCATTTTAAATCAGCGATGGAAATTATTTTTTGGATTATTTCATTCATAGGAGATTCTGACCAATAGAAAGCTACAGACATGCAAATTAAGGTGATAGATCTCCCGTCGTTAAGCATATTACGTCAGATGCCCTTCGTTGCTACGAAAAAATACATTCAGTGACATTAATGACAAATGTTTTAAAAATTATAAAAGTGATGACTTTCAACCGTCAAATACATATTTATAACAACTGTGTGTTTAATTTCACTAATTGGTACTTACATATATAAATTACAATAAAATTTTGGTTTTGAACAGTTTTATTCATGAAATAATCGCAACAAATTGCACTCGAACTCTAAAATTAATATAGAATTTTTGCCCTCGTGACACTTTGACATAATTTCACTCGCCTTCGGCTCGTGAAATTAAAACTGCCAAAGTGACACTCGGGAAAAATTCAATAATTTTAGAGCTCTTGTGCAATTACTACTGATAATATCATTGTAGTTACACCCGAAAAATAAACTTAAAACCATAATAATTTCCAAAAATGCATCGCAAATTCCTTCAAATGGAATTTGCGATAACATAAATATAAGAACTTGCACAATTATTATAATTTCAACTTTATTTATCGGGTGTAACTACATTACTACATACAATGATATTATGCAAAAAATTATGTTGCATCGCAGATTTAAAATGCGTTTATTTCGAAAATGGTTGAGTTTAGCGAGATGAATGTAGTATATCTTTTTTAAGTAAAAGTATTAAGATAACAGTTTTGATTCAAAAAGTATTTAGAGTGGGGGATAAAAAAATTGAACGTATTAAATGAGCGCTGAAAGACGTATGTGGCGCCCTCTGGGCAATACATCATTTTTTTGGCGAATTTAGATTTCTCGTTCCAAAAAATCACCGCTAACCAAATTGTGTGTTGTTATCCTATTAGACAAGGCGAAAACGGCGGGTTCGTTGGGAAAAATATTCCCATGAGATTTTTTTGCATAATTACATTCGTGAGACATCCCAGAATAAGGTTCAAGAAGTCGCCCACGTGAAAAGTGGGCCAATTGTTTTTTATTTTTTTAATCAAATTGCAAAATTCAATATTTTTGGCCCGGACAATTTTTTTTGTAGGTTTTTTGGACCATTCTGGATAAAAAAGGTCTCTTATAATTTTTTATCTTAAGTTGATCGTTTTCGAGTTATAAGCAATTTAAAATTGAAAAAAAAACGACATATGGCGATTTTCAAGGCTTAATAACTCGATTAAAAGTTATTATTATAAAAGTCAGAAAGTGACTAAATCAAATTTTAATGCCCCCCCTACAAGATCCCGAATTTTTTTCATTATTTTATTACTAGCTGTTATTTTTAAGTAATAATATTGAGCGCCATGCACGTGGTAGCCGGCCGTAAATGCTGAGTGCGAGAGAGATGCCACTCCGGCAGTCCAATTATTGTGCATCTTACTTGCACTCACATTTACGGCCGCCTACCACGTGCATGGCGCTCAATATTATTACTTAAAAATAACAGCTTAGTAATAAAATAATGACAAAAATTTCTTGGGGATCTTGTAGGGGGGGCATTAAACTTTGATTTAGTCACTTTCTGACTTTCATAATAATAACTTTTAACCGAGTTATTAAGCCTTGAAAATCGCCATTTTTCGTTTTTTTTTTCAATTTTAAATTGCTTATAACTCGAAAACGATCAACTTTAGAGAAAAAATATAAGACACCTTTTTTATCCAGAATGGTCCAAAAACCCTACAAAAAAATTGTCCGGGCCAAAAATATTGATTTTTGCAATTTGATTAAAAAAAATGGCCCACTTTTCACGTGGGCGACTTCTTGAACCTTATTCTGGGATGTCTCACGAATGTAATTATGCAAAAAAATTTCATGGGAATATTTTTCCCAACGAACCTGCCGTTTTCGCCTTGTCTATATGTCTATATGTAAATAAAATAAAAGTTTAACTTTGACACCCTGTATTTTGGTTATCAACTTTCATACTAAAGTAAGTTAGCTTATCGATCTATTTTAAGCTCAGGAGTCTAAGGTTAAGCTATGGCCCATTCGTTACCAAACATCCTGTATATAAAAGGTAAATCTACAATTTTGTACTCTTCAAAATTTTGTAAAAAAACTGAGTATTTTGTACAAAAAAACAAAAATCCTCTCACTTCAAATTCAATTTTTGTTTAAAACTAAAAATTTTAAACCAGCCAAACTTCAAGATCAGAGGTTCTCAATATGTGGGTGTGGGACATGTACCACTGGTGGTACATATTCTTATTTGCGGTGGTACGCAAAAACAGCTATAATTATCACCACTATTATAGTTAATTACATTACCTAGGTATTTTAGTTAGATGGTACCCAAAATAATACAAAGTATTTTGTGGTACATGACTCACAAAGATTGAAAACCGCTGTTCTAGACCATAAGTACATTAATAAAGTGGACTGTAAAGAGGTAAGTATTATTTTTTTAATTAGGGGGGTAAAAATAACTCCCTTTGGATCGGTGCTAAAGACTTTATAAAAATAAAAAAAACTTCAAGTACTACATACAACAAAGGTTTTATGAGATTTCCAAGAAGCTCTTCATATTTCACGTTGAGTCTATAGCCGAATGGTCATTGATTGGACTATAATTGAGGAGTTTGCTGTAAGAAGAATGCAGCTCCATATTTAGACCGTATTGGGTGGAAACTTATGCGATAATTAAAAAAAATTGGAGGATTGACTGGTATAAGAACGATGCTGATCCAATAATAAATAAAGGACATATACGTCTTTATGGATCTGCCTCCTCAGTCATTTGGTGCAGGAAGGGTGCAGCTCCGGACCTGCATCCTTTTTGCACCAAACGATTGTGAATGTTCGGTAATTTTCGTGGAACGCAAGGTCATATAAATATAAACCCAAAGTTCCCTATGACTTCTACTATCGATACTTCAAAGAAAACTTCAACTACAGGTGTGGCTCACCTCGATCAGATACGTGCAAAAAATGTGATGTCTTAGATAACAAACTCAAAGATGTGACCCTAGACAAAAATGAACGAAAAGTTTTAGCAGCGGAAAAGAAGTTGCATGAAATTAAGGCCGATTTGTTTTTCAAGGAGCTGAAAGAGAAAACCACACTGTGCAAGCATAGCGACGAAGTGGAGGTTCTGACCTTTGACTTCCAACAAAACCTTCCACTTCCAAAAAGTCCTGCTGGGGAAGCTTTCTACAAACGCCAGTTGTGGACATACAACTTCTGCGTCCATTCTGGTAAGACAAATCAATCACACTTTTATATGTATGATGAAACTACGGCTCGAAAGTCACCAAACGAGGTAGTGTCATTTTTGTACCACTATATAAAAATATACTCCCCAAAAATGTTACCTTTTCTCCGATAACGTTGCTACGCACAACAAAACATCAGTAATGATTCAGTTTATGTATTTACTGGTGAGAACTAGGTCTATTGACAAGATAGAGCACCGCTTTCCTGAGCCAGGACATAGCTTTCTTCCCTAAGATCGCTGCTTTGGAGTTATTGACAAATATTTAAGGAAGAATGACTACGTTTTTAGCCCCCAACAATATGCTGATGTTATTAAACAATCATCCAAACAAAGCAAAGATTCCAGATTTCCAAATACCTAATTTTCCAGTACAGCAATGAACATTTAGATAGTATTAAAGTCAGTATATCTACTGGCCTTCCGAGTTTTCACTTATTTCAAATCTTGAGAAACCTTGATAGCGACCTCTCAGTTTCTTCTGATATTCCTGTCTATTGCAATCCTATACCTGTCAAAAAAGCCAAATATGCAGATTGTAATGCAGTTGGCAACACGATTCGTTCCTATGGACCAAATGGCTTTTTACACCTGCCTCACAAGTGATGCATCCATGGCAGAGAACCAGAAAACCGAATCATCTGGAACGGATGATGACGACCAGGTGGATGAATGAAGGATGTGTTTGCCCGTGTGTTTAATGTTTTATTTTTTTTGTCTGAATGCTATTTTTTGACACCAAACTGTTTCTTTTTACAGAATTTTTCGTATTTGTGTAGTAGTCAAACCATAGTTGTTTGATTGTTGTAACCGAATAAAAGAGTTTTTGTTGGGAATTTGTTTTTTTTTTCTCTCAAAAATGGTGGTAAAGAAGCATTATTAAGGCAAAATTATCTATTACTTGAAAATAGTCTCAAGTATTGACTAAATCTGTTTGTCATCGATTGATATTATGTATTTCGGGTTAAAATAAAAACTTTTATTAAAAAACAGTTTTTTTTTTCAATTTCCAAACAATTACCAAATATGGAGCTGCATCCTTCTTACAGCAAGCTCCTCAAATGCTTTCTTTGTTTTTAATTTTGTAGATATATTATATATTCACCTTATTAAATGGTTTCTTTTATGAAAACCATTTTATTATTAAATAAGCACATACCATTTTGGCTGCATGGTACCGTTACGAAAATGGATTGTTATTTATACATAAATATACAATTACTTACACGTAAAAAAGGTATTCCAAATTACTTTTTAATGATATCAAATATTGACTCAAAACGTGGGATATGTAATTTCTTTTGTCATACAAACAAACATAGTCAACACAAAACCAGTCAGTCATCTAGAGAAAGTTAAAAATATTTTATCATTTTTATTATGGCTCCAGGTTCAAGACAAGTAGCAGGTCGAGTTCAAACTTTATAAATCGTTCTCGTTTCTACCATGTCATTGTTAAATAAAAAATAGTTTTTCAAACGTCAACCATATACAGGGTGATTGATTAGTAGGGTAAAGCTCAATAGCTCCGCTATAGTAATAGATAGCAATAAAAGTTAATAACAAAAATTTTAGCCACCTTTGAGCTTCACATTACAAAATTAGTTAGAATGTTACAGGGTGTTCGATAACACAGTGGTAGACCTAACTTATGTTTTTTTTAAATGGAACACCCTATATTTTATTTTATATTCGAAATCCTGTTAACCACTCCATCACAAAAATATAAAGGTTTGTAATGTTATACAGGGTATTTACAAAGTTATAACCAATTTTGTATGAAAATCGTAACAAATTCAACTCCCTGTATAAATAAAAATAAGCACAACAGCAATGGTTTATTAATGCCATATTTTTTTATTTATTGTCAAAATTTTTAAGAATTATTGATATTGCTAATTTTCTTTATATCAAATACAGGGTGAGTCAAAACGCAAGTACATTATTTTCTCAGTAATGTTAAATGGAACACCCTGTATTTTATATCATTATTGAAAAGTAACATTAACGTACTTTAATTTTTATATAACATTCCCTATGCCCAAATTTATTAGTGTTCGAGATATTTTCATTTTTCAGAGCAAATTATTTTAGGTGTTTAAATTTATCTAAATTTTAGGTAAGCCATGACTGAATTGACAATTGAAGATTACCGATTATTATCAATCCGGTAATCAATGTAACACTGTAGCAAATAAAGAAATAAAAATAATTTATTAGTAATACATTCTACAAACAAAAACACAACCACTACATGCAACATTTTTGAAACAATTAAAAACTATCTTTTTATGTAAATGCAACAAATAAACAAAGAAAATTAGTAATAAATTTTACAAAAAAACACACAAACACAAAATACAATATTTTGTGAAGACAATTAAACACTACTTTTGTATGTAAATGTAATAATGTAACAAATAAAGAATGAAACATAATTTATCAGTAATACATTTTGCAAAAAAACATGTTTGAAAAAATTAGAAGCTACTTTTAATAAAATATTTTTAATATTTAATTACATAAGGTGTTCAAAATTATCTCCTAACACATTTATGTACGCCTAAAAACGATCATTGAATGAGCTACTTACTCTACGGAGCATTTGTAAATTAACACATCAAAATACACTTTGTATTCTATTTTTCATCTCATCCCTTGTTGTTGGAGGTATTTTATAAACTTCATTATTAACGTAACCCCAAAAAAATCAGTCCAGTTTATTAAATTCTGGTGATTTGGGTGGCCACGCTACTGGTCCATTGAAAAATGAAAATATCTCGAAAACTAATAAATTTAGACATAGAGGGAATGTTATCTAAAAATTAAAGTACGGTAATGGTACTTTTCAATAGATAAAATGCAGGGTGTTCCATTTAAGATTACTGAGAAAATAATGTACTTGCGTTTTGACTCACCCTGTATTTGATATAAAGAAAATTAGCAATATCGACCATTCTTGAAAATTTTGACAATACGTTAAAAAATATGCCATTAATAAACCGTTGTTGTTTTGCTTATTTTTATTTATACAGAGAGTTGAACTTGTTACGATTTTCATATAAAATTGGTTATAACTTTGTAAAAACCCTGTATAACATAAAAAACCTTTATATTTTTGTGATGGAGAAGTTAACAGGATTTCGAATTTAAAATAAAATATAAGGTGTTCCATTTAAAAAAACATAAGTTTGGTCTGCCACTGTGTTATCGAACACCCTGTAACATTCTAAAATTCTAACTAATTTTGTAATGTGAAGCTCAAAGGTGGCTAAAATTTTTGTTATTAACTTTTATTGCTATCTATTACTACTATAGCGGAGCTATTGAGCTTTACCCTACTAATCAATCACCCTGTAGAAGAAGATCTTATATTGTTGACAAAATTATAGTGCGTTTATTATTATACAAGAAGTGAGAAGTGAAGTTCATTTCAAACATTGCTCAGTAGATAGACAACGTATGTTCTGGCGCATCCCCTAAATCGCAACCCTTAAATATTAATAAATGCCAAACGGCTCAGAGGGTAACAGAGGGTAGCAGAGGGTCACAGAGGATAACAGAGGCTAGCAGAGGGTACCAGAGACGTACAGACGTCATCAGAGACAAGCTAACAGAAGGCACAGACGATCACAGAGCGGTATAAGGGGTCAGCAGAGTGTAGCAGAGCGGAGCAGAAGGTAATAGAGATTAGCAGACGGTAGCAGAGCGCAGCAGAGGATAGCAAGTCGAATGTCACGTCATTCACGTTCAAATGTCACGTTCTGCTTCGAATTTCACGTCATTCACGTCACGTCATTCACGTTCTGCGTCGAATTTCACGTCATTTACGTCCTACGTCGAATGTCACATATCTACGTCAAATGTCACGTTCTGCGTCGAATTTCACGTCATTCACGTCCTACGTCAAATGTCACGTTCTGCGTCAAATGTCGGACGGAAAACTGAACAATGTCATATAAATGTCACGTCATACGTCAAATGTCACGTCATACGTCAAATGTCACGTTCTGTTAGGCACTATACGGAAAAGAAGAAGAATTGACAACAACGTGACAAATCGAAAAGAAGAAGAAGTTTACGTGACAAACGAAAAGGAGAAGAAGAATTGACAGTTGGCTTCTGTGTCACCACCGCTTTTATTTGACACCCCATACGTCAAAATCGGACCAATAGCAACAAAGATATGCTGTAATGCCGTTTTGGCACTGCCGCCATCTTTGTTTTTTGTCTCAACTTATTCGTTACTCCCTCCCCGTTCTGACGAGCCCTCTTACGTCAAAATCGGACCAATAGCAACGAAGATATGCTGTAATGCCGTTTTGGCAATGCCGCCATCTTTGTTTTTTGTCTCAACTTATTCGTTACCCCCTCCCCGTTCCGACGAGCCCTCTTACGTCAAAATCGGACCAATAGAAACGAAGATATGACGTAATGCCCTTTTGGCATATTCCGATGCGCACGCCACATACTGCATTCAACCCCCTTTTTCATCCCCTTTCCAACGATACGTCACACGTCATCCTACGTTAAGCCGTTTGGCATTTATTAATATTTAAGGGTTGCGATTTAGGGGATGTGCCAGAACATACATAGGTTATCTACTTTGCTCGTATAAATATAAATGAGAACTAGTTTATACCTCATATGTTGGATTTTATACTCATGCACTGTGAGTAGAAAATCACATCACAAAATATTTTTATACATATGAAATAAGAGTATAAACTTATACTTTATGCTCATACTCATGAGAACTCATATTCTTAGAGAATAAGGCTATAAAATATTTAAAAAATCACTAAAATCGGACAACAGGTTTAGGAGATTCGAGACATCAAAAATGACCCATTTTTAAGGTGTCCGGATTTTTTTGGCCAGGAATGTATGAGTAAGAAAACATTGCTTTCTTTTATAGATAAGAAGAGTTAGACGGTTAAATGGGTTAATTACTTTTTCAATTATTCATGATCAGAGATAATTGCTTTATTGTTAACGATTTAATTTGTAGATGTACGGAGTTCTCCTTAGAAAGGTTAATCGTGATATATTACGTTCAATTAAATTACTAGAACTTGAGGTGGAATTACTATAACGAACAATAGTTCTAATGACTATGACGAAGTAGTTTTATTAGACATAAGCTAATAAAACTAGGTTATACACCTTCCCAGAATTTTTTAAAATGATTTCCAGAGTGGAAATTGAAACGTCAAATGCCTCTAAGAATGATAAAATCGAAGAGTGCCAAATACAGCCTTGCGTTTGTGAGATCAGAGTATATTTGTCAACTTTTTGTTTTTTTTTTTGTTATAATTCAAAAACTATTCATTTTTAGTAAATATTTTATATTAAGTAATTTTTTTTAAAAGTCTTAAGTTTTCAGTCTAATGGCATATAAAGCAACATAATGCTACTCTACATCCCACCAGAATGAAAACAATGGGAACCTTCTCTGGTTACACTTCCGAGGCTTCTACAATTTGCAAGCCATACGGATGCCGAGACTAAGGAAGATGAGGGAATTTTACAATATATAATTCACGTCCCATCTGTTCAGCGCGGTAAAGTTCCAACGAGAATAGTTCCCTTTGTACTCCAAACAGAGTAAAGTAAATCAAAAATGAATAACCATTTTCAATGTCGTTTCAACACGAAACTACAGCCGCGTGATATTCTAGTCCAATCAGAGAGTGCCGCAAGCACCTCTACCGGTTTCGAAACTTATTAGTCTCTCATCAGGAGGCACATATGCTGCTCTCCCCCGATCCAACCAAAACAAACCCCGGCGTGCAGTCACGGATCGCAACGAACGAAATGGCATAGATGCCCTAGCGGCAACTGCTATCAAAAGTCTAAGTTTTCAGTCTAATGGCATATAAAGCAACATAATGCTACTCTACATCCCACCAGAATGAAAACAATGGGAACCTTCTCTGGTTACACCTCCGAGGCTTCTACAATTTGCAAGCCATACGGATGCCGAGACTAAGGAAGATGAGGGAATTTTACAATTCCCTCAAATTCCCTCATCTTCCTTAGTCTCGGCATCCGTATGGCTTGCAAAAAATTCAAATAGCAAATTTTACAATTCCCTCAAATTCCCTCATCTTCCTTAGTCTCGGCATCCGTATGGCTTGCAAATTGTAGAAGCCTCGTAGGTGTAACCAGAGAAGGTTCCCATTGTTTTCATTCTGGTGGGATGTAGAGTAGCATTATGTTGCTTTATATGCCATTAGACTGAAAACTTAGACTTTTGATAGCAGTTGCCGCTAGGGCATCTATGCCATTTCGTTCGTTGCGATCCGTGACTGCACGCCGGGGTTTGTTTTGGTTGGATCGGGGAGAGCAGCATATGTGCCTCCTGATGAGAGACTAATAAGTTTCGAAACCGGTAGAGGTGCTTGCGGCACTCTCTGATTGGACTAGAATATCACGCGGCTGTAGTTTCGTGTTGAAACGACATTGAAAATGGTTATTCATTTTTAATTTTTTTTATTTTATTTTTACGTTTATAATATAAAATATTATAGAATCCCAGAATCCCGACATGGAACAATCCTCGCATAAGTAAAAATTCCGACCTCTACATTTGGTTTAGTAACAAAAATTAAAAAACAGATGGCTATAAACAAAAAACAAGAACTAAATGTAATTATATGTTAAAAAGAAACTTATCAAACCTGTCGGGATTCTGGCCTGTCGGGATTTTGGCCTGTCGGTATTCTGGAGTGTCGGGATTTTGGCCGTCGGGATTGTGGCTGTCGGGATTTTGGCTGTCGGGATTTTGGGGTAGACCCATCATGGACATAGGCTTGGAGATCCAATTCGTTCTTCCGCTTAGTCAAAAAAATCTAAGTCTTAAAGAATCGGAGTTCCATTTGCCTAACCAGTCGTATTTCAACTGTATTCCTATAACTGATGAAAAGTATACAGTTCGTCTAATATACTTACCGTTGCACGTCATTATCTACGTCAGAGATCTAAGTTGACATTGTTGCCAAAGTATAAAAAAGATCCTGAATCCATTTTAAGTCAAATAGTGGGATTATAGGCGAAGTGGATTATACAACAAAACAAATTAATATTCAATGTAAATAAATAAATACTTTAGAAATAGAAAACAAGAATTAAGTTATAATCTTATGTTAAAGTAAATAATAAAAACAGTAAATATAATAAACATAGTAAAGAATAAACGTAGTAAAGAATAAAAACAAATATGAAGTGTCATCACCGCAACTGTAAAATAAATGTTACCAATTTATGCCAAAATGTCACCTTCGTTCGATTACAGTTACAGTGTGTTCCGAACAAATGTGCTTCATAAAAACGCTTTATTATCCATTTATGTAAATTAAATGAAACATATTATTGTGTATTTCTTTCAGTTAAGATTAATAGAAATCTTTAAATATTATTTCTACGCGTATATAATAAAATATGTCTAGTGGCTGTAATTCCAGTGTACTCGGCAAAATAATTCTAAAAAAGAACACACCTACCGCCTAAATATTTCGTGTTGGTATCATGTGATGTCACGGGCCACGGGCTATGACGCGGATGACGTGCAACGGTAAGTATATTAGACGGAGTATAAAGATATAGTATTTTTATCTAAGTTCTGCGAGTCTCGAGATGCAAAAGAAAGTATGTTTCAATTCCTCAAGAAAAGAAGCCATGTAAACAAAAAATGAGTGGCAAAAACAAGGCAACACATGATCTAACCGTGAAAAGCAAGTCTACGGGCTTAAAGCAAATGATAGGTAAATAAAAAAATAAAAGAAAAAAATGGGGACCAACCAACACAGGCCCTTCAGTAATAAAGTCTGTAAGAAGATATAACACAAGTAAAGGAAGCAGAAAATCAAGTAAAAGCTGAAATATTTTATTGCTAAAACCAATTTTTTAACTAAAATCTTGTAAGTCTTCTGTTTAAATGAAAAGCAGAGAACCAAAATAAAAACAAATCAGAAACAAAAACAAAGCAGGAATAATACTGTGACTAAACGCCTGCCCTTGGTGACATCCATTGTTTTCTTCGTTAAAAAGTGGACATTACGCCACTAATTTTTAATTTTTTTAAAAACAATTTGACTTTTGTTCTTTGTTTCCATTACTTTATATTACCAATAAATTTTTCTATCATTATGTCCATCCTTAATACCTCCCAACTCATTTTTTTTGTCGTAAATAGTTTTATAACTTTAAAATTCGTTTTTCTTAAAATCATTTGTTGATGACATCCATGATTTTCTCCCGACACCCTTCCTATATATGATATCAGTAAAATTGTAATGCAGAGAGCCACGGTGAACTTAGATCCAGAATAGAGCAACCCAGAGCCGCTTTTAGAAGAATGTCGAAGGTACTATGTAACAGAGACCTAAAATTACTTACTTTATGGTTCAGGTCTTGGATTGTAAATAAAATAGATCTATATCGCCTTGAGGCTTACATTATGTAAAGACAATTGTAAATCATGATTTGGGAGTGCTCCTTGTAACATTCAACGTATCTTGGTTTTAGTGCATCTTTATTGTGATTTTAGTCCATTTATTTTACTTTTGGGTCTATTTTTTTGCCCGCAAGTGTAGTTTAAAATTAAATGCAATACTTTTTACTTATTCATAATTTTTAAAATAGTTGATTTTACTGGTTTTAAACATAACCAGGTAGACAGGTTTATAATTTGTTTACCACAGCCATTTAAATATAACTTGTTTGATTTAACGACAGGTTAAATGTTTTAGAATGATAATTTAATGTACTTACATGACAATGTATACGTAATCAAAATATTACATTAAAAATTTACATACAATGTGAACTACAAGATAATACTGTAACAAAGATGATTCAATTTATGTCAGTAAATCCAAAGGTAGCTTTATGTATTTGTCTAACTTTACCTATAATAGTAAACTCTTAACTCTAAACTATTTTGCGTGTTCACAGAATCTTTTTAAATGTTTGGGAATAAATAATTCCCTTTATCTACCTACTTAAACCTATATGATAAATTATAGTCTATTTCAAACTTTTTTTTTCTACAAAAGTATAGAGAACTTCTAAGCAAGTATTTGTTGGCACTCTCTTGTCAAACATAGTCATTCATATATTGCTTTCCGATGCTCTTAGCCCAGGCAAACCAAAAAAAAATGTTTCAACTTATGACCTTTTCCAAATCAAAGTTTAGGTGAAAAGAAATAATGATTTTTTCGTGAAGAGTAGACTTCTAGTGATGGTTCGGGTGAATGCTTTTCTTGCATGGTTATTTTTCATACTATGGTCTCATAAGTAACCTCCTCTGAAATGAAGAACATGTTTTTCCAAACAAATATTTTATTTTACTAGATATGATATAGTCTCCTTTTTTGCTCAATACAATGATTCCAGCGATTTTCCAACTTCTTTATACTGACCGAATAATAGGATTCTGAAGCTGTGCAAAATATGTGTTTGTTCCATCAAGTATTACTTAATTCGAGCTGAATTTTTTATTTACGAGCCATCTCTTTAGATTTGGGAACACATAATAATCGAAAGGTGCCAAATCAACAGAATAAGCCGCATGAAAAATCAATTCGAAGCCCAACTCATGAATTTTTGCCATTATCATAACGCTTTTGTAATAGCATTGGAGCAAAGTATGCTAAATGTGCAGTCACTCGAGCGATTTGGGGACCTATTGGGTTGTAAATAGTAGGTCCTAAAACCAAAAAAAGTTCAGTAAAGTTTTTCATTTTAGTGGGCGCTTGCCATTTTTTAATTGAATTTTCCATTTCCAACAATCGTTTTTTCAGATTATAGCGCCATCTATCCATAATTCGAAAAAATGTTTCGAATAAAAGTTGCTTATTTTTACGTAAAGAATCCAAATCTGGAATAAAAATTTAAGACTCCTATTTAAGATTTTAAGGTAACCCCCCACCCCACCTCCGTGGGCGGTCGAGTTTGGTACCATTCCATAGATTTTTCAAAAATATTGAATAAGTGTACTTTGCAGTTTTTCCATCTAATGTTTATTTTGCGAAATATCGCGGGATTTGTGTTTAAAATTTTAAATTTATCCCCCACCCCTCTCCTTTGAGGGTCATGTTTTGTATAATTCGATAGATTTTTGAAAAATACTGAACAAGTATTTTTTAGTTTTTCGATCTAACGTTCATTTCGCGAAATATTCGCTTTTATTTTGTGAAACTTTTTAACTCACCCATTTCCTTACGCCCCGCTCAAATCGTCAGATTTTTGAAATATACACTCTTTTGCAAGTACTTAACATACCTTATCTTAATCTGACAATTTCGAGTATTTTTAAGGATAGATTTTTTTTTCGGGCCCCCCTTAACGAACTCCCCTGTGTTAAGAACCAAATGGTAGAGGTACATCTGCAAGGCACCAGGTTTGTCCCCATATGATAATCTGACGCGCTCGAGTAACTGCAAAAATCCCCGCTTGGGCTCCCCTACCATAAGTCGGTTCATTGTCTTGGAGAGTGAAACGAAAACGATGAGCTATCCCATGATACTATGACAAGAAGATATGCACACTTGCAATTCTAAATTCAATGACTGGCGCATGACGTCACTGCGAGACTAAACCAGGGAACTTGTTTGTATCTTATTTTGACGACAAATCATATGGCAACGATGTTTCATTAGTATAAATGAATAACTTGAAACTTGAACTGTTAACGGTGAGTGGCCCTCGATGCCATATGTTGCACTAAGAATTCATAACTAGTTACTTTATGCGAATACGTGGTTTTAAAATGCATAATTAATTTGTAAAATTAATTGTAGAAATATATGAATCTACGATTTGATTGTGTACATTACAAACAAAATAAATTAAGCTATAAGACATAAATTAAATATTATGCAAAGCCGGTAAAACGTAAATAATTTGAAAAATAAACGAAAAGCGTGTCATACTTCAGACTTTATGAATATTATTTATTATTATTGATTTATTTAGGATATTATTTGACAATTTTTATGATTTTTCTCTTGCGGATATTATAATTATCTTTAATATTTTTATTTAGCATCCTTATTTTAAAATACATTTTACATCTAAAAAAAAGTAATTTTTCGTCGTCACTGAGATTTACTTGTTTTGCGGCTTCTAATAAATTTTTCAGATAATGTTTACTAATTTTTAATGTACTGCGGACTGCGATTATAAGTACGAAAACTATGTTCCAGTTCACTACATTTAGTTACAAATTCCAGGGTTGGTTTTAGTAAACTACCCTCATAAACGTGGTTTACCCAAGTAAACGATTTATCGTTAGCATCCGGAATCCCATCGTCTTAACGTTCCTACAGCTGGAAGGGAGTAGCCTTTTTTTCTTAATAAACGATAGGACCTTGCCCATGTAGCGTGCAAAGAAATTGCTGAAGCAATATCTTCAATTGACCACTTAATTTGTTTTTAGTTTTTAATTTTTTTAACTGCCCTTTAGTAAAAATTATTTCTGTACTTTTTTCCTCCTTATATCTACTAAGAAGTTCCTTCAATTTTTTATTTTCAGTTTGCAAATTCTTTATTTGTTCCAAGGCTTTTTTGACTATGTTCGTTTCCACTTAAATTAAATAATTTTTAAGTAGATCATAACAAATATATATTACGTAAATTTGTAGATTTTAAAAATAGGATTTTCTCTTACATTATAATTTGAGTAGCGATATCCTTAAATTTTGTGTCGCAAGTTTCTTCTACTGCTTGTATTGCAATCTGATCTAACACATTTGACATTTCAGGTTGTAGTTCATTTGTGTTTTCTCTGTAATAAAAGTTAAATATATAAAGTATTTCATTTCATTGCCATATTCGTAGTAAAAAATACATCCAAAATTAGTTATTTATCGAGCTATCAAAAATAAAGTGTTACTTCGATTTCCGAGTTCTATTAAAATGGCCATTAGTATCTATAGAAACATTTTGTCTGTCGTTGAATTGTGTATAAAATCAAAATACTTACATGTTTTTTAATACATTTCTTATCTCTATTCTTCTTATGCGTGTATTTTCAATCGATGTTTTAGCACTTGGGATCTTTATCAAATGAAGAGAAGGTATTGCATCATTTCTTAACTTCCACTTGTTATCAGGTAATCCCAATAGTTTTTCTTTTAAACAATAGTCATCTTCTGTAAAATGTTTTGAGCATAATATTCTCGCGGTATCTACTTTTACTACATAAACGAATAAACAAAAATCTCATTCAATACGTTTTGAAGCAACACGTGAGAGATAATTATTGTATTAACACGAATGAACATGAACACAAATGCAGAATTCAACTTGGCGCCAGGAAAGTTGTCTCGGGTTTACGTCACAGTGAGCGATAGGGATGCAAGACCATCATGCGCGTTGATTTATCTTCTTGTCATAGTATCATGGAGCTATCCCAACTAATTGAAACAACATTAGAAAATAATATCTCTACCAACTAAGATAGCTATCGTTTACCCTAGCTTAGCTCAGTCTCTCAGGGTGTGTGTTCGTCTTGTCCTAATCTTAGATATGAACTTTGAAAATTTAGAATGAAAGCTAACAAAATAGTATTTTTAACCAATCATGTTTATTGTTCATAAAGATATAATAAAAATGTGACTTATTAAATGCATTAACAAATATATTCGAACTCTTGCCAAAAACTAACAATTCTTGGATTATACTTATGCATGGCTTGTGGTACTGGTTCGATGGTAACTTCTTGATGTCGAATGGTACTACTGTTGATTCTGCAACGGGCTCTGGGGTTGTAGGTCTTCAGGGCCACCAGGCCTACAGGTAGTGGTTGGTTGCAGTATAGATGAAGTTCAATGTTGCAGTCTAAATGATTTTGTCCTCGTTGTTCTATCGCCGGCGATTGAGGGTTGTTGAAACTCCCGGAGGGAGAACGGTGATCTTTTATCCCAAAAACTAGAAAATAAGACACATATCAAACATCAAGAAGTGAAAACCAATATGTGCCAAGTCTGTCATTCTTTTAAGAAATAATTGTCAGAAAGAGTAGCACATGACAAGAATAAATTAAATGGAATTAATGTGAGGAGAATAGTTAAATTAGTTGATTACTCACATGCATATAATATGTAAGTTAAAAAGATATATTTAAACTAAAATACCAGAGCACATGCTTTGACATTGTAGGTTAGGTTAGATACGTAAAAATGATTATAAAAAGCTGTTAGATGTAAAAATGTAATTAAAATATGATATGTAATATTCTTACCCCAAGAGAGATGATTGTTGAAATAGAAATGTTTTAATTTTGAAGCTTCTTCGGCTTTTATACTGAAATTAATTTTCCACCACCATACTGAGAATAATTGAGAGACGAAGTGTCACTGCCATGACAGTGGGACGTAGGAGGTGGCAGGCATGCTCCGTATTAAAAGGCAGAAATCTACAACCTACAGAGTAAGGATATACGGGGTACGTTCAGTATGTTCGATTGATGATTTAAATAAAAAGAGATATTTAAATAGAAGGTAATAAACGAGGGCGCCAACGAGTTTTTAACGAAGAAAACTGCTAAAACAAATACAGAAGATAATTATTAATGAAATATTAAAGAAAATAAAGTAAAATAATTATTTAAAAATAAAATATCAAAGATGTGACATTTGCAACGTTACCAGAGGCAACACTTTTTTCTTCTGCGTATGAGGCTGTTTCGCACTGAGTTCAGTTTGTCCAATAATGTACAATAATATTGGCTATTGATAGTATGTATTACCTTTTCGAGATAATCAATTAAAAGTATGCCTTTGCAATCATAAAATACAATAGTCATAGCCATTCCGACCCATTGATCGACTCTTGGCCGCTTCTGAGCACATTTGCCGGCTTGAGTCAACTGTTGTGCGTTCATTTTGTTCTCTGGTGTGTAGTAGTGGATCCAGGTTTCATCAACCGTTACCAATTGACTCCAAAAGTCTGACGGATTGTTCTTCATAAGGTCCAAACACTGCTTATGTTTAGAAGTGGTCACGCATCATGTTTTTGGTCAATGGTCAGCAAACGCAGCACAAATCTACATGATTATTTCGTTCATATGAGATTCTGACCAATAGAAAGCTACAGAAATAAAAATTAAGATGATTATTTTTTAATGATTGTAACTTCCAATCTTATAGTAAGATTTTTGATCACGTGTTTAATTCTGTCCAATCAGATTATTGTTGTATTGGTAATTTTCTACTGTAGAAAATTACAGTGAAAATTCCACACCTGTAATTTTGAACCAATCAAAATACGTTATTTTGACAGATCACCATGGCAACGGAGGTATTTTATCGGAAATTTTTTGCTCGTGGGGTACCCAACAGCGAATTATAGTGGAAATTTTTTGACGTTTACAATAACAGAACATTTTTGACAGACTGGTTTTTATTTGTTTACATAATTTAGTTTTGATTCATTTTCTATCACTTGTAGTTACTCAAAACTTATGTAAAATTGAAGAATATACTATTTTCTATCTTGAAATGGTATTCCCATGCAACTACAATGAGTAGAAATTACGAATTTGAAAGCCTAGATAATTGCTGACAAAGCTATGGCGCGCTATTAATCTGTTCATGCAGCTTTGGATTTTCAAATGCAAATTTGGTGTGGAATTTTATTACCGAATACCACGCGAAGTCAAATTAATATCCGGAAATTTTTTTTTGATCATGAATATTTTTAGAAAATTTCCCTCGTCTGCGACTCGGGAACAAAATATTCATGATCTCAAAAAAATTTCCGGAAATAATTTGACCTCTAGTGGTATTACTAGTGATTATTTCATTCATAGGAGATTCTGACCAATAGAAAGCTACAGAAATCTAAATTAAATCGATTATTTTTTGATGATTTTAACTTCCAATCGTATAGTAAGATATTTGATCAGGTGTTTAATTCTGTCCAATCAGATTAAAATTATACTGAGAATTATCTACTGTAGAAAATTCCCGATAGAATTTTTTTAAGTAGATTGTTTCTGTTTAATGGCAACCAGTTTCCTTGTTTTGACAACTGTCACATTTAAGAAAATATCCATAATATACGTATTAAAAAATAATCTTACGAATATCACACGACAGTAAGAATAAATAAGAAAATAATGCTTCATTTTTACTCAAATTTGTTGTCATTGGACAATAGCCACTCGAGCCCTGCGGGCTCTCGTGTCTATTGCCAGACAACTTTTCGAAAAACTATCGCATTATTTTCAATTTATTCTCACTCTCTTGTGATATTATACCCGATAATTTTTGATAATTTCCCGTCGTCAAGTATATTACGTCAGATGCCCTTCGTTGCTACGAAAAAATACATTCAGTGACATTAACGACAATTAATGTTTTAAAAATTATAAAAGTGATGACTTTCAACCGTCAAATTAATATTTATAACAACTGTTTGTTTAATTGTACTAATTTGTACTTACATAAATAAAGTACAATAAAATTTTGGTTTTGAACAGTTTTATTCATGAAATAATCGCAACAAATTGCACTCGATCTCTAAAATTAATATAGAGTGTTTGCCCTCGTGACACTTTAGACATAATTTACTCGCCATCGGCTCGTGAAATTAAAACTGTCAAAGTGTCACTCGGGAAAAATTCAATAATTTTAGAGCTCTTGTGCAATTACTACTGAGAATTTTTTTTAAGTAGATTGTTTCTGTTTAATTGCAACCAATTTCCTAGTTTTGATAGCTGTCACACTTAAGAAAATATCCATAATATACTTTTAGTTCTGCATCTAATGTCAAATTGTCACGAGGAGAACACAAATAGGCAAATTTAAGCGCTTGATTTACTTCGGTAAGATTATTTCATGAGTAAAACTGTATTTATAAATAAATTAGCTAATATTTTATTAATATCTTCATCTAAATATTTGCTAAACTGTGCTTTTCACTTTGACAAGTTGAAAAATGTGTGTCACATTAATTGGGATCAATGTCACTGACTGTTTTTCTATAAAGACTTGAATTTTATATATGTAAGTATTAAAAAATCTTACGAATATCACACGACAGTAAGAATAAATAAGAAAATAATGCTTCATTTTTTCTCAAATTTGTTGTCATTGGGCAATAGCCACTCGAGCCCTGCGGGCTCTCGTGTCTACTTCCAGACAACAAATTTTCGAAAAACTGTCGCATTATTGTCAATTTATTCTCACTCTCTTGTGATATTATACCCGATAATTTTTGATAATACCCCGTCGTCAAGCATTACGTCAGATGCCCTTCGTTACTATGCAAAAATGAACATTCAGTGACATTAATGGCAATTAATGTTTTACAACTTGTCACAGAAACACCAAGAACACGTTTAGCAAATATTCAGGTGAAGATATCAGTAAAATATTAGTTAAAATTATTTAAAAAGGCAGTTTTATTCGTGAAATAATCTCAGCGAATTATCCCCGATCTCTAAAATTATTATCGACTTGTTGGCCTCGTGCCACTTTGACATAATTTCACGACCCTGACATAATTTCACTCATCTTCGGGTCGTGAAATTAAAACTGTCAAAGTGTCACTCGGTATACAAATCGATAATCTTAGAGCTCTCGTGCAATTACTACTGATTATTTCATTCGTAGGAGATTCTGACCAATAGAAAGCTACAGAAATAAAAATTAAACTGATAATTTTTGATAATTACCTGTCGTCAAGTATATTACGTCAGATGCCCTTCGTTGCTACGAAAAAATACATTCAGTGACATTAATGACAATTAATGTTTTAAAAATTATAAAAGTAATCACTTTCAACCGTCAAATATTTTTAACAACTGTGTGTTTAATTGTACTAATTTGTACTTACATAAATAAATTACAATAAAATTTTGGTTTTGAACAGTTTTATTCATGAAATAATCGCAACAAATTGTACTCGATCTTCAAAATTATTATCGAATTTTTGCCCTCGTGACACTTACACATAATTTCACTCCCCTTGTACTAATTTGTACTTACATAAATAAATTACAATAAAATTTTGGTTTTGAACAGTTTTATTCATGAAATAATCGCAACAAATTGCACTCGATCTCCAAAATTATTATCGAATTTTTGCCCTCGTAACACATTCACATGATTTCACTCCCCTTCAGGTCGTGAAATTAAAACTGTCAAAGTGTCACTCGGGAAAAATTCGATAATTTTAGAGCTCTTGTGCAATTACTACTGATAATTTTTTCGTGTTGAAAACTTTGTTCAAACTATGACTAGTGCGTTCTTTGCCAATTCCTGTTTCCTCTCCTAGTTCACGCACCTTCACAGCTAGAATAGTTTTGAATACTTTCTTCACATTTTGCGGTGTAACTGCATCGGTGGGTCGTCCAGTACGTGGTTCACCTAATGTAATGTCTAAGGGAGCATTAATCCCATAATATTTATCCAGCTTTTCTTCTGTTTCCTTCGCCGTTTTATTTCTCAGATAAAAATGTTTAATGAGAGATCGAAAATCGTTTTTGTCCATATTTGGTTTGTTCTAATTTTATAAACAGGTCAACTTTATGCAAGTGTTAAACATATACTAATAGCTGCGTTGCACTAAAATTTGACATGTACCGGGTGTCCCAATAAGAATGGCTCTCGGCCATATCTCAGGAACCGTTTATAGTACAGCTTTGAGAAAAAAATATTTATAACAAAAGTTGCCTCGGGAAAAGCCTGGAAATTATTTTCATAATTGTAGGTTTACCGCCAGAGGACGTAATTGAATATCAAAAATTAAAAAATCAAAATTTTACAAAATTGGCTTAATAAAAGGGCACTGGGAATCCGATCATCGTATTCTTCATAAAATTCTGCGCATATTTGATTTCACAAGTTTAAGTCTACCTTTGCAAATAAGAGGTGGGGGTGAGTGGGAACCTTCTTATGAAAAATTGGCTGTAAGTCCGGTTCTGCTAAATCGAATTTTGCAAACTTGGTCTTGTTGAAAACGGCTATTTTTCGTCAATATAAGAGTTATAACTTCGAAACAGCCTATTCAGTAATATGCCAGCTAGGAAGCGTTATTTAATTATTTTCAGAACTCTAGTTTTCTTTGGAAAATATTAAATACAAGTATGCATTTTTAATCCTGTATTACAAAATTAGATCAAATTAGCAACAGAATAGCGAAAACCGCATGTCGATACCTTTTTTCTGTCTAGAGATATCTTAAGAAACGTGTAAATTTTAAACCTAACCGTTACTGTCACCGGTAAACGAAGTTAAGGAAAGGTAGTGTGCTGTGGAAAAAACAAAGAAACATTTTCCAGATCTCAACGTATTATATAATTAATTAAAACAACAATAAGACAAGTAACACTATAAAATATAACAAAGAAATAAAAACTACTTAGTGACGACATAAATGTTCAAATTATTGCCCATAATTTTTGATTCAAGCATTTACTCTTTCAAGAGTAGATTGAACAGCAGTCTTAATTTCTGCTCTCGAAATGCTTTGAATGGGGTTTCGTATTCTCTGGATCATTTTTTCTCGTGTAGGCCTAGCTGCAAAAACAAGGTCTTTAATCCGTCCCCATACCTAAATAAAAGTGAACTACCAAACCGTCCCCACACCAACCAGTTAAATCTGGTGATAGTCAGATAATTGGACCCTTTCTTTTCGATAATGCTATTATTGGTGAACGCTATCTAATTTTTTTAAGGAATGAATTGCCTCTTCTTCTGGAAGATGTACCGCTAGCAGTTCGTAGGTCCATGTTGTTTCAGCACGATGGTTGTCCCGCGCATTTTTCCAGAGTAATAAGATATTTTTTAGATTAGTCATTCGCTGATAGACGGATAGGACGTGGCAGCCTATTTTTTGGCTAGCCAGATCACCAGATTTAACTGTTTTAGACTTTTATTTATGGGGGCGGATTAAAGACCTTGTTTTTGCCGCTAAGCTCACTACTCGAGAAAACATTATCCAGAGAGTAGGAAACGCCATGCAATGCATCGCGAGAGCAGAAATTGAGACTGCTGTCCAATATACTCTTAAAGAGTAAATACTTGCATCAAAAATTATAGGCCATAATTTGAACATTAAAGTGGTCACTAAGTAGTTGTTTTTATTTCTTTGTTATATTTTATAGTGTTGTTTGTCCTATTGTTGTTTTAATTAATACACGTTGACATCTAAAAAATGTTTTTTGTTTTTTTCCACAGCACACTACCTTTCCTTAACTTGGTTTACCGGTGACAGTCACAGTTATGTTTAAAATGTATACGTTTCTTAAGATATCTCGAGACAGAAAAAAGGTATCGACATGCGGTTTTCCCTATTCTGTTGCTAATTTGATCTAATTTTGTAATATAGGATTAAAAATGCATACTTGTATTTAATATTTTCCAAAGAAAACTAGATTTTTGAAAATAATTAAATAACGCCTCCTAGCTGGCATATTACTGAATAGGCTGTTTCGAAATTAAATCTCTTACATTGACGAAGAAGAGCTGTTTTCAACAAGACCAAGTTTGCAAAATTCGATTTAGCAGAACCGGACTTACAGCCATTTTTCATTAGAAGGTTCCCACTCACCCCCTCCTCTTATTTGCAAAGGTAGACTTAAACTTGTGAAATCAAATATATACAGAATTTTATGAAGAATACGATGATTGGATTTCCAGTGCCCTTTCATAAGGTAAATTTTGTAAAATTTTGATTTTTTAATTTTTGATATTCAATTACGCCCTCTAGCGGTGGACCTACAATTATGAAAATAATTTCCAGGCTTTTCCCAAGGCAACTTTTGTTATAAATATTTTTTTCTCAAAGTTGTACTATAAACGGTTCCTGAGATATGGCCGAGAACCATTCTTATTGGGACACCCGGTACGTATGTCTAAAAAAGGTTAGACTTTCTAGATAGAGCTCGAATGTTTTTTGTGAAATCGCAGTGCCCCAATCGACAAAAGAGCTTACTTATACGACCACCAGATATTACGTAATTCCGTATAACATACATAACGGGCTTTAATTTGATGCCTGAACCGACCTCTAAATTTATTTGCAAATTTTGCAAGTAATATACGAATTTCGCGGGTTTTAATTATTATCCCTCATATTAAACGTAACGAAATATTGTTGAATGCACAAAGCATGTAGCCGATAAAGAATTGCATAGCGTTCCGTGTCTTCATATAACACCTGCTTACACAACACTAATGATTATTTATGAACTTTTCAATTACTATCCAGTGAAACTTAAAGTATTCAATTAAGCAATGCGTTTACCTCGCGCTGAAGACCTTGTCCTTGATGTTGATGTTTCGTTTGAAAATTATTCTTTGTTGTGTTCACCAGGAGACTCTCACTGTGTTACTAATTTTGCCGAATTAGATAGGTTTAAGGTGACATTATGTTTATTTATTTATTTATAGTTTGTAGTGGTAATTGGTGAGTTTCGGTTTCGGTCAAGCAAAAGCTATTGTTTATTTTAGTGCAAAACAGGTTTTGTGTTGCATAAAATACTAAAAATCTAGAAAAATAATATTCCTTTAATAGTATATTGTGTTAATGTTAACATTGCGTAAAGTAGACCTTTTACACTATTGTGGAATTTGCGAAATGCTCGGCAGATGAGTGTCGCAAACAACGGAAATATAAAACTTATTCAGGTAAGTACTCGTACAATGCACTATATCTTTTTTACATCTTTAAATGTCATAGACAAAGTAGGGGACAAAAATGATAATTTTATTAATCATATTAACTTTGACGAAGTGTAATTCTATAATTCATCTTGGAAATATTAACATTATTTCATGAAGAGAAGTATCCATCACAAATGTGGTCTCGAGGTAACAAAGTACAAAAAACTCGAAGAAGTACCACAAAGTTTTTTATTATTAAAAAGGTCAAAAATGGACGCGTTTCGGCTCAGCAAGAGCCATCATCAGCATAAAGTACAGGAACACAAACATCAAAACTGACCAGAACAGGAAGGAGGAAGAATCAACTAGTTTAAACGACACATATTGTTACACAAACATTCATCGGTATTTGCTCTTACCGATGAATGTTTGTGTAACAATATGTGTCGTTTAAACTAGTTGATTCTTCCTCCTTCCTGTTCTGGTAAATTTTGATGTTTATGTTCCTGTACTTTATGCTGATGATGGCTCTTGCTGAGCCGAAACGCGTCCAATTTTGACCTTTTTAATAAAACACTTTGTGGTACTTCTTCGAGTTTTTTGTACTTTTATTCTTCAATTTATTACATTGCAGCGGTTTATTTTGTATCACTCTAGCTAAGGATATTAGAACTAAGTAAGAAAAATGACCTTATCCAATAATAGCAAAAAAGTATGCCCCCTATTCGTATTCTAATAAAACCCATTTTAATAAAGAGCCCATAAAGACAGGGTCACTGCAGGAAGAAATAAAACGTAGATATGATCTATCAAAAGTCACCGTAGGAAAGCTGGCCAAAATATGGAAGGACTCAAATTTCACGAACTCTAAAATTGAGGTTGATCAACTGGTTCATGTTCTCAATACTGATGTAGGCATGTGAATCTTGGACCCTAATACAAGCGGAGAGAAGAATGGTAGACGACACTGAAATGTCCTGAAAGAGAAGAACGTTACGACTTCCATGTACCGATCACCGGACAAATAATTTAATTTTAAATGAGTAAAAGTCAGCAAACGGCTCTCCAGCAAAGTCTACCGCCAACAATTAAAATACTTTGGATATGTTATGAGAGCAGACACAGAAAACATGGAAAGACTCATTATACAAGGAAACATGGGAAGTCGAAGATCACGATGAAGATCCCAACAAGATGGATTGATCAAATTACAGGAATATACAAAAGATTTATGCATGAGTTGAAAGAAATGATCAGTCACACAGACGTTTACGACATAATGACCATTACACTCCGATGGACTAGGATGGAAGAGAGAGAGAGAGAGCTAATGACATTAAATATTAAACTATTTTGTGGAATACATCACTTTAGAAAAAATAATGTTTAACGTGATTTTATTTCGTTATCTGAATCAACAGTACAATACTTTTATGGGCTCCGTGCGTGGCCATGGTGGGGCTAGACGAAACTATGCCAGCGCCCGTAGTGGCGAAATATGACAACTTTGGCGAATAATAATTAAATAATAATTTTTTTCAATAGATATTTCGCTTACCTTATTATTGCCGTTTTGATTTTTATTATTTATTTTTATATTTTCATACTGACTTTCTTTCCTTCCCCGATCTGGTGGTATATTCCTATCGTCGTCTATTTCCATTTTTTGTTACACACACCACAAAAGTAATAGTTCAATAGACCCAGCTAATGTTAAAATCTGGTAATAATAATTCACATTGCCTAATTGCTTTCGATGTACACTTAATTAATGTTAACACCGAAAACTAAACTATAACGAAAAAGTGAAGAAAAACCCTTAAAATTGATATTTTCTTCAGAGAACTTCCAAATATCCGTTTATTAATGTGACGTTTATTTGACACTCGTTGAAACTTATTGTTTGCATAATAAATTTTATCAAAAATGGTAAATAAAAATATTACATTAACGTCAAATATGTCATATGTGTATCATATGTTTAACATCAAATTGTGTTCGCCAAAAATTTCAGGCGACTACGCTAGGTGTCGCGTCAGTCATGCACGGAGCGAATATTTTGGTTTGCTTTTTTGCTTAGTGTCCTAGAGTTCTAAACAGGAAAATTTCATATTTGCTTTTAAATTTTTTTCGGTAGAAAATCTAATCTTTAAGGGCATAAGCGCAAAATGTCGACTGTCAAAATATTCAATGTGTTTTAAATGTATTCATTTTTTTCGAATCCCCAGAAAACTAATAAAGTATTTTTGAAAAATTTAACGCAGAATGAAACATTACATTATTACCGAGAACCGAAAGTCCCTGAAAACTTCTATATTGTTTATTTTAATAAGTTGCAGAGGTGAAAAAAAAGAGAAAATTCAGTGTGATTTTTTATTTCAAATATTTCATTTAAAAGAAACTTCTGGTTTATTGTAATAATGTAATCTTTCATTCTGCGTTTAAATTTTTCAAAAATATTTATGAGCTTTTTCAGGATTTGAAAAAAATGCATTTAAATAGCATTGGACCAAGATTGTGTGCCTACTCCCTTAAGTAAAACAAGTTTTGTCGATCCAGTTGTATTGTATCAGATTTTTTACCTCATTACTCAAAAGAAACGCACGTTTTTTTTTCGGCAAATATATTTTATTTTTTAATACAGCCTCCGGCGCAATGAAAATTTTTGATTCAATGATATTGCGAATTAACTACGCACACCTTTATTTTCGGTAAAAACAAAATATTGTAATTTTTATTTCGATTTATTGTGTTTATTTCTTTTTATTAATATTCTGTGTAGGGCATAACACAAGAAAATAGTTTTATGACAATATGTAAAAAATCGGTTGTAAGTTATTAAAGTAGTTTAATTTACAAATTCTTTCATAGGCGTAACCAGGATGATCCTAAGGGGGGGGGGTTACAACTACTGGAAGGTCTCTGAAGGGTATGGCGTATAGAGCTCAAAGTACATCCCAATGGGGGGGGGGGGTTATAACCCCCAAAACCCCCCCTGGTTACGCCTATGAATTCTTTTCAGTATTAGTCAAATAAAATTCCCATGCGTGGGTGACCCCTTACTAAATTAGATCCTCGGTTTAATAAGGAATACAAGTACGTCATCTTAATTCGTATGAACATCTTCGTATGAAGTATTAACAGAACTTATTTAGGTGTTAATTTAAACGATTTATTCGATTCAGCAATTATTAAAAACAAGATTGACTGGTGAATGAAAACAAAGATAGTCTAGTTTGAATATTAATTTTGAATATTAAACTAGTGTTTTATAAAATTGTTATTTAAAAAATCTTATGGATTGAAAATTTGCTATCTTGCATTCTATTATTGAATCCTAGCCGCTTAAGACACGTTCAGAATGGAGACCTAAACGGGAAGAAGTGAAATGACACGAAAGTTTATAACGGAACTCGATTGTTATTGGATGATCAACATGTATTATAAAATTAAAATAAAATAAAAAAAAATGAATAACTATTTTCAATTTCGTTGCAACACGAGATTACAGCCGCATTATATTCTAGTTCAATCAGAGAGTGCAGCAAGCGCCTCTACCGGTTTCGAAACTTATTAGTCTCTCATCAGGAGGCACATATGCTGATCTCTCTGACCCAACCAGGACAAACCCCGGCCTGCACTTACGGATTGCAACGAACGAAATGGCAGGGATGCCCTAGCCGGCAACTGCTAGCAAAAGACTAAGTTTTCATCTAATAGCACATAAAAAACACTAAAAATATTACTCTACATCCCACCAGATTGAAAACAATGGGAACCTTCTCTGGTTACACCTCCGAGGCTTCTAAAATTTGCAAGCCATAACGGATGCTGAAGAAGGTCCCCCTTGTTTTCAATCTGGTGGGATGTAGAGTAATATTTTTAATGTTATTTTATGTGCTATTAGATTGAAAACTTAGTCTTTTGATAGCAGTTGCCGCTAGGGCACCCCTGCCATTTCGTTCGTTGCAATCCGTAACTGCACGCCGGGGTTTGTCCTGGTTGGGTCAGAGAGAGCAGCATATGTGCCTCCTGATGAGAGACTAATAAGTTTCGAAACCGGTAGAGGTGCTTGCTGCACTCTCTTAGTGAAAACTATTAGATTGAAAACTTAGTCTTTTAAAATAAAATAGTTTAGTTTAATTAACAATTTTGATGATTTCTTTTTTCTTCTTATTTTCTTCTTTCGCCGTATTGACTACGGTCTGAAACCGCATCCTTTTCTGGCACGTGAATTTTTCCGGCCACCTGTTTCAGTACATACAGATTAAAATAAATTGGTTTGATATTGAGGCCCTTCATTGTTTTCACAAGTAGTTTATCGTTATTTAAATTTTGTTTATATTACTAACCTAACCTTATATTACTAACGGCTTTTAGTACGCCGCGATTTGATGGTGGTATTATAGGTTTTTTGGGTCGCTGAATCCAATGGAAGTGGTCTGGAAGCTCAAATGTGGTGCGTTTAACTGTTATTAACAAATTATGGTAAAATTAGGTGTTTTTCAGGAATTATTAGAAGCCCTGTAAATAAATTGATAGTGTTCAGGTCTTCTCTGGTGTATTTTTGGTCGCTGAATCGAATGCGACTAGTCGAGATTACTCAAAATGTGTTCTTATTTTGTTAATAACAAAATAATTGTTTATTCGCCGAAAAGCTCGAAGTTTGCAGTCTTTTTCGTAGTATTTTTATACGCTAAATCGATTGTCACTAGTTGTGATAGCTTAAACCACGTTCCGACTTTGTTATTAATAAATTATTGCAAAAATAACGGTTTATAGTACGTTTACTCACGGTGTTTGCTCTAAATTAAAAAAAACCACTTGGAATGACATGAAATTTGGCATGCACGTAGCTTACATGTCAAACAAAACAAGCGATATTGTGCCGATGTGTGCTTTTACCCTGGGGGTGAGGTTCACCCCGTTTTGGGTATTAAAATAAGTCCGGAATTGGATAAACGGATTACTTCTAAGCAACAGTTCTATACAGTTTTCTCATTAAGTCAATACTTTTCGAGTTATTTGCGAGTGAATATGTTCATTTTTCAACAAAAAAACCAAATAACTCGAAAAGTATTGGCTTAGTGAAAAAACTCTATAGAACAAAAGTTGTTTAGAATTAACCAGTTTATCCACTTCCGGACTTATTTTAAAGGTTTCTTTTTCACCCCCGAAAAGGGGTGAAAGTCACCCCCAGGGTAAAAGCAGACATCGGCAAAATATCACTTGTTTTGTTTGACATGTTAGCTACGTGTATGCCAAATTTCATGTCATAGGCTATTGATTATGTACTATAGAAAGGAACTACAACGTTAACGGGGTTTTATTATTTCATATGGTCAATGAATCTCTATATATGAAAAAACCGCGGAGTGCTACCATTTAAAGGGGTGCGTTTTTGAGAAATTGGTGAATTAGTCCCTGGGCACAGGTTACATTAGGGTGAGTTCTATGCACTTTTGGTACAAACACGTCTACATAAAAATTGTTTCTGGTTAAATTTCTTATCTAAATATAACTTTTTAAAGTCAAAGATACTTTTTTTTTACAAAAATATATTCAAAAGAAAAAGCACAAAGAAACACAAAAGAAAGAAATTTTGTTTTTTGTCCCATAACTTTTGTCCACGGGCATATAGGTATATATATTGCTTACATATTGCTAAAAAAAACTTACATATTTTCTCTTTAAAATGGTGTTTGGTAGAGGTCATTAGGATTTACAGTTTTCTAAATATGATTTTTCAAAGATCGCCACTCACAGCAATTTTGGGCAATTTTCCTTGTTATTTCGCAAATATTGTTCTGTAACTTTTTTCTACGTAACTTTAGGCATATGCAATGGTACATGTAAGAGGAATAGAAATCAATTACCTTTAAAATGTTCTACTATATAATGGTGTACGACTTCTTTTAAAGAGGTTATCTTTTTCAAAATTTTATACTTTTAACGAGTTTTTATATTTTTTACGATTATTTTTTAAATTTCCCATTATAACTTTTTTTTCTACATTTAGGTATATGTATATCATATAATAAAAAAGAAAGCTTATTCGGTTTACTTTAAAATGGTGTATTATAAAAAATTCTAGGATTATTTTTGAATAAGATATGCTTTTTCAAAATGTAATAAGTAGGTACTTGCAACGATTTTTGATTTTATAATTATTTTTTAAATTTCTCATTATAACTTTTTTATGTGATTTTCTGTTATGATTTAATCTTATTTTTTATAGGTAATACTTTGGATCCAGTTGACTCGGCCGGGCAAACTTCAAAATATGGATTAATTCCAATATTTACTGTAAAAGCTTCTGTAAGCATTGCTTGAAAAAATAGAATGTAAATGTACCAAAGGATGTACAAAAAACTGCGATTGTAGGAAGATAGGAATTAGTTTTTCAATATTCTGCAAAGGGTGCATGTGCATGGGTACTAATAATTGTGGGAACTCTAAGATAACTGAGGTGTCAGAGGAAGATATTGAAGCTATTGCTAACGAAGAGATGGACTTTGATTTTGAAAATTTTTTAAATGTCAACGTTTAAATAATTTTAACTAAAGTGATTTTCTAAAACTAATGTTTATATAATTTTTGTAAAAGAAATAATTTTAAATAATACAGGTAAAAAAAATATCAAAGAATCACTCGGTTTCCATTATTTAATTATAGTTGATACACCATTTTAAAGAACAAAAAGTAAGCCCTCATTATTGAGCAATATATAGTATATTCATGTACAAGGAAAAAGTTATAATGAGAAATTTCAAAAATAATCGTAAAAAATGTAAAAAATAATATTTTTATGTTAGGTATTATATAATATATAATACATAATATATAATATATAATATATATAATATAATATTATATAATATATTATATAATAATATTATTTTATTTTTATATTATATTATAAAAAATCGTTAAAAGTATAAAAGCTTGAAAAGCCATAATCTCTTTAAAAAAAGTCGTACAACGTTATACAGTAGATCATTTTAAAGGTAATTGATTTCTATTCCTATTACGTGTACCATTGTATATACCTAGAGTTACGTAGAAAAAAGTTACGAACAATATTTGCGAAATAACAAGGAAAATTGCCCAAAATTGCTGTGAGTGGCAAATTTTGAAAAATCATATTTCGAAAACTATAAATCCTAATTACCTCTACTGAACAACATTTTAAAGAAGAAGTATGTAGGTTTTTTTCTCTAAAGCAATGTCTATACCTATATTCTCGTGGACAAAAGTTATGGGACAAAAAACAAAATTTCTTTCTTTTTGGTTTCTTTGTGCTTTTTCTTTTAAATATATTTTTGTAAAAAAAAGTATCATTGACTTTAAATAGTGATATTTAGATAGGAAATTTAACCAGGAACAATTTTTATGTAGATATGTTTGTACCAAAAGTGCATAGAACTCACCCTGATGTAACCTGTGCCCAGGGACTAATTCGCCCATTTCTCAAAAACGCACCCCTTTAATTGGTAGCACTCCGCGGTTTTTTCATATATAGATGTCCATTGACCATATGAAATAATAAAACCCCGTTAACGTTGTAGTTCCTTTTAGCCACCTTATTTTGAATATAATCAATAGTTATCCAAGTGGTTTTTTTAAATTTAGAGTAAAAACCGTGAGTGAACGTACTATAAACCGTTACTTTTGCAATAATTCATTAATAACAAAGTCGGAACGTGGTTTAAGCTATCACGACTAGTGACAATGGATTTAGCGTATAAAAATACTATGAAAAAGACTACAAACTTGCTGTAGATAGCGCATTTCGAGCTTTTCGGCGAATAAATTATTATTTTGGTATTAACAAAATAAGAACATATTTTGAGTAATCGCGACTAGTCGCATTCGATTCAGCGACCAAAAATATTTATTTACAGGGCTTCTAATAATTCCTAAAAAACACCTAATTTTACCATAATTTGTTAATAACAATTAAACGCACCACATTTGGGCTTCCAGACCACTTCCATTGGATTCAGCGACCCAAAAAACCTATAATACCACCATCAAATCGCGGCGAACTAAAAGTGTCCACGGGACCCCCTATGTTGCGACTAGACTAATATGACAAACCTGTGCGAAAATGACAAATTGAACAGCATGACTCATTTATCTATTCACTTTTCAAAGAGCACTAGTTTATTATTTACCGCGAATCATATAAAACTGATGAGTTATTGATGTTGGCAGATGTCTAAAATGACCTAAAAACAAACCCATCTTTCTAAATCTACTTTCACCGGCCACTACAAGGTACACTGATTAAGGAAGGCGCTAGTCTTCACTGTTTGTACATACCATTACTCTTCAAATGAATAGATAATCGATAGTTTAGCAGTGACTAATTAATTTAATCGTTGGCACGTTGATTTTAAGCATCAATGGCTTTTCGATTTGGTATACAATTTTTATATTGAGTTTTATATTAGGAAATATTAATTTGATGGTGAAGAAGTCACTTTAGAATTAATAGTTTATGAAGTGGGTCTTTGAACAGTACAAAATATTGAACAAGTGTTTCGCATTCTGCACAGACCTAATAGGTCTGCCACGTTTTCAATTTCCATATTGATGGCTAATTTTATCATACAAAAAGTTTATACTGAATTACTTGAAAAAAGTATTTCCTAATTTTGGACTTAAACTACCATACAATTTATGGTAATACACTACTGGCCAAAATAATCGGGACACCTTAAAAATGGGTCATTTTTGATGAATCGAATTTCCTAAACCTATTGTCCGATTTAAGTGATCTTTTCAATATGTTATAGCCTTATTATTTAACAATATCGCTGTAATAAAATTGTTGTTAGACAGGTAAATTGTCATTGTAAACCAGGTGTACTAATCAAACTGTGTTTTTTTCTCAAAGTTCGCCACACCCTGTGGAATATTCTAACATTTATAAAATACTGAAATTAAAACCCAACTATAGCCCCAGGTTTTCTTAACATTATGTTTTTTGATTCATTCGCTTATGTTGGATAATAAAAAAGTTAGGTACTTTAACAACTATCCATGTTTTTTCATCAATACAGGGTGTTTTTAAATAAGTATGACAAACTTAAAGGGGTAATTCTGCATGAAAAAATAATGACAATGATATTTATAAACGTATGTTCGCAAATGCTGCGTATCCGAGATACGGGGTGTTGAAATTTTTCATACAAATTGACGATTTATGTATTGCTCTAAAACCGGTTGAAATATGCAAATGAAATTTGATGGGGTTTAAGAGGTAGTTATTGCGCATTTTTTGACATACAACTAAGAATTTTATATTCACCTTTGGCCCGCATACTGGTAATATGACCCGTACGGGTAATGTTCTGAATTTTTTATAGAAAAAATTAGTACGCCACAGAGATATATCAAATTAAAAATAATTTTTGAATTCCTCGTTCAATTTACAACAAAAAATCTTTCTTGTCTTTTTTTCATATGAGGCGCCGTTTTCATGCAAAAAAATAAAAATCTTAACGTTTATTTGAAATATGTAAGTTTCTATGCATATGGAAACTACCTCGAATACTTTGTAAGCGTTTAGATGTTTTATTTCTTTTGCATAAAAACGTCGTCTCATATTAAAAAAGGGGGCAAGAAAGATTTTTCGTTGTAAATTGAACGAGGAATTCAAAAATGATTTTTAATTTGAAATATCTCAGTGGCGTACTAATTTTTCTTTAAAACAATTCAGACCATTGCCCGTACGGGTCGTATTACCCGTATGTGCGCCAATGGTGAATATAAAATTCTTAATTGTATGTCAAAAATGCGCAATAACTACCTCTTAAAACCCACCAAACTTCATTTGCATATCTCAACCGGTTTTAGAGCACTATATAAATCGTCAGTTTGTAAGAAAAATTTCAACACCCCGTATCTGGAAACGAATAATTTGCAAACATACGTTTATAAAGTAAACTGTCATTATTTTTCATGCAGAATTACCCCTTAAAGTTTGTCATACTTATTTAAAAACACCCTGTATTGATGAAAAATATGGCTAGTTGTTAAAGTACCACTTTTTTATTATTCAACATAAGCGAATGAATCGAAAAACAGAATGTTAAGAAAACCTGGGGCTATAGTTGGGTTTTAATTTCAGTATTTTATAAATGTTAGAATATTCCACAGGGTGTGGCGAACTTTGAGAAAAAACCACAGTTTAATTGGTACACCCGGTATACAATGACAATTTACCTGTCTAGGAACAATATTATTGCAGCGATATTGTTAAAAAATAAGGCTATAATATATTGAAAAAATCACTTAAATCGGATAACAGGTTTAGGAAATTCTAGACATAAAAAATGACCCATTTTTAAGGTGTCCCGATTTTTTTGGCCAGGAATGTAACTCGAAAGTTCATAAACAGCGTCAGTACAACAATCATTTTGACAATCGATCTAAATACTATACAGCGGGTATCACGATACAGTACGAGGTTTGTCTATTTAATTTTGCATATAGCCGCTTAGAGGGCGCCAAGAATAAAACCTTTCGACACCAGTGTAACCTCAATCTTTTGTTGACATAAATTCTGAGTTTAATTGCGCAACAAGTCGTGTATGTAGATACAATGAATTTTTGAAATTAACTAGTCGGTCGAAAAATGGATCTTAGCCGAGGACATTTTCAATTTTTCAACAGCAATCTCTCGCTGAAATGGTTTCTGTGTTTGAGAATGAACCATCACACCAGTCAACTATTTCCCGCTGGTATTACGAATTTCAGCGTGGACGCTCCAGTCTCAGCGGCGAATCCAGGCCAGGTCACCCAAAACAGCAGTCACACAGCAAAACATTGATGCGGTTCGTCAGCTAATTAAGGATGACCGCCGTGTAACATACCGGAAGATAGAGGCATCTTTCTCATGAAAAACTGGGTGTTAAAAAGTTGGTTTTCCGTTGGATCCATCATTTGCTCACAGAAGAACGAAAAGCTGTTCACGTCAATTGGTGTCGAAAAATATTGGAGCGGTTAAACAAGGGAAGCTCAAAGTTGTACCGGGTGTCCCAATAAGAATGGCTCTCGGCCATATCTCAGGAACCGTTTATAGTAGAGCTTTGAAATAAAAAAATTTATAACAAAAGTTGCCTCAGGAAAAGCCTGGAAATTATTTTCATAATTGTGGGACCACCGCTAGAGGGCGTAACAGATCTTTTTCGTCAATGTAAAAGTTATGATTTCGAACCAACTTACTGAGTAATATGCCAGCTAGAAGGCGTTATTTAATTTTTTTCAGAAATCTAGTGTTCCTTGGAAAATATTAAATATAAACATGCATTTTTAATACCATATTACAAAATTAGACAAAATTAGCAACAGAATAGCGAAAACCGCATGTTAATACCTTTTTTCTATCTCGAGATATCTTACAAAACGTGTAAATTTAAAAACATAACTGTTACTGTCACCGGTAAACGAAATTCATTAAAAGTAGTGTGCTATGGAAATAACAAAGAAACATTTTCCAGCTGTCAACGTATATTAGGTCTTTTCAACGCTTCTCATTTGTTTCGAGCCTCGTTCATATCTCGTATATTAATATTATACACGGATTATACGGCATATGACAGAGGCTCGAAACAAATGAGAAGCGTTGGAAAGCCCTATTACAAAGAAATAAAAACAACTATTTAGTGATGGCATAAACGTTCAAATTTTGCCCATCATTTTCGTTGCAAACATTTACTCTTTCAAGAGTAGATTGAACAGCAGTCTCAATTTCTGCTCTCGATATGCTTTGAATGACGTTTAGTATTCTCTGGATAATGTATTCTAGAGAAGTGTATGATGGGCAACAATTTGAATATTTAGGTCGTCACTAAGTAGTTCTTTTTGTTCTGTGTTATATTTAATTTTAATAGTATTGTTTCTCTTTATATTGTTGTTTAATTAATTATATTTTTATACGTTGACATCTGGAAAATGTTATTTTGTTTTTTTCCACAGCACACTACTTTTCATTAACTTAGTTTACCGGTGATAGTAACAGTATGTATAAAATTTACACGTTTCTCGAGATATCTTGAGATAGAAAAAAGGTATCGACATGCGGTTTTCGCTATTCTATTGCTAATTTAATCTAATTTTATAAAGTATGATTAAAAATGCATACTTGTATTTAATATTTTCCAAAGAAAACTAGATTTCTGAAAAAAATTAAATAACGCCTCCCAGCTGGCTTATTACTTATTAGGATGGTTCAAAATTATCACGCTTACATTGAAGAAAAAGATCTGTCTTCAACAAGACCCAGTTTTCAAAATTTGATTTAGCAGAACCGGACTTACAGCCATTTTTTCATAACAAGGTTCCCACTCACCCCCACCTCTTATTTGCAAAGGTAGAGTTAAACTTGTTAAATCAAATATGCGCAGAATTTGATGAATACAATAATCGGATTTCCAGTGCCCCTTCATTAGCAAAATTTTGTAAAATTTAGATTTTTTTATTTTTGATATTCAATTACGCCCTCTAGCGGTGGACCCACAATTATGAAAATAATTTCCAGGCTTTTCCTGAGGTAACTTTTGTTATAAAATTTTTTATTTCAAAGCTCTGCTATAAACGGTTCCTGAGATATGGCCGAGAGCCATTCTTATTGGGACACCCGGTACAGTATTGTTAGTGGCGATGAATTTTGAATTTACTCCTACGAACCGGAAAATAAACACCAAGCCGCTGTGTGGGTGTTTCACTCACGATGAGGAAAAACCAACAAAAGTGGTCCGTTCTTGAAGTGTGTCAAAGAAAATGGTCTCAACTTTTTTGTCAAAATCTGGTCATGTGGCAACAATTGCTTTAGAAGATCGAAGAACGGTTACTTCTGATTCGTATATAACCATTTATTTCCAAGAAGTTACACGCAATTCTGACAAAGCAACACACCCAATCATCCTACATCAAGACAACATAAGTGCTCACACTGCCCAAAAGACAATAGAGTTTTTGGAGCTTCAAAACATCGAATTGTTAAACCATCCATCGTATAGCTCCGACCAAAGTCCCAACGACTTTTCACGTTCCCAAAGATTAAGAATTCATTTCGTGGACAGCGGTTCCAGTCTCCAGAAGAAGCCATCGATGCCTTTAAAGGCAGAAAGGCATTAGAGTCGCGGACAAGACAGTGGAAGACATGAGATTTTCATTAAAAAGTGAATCAAGTCCTCGTCGCATCCGCGACTTCCATATGCGTTCATGAAGATTAAAAACAACGTAAAGAATCTGAGCTAGACTAGTCCGCGACGAGTCCAGGACCTCGATTTTTGACCCTTCGCTTCGTTATAGAACGTATTCGTTTCGTATCTGTTTAGTGTACAGATAGCGAATGATCGATAACGAAGCGAAGGGTCAAAAATCGAGGTCCTCTCGCGTTCGCGACTCTCTAATATGCGTTTCTGCCTTAAAACAGCGATTTTGCAGGTGTCATTAAATACAATATTAAAAAAACGAGCCTGTACCGCCATTAAGAAGAACAAAAAAATACACTTTCTTTAAATAAACTTTTTTATCCGATGCCTAGATTTTGTGTCATTTTGGAACTACTAAAATTTTTTATGTCATTAGTAGTTCCAAAATGACACAAAATCTAGGCATCGGATAAAAAAGGTTATTTGAAGAAAGTGTATTTTTTTGTTCTTCTTAATGGCGGTACAGGCTCGTTTTTTTAAGATTGTATTTAAATACAGAGTAATTTCCACATATTAATATATTTTTCAAATTGGGCTCTGTACCGCCATTCTTTATTATATTACGAATACGTGTGCCAAATATCTCGAAAAAATATTCAAAATTACAGCCGCAATCTTGGAACGCGTTTTTGCTACCTGTTGATCGCTACTGTTTCCTCTTAAGTGATACTTAAAAAAATGGCATTCGGAAAATAAATCATATTCTTATGATACAGGGGGGTTAAGGATAGCAGCACAAAAAATTTCATTCCACATGCATATGCAATATTTTTGTCCGAGAGTATATAAGGTATTTTTGCACTATAGATGTTACCGGTAGAAATTCGATAATATACATAATTATAATATTATATAATTTATTTATTATATAAATAAATATGCAGATATATGTTGACCGCTAATAATATTAACAATTATTAGAGATATTAGATGTATAATAAATTGGCAAAGTGTTACAACATTTTTTGTACTGAAAAAGAAAACAATTTTTTTTAAATAATAGTATTATTATAACATTATAATGCCATTTTAAATATGCGTTCCATTATTCCTTTGTACGGCACTAATTTTTTGTCGAATTCGGCATGGTTATTGAATTTCTACCTGTAACACCTGTAATGCAAAAATACATACCTCTCTTATATTATGTAGTTAATTTTTTAAATTGGCGCCTAATTTAAGCTTGGATTTTGTCTTTACATATACTAATAATATCATTAAATTGAAAAAAGTATATTTATATACTCACACCCGGAAAAAGAGCACTATCTCAAAAGCGTTTAAAACTGTTAAAAAAGTGAAAAAATCATTTTTAAAAAGCCTCAAAAGGTAGTCTTAGAGTAGTCAGAAAAATCTGAAAAAATTCAGGCTAGTGTATTAATGTCACCAAAACTACTTCTGATAGTTTTTGAAAGAAACAAAAATTGGTAATACAACATGAATTTCAAACGATGTAAAATGCTTACGGAAGAGTAGAGCTTTGTGCAGAAAAAATGAATTTCGCGCTTAGTTAAAAAAAGAACGTGCTGCGATTTCGCTCCCAGTGAATTTTGACTAAAGAATCATTATAAAATAAGTTGACGCCGGAAAATTCCCAGTGACAAGACCTCCCACGATAACCCCCCTTCCCGAGAACCGTGCCTAGATTTAACGAGAGGCAAAGTCAAGATTCACGTCGATGCATGCAGCGCAAATGAAAAAAAATACAAACCATTTAATCAGCTATCTTAATTCTTAACCTTATAACTAAAAACGCAATCATTCATAACTTATATTACCCATTTATTATCAAAAAAAGATTAATCTGTTTTTCATTCAACACCTTTTACGTGCCGTCCTTGAAAAAGAACCGCCAAGTCGAATCCCTAGCTACTACTAACACTAGATGCCAATACAGTTCAATAAAAAACATATAAAACAGCTAGATAAATTGACCGTGACTGATTATTTATACCGAGGATTCAGAAATGGAGAATATTATAGTCCAGAGAAGTAAGATTTTCTTCAGGACTTTGGATAATTCAGGTAGCTGATAATTTTTTAGTTATTATAGACCTATAGAAAGAAAACCTACCTGTTTCCTGCTAAGAGTTCTGAAAGTCAATTTGTTGCTTTGGAAACTACAAAATAAGGCAAAATGCTTATTTGTTAATATCTATTATTAAAATTAACCTAGAACTTTGGTATTTCGCCTCAAGTTGGGATTGGGGTACTTAACAAACCCTCAAAATTTGAAACCGATCCATCAGTTAGTTTACAAGTTATTCTATTTATGCAATAACATAAGACAGAAATTAATGAAAATAGGGCAATTCTGCGGATGCCAAATGAAGGTAGAAGATTTATACTATCAATATCAATAATATTATATACAGTGCACTTAGGGATTGCAATCCGGTATGGTTTCGAATCCGGCCGGATCCGGTCGGATTTACGATAATTCGGCCGGATCCGGTCGGATCCGACCGGATTGGCAGTATACCTGATTATATTTGCAATTTGCGGTATTGCCATTGGCACTGGCAAGATACACTAAGTAAAGTATTATATATGATTTAAAACAAAAAATATAAATAAAACATTAATTTTTGCATAAGAACATAAACTTTTTATACTTTAACTATAATTAATAAACAAAAACAAACACATAATTAAAAAAGTCAATTTGATTTTTGCATTTGAAAATATGAACGAAGGAAACATATTGTATTAATTGTGTCGTCTCCTAACCTACTTCTTAAAGAAGTACAAATATATCCTGCAGCCGAGAAGGCCCTTTCTGCCTCAACACTAGTTGGCTTAATGGTCAATAAATAGTTATATAGAAGGGTTAAATACGTTCCTTTTATTCCATCTAATTCGTAACATGTCATTTCCCTTTGTAATATTTTTTCAAAATCGAGGGCTGTTTTGTAATTTGTTTGCTTGCCGTATTTGTAATCTTTCATTTCGTGATTGATTTGATTTTCTAATTCTTCTTTTAATGTTAAATTAGTTTTCACCAGTTCGGAATCTGAATCAGAGCTGCCATCTTCTTCTTCCGAAGTTTTTACATTTTCCTCATCATTTGTTGTAAGTCTCTTTAAAATTTCTGTCATTTTATGTCGCATGAAAGTTTTCTTTGGCATGAAAAATGTATCATCAGATTGTTTTGAATATTCATTATACTTTGCTGGATTTTGTAAATAAATTAATATACCGGTCATAAAAGTCAGTTTTCACGTAATGTGTCTGCTAATTCGCCACTGAAGGTCGTGCCTTGTTTGTTTAATTGTTCTAAAATAAATTTTAAGGTTGTATCTGCAGTCAGAAGGGTAGACTCTCGTCTGCTTAATGCTTCTACAGCCAGTTTACATGGCTGCAGACTGTCAATTAAACCTTTAATTGATGACCATTCATGGTTTGTAAATTTGATACTGGATTTTATGTCAATTAAATATTTTTCGATACACTGTTTAAGCTTAAAAATCTTTCGACCATAGCCAGAAGGCTGTTCAAGCGTGTGCGGCAATCTAAGACAAGGCATAATTCTTTACCTATTTCTTCTTTTACATACTTTTGGAGGTACGTATCATATTTGATAGGCGATACAGTTTGATTTCGAGACCATATTCAAAATTCTATAGGAAAATAACTCTTTCCGTAGTTACCGGACCGGATCCGGCAAAATTTGCCGGATCCGGTAGTGGTGAAAAAATACCGGATCCGCCGGATTACCGGATCCGCCGGACCGGATTGCAATCCCTAAGTGCACTGGAATAAGTGTCATCCTCCACTATTAACTTATTATTTATTTTTAGCACATAAACAAAACGCTCGAACAGGTCGATTTTTAAAATAATCATAGTATATTATAGCATCAATGTTTCGAACTTTACGTGATCTCTCTTCAGGTGACAATCATAACTTTGATTTTTTTAAATAGGAAAGTACATCATGTGACACCTCATTTAAAAGCTTTTGAAACACTGATTACAAAAATGTATAATACTTTAATACTTTTTAAGAGCGTAGGCCAAAATTTCGGTCGAATGCTTTTTAAATGCATTCATTTTTTTTTTTTCAAATCCTGAGAAAACTAATAAGTATTTTTGAAAATTTTATATGAAACGCATAATGAACGATTACAGTATATTACCGAGGGCCATAAGTCCCTGAAAACTTCTATAATGTTTATTTTAATAAGTTACATTGGTGAAAAAAAGAGAAAATTGTGTGTGAAATTTAATTTTAAATATATCATTCAAAATAAACTTTTTGTTTCTTCTAAGGGACTTTCGGCCCTTGGTAATAATGTAATCTTTCATTCTGCGTTTAAATTTTTTAAAAATACTTGTTCTTTTTCTCATGATTCGAAAAAAAAAATGAATGTATTTAAAAAGCATTCAACCGAAATTTTACGCCTATGCTCTTAAAAATATTACAGTATTATATATTTTTGTAATCAGTATTTCAAAAGCTTTTAAATGGGGTGTCATATGATGCACTTTTCCTTAAAAAAAATCAAAGTTATGGCTGTCACCTGAAGATGGATCGCGTAACGTTCGAAACATTGATGCTATATTATACTATGATTATTTTAAAAATATACCTATTCGATTGTTTTGCTTATGTATGAATAAGTTAATGGGGGGGGGGGTAATACTTATTCCAGCGCACTATATATTAAAAAAAGACAAAAAAATTATATATTATAGTCGAAAATCATAATACAAAATTATTGACATTTTTAGTTTATAAACATTTAGAATAATAAAATTTATGTACGTAGAAAATAGCTATTTGTATAACAAGGGAGGAAAGTGCTACTTTTCCTCCCGAGAATGAAGTAATCATTCAAGGGAGGAAAAGGCTCTTTACTCCCATGTTATACATATGATTTTTCCACCTTCCTCAAATAACAAGCCTTTCTTTCATTTTTAAGTAATTTATTTATGTAACTAACACAATTTTTTAGAGAACTAAAACTAACAAGTAGGTGCATTATAACTGTCGGCTGTCAAATATAAGTCAAATTATTAATGTAAACATTGGTAAATTAAAACAACAATTTACTGTTTTTTACCATTCTGCAAAATACAGGGTGTTCTATAAATAAACGTTAAAATGTATAGATACTTACGTAATAGATAATAGAATATTGTATAGGGCGTCAATAAGTTATTTCATCAATGACTACGATGACGTCACTTTTACTTTTCCTCCCTAGGGAGGAAAAGTACTTTTACTCCCTAGGGAGGAAAAATACGACTTTGCTCCCTACAATCAGGTCAGGAATAGCTATTTGTATAACAAGGGAGGAAAGTGCTACTTTTCCTCCCGAGAATGAAGTTTACTGCCCGACGCGTAGCGGAGGGCAGTAATCCTTCAAGGGAGGAAAAGGCACTTTACTCCCATGTTATACATATGGTTTTTCCACCTTCCTCAAATAACAAGTCATTTTTTCATTTTTACTTAATTTATATATGTAACTAACCAACAAAATTTATTAGAACTAAAACTAACAAGTAGTTACAATATAACTGTCAACTGTCAAATATAAGTCAAATTATTAATGTAAACATTGTTAATTCAAAATAACAATTTACTGTTTTTTACCATTCTGCAAAATACAGAGTGTTTTTAAATAATCGTTAAAATGTATAGATACTTACGTAATAGAAAATAGATATTGTACAGGGCGTCAATAAATTATATTTCATGAATGAAATACCATGACGTCACTTTTACTTTTCCTCCCTAGGGAGGAAAAATATTTTCCTCCCTAGGGAGGAAAAGTACAACTTTGCTCCCTACAATCAGGTCCGGAAAAGTATACTTTCGGTGGAGGTAGATGGAAAAAGTATATTTTCGGTAGAGGTAGGTGGAAAAATTTTTTACATATTCGAAGAGATGATAATTTTTCCACACAATTGAAAAAATAGATAGTAATTCCTACTAATTTGTTTACAATAATTAAAAAATAATAATTAGTTTCATTTTAAATATAATTTTAGCGTTCTTTTAGATTTATTATACAGTAGATATTAATTAGAATTGAATCAAAAATTAGAATTTTTTGGGAAAAATATATTTTTTTGACTGTTTAGACAAATTACATTGGTTGTTAATTTAGAATATTATTAAAACATTGCATTTTTTTATCTAGCTTAAATGCCCCGACAACTAAGGTCATTGGCATGGTACAGTTGATTTCGCAATCAGATTATAGTGTAATTGATGTGTAGTGTGTATGCTGGGTAAATGTCTTGTTATTTAGTAAAGTTGGTTTCATTGTCTTTACAAAGACACGCTAATTGTATCCGAACGTCGGCGGTCCCTCCGGTGAGTACCGATCCCACAAGGATAGAAATTATCGATTTTCTACCCAGCTGGGATTCGAACTCACAATCCTTGGATCCAAAGGTAGGCTGTCTTACCACTGAGCTAAAGAGGAGCATATTTGTAATGTTAGCAAAAAGTACATACAAATAAAACAAGATCAAGATCTATCAACTAGAACACGACATAAAGAAACTTACAGTTTTTTAAAATTAACTAACATTTTGAAACACTTGAATTTTTAGCTCCCACTTAAACATGGTCGAACTTATTTTCATTTCATCCTCATTTTTAGCAATCACAGACAATGCTGTCTAAGTTTAATCTTATTCCTACATTTTACCTAATCGTTCTAGAATAAGTTTGTTTTGTTTTTAAATTAATGTAAAATTGTCTGCTTTTGAAATATGGAAAAATATTTAGTCTACGAATAATAACTTATAAGTTATTCTAATTGTTTTAAAAATAACAGTAATTTTGCAAAACGATTTTTGGTTATAAATAGTAATAGGTTCTAAATATTGTACTTCAGAAAGAAAATGTATTGGTAATCAGCAGTTTCAAAAGTCTCTTATAATATAAAATTTTAAACAAAAATGCGGTTAAAATAAAATTTTCGAATTGCTTTCGTCCATATTGGATCTGCCATTTGGTTTAAGAAAAAAGTAATGTTAGATTTGTAATCAGCTACCTTAACCTACCAAATTTGATAAAAAATTTTCCTTTGTGATTGATAGTTTCAATTTTTTTCCGCCATGTTGGATCCGCCATTTTGTTTTTCAGAAAAAATAATGTCAGATTCGTAATCAGCGATGCCAAATACCCTTAAGAACGAAAGTAATTCCAAAATGTATAAACAATATACGCTTTTAAAGGTTCATGACCACGTTTTCGGCATTTGGAACCACTGTGCGGCGGAGGGAAAAATGTTGTCATGGCAACAATATGAAACATGTCACAAAGCAACAATACAATGGCATTAACAACAATTAAACATCATTTTTATTTAGAGTAATATTAAAAGTACAATTAGTCAATGAGGCATTTTCAAAATTGAAACCGTGCAAAAATGTTCCCGACTCTTGATACGTATTGGTAATTGTTGATGATACTGATGGTCGAGCACAACTTTCAGCAATCATTCCCGATGTTGGCGAATCATGAGGGTTTAAAATTTTTTGAGCATTATCGTTCTTATTTTTTATTGAATCCTCTATATATCCTTCGGCAACCGTGCTTGATTTACAGCCCCCTTGTCGTTTGAGGCATTCTAGATTTTGCTACGTTTGAAGAAAAAATAGTATACTTTATTCGGCAAAGAAGCGACTTTTCTTGACTTGCCCTCTATTACGCGCCTCACTTCGTTCGGCGCGTAATATCGGGCGCGTCAAGAAAAGTCATGCTTCTCCGCCTCATAAAGTAATATACTATTTCTATGGATGCTATAAAATATGCAACTTCTCTCACTACTTACATACATTCAAAACGAACAATTAATCACGCAGTGTGAAAAGTCGGCCATTGCAGTGAGAAAAATGCAGTGAGAAATATTTTTTCTCACGGGTTCTCCTACGGTCTTCCATACTATGATCGCCGTTTCCATGGTAACATGCACAATACAAACACAATAATTAATGTTGTCAAATAAATGTGTTAAAGCAAAACCTGCCAGGAATTACCTTTCAAAACTGTTCAAAAATAACTGTTAATTAGAATTTTAAAAAACAAGGTAAATAAATTTTAAGAATATTATAGAAGATTTTATTTCAATGTATGCATATAATATACCTAAAAGCACCTAAATTATTTAATTTTGGTATTAACTCTTGACAAAACCGCATCCATAGAAAAAGTACAGTGTTTAACACATGAGAAGATGACATATTTCTCCCTTGCTTGATTTGCGGCCCTCGCCTCGTGCCAACAAACTTCTGCGCTTGTGAGAAATATGTCTTTTTTCTCACTTATTGTACAATATACTATTACTTACATTTCCGTACAGTTATTTTTCGTTTCCAGGCAACGGCTAAGTATAAGGAAATATAGAACGTTTCTTTCAAAAATGTTGTCAAAAATGTCTAAATTCCTGACCGATTGTCGGAAAAATGAGTTTTTTAACCCTTTTTGATACACATTAGATTAGGTAATAGCTTAATTGTTATTGCAAATGTTGCAATATTGTTATAATGTTATTGCAAATAAAGGGTCTTTGGAATAAACAAATAGAATAACTTTTAAACTAATTGATGGATCGGTCTCAAATTTTGAGGGTTTGTTAAGTACCCCAATACACAACTTTGGATGAAGTACCAAAGTTCTAGGTTAATTTTGATTTTACGTATTAACAAATAACCATTTTGTCTTATTTTGCAGTTTACGAAGCAACAAATTGACTTTTTATTTTTAACTTTTAAAAATCGCCATTTTGAAGCTTTTTAAATATTCTAAGAAATCAAATTTTGTAATTTTGTGTAAACTATGCGTTTAGATTTTTAATGGGGTGCAAAAAGTCGAAAAAATCGCGTTTTTTTCGATAAATTGTTAATAATTAAAAACGGCTTTTTAGGTTTTCTTCCCATAGGTCTACAATAACTAAAAAGGTTGTAAGCTACCTGGATTATTTAAAATCCCCAACATGGTCTTTTTTGCGTATTTCCCTGGAGTATAAGCCAGGTACAATTTCCTGCACAGTTGCATAAAAAATGTCGGTAATTACTCGAGGATTACTAATAGAAGCGTATCCGTAATGGTTTATTCGTGACGTATAAAAAGTATTTTTTTTAATTTACGTAACACGAAAATCAGGCGCTCGACCCAACTCTAGACTTAGAGTGAGCTGAAGCGTTGCCGGTAGCACGAATTTTTATGAAAGTAAATCCGAATGAGATTCGAAATAATTACACTTTTTCTACGGTTATCTTAATACTCTACTTATTATTGTTCTACAATACAACTCTGCTAGTTATGCTTCTTTCATGTGTGTATCTTTCTAGGAATCGGTAGTTTTGTTTATCAGGAATACCTTTAAAGACTTTTTTTGTTTAGTTCTCCAAAGATTTCAAACCATTTGGAGCTAATTAGATGTAAATCCAATGCAGCGATGGCTGCTTTTAACTAGAGCTCCATTTTCCCGGTCCCTTTTGATTTCCCGGGAATCGGGAGTCGGTAATTTGGATTTCCCGAGAATTCCCGGGAATCGGGAAATTTAAAAATAAAGAGAAGAAATTGTTTTTGTTTTAATTTTTCGATGCAATTAGTATAAAAGCGTATACATTTGATTACAAATTAACAATGTTTAGAAAACTTCAAAATTGTAAAGGAAATTTTAAAAATAGAAAAATTATAAACTGTTTAATCTGAACTTTTTCTTGAATTTTTATTATTGGAGTATGGTTTAAAAAAACATAAATTGTTGAGTGTTTGATCTTTCAGGGTGGCTCTTTTTTGTACAGAAATTTGCTGAAGTTGAAAACAGACTTTCTGTTGAGCATCAGACCTCTAGGTCTGATGCTTTTTAGTGCAGTGAATAATTTTTTTAAGCGTCCGGTCAGCAGATTTGTACCAATATAATAACGTATTAAATTTCCTATGTAGGTACTAATTCTTCATAAACATAATTTTAATTCAAAATAAATATTTATGTTATTATTCTGGATACTTCCAAATGAATCAGATCGTCGCATAAACAAAAGAATGTTTATGCTGACGGATATGATACATTCTGATTTTTCGCCAAAATTGGAAGGTTTAAAATATAATTGAAAAATAAATATTTTAAGTGGAATAGTTTAAAATGATTATTAAGCAAACAGAGATAATAATTATTGTATCAGAATTATTTATTCATTTTGAGTTAGTAATATTTCCGCTCATAGGTAATTTAAAATAAAATATTTTAAAAAATCCCGGGAAATTTGTAAGAATTCCCGGGAATCGGGATTTCCATTTTTTACTGATATCCCGGGAAATTTGTCCCGGGAATTTCCCGGGAATGCAGCTCTACTTTTAACATTATGATAATGTCTTGTTTATTGTACATATTTCCTATCGTGTACCTAGATGCACATTCTAAAATTACTCATTTTCGCTAGAATTCTATTTGGCCATTTAACTTGTTTTTCTGTTTGCTTCTAAAAAAAATTTAAAAAAATAGTCCTACAGTACATCTAAGTCCTTATACTTTTCACAAGCTATCTAATGTATATGCCATTGATGGCTTCTTGTTGGTTTTACCGATAACTTGTTGATGTCATTAATCTGTCACACAAACTCTTCGTTTTGACTTGTCATTTGTATGTGGTATGTGTCCCAGCACTAGCTAATCGCCGAAATAATCGTGTCGGATACATTCAGTCGGGAAAATGAAAGAATACCCATGAACGATCACATCAATCCCACATTATTCAGATTATTAATAATCTATCTCTCTCGTTTGTTATTTATGGAAAACAATCAGCAAATACAAAATATGTGATTAATGTGATCGTTCATGTATATTCTTTCATTTTTCCGACTGTAATTATTCTTATGATCGTTCATGTAGTCTTCTTGAGACTTTACCTATGCCTATAAATGTCCTAATATACAGGGTGCGCCAAACCTCTGGTTTTCTTTGATTATGGCTAAATTATGGGATATACAAAAAAATGTTTTGAACAAAATTAATGTATATCGACGCCGTCTATAATTTAAAATTATTTTAGATTATACAGGGTGAGTCAGAACGACGGTAGGAACCAAAGTTTTGTTTTTTTTTTAAATAGAACACCCTATATATTAAATCATTTTTGAATATATTTTTTAAAAATATTAAGAATTTATATAAGGTATTATAGGCCTAAACTTAAAAATTCTCGAAATATTTACACTTTTATTGAGAAAAATGGTAATATTCAAAGGGCTGTGAATTATGCTTTCAAGGTAATAAAATTTTTTATGACATGTCAAAGTTTTTTTAGTATACTGTTATTTTTAAATAAATTAACATATTTGACATATATCCATAAAATATACAGTGTGATCACTATTTGCAAATACAGTAGAACCCGCTTATTAGAATATCTGTTAGAGGAATAACCCGGTTTAAGGAATAGAGATTTGAGGTCCCGAAACCTTTCTACTAGCCACCAGTGATTGGCTATTAGAATATCCCGGTTATAGGAATACTTCTGCTTGGCATGAAGGCTATGCCAATAAGCGGGTTCGACTGTATAAAATTTTCTAATTTTTGTTTTAAATGGGACACCATGTATATTAGTATTGCCTTTTGTAGTAAATATTACAACCTTTCTTTTGGTATAAGGTTGTATGTACCTAGCATGTTTCGTTTTGTAGATATTTAAAGAAAACTATAGACTTTACATTTTTGCGGATTTTTTATTAAAAAATTTTTTTGCAAAAAAAATAATTATAATCTTCTTTTAGAAACATACATTAAAATATTAAATATGAAAATAAAAACGTAATTAAAGATTAAAATAAATCGTATACTAGTACAATTCAATTGAATTTAATATCTTAAATTATTTTACAAAAAATATTTTACCATAGTAATGAATGCATAAATTAGTTACTAAATTAAATAAACAACCAAATTTGATATCTAACCTAGTAATTTTTCTACGACAGCAACTTGTACCAAATTAATTGTTAGTTATATTGTATTTACGAGTAAGATCAGTTAAACTTTTAATTTACCTTTTAAATTTACTTACATCTTGAGAACATAATTATAAAGTATGCTTTGAAACAAATGAATGTTAAATGTATCAGCCAAATTATTAATATAAATAGTATTAACTGGTGCCACAAAAGCTGGTAATATTTTTGTAGTTGAAATTTTTGTAACAATTTTTTATATTTTAAATTTTAATTTTTCAACCGAACAATTATTGGTGAATATGACATTTGTTTTGGGCGAAACCATAAGAAATTATTACCAGCTTTTGTTACACGACTACACAGATACTATTTACTTCATAATATTATACTTCTATAACGTTCATTTGTTTCAAAGCATACTTTATACGTTCTCAAAATGTAGGTAAATTAAAAAGTTATTAACTGATCTTACTCGTAAATACAATTTAACTATCAAAATTGGGTACAATAAAGTTACTAGGGTAGAAAAATTTCTAGGCTAGATTTTAAAATTGGTTGTTTAATTTAATAATTAATTTATCCATATTAATTACTTATTAGTATGGTAAAATATTGTTTGTAACATAATTTTAAAGTTATTAAATTCAATTAAGTTGCACTTGCATACGATTTATTTTAACCTTTAATTACGTTTTTATTTGCATCTTTGATATTTTAGTGTATATTTCTAAAATCAGATTATAATTTTTTTGCAAAAAAATTTAATTAAAATTATCGCGGATATAAAATATCCGCGAAACGTAATCATAGTTCTTTTTTAAATATTTACAAAACCAAACATGCTAGTACATAAAATCTTATACCACAAGAAAGGTTGTAATATTTACTACAAAATGCAATACAAATATACAGGGTGTTCCATTTAAAAAAAAATGAGAAAATTTTGTATTTGCAAATAGTGATCTATTAATATCAAAAAATTTTATGGCTATAAGTAAAAGATATTAAATTGTTTAAAAATGATACCATATTATAAAAACTTTGACCTACCACTTAAATTTTTATTACTTTGGAAACATCAAATATTACCATTTTTTTCCAACACAGCCCTACAAATATTACCATTTTTTTCAATAAAAATGTAAATATTTCGAAAATTATTAACTTTAGGCCTATAAGACCTTATACAAATTTTTCATATTTTAAAAAACTATATTCAAAAATCATTTAATATATAGGGTATTCCATTTAAAAAAATACAACTTTGGTGCATACCGTCGTTCTGACTCACCCTGTATAACTAAAAATAATTTTAAATTATAGACGGTTTTGATATACATTAGTTTTGTTAAAAACATTTTTTTGTAGATCCCATAGTTTAGCCGCAATAAAAGAAAACCAGAGGTTTGGCGCACCCTGTATATTTCCGTTACCTAAATCGTTTTTACAACTACAAACCAGATCATTTAAGTTTTTAATTGATTTTTAAATACAGCTATTTATGTACTATTTTAGTTGGGAATAAGTCACAATTTTACTTTGAAATTAAGTTATCAAAATGTTGTTTATCAAAATTTTGATAATTATTTCCTAAGTGGTAACGAAATGTCAATTAAACTTAATTTCAAAGTAAAATTAGTTTACTTCCAACTAAAATAGTGAATTGCATAAAGATGTCACAAGAAAATAGCTCCAGAACAATATCAAAGACAGCTTTGGACAGAAAGTATTGGACATTTGATAATTTGAGATTGTTTATTTAAAGTTACCTCTTCTTTTAAAATTGTGATTGATTTTGATTTGATGTTAAAAGAACTTGTTATTCCTAACTCATACGTAACAAGTTTGGTGGAAAAAGTTTGTGAAAACGTGAAATAAAATACTTATAGTTACAGAATAGGTACAGTCGGAAAAATGAAAGAATACCCATGAACCTACATATAAAACACGCTGTATTTTCCTGTCACCGTGTCACAAAGAAAACTGTCCAGTGCAAGTACATGTAACAATAATTATTACATGTACGTGCGCTGGCCAATTTTTTGTGTGACACGGTGACAGGAAAATACAGCGTGTTTTATATGCTCGTTCATTGGTATTCTTTCATTTTTCCTACTGTAGGTAAAGGGTACCCCGCGTTAAGGCGGGTTGACATTACTAGTGAATAACGAACGTGGCTCACGCTTACGTATTTTTCCCGTGCTATTGTTAGATATTTTATTATCTATTTTCAAACTCGAGCAGTACATTTGTATTTATGCAATGCATAGTAATAAAATATATATAATATAGATAATAATAAATAAATAATAATAGTAATAAAATATAGATAATAAAATATCTAACAATAGCACGGGCAAAATACGTAAGCGTGAGCCACGTTCGTTATTCACTAGTAATGTCAACCCACCTTTAAGTTGGGCAAAACATCCTTACTCCCAGAACTCAATTTTTTTAATTTTTTACGTTTTATGTGAGTAAATAACACTCAGCGCAATATTAGCGTACCACCACCAACCTCCCTCGGCCACTAAAACTCATTTTATTTATTTTATTTTTTGGTGGGTTTCAATCAATTTAAAAATTTCAAAAAAATTTACACACATAATTGAGGCTTTTACAAAACTTATCATTCTATTTTTTATAGACCCGTCGATCGATTGAGTGTACGTAACCTAAAAATGCATCTTTTTTTTTTCGAAAAGAGATCACTTTTTTTGAGATGGATGCAGGTCTAATCTTTTTTTATGTTGTGTATTTATCAAAAAAATTATTTCTGATTTTTTCTTCAACTTTTTCCATAAGGTGCGTCACCTTCAAAAACCCGAAAACCTGTTTTTTGGGGGTTTTGGGTGATTTTCCATTTCCATTTTATAGACTTCAAAATAGACCAACTCAAAGTGTTTTAAAGATATGAAGTAACTGAGTCTTTTAGGACATTCAAACATTGGGGAAACACCTTTTAACCCCCAAAACCATGTTTTCAAGGGATTAAGGAATTTTGCGATTTTTTGCAGGGTTAGTAATATTTTTTGAGATCGATACAACCTGAATCAATTTTTTAATTCCTTTACATTTTATGTGTTTAAAAAAAATGAGACTCAGAGCAATTTCAGCTTGCCACCCACACCCACTTCCTCTCCTCCTTAAAATGTCATTTTTTCGTTTAAAAATTACAAAAAATTCACACACATAGTTGAGGCTTTTACAAAACTCATTTACTTCCAATTATCTATATATCTTACAAAAAAACCTGGATTTAATCTAGTTTATTTAGTCTATAAAATGGGGAAAATCCCCAACAGGCAATAAAAAACACTTTTTCGTGTTTTGAAAATGGCGTACCTTACGAAAAAATCTGTACGCTTTTTTCGAATATAATATAATAACGAAAAAATGACATTTGCCGCGGAGGTGGAAGGAAAAAATTTTGAGTCTATTTTTTGTCTATTTTAACGTAGCCTTTATTTACTTAGATCAATGAGAATGCGACAAAGGTAGATTGGTACATACACATCAAGATGGAATTAATTTCCATCTTAATCCAATTAATTTTATAGGGGAGCGCATATAGATTTTCACTTAGGAAAAAATCAAACAAGATAGAACATTTTGTAATTTCATTAAGAAATGTTTAATAAACAACATATCAAAAAGTTCTACTCGAGAAGTGGGTGCTTCATTTTTTATTAAACAAATGAACGGCGAAATTAGATGTTTTTTTAAGTAACTCCGAAAATATAAACTGTAGGAAAAAACTGACTTGACAAATTTGAAATTTTACAAAAAAAACCTTATATAAAGATTTTTCTAAAATTAAATCTGTAGCTTCTATAATTTTTTGTTTATAACGCTAAAGTCACCCTTCTCACAAACATTGGCGCACTGTAAACTAGCGTTCGGAGAAGTGCACGGTTGAGTTATTTTAATGTAATTCTTTAACTAATGGATCAAATAAAATTTTACATATTGAACATGAAAGAAGAATAATTAAGCTATCTTATGGTTATAATAGAAAGAAATAAAATGTATGGACATAAGTACGGTGTGGGCGGAAAGTGAGCCTTACATAATTTTGTTTAAAAATTATTTAAAAATGTGTAACTATAATACACGTATATGTATATGTGTATACACATATACACATATACACGTATGTATATGTGTATACTACTTATAATACAATATTTCTTATAAAACTCTCAATTTTGTACAACTTACCTTTCAAACATCTTATTAAACGATGTTTCATTCAAAAAAAAATCTCAAAAATTTAATTCAAATGATATGACGTCTCAAAAAATGTAATTTTTGAAAACTTCGTAGTTTTACAGAATTACCACCACTTTAAGACGGTATTACTTAAGTTTGAACAGATTTATTACAATTTTATAGGTGCTTTTTTAAAGCTTAGGATGTAATCTTTAAAATGCACTAAATTATTTTACTTTAAAATTGAAATAAACTATTTCTTTTTGAGAAAATTAAGAAAGATAACAAAAATGTAATACAAAAACCGAAAATTACCAGCTAAAAAAATGTTTATACAAAGTGATTAAAACTTTTTTCTGTAAAACTTACCTAAAATACATTTAATAATAAGCTTCAACAATAATAAATGTTCAACAAAAAACATTTTTTTTAGCTCTTATACAGTATGTCTGCGTAACTTGGAACCTATTAATAACTTTTTTATTATCAGTTTTACGAAAAAAAGTTATTCTTTATAAAATACTCTGCTTCATATATAATCTAAGATGCAATCATCAAATAAGAAATTTTAATAATTTTATACGAGGAATGTCAAAAAATATGAATTTCACTCGAGAGTAAAGTACCTTTATATTTCACAATATCGAAAATTGTTATTAAGGAAAGTTGTTTCTAATTAAAAAATATGTTTTAGTGTTCAATTACATCCTTCTAATTAAAATATTGTGAATAATAAAGGCACTTCACTCTTAAGAAAAATTCATATTTTTTACATACCTTGTATAAAATTGAAAAAGTTTGATATCTGATGGTTGTATCTTAGATTTTAGACCAGGTAGAGCATTTTATGAAGAATAACTTTTTTTCGTAAAATTGATAATAAAAAAGTTTTCCATATGGTTCTAGCTACGCAAACATACTGTATAAGAGCTTCTGTACAAGAATTTTCAAAATTGTAATGCCATATTCGGATTCAGCATATTCAAAAACAAAATAGAAACATATTTGACCAAAGTAAAATGATGAATTTTATAGAAAAATATAAGCTTGTTTGAATTATTCCGAAACAATGCATGTTTTCGTTCTAATTGCACTCCCCTATTAAGGAATTCCAATAAATTGATGATGATGCATGTAAACGGAAACAACACACTAAGACTATCATTAAAAGAGTAAAAACGTAAAACATAACTAGACAAAACAGTGGTTATTATAATCTTATGAACATATGAAATTAGAATTACCATAAAATCAGCGAATGTTGCTATCTGACATAGTCAATACGACTAGAATATGTTACAAACATATCTATCTACATATGAAGCAAAATAATTATACACTTGAGTCCAGGGTTCTTTACCCGTGCGTCATTAATACCTTACGAGATAAAACACATACTTTTTATCTAGCATCATTGTCTTTCACGCATGAAACTAAAGACAAACCACCTACCGCCTGTTATTAAGTAAAGACACATGTTAATTTTATGAATGCTCTAGACTAGACTGAGGACATCGAAAAGAGATAGGTACAAACAAGAGGCTTGGGGAAGTTTTCAGATTTTGAGTAGAATTTGTGACGTTTCTGGTTTGTTTACTTGTCACTGTCAGTTTGTTGGATTTTTTGCTGTTTTTTTGTCCTGTTTTTACATTTAGAAGTTAATTATAGTAAACGGTTGTTTTCACAACAAATTTTATATTAGAATTTGTCATAAGTCAAATAAATAACAAAAAGAAATTATTTAATTATTAACTATTTATATTATGACAAATATTTAGTATCACTAATGATATTAAAAGAATTTATTAAGCTACTTCAAATGTAGCTGTAATTTTTTACCAAAATTTTAAAGCAAAACAAACATTTTACATTTATTTTATTACTATTTATTTGATAACGTCAAATTTTATAATATAATCCGTGATCGGAACAGTAGCCACTTTCTGTCACTTGCTGTTGCGTGGAATAAATTTCCGACTTATTTCGTATGCTTTAAATGATGACGCACGGATAAAGAACCCTGGACTCAACTGTAAGTTAAATTTATCATTAGAATTATCATTATGTTATGAAGTACATATACTAGAGAGTGACTTCTAAATACAGTTCTGTGCAACTGTTAGCATTTGGAAATTTGGAGGTTGCGTAGCCAGGTCATCCCTTTTCCCCGATGGATGTAATAGCGACAAACTATCCATATTCGAAACCATTAGGCGTTCATGTCTACGAATATAGTTTGGTAAACATGAGCCTTAATCTCTCATAATCAATTCAGAGCAAACAGCACCCAGCTCTAAGTCTAACGGATATAATGTTATTTTCTTTACATCGCAAATAGGCTGTAGCAGATTTCTGATCGTTTTCAGATTAATGCAAGTTCGTTGACCAGAGAAGAGAATAATAAGTTTTAACACTATTTATATTGTATATCGCATAAATAATAACCATTATATTATCTCGTAAAAGAGTATCGATGCGTAGCAACCTATGAAACTGAAAAAACTTTCCTATCGCTGCTATTCATGGTGATTTCAGCGAAAAGTAAAAACCAGGATAATAACGGCTACTTTCTCTCGTCTATACATATAAATGCACTGATACATGGAAATTGGTAGAGATGCATTATTTTGTAGTAAAGTTTACAGTTTGCGACTATATTGCAGCAATTTTGACAATAATTATTTAAACTTACTTAACCCTTAAGATCCTGAATTAATTTATTTAGAAAATTTAATTTTTTTTATTTTGATGTATTCAGGAGAAGGTTTTAAAACAAAATACATACATTTTTTTTCTTAATTATTTTTGATTTTTTAGAAAATTGCCGTTACATATATTATGTAACGCTAAAAAGATAGAGGAGCAAACATGTTTAAAATATTTCTGATAATAAATTTCAAAATAACAAACAAATACAAAACTAGATAAATGAAAAATCATAATCAAGTTATTGTAGATGAAAATCTATGTTGCACTTGATGCACACTCCCACATTGCACTTACAACCCATGGTATGCACATATGAACTACAGCATTCATCTGCAAAACGTCTTCTTTTCTTATCAGGAATATAGGTCAGGTGATGATCAATCTTGTCATATCTTATATCTACGACTACATACTTTGGACGAAGATGGCCTGCCTGCATCTTTTGGTTTGGTACCATATTTCGTAAGATACGATGTTACTAGATACCTTCGAAATTCTAATTGTGGCATATGATCATAGGATCTATTATGTCCAGCATCAATGTAAATAGACCATTATGTCCATAGTTATGTCCAGCATGACAACTATATATATATATTAGTTTTTCAATCAAAACAATTTTGTTGGTGACCTTCATTGGAAATTTATCGTTTTAAAAGCTCCCAAACATTTTCTATGTGATTAACCCATTTGGTCCCACTGTACTCGTCCGAGTACAGTAGCAAAAATGGCCTAGTAGTGACACTTCTTGCAAACGAGTGGTACTCCATGTATATATCCGATTCTATTAGGAAGTGTTCTAATAGATTTTCACAGATTATACCCTCGGATGCGCTCCTCTTCCTAACCTGTGACGCAGTAATTAGAAGCTAACCTACATATTTCTGTTGAATCATTGAACTGTTGCTATTTTGTGGTTTTGATATTATTTATCATTTTTTTAACTTTTATTGTTGGAAGGGTAAGTACTGGTAATGTTTATTTGTACAGTGTAAGAATCTTTTTATTATTGTTGTTTTTATGTTACAAAATAGACATGTACTCATTTGAGTACAGTCGGTTTATATGAGATCAAATATGTTTATTTGGTTTTTTATTCTTTCATGTTCAATATTTGTATTGGAATTGATTTTCAAGAATTGCGGCCTATAAGTCCCATCGGATTTTATGGAAAACATAAAACACCCGCTTTAGCTTCAAATGACATAGCGAGTTTCACTCATAAGATGTATCGGCGGTCGTTATTCCTCCTAAGGTTGACTATCACACTGACAATGAGGACATAGATAAGGATGATCTTTAGACCCAAAGCTTTCCGAATGATATTCCCGAAAAAATAGAGAAATAGTTCATTACATGAGTGATGACTCTGACAACGACAAAGAAGACAATCTTCCCCTTGCCATTAGAAAAGAAAATTGCTTGAAGGGTCAAAATAAAACCAAAGAATCTGACTGGAAAGAAGAAATTACTGATATTAGTGTGACATCTACAACAGGTTACAAAGGCTGTCTGGATGATATGAAAGAGTAAATCCGAGGTAAATCTCGTCTCGAACTATTTCGAGAAATTTTTTGACAATGAAATTATTGAATACTTATATTACAGAACAGTCAAGTATATTATTATATATTCCTTTCAAAATAATAATCATCACTTTATGTAACGCAGGAAGAGATAAAGATATTTCTGGCTATTTTACTTTTTACTGGATACCATATATATGCACGAGAGCGCAATTATTGGTGACTAGTGCAATTTCGTGGACTCGTTTTTTACATTTTCATTTTTACAGAATGTTTTATATTTTGACTCCCGATCAGCCCATTGTACTCGTATGAGTACACCTACTTTTTGCTAAAAATTCAATTTTTTTATGTCAAATAACAATGAAGTTTTGCTATTTAACCCAGGTTCAACAAGGGCATTAAAAAAATTTTGTATTATCGAAAAATAAATGTCGTGGGATCAAATGGGTTAAGGTCAGGAGCTCAACATATTTAATACTTTCAAATGTTTTATTGCTGTTTATTATTAAATATACACTGTGTCCGTAAAGTATGGAACAAATTCTTTTCTAGCTAAACAGACCATTTTCAGAAATAATCCTAAAACACGTCGATTTTTGATTTTAATTTACCGTATTTTAAAATAATATTCTAATATACAGGGTGAATTACTTTCAAGTAATGACGTCACCGTCATTCTTTTTAAATGGAACACCCCCATTTTGTCTCAATATTCGGATTACTCTAGCTGAGCTGATTCCAAAAATGTATCACTCATGTTGATTCAAATTGGTACAGGGTGGACAAAAATACAATAGTTTTGTGTGTGCTCATAAAGTAACGCGTTAGTTAAATTAACAATATCAAAAATACTTATTGTCTAGCGGACAGAATATGAAAGAAATTATTTCTTATCAATTTAAAAGAAACATAGTAGGTATGTTTTTGTTAAATGTCATTATTTGTTTAGTACTTTATTGATGTTCAGTGACAGTTTAGTACTACAATATTTTTGGTATTTGTGAATGTTTTAATTATTGCTTAGATTTAATTTGAAGTAGAAATGGAGTTAAGTGTAAAGCAAATAATTGAAATACTTATGATGATTGGGTATGGAGACAGATCGCGAACTCAGATGGAAGTGTGCAATTTGTTTAATGATAAATATCCAGAAAGACCTATTTATAAAGCGTTCAACAGTCAGTAAGATTGAAAAGAAATTTCGAGAAACAAGTACAGTTGAAAATGCACGGAAATCAGGTCGTCCCTCTGCAAATTCTGATACAGCATTAGATGTTTTACTTAGTTTTGAAGAAGATGCGCACACTTCTGTGCGTAAAGTTAGTCGCGATATCGGTGTTAGCAAAACAACGGTACACAAACTATTAAAGCTTGAAAAATGGCATCCTTATAAAAGCAAACTTGTGCAGGAATTAAACGAAGATGATCCCGATAGAAGAATTCAATTTTGCGAAGCAATGATGGATAACTGCCACCGAGACCCTCTCTTGGCACAAAACATTATTTTTTCTGATGAGGCCACTTTCACGTTAAATGGCGAGGTTAACCGTCAGAATTGCAGATACTGTCATCATACACAATACTCGTAAAAGGTAAATGTATGGGCTGGAATTGTAACAAATCCAATCATCGGACCCTGCTTTATCGAAGGTAATTTAAACGGGGTAACGTACCTTTGAGTTTTTAAGGGGGTATCTCGTACCTACTTTACGTAATTTGTTTCCCAGCAGACGTAATCCTGGAGGTTTTAATGAAAGTTTATGGTTTCAGCAGGATGGTTCACCTCCACATTATGCTGCAGATTTTAGAAGGTACCTAGATGCAATTTTTCCGAACAGGCCAGCGAGGTTACCAGATTTCAATCCTTTGGATTATTTTATGTGGGGCCATCTGAAGAATGTTGTGTATCAAACGAAACCAGCAAATATTCAAGAATTAAAACAGAGGATTCGGACAGCAATAAACAATATTTCTCAAGACACAATAAACAAGATTCAACAAGAATTTGTACAACGTTTGGGTTACTGTCAAATATAGCAAGGGCTGTAGTTCGAACATTTATAAAGTCATGTATTTCATCATATTCTGTCCGCTAGACAATAAGTATTTTTGATAATATTGTTAATTTAACTAACGCGTTACTTTATGAACACACACAAAACTGTTGTATTTTTGTAATCAGCTCAGCTAGAGTAATCCGAAAATTGAGACAAAATGGTGGTGTTCCATTTAAAAAAAAAATGACGATAACGTCATTACTCAAAAGTAATTCACCCTGTATATTATTTTAAAATACGGTAAATTAAAATCAAAAATCGACGTGTTTCAGGATTATTTCTTAAAATGCTCTGTTTAGCTAAAAAAGAATTTGTTCCATACTTTACGGACACAGTGTGTTATAGTTAATGTATAACATTAACTTACATAACAAAAAAAAAACAATTTTTAAACAAAATGTACCTAGTGGAATAGTTCATTTTTGTAAAAATTCATAGGTGGTTATAATAATTTAGCCAGGGACTGTATGCATAGAAAGGATCAAGTTTGGAGATCAACATCAGGGAATAATATATCTGTTATAGTCAAAGCCCAAATTTCATGCACTCCTAGGTTTGACCAGGCAATCCTCAGGTCTGACTGACGATCTTAGTCAAAGCCCGAAATAAATTACAGTTTCGACCTTTGACTAGTCAATCCTAGGAGAGACTAAGTTGGTCAGGCAACGGTCGAAATTTAATTTTATGAAATCGGGGTTTGAGTCAAACCCCGATCAGCTATTAAAATGTCGTAACTTGTTAGATTACTTTTAATAAAGCGTCATTTTTTAATTTTAATGTTTATTAGTTTTATATTGTCACATGTTTTATAAAATAGTGTTTATTCTCACATGTTGAGGCATTATGGCATTTAGAGTTGCACAATACGTTAGACCTTTTTTACACATAATTAAGAAGAGTTCTTATTATTGCAATAGCATTTTATAAAGCCTTGTCCTCCAAATTTAGAATATGTTGTACTAAGTTCTCTTAGAGACAGCTTAACTTCTGGAACATCTTCGAAATTAAGAAAATTTTCTTTGCATTCTCTTATTTGATTTCTTGAAAAAAGAATGTTTATTGTTCCGTATTTCGTACCAACTCTATATAAACCGTCAATTGTTTTAGCTTTTATGACACTCAAAATATTTCGAGCATCTACTTTGGCTATATCAAAGCTGGGGTATTGTTATTTACACAGACAGAAAAGATTAAAATAAATATAGGAAAGGCGATTGAAGGTCTTCATGCCCAGGCTAATGCTATGAAACAATTAAGTGAAAAAAAATTTCCTCCAATTTCGATCGGAAAAACTGTAACAATACCTATCCCCGGCTTTAATGAGCCAAAGGAGATGCTCGAAATATTTTGAGCGTCATAAAAGCTAAAACAATTGACGGTTTATATAGAGTTGGTACGAAATACGGAACAATAAACATTCTTTTTTCAAGAAATCAAATAAGAGAATGCAAAGAAAATTTTCTTAATTTCGAAGATGTTCCAGACGTTAAGCTGTCTCTAAGAGAACTTAGTACAAAATATTCTAAATTTGGAGGACAACGCTTTATAAAATGCTATTGCAATAAGAACTCTTCTTAATTATGTAAGTGTAAAAAAGGTCTAACGTATTGTGCAACTCTAAATGCCATAATGCCTTAAGATGTGAGAATAAACACTATTTTTTTTTATTTTAACTACGATAATATAAAAATAATAAACATTAAAATTAAAAATTGACATTTCATTAAACCTAATCTAACAAATTAAGACATTTTAATAGCTGATCGGGGTTTGACTTGTCAAACCCCGATTTCATAAAATTAAATTTCGACCTTTGCCTGACCTACCTAGTCTCTCCTAGGTTTGACTAGTCAAAGGCCAAAATTGTAATTTTTTTTTTTTTGAAAAATGGCTTTGGCAGAGTCAATTAGCCAGACTTGTTTGTGATTGATTGCAGATTCATAGTCATAAATTTCTTATAAACATAAGTACATTCTACAATATTATTTTTATAGATACATTGGTACATTGTGTAGCTTTTTTTTTATTTTGTTTTTTTTTAATTATTTTACTGTTTTTTTTTAATATATATTTTAATTTGTGCGAAACACTTCTTTTTTTTATGTTTGTTTCTATTTTTTTTTCTTTTTTTTTATGTTTGTTTCTATTTTTTTTTTCTTTTTTTTTATTTATTATTTTTTTGTTATTATTTTATGTTTTTTTTATATATATATATATATATATTTTTTTAAATTTTTTCAAACCACATTAACAAATTATGCCTATTATATTACGTTTACAACTTGTATTTACATAATTTAACATGTTTATAAATGAGATGAAGAATTTCCATATCATTTGTAAATATTAAAGTATTAAGGTTTATTGGGAAAAAACATTTTAAATCTTTTAATTCTTTATAAAGGTCGTTTATGTTATTTATGTTTAAATGACATTCTAATATGACATGTGTTAGATCTCCGATTTTGCCACAAGTACAATTGGGAGTATCTGACAAGCCGATTCTATGCATGTAATATGGCGTAAGAGCATGATTGGCTCTCAGCCGATTAATGGTCTTTATAAAATGTCTGTTATATTCTGTGTAAAACCATCTTTTGAGAATATCCTAGGGTTACAATGAGCAAAATTTGAGCCAGTATTACATTCTCCGTAATGCAATTGCCAATTATTTTTAAGTTTTTGTCTGCTAATTATTTTAAGCCAATTATTTTATTGCCAATTAATCTGTATTTAAACTGTAATTTATTTCGGGCTTTGAGTAAGACCTGAGGATTGCCTAGTCAAACCTAGGAGTGCCTGAAATTCGGGCTTTGACTATAACATGTCAACTAATAGTGCAAGTACGGGAAAATTAAATAATGCCTACTGATTGGTATGAGGCCCGCATATGCCCGCTACGTAAAAAAGGAGACAAATTGAAGTGTGACAACTATAGAGATATAGTTCTGGATGCTACTACTATATAAGATACATAGAATGGTAGAAGCTTGGACTCTGAAAGCCCAATCCGTAAAAAACTTGAAGGCATTCGAAATGTGGCTATATAGACGTATTCTGAAAATTCCTTGGACTACAAAAATCTCAAACGACGAATCGGACATGGCAGGAAGCTTATGAACACGATTAAAATAAGAAAAACATTGTATCTGGGCTACATACTTGGAAACGATAAATACTCTCTGCTACACGTCATCATGCAAGGAAGAGTAGAAGGAAGAAATGGATATCTATCACTTGCGTAGGCCTATTAGTTAATTTTTATAATAATAGAAGTAAAAATATCTATGTACGTAAATAAAGTAAGGATCAACCTGCAACGCGGAAATTGCAATAAAAATTGTTTTACAATATCCGCATACGCATGACTTTCACGTAATTGATCAACAGCGAGCGTCGTCGTTAAATAAAAATTAAATAAATCCACTTGACCTTACGGGTTCTCATCAATGGATTTACACGTACCTCTCGAATCAAAAGTACTTTTAATCAGTTTCGAACACGACCAGTAGCGGTTCCTGAAATGGCTAATGTACCAGTTTTCCTGCTTTTTTCCATCATTGATCATTGTAATTATTGTTAATGATTTTTCAAAGAGACAAAAAGTTACTTGGAAATGCGGTTGGATTTAGTACTCGCGGTGATAATTAATATCAAGGAAAGTTTAAAAGGTATGCGAAAATAAAAAAATGTATAGTATTGTATTAAGGAAGGAAGTAACGCCGATTTCTAGATTAAGTAGAAGAATACGCCGGTGATGATAGCTTGTTGGTACATATCTTTTTTTGAATAAAGCTTAAACATTTGGTGAGAGCAAATTTACTCTTTGTATTATGCTAAAAACACGAGACATCCAAAGCAACGCCAACAAGGAAACAGATGGGACATTTCAAGGCTCGATCTACCTGATAATGAACGCCAATATCAGTCACTGATCCAAAATAAATTGCAGACAATGGAAGAAGAAGAGACATCAACACCAGAATTGACCATAGACCAGAAATTGCAAAATATAACAAACGCCATAGAAAGCGCCGCAGCGGAAACGATAGGGAAACAAAAGAATAACAAGAAGAAAAACCAGTGGTTTGACCAGGAGTGCGAACAAAGCTTACAGCAGAAAGCAATCAAGAGGCTGTAGCTACTAACGCGACCTACAGAAGAGAACAGGGAAGACTACAACAGAGTAAGGACTCAAACGAGAAGACTTTTGAGAAGAACAAAGAAACAGTACCTAGAAGCACGAATACAGCAACTCGAGGAGGAACATAGAACCGGTCAGTCTAGACAGTTTTATAGGGACATAAAAACAATGACGGGCAACACGATCAACAGCCCAAGATTTATAAAAGACGATGCAGGACAATTGCTCACTGACGACGAAGAGATAAGCCGCCAATGGAGAAAGTATTTTGAGCAACTCTTAAGTACAGAAAACCCCACAACGACAGGGCAACAAAGACAGTACCAGTTAGCCGAACCTGAAATACCAGGGCCCACACTAGCTGAAGTAAAGTCCGCAATTTCGTCCCTAAAAAACCGTAAAGCCCCAGGCCCAGACGGCATACAGGCGGAACTACTAAAAAAAGGGGGAGACAAACTACATCTTGAGATATATCATCTTATAAGAGAAGTCTGGGAAAGAGAAGAAATACCGAAACACTGGCATGAAAGCCATATAATACCTATTCACAAGAAGGGAGACAAACAAATATGTCGGAACTATAGAGGAATATCTTTAATTAATACAACATACAAGATTATATCCATAATACTGTTTAGAAGATTAACTCCATACGCAGAGGAAATAATAGGCGACTACCAAAGCGGATTCAGACCGGGAAGGTCGACTATAGACCAGATCTTCGTCCTACGCCAGGTGTTGGAAAAAAACTGGGAATTCAACCGCGATGTACACCAAATCTTCGTGGACTTCAAACAAGCTTACGATTCTGTTAGCAGAGAAGCATTGTGGGAGACTATGGTAGAAATGGGAGTACCTGGAAAACTGGTACGATTAGCAAAGGTGAGCACGGAGAACGCTTCCGCACGAATCAGAGTCGGCAGCAACACGTTGGAGGAATTCCTCATTGACACCGGACTTAGACAAGGAGATCCTCTCGCCCCCCTGCTGTTTAACTTCGCACTGGAACATGCAGTAAGGAAAGCTCAGCCACAACTGACAAACGGATTTGCCGCCCAAGGATCAAAAATACTATTAGCCGACGTGGACACAATTGCACAATCCACCAGAGATGCAAAAGAAGTTTTCACCCTATTCGAGAACGGAGCCAAGGAAGTTGGTCTTAAGGTCAACGAGGACAAGACCAAGTACATGGTGGTTACGAAGAACCCAAGACCAAGGGTTAGACAAAACGTAACAATTAATGAATACAATTTTGAAGTCGTCAAAGAATTTAAGTACTTGGGAGCGATCATAACATCTGAAAATAACTATGAAAAGGACGTGGCAGCCAGGATTATTGCAGGAAACAGGGCATATTACTCGTTAAGGACCCTACTTAAATCAAAAATACTCTCAAGACCAGCAAAAATAAGAGTATATAAGACAATAATTCGTCCCACAATAACGTATGGAAGCGAAACCTGGACTCTGAATCAGCGGGAAACAACAAAATTACTGGTACTTGAAAGAAAGATACTGCGGACTATCTATGGGCCTTGCAGAGAAGAGACAACAGGAGAATGGAGAAGAAGACACAATGATGAACTCCAGACAATATACGGAGATGAAAACATAGTACGCTACATTAAATCAAACAGAATACGATGGGCGGGTCACGTACTAAGATCAAGTGACGAAAGACTTCTAAACGCCACATTCTGGGAAAGGCCCGTTGGAAAAAGGTCAGTTGGTCGCCCAAGAAAGAGATGGAAGGACGCAGTAGCCAGCGATCTACGCAAAATGGGAGTACAGCAATGGGAAATAGCTGCTCAGGACCGACAACAATGGAGGGAAATAGTAAACGCGGCCAAGACTCACATAGAGTTGTAGAGCCAAATGATGATGATGATGATTATGCTAAAACTCTTTTCTTATTTGGCCACCTTCTCGAGTGTTCTATTGTCTTTCTTGCATCGATCAGCCACTTACTATTTTAGCGTTTTTTAGTGAAAAGCATTTCGTGCTTATTTAAATATTTTATCGCCAACCGTCACTAAAGTCATTCATTATTGTACTAATTTGCTCTCATTTGCGGCAGTAAAGTAACACTTTACTGTACTAAAAGAAGAATTTTCCTTTACCTGCCGCGATTATTAATCAAATTAACCGAGATTGAATGTAAGTGATCGATGGCAGTAATCGATTATTTATTTGAGTGAAGTTAAAATTTATTTACTTTATTTTTAATTATTAAAAATATCGTACAAAATTTTCGTTATTATTGATTAAATTTATGTCAAAAAGTGAAATTTGTAGTAACTAATTTGCAATTATATTCATACAAAATAAATAAAAACTTTACAGATTTGGTAATTAGGTATTCAATATTTATCGATTAAACATCGAAACGGACCATTATGCAAAAGCATTCTGTCATTACTGTCATACGAAATTTTTATTTCGTCTAAAATTAAAAAAAAAATGACTATTATTTTATAAAATTATTACTATTAATTTTTTGTATGTTTGTACAATAAAAATATTCAACAAAATATGACTATTTATTTAGATTTTCTACGATTAATTAAGGGAAAAGCAACTACGAAAGGCTACAGTTCATAAACAGTGACGTAAATATTAACGTTATTTTTAATTTTTGGGTATTATTTTAAGTATTAAAATTATATCTGCAACATCTTTAAGCATTTTTATTAATATGTAACATAACACAACTGTTAACATTTAAAGGGTGTTTTCTCAAAACATTTTGGTGGGCTCAGGCATGCTATTTTTTGGCTTTTTAGTAACACTGATGATGGATTTCTTAATCCGAAAACGTTCTGTTTTAATGTAACCCTTATTTAGGGAATTTTAAAATATGTAAACCTTTTACAACAAATCTCGTATTTTTGTGATTTATGGTATATAGCCAGCTAGAGGAAGTTTATTTTCGTGGATTTTATTAAAATTAGTTTAATATTTAAATAAAAAATACAATTAAACTGTTTAAAATATATTTATTTCGTTGAAATCATAATAACAGAAGTATAACTTCTTAAGGTATGATTCCAACATCGACGGCAGACGGCAACTGCAGGGCGGCAGTTGCAGTTATCGCCAGGACGACGACATTACTTTGCACTATTAATTTGTATATTTCTTAGCAACTGACGGACACCAGTTGCTAATAATTATACAAATTAATAGTGCAAAGTAATGACGTCGTCATGGCGACAACTGTAACTGCCGCTTGCAGTTGTCGCCTGCCGTCGATGTCGAAATCGTGCCTTAACGTGCGTACAAAGTACATACACACACTATTTTTTCATTATAGTCTAGTCGCAACATGGGGGGTCCCGTGGACACTTTAAGTTCGCCGCGATTTGATGGTGGTATTATAGGTTTTTTGGGTCGCTGAATCCAATGGAAGTGGTCTGGAAGCCCAAATGTGGTGCGTTTAATTGTTATTAACAAATAATTGTAAAATTAGGTGTTTTTCAGGAATTATTAGAAGCCCTGTAAATAAAATGTTGCTCACCACATTTTCCATTATACATCTTCTTCTTCTTCTTTTTTCATATGTACATAATATACCAAATTATCAGGATTAATAAGTTTAGAGGTTAATTTTAGTTTCACAGATAAATTTCATTAAACAATCATATACAGAGAGAGTCTGTAAAGTGGAATAAATTCAATATCTCAAATACTAATTGTTTTTTTGGAAAATGCTCAGACCCGTCGATTAGTATTTCAAATTGTCCTTTTTGACATTCAATAAAAATGTATACAGGTTGTCCCAATTTAGAGATATGACGTCATCGTCGATTTTCTTAAATGGCAACACTGTCATTTTGATAGCTAATTTGATAGGGTTTGTAAAGTTATACATAACTGCAAAATATCAAATTTTTATTCTCTACCATTTACAAGATAATAGAAAATAACAAAGTTATATCTGTAATTTGGAATATATTCAATAATTAAAATACTAACTGTTTTTTTGAAAAATGCTCAGACCCGTCGATTAGTATACATATAATAATAATGTATACAGGGTGTCCCAATTTAGACATATGACGTCATCGTTGATTTTCTTAAATGGCAACACTATCATTTTGATAGCTATTTTGATAGCGTGTGTAAAGTTATACACATCTGAAAAATTTCAAAATTTTATTCCCTACCATTTACAAGATAATAAAAAATAACAAAGTTATGAAGAACAAGAAGTAATCAAATAATAATTAAATTTATTTATTTCAATTAAGCAAATGCTCATAACGTTGCCCATTGACAATTTGACAATAATTGAGGGCAACATTATGAGTTTTTGCTTAATTTATTGAAATAATTAAATTCAATTATTAGTTGATTACTTCTTTTTGATAACTTTGTTATTTTTTATTATCATCTAAATGGTAGAGAATACAAATTTGAAATTTTGCAGTTGTGTATAACTTTACACACCCTATCAAAATAGCTATCAAAATGACAGTGTTGCCATTTAAGAAAATCAACGATGACGTCATATCTCTAAATTGGGACACCCTGTATACATTATTATTATATGTCAAAAAGGATAATTTGATATACTAATCGACGGGTCTGAGCATTTTTCAAAAAAACAGTTAGTATTTTAATTATTGAATATATTCCAAATTACAGATATAACTTTGTTATTTTCTATTATCTTGTAAATGGTAGAAAATAAAAATTTGATATTTTGCAGTTATGTATAACTTTACAAACCCTATCAAATTAGCTATCAAAATGACAGTGTTGCCATTTAAGAAAATCGACGATGACGTCATATCTCTAAATTGGGACACCCTGTATACATTATTATTGAATGTCAAAAAGGACAATTTGAAATACTAATCGACGGGTCTGAGCATTTTCCAAAAAAACAATTAGTATTTGAGATATTGAATTTATTCCACTTTACAGACTCTCTCTGTATATTCTTGCTGTTCAGAGACAATAGATAGGATATATTGAAAGGTGGAAAAACATTACATTTTATTAAATCTTGGATTAAATTATATGTGCATGGAATGTATTTTGCGCACTCAAAGAAAGTGTGATTCAAGTCACCAACCTTCTGACATTCTGTACAAAGATTTGAATCAAAAATTTTAATTCTTGCTAGATGTAGAGGGAAACATGCATGTCCAAACTTCATTATAATTAATGTTGTTGTATATCTTCGAGGTACTACATAATTTTTAAACCAATATATATTTGGAACAGAAGGTTGAATCAGTGAATACTGAGATTTGGATTGTTTACAAAGATCTCGCCATGATTGACTCCACTGATTTTTAACTCGATGCTTAATAGTGTTAACTAAGTCAAATATGCAAAACTTACTATTATGTGAAGTACCATATTCAATAGCTTTGTTAGCCAAACTATCAACATATTCATTATGCGTTAGTCCTATATGAGCCTTAACCCATAAAAATACTCTTCTTTTATTTTTATGAATATCAAAAAGGATTTTCTTAATTAGTAGGATATATTTATATATTTGAATTGTTATTGGGAAAATCTATAGTTTGAATAGCAAGAAGAACAGAGAGTGAATCGGAAATAATTGTTGCAGATATATCTTCTGATTCTTTAAAATATTGCAGGGCCTCATAAATTGCTATGGCTTCAGCACTGAAGATAGAACAATCATGGCCTAACTTAAATATTTTTTCTGTTTTATTAGCAGGTATGAAAAAGGCACATCCAGTGCCAACTAACGTCTTAGATGCATCTGTATTTATATTTACAGAATCTGGTCAATTCTCTAAGAGTGTTCTTAAGATGTTAGAGCTAATATTACTGTTTTCATGGTAACTTGGTTTTACTAATTTAACTGTATGTAAAAAAGAATGAAAATCTTCAAGTCCAAAACTATCAATCACGTTATAATCACAGTCAAAATTTGACAGATCTCGAAAAGCCTCGCAAAGTGGAGGAGAGTTCTTTAGTTTCCAGTATTTATTAGTTAAATCCGCTACATTCAGCTTGTTAATATTTTGGTAAAGACCGATATTTAGGTAACGAATTTTCATTTAAAATTTCTGGCTGAGATATTTCCTTCTATAATTGAGTGGAATTTTTAAAGCTTCTACATGTAAAGCTTTATTTGGAGTTGATTTCATAGCTCCCAAACAGATACGGAGTCCTAAGTTCTGTACAACGTCTACTTTGTTTAAAATATGTTTAGAAGCTGAGCCATATAGAATACTACCATAATCAATTATAGATCTAATATATGATCGATAGAAAAGCAAGGAAGTTTCAACATCAGCTCCCTACCAAATCCTTGAAATTGATTTAAGAAAATTTAGACCCTTATTACATCGATTTATCATAAAGTCAATATGTAATTTCCAAGTCAATTTACGATCCAAAATCATTCCCAAATACTTAGTGGAAGAAGCAAATGCGTAGTCGTAGCCATTAAGTTTTAAATTCTCTATTTTTGGGATATTATGTCGAGTGAAAATACAGACAGTAGATTTATTTTGAGCTATTTCGAATCCGTTTTGATTGAACCATAAATTAACACAACATTGAATTCGTCCTAAGGTTTGAACCGAGTTATCATAAGTTTTGGCCTGTGAATACAGGAGAAAATCATCAGCATATTGTATTATTTGAAATTTAAAAATGTCAGTAGGGACTTTATGCAAATCCGCAGTATACATATTAAACAAAAGGGGGCTCAATACTGATCCCTGTGGTAGTCCTAAATTATTATATCTAGGACCTATCAGTTTATTATTATTAGTTCTTAGATATATCTTTCTGCAGGAATAAAAATTATAAAGACTTCAGCCAACTGAGGCGGTATATGAAAATGTTTTATCAATTTTTCCTTTAAAATGTCAAGAATGACATTGTCATATGCACTTTCAATGTCTAAGCATATAGTAGGTAAATAGGTGTTGTTGGAAAATGTGTTTTGAATATCTGTTACTAGTGTAGAAAGTGCGTCTAAAGTACCATATCCTTTTTTATAACAAAACTGAAAATCTGGAAGAAGTTTATTTTTTTCTAACCACCATTCCGACCTGTGTTTTATCATTCGTTCTATAGTTTTCAACATGCAGGACATAAGAGAAATCGGTCTATATGACTGAGCCAAATTTGAGTTTTTACCTGGTTTTAATATTGGTAAAACAATTACATCCTGACATTGATCAATAACTGATTTATTGCTGATTACACAATTAAAAATATCCAATTAAGTTTGGCAATTTTAGGGAGATGTTGAATCATTGGATATTTAATATTATCAAATCCTGGACTCGTGTTAGTACGATTTTTTAGAACATATTCTAGTTCTGTTAGATTAAAAGGTTCTAGTAAACAATGGCTTTGCTTATCTGAAATATAATTATGAGTATTAGGTGGTTTAACAGATGGCGGAGCAATTTTATCAAAGATTTCATCCTCTAAGGTGTTATCCAAATTGTATGCATTTGGAATTGATTTTCTATTTAGTTTTCTGGCTTGCTTCCACAACGTTGTAGTTGGAGTATTTTTGTTTAGAGAAGACACAAAATCTTTCCAACTCTTTTTAGCTATCAATTTTAGATTCTTCTTAGTTTTAGCCATGAGCTTGATTGACACTTTATATAATTTTTAAAATTAGCATTTTTTTATATTCTGTCAGTGCTTCTTGCCTTTCTTTAATAATTGAGGGATCAGTTGGTTAAGTCAAAATTCATGGCTCTAAATGTATGCAGAAGTTTTAGAATGTGCGCCAAAAAAATGTTCAGAACCGCTGTCTCCATAGACACCCTTCTTGCCTTTGACCGTTCTTCTTTAAGTGCCGTCTCCCAATAGGATGTTGGATATCATCGTCACTATCTTTACTCTATCTACTGCTGCTCGGAAGAGTTCTATAGAACTGCATTTAAACCAATTCCTTAAATTCTTCAACCATGACACTCACCTTCTTCCTACATTCCTTCCTCCTCTTATCTTTGAATGAATTTGACCTTTGCGTTGGTCTGTTACAATTCTCAGAAATCTGTTTTGCCAATTTTAGTTCGTCTATTATTTCTAATTTTTCATGTCCTTGTTATTTTAGAAAAAGTTGAGCTCAAAAACGAATCTTTCGAATCGAATATTTTAGACTTTTCAAGATATTCTTCTTTTCCCTGGTCCTCTCTTTCCAAATACATACCTTGCTCTGAACAATGAGTTACACCAAACCACGTCTCTGTTCATTCCTCATAACATTGCCAAGATATTCTAATTTGCGCTCTTTGATTGTGTTAATAGTCTCGCATTCCTTGCCCATTCTAAGTAAGTCCTTAACATTAGTCACACGATCCACCCACGACATTCTCAAAATGCTTCACAACATCTCGAAAGCCTCGAGTTTTCTTAAAGAAGCTTCAAGAAAGTGTCCAGGTCTATACTCCGTGTCGTAGAAAATACGAGCATTTGGTGATAGAGATTTTGCTACCAAGCGGTAAATCGTGACTTCCGAAAAGAGACTTCATCGTTACAAACTCTGATTTTGCTTTTCCTATGCGTTGTTTTATTTCAATAACGTGGACCCATTGGCTGCTTATGTTGGTATATATAAGGGTGTCCAGAAACTCTACCGACAAACGAAGACAGGAGATTCCTCAGATAATTTTAAGACAATTTAACCCAATTCATCTAGTCCGAATATGCTTCCTAAGGGAGCTAGAGCTCTTTGAAAATGGCGTCTTGTAATTAGTTTTTCTTAAATACCTCCAGAACGCTTCTAGTTAGAAAAACAAAAATTTGTACGCATATTTATCTTCCAGAGATAAATCGATTCCATCCATTGCGAATTTATAGTACCGGTCATAGGCATCCGTTTTGGGTAGGGTAACGGTTATTTTATCGCATAACTTTTTTATCTTTACTATTTAAGCATCTTTCACTTTGGATTATTAAATTGTGAGGTATGCTAGTACTAAAATGTACTCTTGATTTAAGTCAGTAGAACACACCGTTTTCTAGAAAAATCGATTTGAAAATTTTTCGTCTCTTGAATTTAAAAAAAAAATTGAAAAATTTTTTGAAAAAAAACGGTGTATTTTACCAACTTGAAGCAAGAGGAACTTTTACTACTAGAATACCTCATAATTTAATAATTTAGTGTCAAAAATGCTTAAAAATTAAAGACAAAAGAGTTATGCGATAAAATAACCGTTGACCTACCCAAAACCGACGCATATGACCGATGCTCGAAATTCGCAATTAATGAAATCGATTCATTTCTGGAATATAATTGAACGTATATAGTCTGGGCTGATTATCGGAGAATAGGCCATTTTTGGGAAAAGTTATTTACCAGCAATTTTATTGCTGGAATCGAAGCTTGTGATTATATATATTAATAATATAGGTATGCAAAGTCCGCAGATAGTGTGCTACTTTTTTTATAAACAAAATGGCGCCGACAAATCGTATTTTTTTCAATTATAGCTCTATAACTCCTAAGATTTTAACTTTACAAAAAAAAACACTCAAATAAAAATTCACCGCAATTAAATTCTGCATAGAAATATGTTTTTTCCGATCTGCTCCGACGAAAATTTTCCTCGGAAAATCCGGGTTTTCCCAACAAAATCTTTAATTTTCAAATAAAGTTTTAGATAAGTAATTATCTACCAATAATTAAATAATTTGGTGACTTAAAAGCTTCTTAGTTTGGATCATAGTTCCAGAAGCTGGTGAAAATTGAACGAATATTTTAGTAACAATTCAATTGTAAATTAATAATTTACGGTCGCAATAATAACCAAAATAATTATGATACACTGATCAAACTTTGAAATCTTATAAAGATGATATGCCTTTTTAATATTTTGTCGACAAAATATAATTTTTTTATTTTTTTGCATAATCTTAAATGTTTCAAAAAAATAGTTATAAACAAATTAACGTTTATCAGAAAGTTTTTATTATGTTCTAATTTTAAAAAATAGTTAAAATGCGTATTTCAAATATCTTGAAAATGAATGCTTTAAAACTTTTTTACAACCATTTGCAAAAAAGTTATGAAACAGAAAAGTAAACATACGATTACTGCGTTATTTATAATTTTTTTTTAATTCTTTCAAAGCGTAAAAGTGAGTTTAAAGTACAAGCTAATTACTTACAAAAAATAATGATTATTAGTTTAATGGTTATATTTTAATTAAAGATTATAAATATTTTTTTTGTAATTTACACGCGCGAAAGTAGACTAATACAGTACGGTAGCTATGTATTATGTATTATACCCGTCCACATACACAACTCGCGCGAGTTTAAAGCGTGTCAGTCGCTTCGAGTGAACATCTCCGGCTCTGTATCAAGCCTAATTTCGCGCTAAAAATTACAAAAAAAAGGAAATTTAATCTTTGATTAAAATAGAACCATTGAACTAATATTTGATATTTTTTGTGAGTAATTAGATTGTACCACATACTTACTTTTAAGCTTTAAAACAATTAAAACAAATTATAAACAACGGAACAATCGTATATTTATTTTGCTGTTTCATAACTTTTTTGCAAATGGTTGGAACATTTTTTTGAAGCATTCATTTTCAAGACCTTTGAAATACGCATTTTAAGTATTTTTTTAAAATTAGAATATAATAAACAATTTCTGAGAAATGTTAATTTGTTTATAACTATTTTTTTTAAACATTTAAAGATTATGCAAAAAAATAAAAAATTTATATTTTGTCGACAAAATATTAAATAGGCATCACATCTTTATAATCTTTCTAAGTTTGATCAATGTCTCATGATTATTTTGGTTTTTATTGCGTCTGTAAATTGTTAATTAACAATTGAATTGTTGCTAAAATATTCGTTTAATTTTCACCGACTTCTGCAGTTATAATTTATACCAAGAAAGCTTTTATTTCACCAATTTATTTAATTATTGATAAATAATTACTTGCCCAAAAAATTTATTTGAAAATTCGAGATTTTGTTGGGAAAATCAACATTTTCCAAGGAAAATTTTCGTCGGAGGAAAGCGGGAAAAATATGCCTATATGTAGAATTAAATTGGGGTAAATTTTTATTTGAGTGTTTTTGGTGTAAAATTAAAATCTTCGGAGTTATAGACCAATAATTGAAAAAAACACGATTTGGGGGCGCCATTTTGTTAATAAAAAAAGTAGCACACCATCTGCGGACTTTGCATACCTATATTATTAATATATAGGATCATAATATTCGATTACAGCAATGAAATTGCTGGTAAATAACCTTTCTTTGTAGTTTGCTAATTATACCAGCGTATTATAACTATTTTTTTTTTTTCAAAATTTAATAATTATGCAAAAAAACGAAAAATTTATATTTTGTCGATAAAATATTAAATAAGCATCTCATCTTTATAATCTTCATAAGTTTGATCAATGTATCATGATTATTTTGGTTATTATTACGATCGTAAATTGTTAATTAACAATTGAATTGTTGCTAGAATATTCGTTTAATTTTCACCGGCTTCTGGAATTACAATATATACCAAGAAAGCTTTGATGTCAATAAGTTATTTAATTATTGATTAATATTTACTTACCTAAAACTTTATTTGAAAATTAGAGTTTTTGTTGGAAAAACCCGCATTTTCCGAGGACAATTTTCGTCGGATCAAATCGGGAAAAACATATCTCTATGCATAATTTAATTGCGGTCAATTTTTATTTGAGTGTTTTTGTTGTAATGTTAAAATCTTTGAAGTTATAGAGCAATTATTGAAAAAAATACGATTTGTCGGCGCCATTTTGTTTATAAAAAAAGTAGCCCACTATCTGCGGACTTTGCATACCTATATTATTAATATATAGGATCTTATAATTCGATTCCAGCAATAAAATTTCTGGTAAATAACTTTTCCATGAATTTTGCTAATTAGCCCAGTGTAATAGTCCAGAAAGCCACTGCGCATCCGCTAGGAAAAATATTCTAATTCGGATTTTTTGCACAATCTTACTCTTAACAAATTTGCATGTTGCCAGGACCAAAAGTTAGTCAAAAATTTTTTAAACGTTTTTTTTTGTTTTTTCCTTAAATTATTATTTTTGCGCGCAACAAATTTTTTTTAGGTTTTTTGGATCATTCCAAACAGAAAACGTCTTTAGTGACTTTTCTCTAAAGTTGATAGTTTTTGACATATAAGCGATTAAAAATTGAAAAATTGCCAAATCGACCATGTTTAACCCTCAAAAACTATGTGAAAATCTGAAAATTTGAATGTTGCCAAGGTAAGTAGATATTCTTTAAACATCGATTGATGAAATGCCGAAGAGTTTTTTGCAATACAATATTCAAAACTCCTTTGTTTTTTAATTGCTAATCAGGCGTGCGCGACACTATTTTCCACCGTTGCATGTGTATACAGTATGGTGCAAATGAAAGAAATAAATTTGTTATTTCGTAAACCGGCGACTTTAAAGAAAAATCCCGAAACAGGTCGATTTTTATTTTTAAATTATGATATTGTGGCATATATGGTATAATAGTGACGTCATCCATCTGGGCGTGATGACGTAATCGATGATTTTTTTAAATGAGAATAGGGGTCATGTGACAGCTCATTTGAAAGGTTTTTCAATTCTCTATTCAGTAATATAAACATTTACATAATTACTTATATAGGGTGTCCAAAAAAATTTTATTAAATTAAATTATTTGACAAATTGACAAAAAATTAAATTATTGGACACCCTGTATAAATAATTATGTAAATGTTTATATTACTGAATAAAGAATTGAAGATTCCCCCCTATTCTCATTTAAAAAAATCATCGATTACGTCATCACGCCCAGATGGATGACGTCACTAGTATACCATATATGCCACAATATCATAACCTAAAAATAAAAATCGACCTGTTTCGGGATTTTTCCTTAAAGTCGCCGGTTTACGAAATAACTAATTTATTTCTTTAAATTACACATTAATGTAAATACACATGCAACGGTGGAAAATAGTGTCGCGTATGCTTGATTAGCAATTAAAAAACAAAGGAGTTTTGAATATTGTATTGCCAAAACTCTTCGTCATTTCATCAATCGATGTTTAAAGAATATCTGCTTACCTTGGCAACATTCAAATTTTCAGTTTTTCACATAGTTTTTGAGGGTTAAAAATGGCCGATTTGGCAATTTTTCAATTTTTAATCGCTTATATGTCAAAAAATATCAACTTTAGAGAAAAGTCATTAAAGACCTTTTCTGTTTGGAATGATCCAAAAAACCTAAAAAAAAATTGTTCCATGCAAAAGAAATAATTTTAGGAAACAAACAAAAAAAAACGTTTAAAAAATGTTTGACCAACTTTTGGTCCTGGCAACATGCAAATTTGTTAAAAGGGGTCCTTTTTGAGTAAGATTGTGCAAAAAATCCGAATTAGAATATTTTTCCTAGCGGATGCGCAGTGGCTTTCTGGACTAGTACATAGTACAAGTTTTCGTTTTTCTAAATAGTTTTTTTTGAAATTTTTTTTTTTTATTTAAAAAACGAAAAATTTTCAAATCAACTTTTCCAGAAAACGGTGTATCCTATCCACTTAAAACAAGAGTACCTTTTAGTACAAGAATACCTCACAATTTAATAATCCAGAGTCAAAAATGCTTAAAAGTTAAAGACAAAAAAGTTATGCGATAAAGTAACCGTTACCCTACCCAAAACGGACGCCTATGACCGGTACTAGAAATTTGCAATGGATGGAATCGATTTATCTCTGGAAGATAAATACGCATACCAATCTTTGTTTTGCTAAATAGAAGCGTTCCGGAGGTATTTAAAAAAAATCTAATTACCAGACGCCATCTTCAAATAGCTCTAGCTCCCTTAGGAAGCATTTTCGGACTAAGTGAATTGGGTTAAATTGTCTTAAAATTATCTGAGGAATCTCCTGTATTCGTTTGTCGGTAGAGTTTCTGGACACCCTGTATAATACCAAAATAACAAGGTATGTGTACGATAGCTATCCACCCTGTCAATTGGTTGTTGGGTAATCAAAAGCAGGGTATTTAATATTTCTCGTGTAGTTATTATTTTTTTTATGGCATAGACTTGGGTGTCAATTAGCCAGTCACAACTTTTTGTTTTCTATTCATACATAAAGAAGGCAATGAGGTCCTTAGAGTTCCATAGCAAACTCTTCCACAGCTCTCTACTCAGTTCAAAAGCTGCAGCTGGCCGCTATGGACTGTCCAAGTTGCTCACCACATTTTTCCAATATTATTGTTATTATTGTTAACCATATAAATATTGAATGTAAATGACAAAATCTTTAAAATTAACATTTTTTTTAATGTATCAATATGTAGAAAAATTTATTAGACATAACAAAAGATCAGAATGCATAGTAAATCGGATGTCAGCTGACTTCGTGGAACTATTCCGAACATAAAAATAGATACAATTAAAAGCGTTTTTAATTGCTTTCCTTACTTGGTTTTATAGAGTTATAAATAATTAGTTGATAAGTATGATCGATGCAATTCCAAGAAATGATTTCAACTGTAATTATTATTACAATAATAATTATAAAGTAGAAGAATCTTTATGACTAAATTTTTAAAATAAACAAGTCATGTGCTATGTGTATAAACAAAATTTGTTCGATATGAAGTAGGTACATAGAAGCTATTATAATAAATAAAAGAGTTGGGTTGTAATTCTTACCAACTTACACGTTAATACAAGAGTCTTATGGTCTAAGAGCTAGCAACGTTTTCGAAAAAGTATTTTAAGACAACTAATTCTTTAATATATTGTTCCTTATGCTTGCTCGAACACTGTACCGGCCATCTGGCTGCTGATACAGGTTGCGTTTATTACTGCGCAGCACACCTGTACAGGTAAATAAAAAATCAGGGTGATTGATTAGTGTGATAAAGCTTAGTAGATCCGCTGTAGTAATAGACAGCAATAAAAGTTAATAACAAAAATTGTAGCCAACTTTGAGCTTCACATTACAAAATTAGTTAGAATGTTACAGGGTGTTCGATAACATAGTGGCAGACCAAACTTTTGTTTTTTTAAATGGTACACCCTATATTCTATTTTATATTCGAAATCTTCTTAATTTCCCCATCACAAAAATATTAGTCGGAGAGATAGAAGCGGATTTTGTGCGTGTTAAGTAATATGGAAAAACTATACGGGGATATGTTGAATTAGTTGTGTACATGACTTTCACCAACTACCGGAAACCAGAGTTGGGGCCGAGGGTAGTTATAAGGGGGTCAAAGTCGCGGATTTTATAATTTTTTTTATGACGCTCATGATCGAGATAGTGGACCAAAATTTGGGAATAAGTAGGTCATGACGTAACTAAGTAAAATCTCTAGGGGCGGAACGCTGCGTGGCCGACAAAGGGGTGGGGGTAGGGGTGAATACAAAAACTATAAGGGTTTTTTTGCGACGTTCGTGATTGAGATAGTGGACCAAAATTTGGGAATAAGTAGATCATGACATTACTAAGTAAAATCCCCAGAGCCGGAAACCAGAGTTAAGGGTGAGGGTAGTTATAAGGGGTCAATGTCGCCGTTTTTATTATTTTTTTTTTGTGACGCTCATGATCGAGAGAGTGCACCAAAATTTGGGAATAAGTAGGTCATGACGTAAATAAGTAAAATCTCCAGGCGTGGTACGCTGCGTGGCCGACAAAGGGGTGGGGCAGGGGTGAATACAAAAAATATAAGGGGTTTTTTTGCGACGTTCGTGATTGAGAGAGTATACCAAAATTTGGGAATAAGTAGACCATGACATAACTAAGTAAAATCCTCAGAGCCGGAAACCAGAGTTGGGCATGAGAGTAGTTATAAGGGGTCAAAATCGCCGTTTTTATTATTTTTTTGTGACGCTCATGATCGAGATAGTGCACCAAAATTTGGGAATAAGTAGGTCATGAGGTAACTAAATACAATCTCCAGGGGTGGAACGCTGCATGGCCGATAAAAGGGTGGGGGTAGGTGTGAATATAAAAAATATAAGGGGTTTTTTGCGACGTGCTAGATTGTGATAGTGCACCAAAATTTGGGAATAAGTAGACCATGACTTAGCTAAGTAAAATCCCCAGAGCCGGAAACCAGAGTTGGGGATGAGGGTAGTTTTAAGGGGTCAAAGTCGCAGTGTGTATTATTTTTTTTGTGACCCGGCACAACATTTGTCCCTCACGCAGCGTTGCGCCCCTGGAGATTTTACTTAGTAATGTCATGATCTACTTATTCCCAAATTTTGGTGCACTATCTCGATCACGAACGGCAAAAAAACCCCCATATATTTTTATACTCACCCCTGCCTACCACCCCTTTGTACCCCAAGCAGCGTTCCGCCCCTGAAGATTTTACTTAGTTACGTCATAACCTACTTACTCCCAAATTTTGGTGCACTATCTCCATCATTAGCACCACAAAAAAAAATAATAAAAACCGCGACTTTTACCCCTTATAACTACCCTCGTCCGCCACTCTGGTTTCCGCCTCTGAGAATATTACTTACTTATGTCATGGTCTACTTATTCCCAAATTTTGGTGCACTATCTCAATCACGAATTTTGGTGCACTCAATCACGAACGTCGCAAAAAACCCCTTATATTTTTTATATTCACCCCTACCCCCACCCCTTTGTCGGCCACGCAGCGTTGAGCCCCTAGAGATTTTACTTAGGTACGTCATGACCTACTTATTCCCAAATTTTGGTGCACTATCTCGATCATGAGCGTCATAAAAAAAATAATAAAATCCGAGATTTTGACCCCTTATAACTACCCTCGGCCCCAACTCTGGTTTCCGGCCGTTGGTGAAAGTCATGTACACAACTAATTCAACATATCCCCGTATAGTTTTTCCATATTACTTATCACGCATAAAATCCGCTCCCAGCTCTTAGACTATATGTTTGTTATGTTCTTTGTTAGTTTTTACCGTGCTATAAGTGTACACCAAATTGTAGTCCAATAACACTGTTTCAACACAAGACCACAACAGCATCGACTTTACTGTCATATTTTGGTTGAGTATGGATCTAAGTGAAACTCCTATCGCTTTATGCCATAAACTACTTGCTTTGTTGGTGTAGGGCAGTGGTCAGCAAAGTGCGGCTCCGGAGCTGCATGTGGCTTTGGTACAAATATCCATGGAAAGCACAATAATATATTTATTAAAAAAATTTGGTAGGAAAAAATTAAGTATATTCTATTTTGAGAAATAAACATTTGCAAACTTTAGCATTTGTAAAAAAATCCTCTTGATACTGCGATAATCCAGATGAAATTTTCTCCTTTTAAAATTGACAACTGGTAGCTTGGAAATACAATTGCTGGATTTAAAAACAAGGAAGTATTACAAGTGACGCTCTAAATTCCAACATATTTGTGTTGAATTGGAAATATTGAAGAAGAAAAAATGTGATCTTTCAACAAAATGATTTTCAACTCTTGGAATAGCATTTTTGATTCTTATGATTAGCTGAAAAATTCTGTGTTTAAGTTCTTTCCCTTTTCGGTTCTACATATCAATATATCAAAAAAAGAAATTTTGCGCCAAAAATTAAAAAAATAATACAATGTTTTAGGAAATAAAAACCCTACAAAATGAAAGAAAGTAGAAGTTTCTATAGAGATTCGAAACAAAATATATATTGCCAAAATACGAAAAAAAAACACGTTTTGATTTTTTTGCGGGTTATGAGTAGGGCTAGGGGTCTAAAAATTGAATACTTTTTGATGTAAAACAACATGGTATTTTTATTTTTGGAATATCGCTGGGGCAATTTTTCACTATCTTAACCTATAGTTTTATTTAGTGTAATAAAAGTTCACTGAACAAGTCTACCAATTTTGATTTGGCTCCTAATTTTGATTTGAAAATAGATTTGGCTCCCAATTTTTTTTCAATTGTTATAATGTTCATATTTGGCTCTTTGGCTAATAAGTTTGCCGACCACTGGTGTAGGGGCGCACCCGATAGATAGAAGCACCTGTCAAAATTACCCTTGAATTTGTTTTTTTTTAATTTATTTACGCTGTAACCACCAGGGTTATTAGCGATCTAAAAAATATAACAAAGGTAAAGTTAGTAAAGATTACAATAATTGATACAGTCCAGAGTCTTTGATAAAACTTATTGTGTTTTTAACGTTCGTGTTGATTTCTAAGGCTTCCTTTATATTCTTTGGGATAGCGTTCATTTTCCTGTTGCTTCATATGTTTTGCACTAAGTTAATATATGCTTCATGAAGAGTGATGTTTCACAGTTTTCACATATAGGCGGCACAGTTCGCGTAAATAGGTGTTTATGTTTGCGATGCACTCCACTAATTTTCTACGCACTTAACTACATATTTAAATTTTATTTCTGACTTCAGGTCATCGGAAGAAATCTCGTTAATAAGAATGGAGTCTTGGCTGAAGGATGCTAAATGGGCTAGTCTTTAGAGGAATTTACAGATGAGTCGGAATCTTCTCCCGACAATGTTGCCAGAGTTTTTATTACATCGCGTAAACCTATGTGTTTGCCAAGTTTTCCTATTAATTTGGTGCTTTTGGTTTTCATTCTTTTGTCGGTATAATATGGATGTAAGTCCGATAGAAACTTCATAAGTGCATGAGAGTCTTCTGAATATAATTTTGTTACGCTGATTATGTCTTTTGCTCCTTTTATATTTTCGAATAGATCCACTACTTATCGAAGCTTAGTAGTTGCATTTTGCTTTCTACATATTCTCTAACTGGTTCTAGTAATGTTTGAAGATTTTATGTCTCATTTTTTAAGTTTTTGTCATCGGTTTTGGTTTTTTTCTTTAATTGAAGTTTAGGTTTTTCGAAGTTGTCTTCGGTGGGTGGTGAGATTGGATCTTCTAAGGTTCTTTTTCCTGTTGCTTTGTTCGAAGTTATCTGGGGTTCGTGAGTATTCGTGTGTGTATTTTTATTTGCAGGTAAGTGTTGGCTTGTTTCAGGTGAGGTTGATTTTTGTGTTTGGGTATTAGAGGATGACTCAGACGATGTAGGTGTTGCGATTGTAGTGTTAACTGAAGAAGTGGTCACATGTGTGGGTTTGTTTTGTAGTGAAAGTTGTTGGGATGGGTTTATTGATAAATGTGGGATGACTACCGTTTGTGATGTGGTTTGAGAAGGCTTAGTAAGTGGAGGGAGTGGTATTTGAAATTGTCGGAGTATTTTGTAAATTATCTTGTTGGGTATGATTTATTGATGAATTTTGTCTTATCTCTGTTTGCACTGCATTATCATTGTAAGGATGGTTATAAGGGGAAATATTTGGACAATTAGCTGCCTGGTGTCCAGTTAATTTGCATTTGAAACATGTTTCGTTTTGGGCTATAAATATGCGGTATGATGTTTGTTCTTACTCGATGATAAAAGATTCAGGTAATACATGGTTGTCTGGCAAAGGTGAAATGAAAATTTGTCGTCGGAAGCTTAGAATATGACTGAAAGCAGAATTGGTTGCTCCTATTCGTAGGTATGATATATTTGAGAGAGGATTTAGACCTAGTTTTATTAATTCGTCTTTAATTAAGTTAGAAGGTATACTTGGACATACACCGGACAGAATTAAGCGGACTGATGGAGTTATTAATCTTCTTGCTTCTAGTATATTTCCATTTACTTTTAGCTTCTTTGTTTCTGCTATGAATTCATCTACTAAGTTTTTAGGTGATATATATATATATATATATATATATATATATATATATATATATATATATATATATGCATATTCTACCGTTTGATATACGGGATGCGAAAATTATATTTCTTGGTTCTATATGCTGACTCAATCCTTCAAGATAGTCATTAATTGTACAATTCTCTAGAGTGTTAAATAAAATAGCTTGTTCTCTGTCTGGGGTTAATATATTGCGTGGTTGGCTAACTGCTTTTGAATATGATGCAATTTGTTGCGGTTGACTTGAGGATGACATCTTTTAAATTTATTTAAAATCTAACATCGGTGCTGTTTTACAGTTTTCGCTGCAATACCCGTTCATGGGATTGGATAATATAAAGATAATTGTCGTGATTTATTGAAACATTCAAATCCAAACAGACCCAAATAATAAATTTTGTCTACTCACAATTAAAACATTCCGTATACAAATCACTTTTCACTAGTAGTTTTTACTTTAATTACTTTTAAATTTGTTTCTGTAATTACTATTTAACTAGCACGATAATTGAGTACCAAAAATACGTGTTACTTGGTCGCTTGCTGAACATCGAATCTCTTGAATTTGTTTGGCACTCAATAGATCATCATTCAGTCTTCGCTTGTCTACTGCTGGGCATAGATTTCCCTCATGGTTTTTAGTTATAGGTAGATTATAGGTTAGTTGCAGGCTGCTAGCGCCTTGTTTATGTAGAGGTATACTTATTTGTGCTTTACAATCACGTGTTTTGCTCGTAAATTTTGTTAAATCATTGCTATAATCCAAGTCATCTTATTTAGTTAGGTTTCACAGTATTGGCCCAAACATACCAACTATCTTTTAATATTAAAAGACGAATGAGAGACCATTTGTCTCTCTATTGTACAAGTTGTTTTGTTTGCGGCAGTAAACAGTCATGTCATGTAATTGATCCAACCATAGAAACGTCGTCCCTTGTATTCTTTGATTCGTAGCTTCTTTTTTTGTAATGACAATGAAAACTCCGCTTTGTCCTATGTCCTATGTGTTTTGTCGACGTATTTTGTTTCTACCCTCCAATATTGGAGATGATAAGAAATTAGATTGTTTAACTACTTCGTACCTTACGACATTTCCCACTACTGGTTGGGGATTTTGTGTTTCTGTCGATTATCGTTACTTCGATTGTTTGTGTATTTATTATTAAGTCATGTTACCCAAAAGCTTCATCCATAAAGACAACATGGATTAAGAATTTTGCATTTTTTCAAATCGAGCAGATATGCTTCTACCCTCGCACGCTTCTGGTCAACATTCAGGTATTTGGGGATTCATTGTGGGAATTGGATGATGGCGGCGTGCTTATAGTCCAGGGCGCATCTGTTTTGAGAAACACGTTGAGAGGTGACTCAAATTTTGTTGCAGAAATTGCTTGAAAATAACTCAAGTAATAATATTTGAGTTATCCTCCCACTCAAAATGGTCCGGAACATTGTTTAAATAATCAAAATATGAAGGAAAAATTCGATTTTTTTATTGGGTTCTTGATTATAACTTTAAAACTATTCATTTCTGAGAAAAGTTATACTAACATAAAAGTTGTGCAATTAAATTTTCTACAATATAGAATTGGTTAAAAATTTAAAAAATAGTCACCCTTGTTGCAAAATAGCAATAATTGCGAAAAAAACCATACAAAAACAAGTATTCGCATTTTACGTTTTTCAACCATTTATGTTACACTTAGGACCTTCATATTTGACCCAAAAAAAACTTTATGATATAGTAAAACAACACTATAAATTTCATTAAGATAGGTTTAATAGATTTTGCAAAATAAATTTTGCAATCCAGCTTTCGCAAAAATAAATTCATTTTTTTAAAATGTAGGACTGAAAATAAAGCAGATAGCAAGTTGATTTTTTTTGCTTATAGAAGTGTACTGTATCTTTCATTTGCAATTTGCTAAATTAAAATCGATTAATTACCACGGCGTCAGGAAATTTTTTAAATAAACTTTAATTTTTGGTGCTACGCGCAGGGCAGCGGTGTTCGATTCACACAAGTTGATTTCCACCAAAATTTTGTCCAATCTTTATCTAATATATTATTTACTTACTTATTTTGTTGTATTTTAATATTTTAATTCCACAAAAATCAATCAATCAATTTTATTATTGTTTGTGAAATATTGTTTAAACAATTGCATATGTTTAAAAATAATAAACTTTTATTCTCTAAGTTAACATACAGGAACAAAGAAAGTTTTTGCTAAAAAAGTGTTATTTCAAAGGATAGAGTATGTGTTTTTATTTTGCAATAAACAAATTTATACATTTATATCGAAATGTAATAAAAAAATAAAATGTATCAATCATTATCAAAGGTCATTGGAATGCCCAATCAGAGCAAACTATCCGCTGTCCTGCGCGTAGCACCAATAATTAATGTTTATTTAAAAATATTCCTGACGCCGTGGTGGTTAATCGATTTTAATTTTGCAAATTGCAAATGAAAGGTACAGTACACTTATATACGCAAAAAAAAATTCAACTTACTATCTGCTTTATTTTCAGTCCTGTAACATTTTGAAAAAACGAATTTTTTTGCGAAAGCTGAATTGCAAAATCTATTGAACCGATCTTAATAAAATTTACAGTATTATTTTACTGTACCATAAAGTTTGTGTGGGTAAAATATAAAGGTCCTAAGTGTAGCATGAATGGTTGAAAAACGTAAAATGCGAATACTTGTTTTTGTATGTTTTTTTCGCAATTATTGCTATTTTGCAACAAGGGTAATATTCTGGGCTGATTATCGGAGAATAGGCCATTTTTGGGAAAAGTTATTTACCAGCAATTTTATTGCTGGAATCGAATCTTATGATTGTATATATTAATAATATAGATATGCAAAGTCGGCAGATAGTGTGCTACTTTTTTTATAAACAAAATGGCGCCCGAAAATCGTGTTTTTTTCAATTTTTGCTCTATAACTCCAAAGATTTTAACTTTAGACCAAAAACACTCAAATAAAAATTCACCGCAATTAAATTCTGCATAGAGACGTGTTTTTTTCGATTTACTTCGACGAAAACTTTCCCCGGAAAAAGCGGGTTTTTCCAACAAAATCTTTAATTTTCAACTAAACTTTTAGATAAGTAGTTGTTAATCAATAATTAAATAACTTGGTAACGTAAAAGCCCTTTCCGTATATATTATAATTCCAGAAGTCGATAGAAATTAAATGAACAGTTTAGCAACAATTGAAATGTTAATTAAAAATTTACGGTTGCTATAATAACGACAATAATTATGATGCATAAGAATAACTATGATTTTTTCATAAAAAGACACTATACCTATCTAATGTACTTTACAGAATTGAAATTGGACTATTTAAGCGGCCTCAGGAATATTTTAAAATTATAAACAATTTTTTGGCTTAAAAACAAATAGAATATCTCGGGAAATGTTAAACTAAGTTAAATCGTGAAATCGGTATTCGAAAGACAGCGGCAGGACGCTTCTTTTAAAAGAAAAAACGTTTAATTATGACGAGTGGTTCCTGAGACACAACCGGTCAAAGTCGACCGAAATTTACGGCAAAGATATAAACAATAGGATCATAATTTTCAAACCATCACCTTTTCATTTTTGTCCTCTTTCTCCACACTAATTTTCATATCTTTAAAATCCTCATAACATATATTATTATAATAAAAACTATCGATAATACGTGTGAAAATTGCCAAAAATAGCAAAATCCCAATAAAAAATTAGGTTGGAGAAAATGTAACCCACAAAGTTCAAAATCGGTATACGTTAAAAAAATGCATTTTCTCGGCTTCCCATGGAGCAATTTCCTTCATTCTTTTTTTGTTCCCAAGTAACTCGAGTAGAGCCATCGAACTAACGCATTATTAGATGTCAAACTTGCTTTTGTTTTGTTAATTATTAAATTAATTTAAATTAAATTAATTTATTTATTATACCACAATATTTTAATTTGTTTAAATAAAAATTGTTTAAATAATTATACAGCTTTCAAATGAGAATATTTATGTTTTATCTTTAAAAGGTACACTTGTAGTAAGTTTATCTAAAAAAAAGCCTACAACTGGAAAAAATATGTAATTTTCTGTTCTTATAAATAAATGAATCTATTATAACAAAAAAAAGCAAGTTTAACATTTAATAATGCGTTAGTTCGATGGCACTGCTCGAGTTACTTGGGAACAAAAAAAGAATGAAGGAACTTGCTCCATGGGAAGCCGAGAAAATGCATTTTGTTAAAGTTTACCGATTTTGAACTTTGAGGGTTACATTTTCTCCAACCTAATTTTTGATTGGAATTTTGCTATTTTTGGCAATTTTCACACGTATTATCGATAGTTTTTATTATAATAATATATGCTTATGAGGATTTTAAAGATATGAAAATTGGTGTGGAGAAAGAGGACAAAAATAAAAAGGTGATGGTTTGAAAATTATGATCCTATTGTTTATATCTTTGCCGTAAATTCCGGTCAACTTTGACTGGCTGTATCTCAGGAACCACTCGTCATGATTAAACGTTTTTTCTTTTAAAAGAAGTGTCCTGCCGCAGTCTTTCGAATACCGTTTTCACAATTTAATTTAGTTTAACATTTCCCGAGATATTCTATTTGTTTATAAACCAAAAAATTGTTTATAATTTTAAAATATTCCTGAGGCCGCTTAAATAGTCCAATTTCAATTCTGTAAAGTACATTAGATAGGTATAGTGTCTTTTTATGAAAAAATTATAGTTATTCTTATGCATCATAATTATTGTCGTTATTATAGCGACCGTAAATTTTTAATTAACATTTTAATTGTTGCTAAACTGTTCATTCAATTTCCATAGACTTCTGGAATAATAATATATACGGAAAGGGCTTTTATGTTACTAAGTTATTTAATTATTGATTAATAACTACTTATCTAAAAGTTTAGTTGAAAATTAAAGATTTTGTTGGAAAAACCCGCTTTTTCCGGGAAAAGTTTTCGTCGAAGTAAGTCGGAAAAAACACGTATCTATGCATAATTTAGTTGCGGTGAATTTTTATTTGGGTGTTTTTGGTCTAAAGTTAAAATCTTTAAAGTTATAGAGCAAAAATTGAACAAAACACGATTTTCGGGCGCCATTTTGTTTATAAAAAAAGTAGCACACTATCTGCGGACTTTGCATATCTATATTATTAATACATACAATAATAAGATTCGATTCCAGCAATAAAATTGCTGGTAAATAACTTTTCCTTGTATTTTGCTAATTAGCCCAGAGTATAACTATTTTTTAAATTTTTAACCAATTCTATATTGTAGAAAATTTAATTAAACAACTTTTATGTCAGTACAACTTTTCTCGGAAATGAATGCTTTTAAAGTTATAATCAAAAAACGAAGAAAAAAATCGAATTTTTCATTCATTTTTTGACATTCTGATTATTTAAACAATGTTCCGGACCTTTTTGAGAGGGAGGATAACTCAAATATTATTATTTGAGATATTTTCAAGCAATTTCTGCAAAAAAATTTGAGTCACCTCTCAACGTCCAAATGTACTAATATTTTTACAGATGCGCCCTGGTCTATTATGAAATATTCAGTTTGTCGCATATTCGTTTTCAATTCGACGCTCTGATAAAATCGCTTCATGAACTATCGATATTTACTAATAATTGTTTGATCGTTGGACGAAGCTGGTTAATTAAATAATTTACGAGCAGTGGAGTAAAGTATAAAATGGCAAATAAAGATACATATTATAGTTGGAAATATGAAAACACTTGGCTATACATACTCATAAATTGTTATAATTGTGTAAAGAGAATCGCACTCACTTTTGTTGATATGTAGAAAGGGCAGTACCGAAAGTTTGATGACGCATGCCGCGACGCTGAAGAAGTGCTGCCAGCCGGCCAGCCCTGAGGAAAAGTGGCATCTTAGATGATATGTTGAACAGTCGACGTATTGCAGTCTTATTAACTACTGGCTTTGTGTTTACGTCCCATACTCAGGGAAAGCTGCTTTTGGGGTGGTCTCATTATAGTTCTTAGACAGTAGGTATACACTTGCTCTCGAGTAATAAATTAGAAGGTACTTTAAACTGTCCACACAAGTGTCCTTTGAAATTTAATATTTTTAATAATAGCGTTGTGCGTGTAAGGACCAATGGCTCTCAGAACAAAAACAATTTAGTCAATTGTGGGAATTTAAACATAGGGAAGCCTTGAAAGTATTAAAAAATATGAAAGATTGTAAATAGTTAAAATATATATAATTAAACCGGACCATTACTCACCGGAGGGACCGCGGACGTTCGGATACAATTGCGACTCTTTGTAAAGACAATTAATCGACTTTACTAAGTAACAAGACTTTTCTCAACACAAACACTTAGTCTTGTCGCCAGGTGGGTATAACGGCCTCCTTTATTCAGATGGACTTACCCAAGTTTTTTTTATGTATTTTGACTCGTAGAACACGAATTTTTTGGGTAACAGTTGATCCGGATGTCGATAAGATTGTTATAAACAAAGAACTTGAGGAATTACATAACAGCGATTTTTCGCAAAACAAAACATTTTCCTGTATTTTTTTGGGTCATTCTAAGCAAAAAATGTTCTTGCAAATTTTTTCGTAGGATCCATAGTTTTCGAGATAAACGCGGTTGAACTTTCAAAAAATCGAAAAATTGCAATATTTGAACCCGAATAACTTTTGACTAAAATAGCAATTCTGCTTTTTGAAAGTTCAGGTCAGATTATACCGGTTTTGATTATTTGCATTGCTAAAAATTAATTTTTTTATTGTTAAACAAAGCTATAAACACAGTGCTTGAGTGATGTTTTCAATGCATCTCTCATTTAATATCGAACGAGTAGGCGCGCCTACAAACAGACAATTTCTGCGTAGCATGCAATAAACCCATTGAAACACTAATTGTTTATAGCTTTGTTTAACAATAAAAAATTAATTTTTAGCAATGCAAGTAATCAAAACCGATATAATTTGGCTTGAACTTTCAAATGCGGTAAGCAGAATTGCTATTTTATTTTTTAATCGAAAGTTACTCGGGTTCAAAAATTGCAATTTTTCGATTTTTTTAAAGTTCAACCGCGTTTATCTCGAAAACTATGCATCCTACGAAAAAACTTGTAAGAACATTTTTTACTTAGAATGACCCAAAAAGATACGAAAAAATGTTTTGTTTTGTAAAAAATCGCTGTTATGTAATTCCTCAAGTTCTTTGTTTACTGTTACCTAAAAAATTGTTCTACGGGTCGAAATACATACAAAAAAAAACTTGAGTAAGTCCATCTGAATAAAGGAGGCAGTTGTACCCCCCTGGCGACAGCACTAACTACACATTACACTAAAATCTGATCATTGAGGCTAATAAAAAAACGGATCATTATGTAAAATGACTATAAAATGTAAAATATTAAATAGATAGGTTATATGTTAAAAATATAGAATATTAAGAGAAAGAACATTAAAATAAAGTACAGTTGTTTAGGATCTTTGCACAAACGTAATGATTGATTTGCAAACAAGTTAAAATAAAACAAAACGTACAATTAAAGTGAAACGTAGGGGAGACCGGGGCAAAACGGGAAATGCATCGGTGTGCATAACTTATAGTCGTCAGAATATCGACAATAGCGCCATTCGAACGAACGTGGGTTGACTGACTCACTTCAGTCATTAGAAAGAAACATCTAGTCACGTAGTGTGCTTATTTGAAAACATAAAATCCGTTTTCTTTTGTTTTGTTAAAAATTTTGGTGATATTTATAGAAGTTCTATAAGGTGAGTAAGCAAGTTTTATCACGTTTTTCATTCAAATATGATAGATATGTTACTGAATTTTAATATTGCGTGCTGTGAACCGTTTTATATCTTTTACGTTAGAAATTACCAACTTTATTTGAAATGATCTCTGTTGGGGCAAAACGGTCGGGGCAAGACGGGATATTATCCCATCTTGCCCCGCTCTCCTAAATTGCCATTACTTTACAGCATTTAAACTTTGTAAGAAAAATCTGACTAAAACTGAAACTAATAAAAAAATCAAAGAAAACTAAAGAAGAAAACGAGATGGACTCATGGACTCATCAGAAGATGATGAAGATTGTGGTTGCATCTACTGTGGATACTTATATTTGCAGTCAACTGAAGGATGGGTAGTGTGTAGTGTCTGCCATGGATGGGCTCATAATTCCCGCGCAGGTTTTGAGGATGAAGACGAAGGTGCTCATATTTATGGACATTGCCAGCCTGACTAAAATACATTCCCATCTTGCCCCGTAGCATTTCCCGTTTTGCCCCGTAACCGGGGCGCATATTTACAGATGCTAGCGTGTGTAGACACCAGGATGTTAAAATCAGTTAGGGTTTGGAAAAACAGTACATTTACAGATGCTAGCGCGTGTTGACACCACGGTGTTGAAATCAGTTAGGGTTTGGAAAAACAGTACGTTTACAGATGCTAGCGTGTGTAGATACCAGGGTGTTGAAATCAGTAGTTAGGGTTTGGAAAAACAGTACATTTACAAATACTAACAGATCTGGACACCAGAATGTTGAAAGCAGCTAGCTTTTTTAGTGGTTATAGATGCTAACGGCTATTGACATTGATTTTATATACCTACTGCTGTGGAAAAATATTTAAGTGATTTAGGTGTTAATAAATAATTAAACGTTTTTGGGATATAAACAATAATATATTAAGGCCATCGGTATAGTATGATACAATTGATCCAAAAGATGGCATAACCCAGACATCCAAAGTGAAAATTATCCTCCAACACCAAATTGTTCTATATGGTCCACATAATGTTCAGAAAAAAGTCACACCATTTTGAGCGTCGGGTTTAGGGGGGGGGGGAGGGGGGAGAAATCGGTAAATTCGTAGTTTTTTACGTTTTTCGTCAATATTTTTAAAATTATGCGGTTTAGCATGAACAACCTTTTATACAAAAATGTTCTACATTAAATTTGAAATAAAAAAGGGTCGATAAAAAATATTTACGAAAAAATGTAAAAAACTACTAATTTACCGAATTCTTCCCCATCCCCTCCTCAAACCGGACACTCAAAATGGTGTAAATTTTTACTGAACAATATGTGGACCATATAGAACAATTTGGTGTTGGAGGAAAACTTTTACTTCGAATGTTTGGGTTAGGCCTTTTTTTGAACTAATTATACTATACTATCTCCGTAACTTTGGAACCGTTCATTTTAGAAGAATTATGCATAGAACCTTTTTTATTTCAAATTTAATGTAGAACATTTTTGTATAGAATGTTGTTCATGCCAATCCGCATAGTTTTAGAAATATTGACGAAAAACTTAAAAAACTACAAACTTACCGCTTTCTCCCCCCCCCCCCCCCCCACCCGACGCTCAAAATGGTGTAACTTTTTTCTGTGGATTATACATTATGTGGACACATATAGAACAATTTGGTGTTGGAGGATAATTTTCACTTTGGATGTCTGGGCTATGCCATCTTTTGGATCAATTGTATCATAGTATACCGATGGCATTAATACATTATTGTTTATATCCCAACAACGTTTAATTATTTATTAATACGTAAATCACTTAAATATTTTTCCACAGCACTAGGTATATAAAATCAATGTCAATAGCCGTTAGCATCTATAACCACTAAAAAAGCTAGCTGCTTTCAACACTCTGGTGTCCAGATCTGTTAGTCTTTGTAAATGTACTGTTTTTCCAAACCCTAACTGATTTCAACACCCTAGTGTCAACACACGCTAGTATCTGTAAACGTACTGTTTTTCCAAACCCTAACTGATTTCAACACCGTGGTGTCAACACGCGCTAGCATATGTAAATGTACTGCTTTTCCAAACCCTAACTGATTTCAACACCCTGGTGTCTACACATGCTAGCATCTGTAAATATGCAACCGGGGCAAAATGGGAATTTCGCACTGATAAGTTATGTTCTTTATAACCAAATAACTAAGCAATTTTAATTATAATAACGTAAGTTATATGAAGTTTAATAGCAAGTGATACTGTCTGACTTTGTTATTGAAGTGACAGTTTTGTTTTCTTTCAATGATTTTTTCTTTCTTAAGTATCCCGTTCTGCCCCGGTCTCCCCTACGTCGGCATGTACTGGCAATGTAATTATTAGGAAATGGCTATTAAGTTATTTTATTAAAGTGTTTAATATTTTTTCAATATAGAGGAGATTGATAGACTCAACATTAAACAGATTGAACATCATACCGACTATTACTAATATACATATACGTATAGAACGGTAATACATAAATTAAAAAAAAAACAAACAAGTTAAACATTAATCTTGAAAATAAACAAATAAATTTCCGTTCAAAAGAACTATAGCCAGACTCATGCAGTATAATGATAATTTGTAAGTCAAAAAATATTACTTTCATTACGTCTCATTAGCTTAAAAGTAAATAATTGCCGGAAGTAATCAAATAAGATAGCAACAGTTAGTCGTTCTAACAATTATGCTTGAAAATAAAAATTACAATGAAATGTACAAACAAACACTACATAATATGAAAAACCATTTAAACACAACAAATGCGGGAATATCACTGTAAACGATAAACGTCAAAAATTTTAGTAAATATCAAAGCCGCGCCGAATCGCTTATCCTTGTTTAACTTATTACATCTATGGAAGAGCGGCTAAATTTTCGGGTACTGGTTTCTGTGAGTAAAAGAGATACCTAGTATAAAAAGTAATTCGTAAATATTTTCATGCATGTGCAAATATCTGTTGAAACAACTGTATCTAAGTATGGTCACATTATGTTAAAAAGCAATATTAAATAGTCATATGGTAAATAGTAGGAATAATAAAACAAATACTACCTACCTACAATCTACATACATACATACATACTTTTCCAAACAATAAAGTTGGTCCAATTTGATTAGTAACAAAATATCATAATTTCGACGCTACTGGTCAAAATAAGTTCCATTTCTATTCCGTTCGTGGTCAGGTGCGTTTTTCCACGGATAATTTGACGCTAAACATTTCTTCCCCGTTTGACGGTCCTGTCAGGTCATTGTCACTCGATTCAAGGTCCAGTAGATTCGCACTGACATGGCAGTAGGCGATCATTTATCTCAAAACAATTGAAACAATACTCGCACGTTGCGGAAATATATTGACATACGTGATTTAGGACCTTCAGTATTCTCAATTCAACCTCCTTTTCCTTTTTTTCTGCTAGTCTTTTATTGATGATGTATAATGGCAAAAACGACGACGCTGCGTGCGATGCCTTTTTTGGATATGGAGGTAATAAACAATCGAATGCGTTTGTTAAGATTTATACTAATTAATGAATAACATTATAGTAGTAGTAGGTGTTGATGAGTAATGTACTCATTTAGATTGCTTTTTTCTGTGATATTACTCCAGAGAAATAAGCAAAAAAAGACCCTGTTTGTGACTTTGAATAATCGAGGTATTACGTTCTCTAACGGTAAAATGCAAACCTCTAAATTTTAAAGAATCGCTTGGATTGACAGGAAATTTGGCACACACATAGCTAACAAGTCAAAGAAAAAAAGTGATATTGTGCCGATGTGTGCTTTTGCCATAAGGTTGGTTTTCACCACCTCTTGGAAGTGAAAAAATATACGTCCAAAGTCCGGAAATGGATAAACTGATTAATTTTAAGTAACTTTTATTCCATAGAGTTTTTCATTAAGTGCTAAAGTCAATACTTTTCGAGTTACTTTCCAGTGAATATGTTCATTTTTTCAACAAAATAACCACGCTTTTAGACGGTTTTTCGCAAATACCTCAAAAAGTAAGTATTTTGTCGAAAAAAACATTCTTAGCAAAAATATATCCTGTAAATTTTTTTAAAAAATGGTGTATATGCCACGTCTCTATACCTAGTAGAAGCAGAGTTATATCTAATGAAAAATAGGTTCATATTCGTCAAATTCCAAAAGGAATACTTGAAACGTGAAATAACCAAAAATGAAGCACATTTCGGGGAAAACTCATTACAACTTATTTAAAGTGTTTAAAAAAAGCTTTATTTTTGTTTTATAAAAAAAAATTCTAGCGTCAAAAGTAAGCAAGTTACGCTCAAAATAAAGCTAGTCCTGTTTTTTGATAAAAAAATCGGGAAAATCACCTCCTAATTAGTATCTCAAATGAACTTAACCTTTAACTACACGCGCTGGCGTATTTTGTACGCCAGATAGAAGAATTCTACTGCAAATATATATAAAAATTTAGTTTTTGACCTTGATCTCTCTAGCCTATCACTGGAATGTGCTTTACAATTTGATTTTAGTTTCGTTATAATCGGCGTTCTGGGAAGATCGTAATTTACAGTTTATTATTTGTTGTTTCCGGTGGTGGACAATATACGCCACGATTATATTAATATGAGTCATAATATAAGTACATATTTCATTTGTTTTTTAGTCATTATGGCACAAAATATATTTTTCTTTATAAACAATACTTTTTCTCCTGCAAAAAATCACATTTCAAAAAATTTTTTATAAGTAATTTTATTTATCATGGAATCCAGTTATTCCATGATTCCAGTTATAAATCCCAATTGGCTTACTGAGAAGAAACTCCAAGTATTCACCGATGCCGAATAAGGTTTATAACAAACAACTAAGTGTATTTTTTCAAAAAAAAAAATAAACAAATCCGCTGTTTTTAAGTGTATTTTCTTGTGCCGTATAAAGTACGCCACGCGTGTAGTTATGTTATAACTTAATGCGCGGGTACTTAAAGGTTAATCGTTACGACTTCACAAGTTTTTTGGCTCGTGTATGCATTGTTTATATGATCTGTAGGTTTCGTCGGTTCAAAGTCCTTATTTTTGAAAGGGCTGTAGTTAAAAGGGGTTCAACGAGTCACTGATCACGAATGTATGCAAATTTAGAAACACCAAATCTTAATCAATTTTTGTTTTTAGAGTTTTTTGGTATCTCTAACAATTTTTAAAAATTTTACTTTAAAACCAATTTTTTCAAAAATAAGCACTTTGAATCGATGAAACTTACAGATCATATAAACACAACATAAGTAAAATAATTTGTGGAGCGGTAACGATTAATTTCATTTAAGTTGCTAATTAGGTGGTGGTCTTCCCGATTTTGTTTTTGCCAAAACAAATGGACCAACTTTATTTTGAGCGTAACTTGCTTAAATTTGATGCTAGAAACTTTTTATAAAAAGAAAAATAAAGCTTTTTTTAATTACTTTAAAAAAGCGATAATTGATTTTCTCCAAAAAGTGCTTAATTTTTTGGATATTTCATGTCGAAATATTCTATTTGAAATTTGGCGAATATGCACCTATTTTTCATTGGCTATAACTCTGGTTCTACGAGGTCCAGAGACCTCACGCGTACACCATTTTTTTGCTTTCTTACTGGCTATATTTTTGCTAAGAACGTTTTTTTCGACAAAATACTTACTTTCTGAGTTATTTGCGAAAGACCGTCTAAAAATGTAGTTATTTTGTTGAAAAATAAACATATTATATTCACTCGCAAATAACTCGAAAAGTGTTGACTTTGCGAAAAAGCTCTATAGAACAAAGGTTACTTAAAATTAGTCAGTTTATCCATTTCCGGACTTATTTTGGACATATATTTTTCCCCCTTAAGAGGGGGTGAAAGTCACCCCCAGAGCAAAAGCACACATCGGCACAATATAACTTTTTTTCTTTGACATATAAGCTATGCGTATGCCAAATTTCATGTCAATCCGGTGGAATACGTTAAGAAAATGAAAATTAATTGTTGCTTATGATGTAATGATATATTTAAAAATTTGTCTCCCATAAAAATATACGTTTGAGGGAAATTAAACTTTTTAAACTTCACATTTTGATGATAAAGAAAAATATTTATTTTATAACATTAAATTAAGTATAAAATTAATAATGATTTTTAAAGTATAAAGGGTGTAACAAAAATACAGGTCATAAATTTAATCACATATTCTGGGATAAAAAATAGTTCGATTGAACCTAACTTACCTTAGTACAAATGTGCACATAAAAAAAGTTACAGCCCTTTGAAGTTACAAAATGAAAATCGATTCTTTCAAATATATCGGAAACTATTAGAGATTTTTTATTGAAAATGGACATGTGGCATTCTTAGGGCAATAGTATCTTAAGAAAAAAATTATAGTGAAATTTGGACACCCCTTAAAAATTTTATGGGGGTTTTGTTCCTTTAAACCCCCCCACACTTTTGTGTACGTTCCAATTTAATTATTATTCTAGTACCATTAGTTAAACACAATGTTTCAAAAACTTTTTTGCCTCTTAGTACTTTTTCAAAAACTCAGTTTTTATCGAGATATTTTGAATATTTATCAAATCCACCACATATTTGTATATGTTTAAGTACGATTATGGAGACTTGGTAATAATATTATGAAAATTTATTTATGATTTACATTTTTAGGTATATTTTGAACCATATTAAAAAAGAAGCCACATCTCGATAAAAGGTGCCTTATCGAAAAAATACAGAGGCAAAAAACTTTTAAAAACACTGTGTTTAACTAATGGTACCGCAGTAATAGTTTAATTGGAACGTACACAAACATTTGGGAGGTTTAAAGGCACAAAACCCTCATACATTTTGTCTGTAAACATATTAAAAAACAAGCTGCATCTCAATAAAAACTGCCTTATCGAAAAAATACTAAGAGGCAAAAAGTTTTGAAAATATTGAATTTAACTAATGATACCACAACAATAAATAAATTGGCACGTACACAAAAGTTTGGGGGGGGGGTTTAAGGGAACAAAACCCCATAAAATTTTTAGGGGTGCACAAATGTCACTATAATTTTTCTTTAAGATGTTTCCGCCATAAGAATTCCACATGTCTATTTTCAATAAAAAATCTCTAATAGTTTTCGATATATTCGAGAAAATCGATTTTCATGTTGTAACTTCAAAGGGCTGTAACTTTTTTTATATGCATATTTGTACTAAGGTAAGTTAGGTTCATTCGAACTATTTTTGGTCCCAGAATATGCGCTTTAAGTTGTATTTTTGTTACACCCTGTATATCATTAAATTTAACTTCAACTTCCAATTTCGTCTATTTCTTCTGCATCAACTTCCTTTTCTTCTTGGTCGACATGCGACAGGAGGATAATTTTGGCAGCTATCACCAGAGCAAGAACCGCAAGATTGATTGCAATGTAATCCAAGTTCGCTACACCCACAAGTTGAGCCACATCCTTTTTTGCAGTTGCAAAATATCATTTAAAGTAGTTCTTCTGTAGATATCTATCAATCAGTAGTTTCAATCAGCAAAATTGAGAGTTTTGTTTCCCGACATGTAAATACAAAGCAGACACTGCGTGTATAAAAAAATAAATACCCCAAAAACATCAAAATTTAGACGCTCCGTTATTTTCAAACATTATCTCTAGAACTATGTATTTGGTTTTTTAACAATAACTCGGCTTCCCTTTAAGCATTTTGCACTCACTCTCACATCATTTTGTAGGGAATTTCATAAGCTATAAGATCATGAGAGCTGCAATCTTTCTAGGCCCTTTTGTTTAGAGAATTTTAATGTTAAAGGGCTAAAAAGACGCTCTCTTTGCATTGAAATCAATATTTTAAACGCTTATATCTCGCTTAATTTATAAGCTACGTGAGTTATAAAAAAAGCAAAATTTTCAGTATAAAAAGCTAAATTTTTGGTCACTAAAAAAACTAAAAATTCGACTCATAAGTTGCTTAACATTATCTAAAAAATTTAATTAAAACTGACCAGTTTCTTTATTTTTTTATGAGCTTCAATTTTAATAAGAATGATTTTTTTCCTGAAAATGCGTAATTTTCGAGTTATTTGCCAAAAACTATTGAAAAACTTGTTTTTCTTTACTCTTCAATCGCGAATAACTCAGAAATTATTAAGTTAAGTAAAAAATTGTATTCTACATTTTTTTCATAAAATTGAATTTTCTATCGACTCTCGGTGTCATTTTGAAATTTTAAATTTCCACCCCCGGGGTGGAAGCATACATTGGCACCAAGTCAGGTTTGTTATTTGCATAATTTTTGAGCTACTTTCAAAATTTCAAACAAATCCATGAAGGCCTTTAGAATTGCGAGGTGAATTGTTTGAATGAATGTACTATGTACTATGACTACGGTGACCATATCTTTTTAAAGAAAAAAAAGTACAAAAAACAAAAATGTATTAAAAACGCAAAAGGTATCTTGTTATTGGACAAATATAACTTTTTGGCATTAAAAATAAATAAACTATGTAGCTAAACATAAAAAATTATATTAATTAAACTAAACATAACACATTACATTAACTTTGAAAAAGTTACAAGCCTGTAATTAAGAGTTTTTGGATGAGGGACCTGGAATAGCCTCATCTTCTTCCGTTTTTTTGCATCATTCATATTTTTCTGAACTTAAAATTAATTTAAGAAGGTTCGGCTTCGACTGAAGTAAATGAAACATTTCATACAAGTCTCATCAAAATTTGCGTACACCAGCATCGCTGCCTTGAGAGTGGATGTGGATATGGACATTTGTGGCTTTTCCGACGTCCAATAATGATTATTTATTACAGAAAATAAACGCTCGATAGCCGCACTAGTACCCGGAAGACAAAAAATAAATTCGCATAATATTTTTAAGTTTTTCAATTTGAATTGATCTACACACTTAAAAACTTTAAGCCATCGATCCTGACTATTTTTTTCTTCTCTGTTCCACTCAGCAATTTTTTTACTTGTAGCCACGTCTTTCAAAATTCCCAGTTCGTCAAAGAGTTGATCTTCGTTTAACATGGTTGCCTTGATATACAATTTAAAAGCTTCGAGAGAATAACAAACATCGTTCCATGTTATTTCACTTCTTATGCGAGCTCCACACTCTCGCCGAAGTCGATCGAGGTTCAACAAGTACGAAAGTGTAGACGGCCACCTTGTGTAACTTTGCCTCACTTCGTTCTACTTCCATTCTCTGTCGGTCTGGTCAAAGGGATCTTTGTCGGTATCGCACCGCTCTTTGTCGTTATCGCACTTCCTCGCGAAGTAGAACGAGTGTGTAGAGAGGGTACTTAGGACTTCGGTCCACTTTGGCGAAGTAACTTCGCCGAGAGTGTGGAGCCCGCTTTAGATCTATGCTTTTGAATAGTTTAAATTCATGAAAATTTGTACTCCAGTTTTCTAAGTAGGTTACACATTTTGTATGTAAAAGAATGGAAATATTGGAAACCATATATGTATACAAAAAGAAAAATATACAAAGAAATTTGTTTAAAAGTAGTAAAAGACAAAAATATTCATTTTTTAGAAAAAATAAGTACATTCGCGTGTCCTTAGAAAGGTTTTAAAGTACATTAGGACAATATTTAAAAATAAGTACTGTCCTACTTAAATAAGTACATATGGTCACCGTAACTATGACCCATGCAACGAAGACTATTGCAACTCACTTTTGGTTGAACTGAGATAATCGCGTTTGAAAATTTTTCGCAAAGAGATCGCTCTAAGAAATGACGATATATTTGGAAGAAATACGCCTTACAACCTGAAATTTCTGGTATATTATATGTAAAGGGTTTTAAAGGGTTTCACAGTTCAAACGTAACAAAAAACACATTTTGTTTGCTAAATTTTGTAGACTTACTATAGTTTTCGTCGAAGCAATTAAGGAAAAAAACATACTTACTCTATACTTAGTAACAGTTAATGACGTTATCTTTGGAAGAAATAGGTCTTACAAATTTAAATTTCTCACAGATCAAACACAACAAAAAATAGGTTTTTGCTAAATTTTGTAGACTTACTATAGTTTTCGTCGAAACAGTTAACGAAAAAATACTTATTCTAGACTAGACTTACTAGTAACAGATTTATTGAAGTAAAGCAGTACTATTTAAAAAATTATAATAAAACACATTTCTATAGTTAATCGGAATAACTAAAATTAGAGTCTTACTAGAGAAAACTATAGTAAGTCAAACAGTTTGGACCTAAAATCTGCAATACCTTCAGCTGTTTCTTGCAACGAAGACTACAGTAACTCAACTTACTATGGTTTTCGCCTGCAGGAGTGTGGGTCAGTAAACTTACTCTATACATGCAAATGCTTTACTGGTTGCCTTAAAAATCATACCTGATTTGACATACTTTTCTACCAAATAAAGCTTAAAAAGAAAAATAATACCATAACAGTAAGTGAAATGTTACGTTTTTTGAGTTACTATAGTCTTCGTTGCATGGGTCGGTTTGTTAATACCTATTATTAAAATTAACCTGGAACTTTGGTATTTCACCCAAAGTTGGTATTGGGATACTTAACATAATAATAATAGTCTCCCGTTTTATACCGCTCATGTGGCTTTGGGAGTATAGCAGGGTAGTCTGCTATATCTAGGGCCTACGGTATACAAGGAAGGTAACAGGGCCAGTGCTACGCTTCAACCGCCTATTATTACCCCTGGTTTTACCCAAGGTACTCATTTTAGTCAGGCTGAGTCGACCTGGGGCCTATAAACATTTTTAAAAATGTCTAGTTGTTCTTGCCGGCGGTAGGATTTGAACTCCGGACCACCGACACGCTATCCTAGCACACTACCACTCGGCTACGCCGGCCCTTGGATACTTAACAAACTCTTAAAATTTGAGACCGATCTAGAGAAAAAAAAATAATCGTCCCTTCTACCAAATAACTTATACTGCATGCATATGTATTTGTTTTCTTTAAATAAAATATATTAATAATTGCCTTAATCCTGTAGTTTTATCTTCTGACTATATTTCTTACATTATACCGTGACATCTGACATTAATGGACAATTGTTTTAACCTTATTTTTTATAGGTACCTCTTCTTCTTCTTGTAGTGCCTATCCATTTCGTATTTTGACGACCATCATGGCAATCTGTACTTTGCACACTGCTGTTCTAAAAAGATTTGTTGTTGTGTTGAACCACGTACGTAGATTTTTCAGTCAAGAAATACTTCGCCTTCCTGATCATCGTTTTCCTTCTACTTTTCCCTGCAAGATTAGTTGCAGCAGTCCATATCTTTCGCTGTTACTTATGATGTGGTGGCTGCTGTGGTGGTAAAAATCAAGTGGTGGCTGCTAAATGATGAGAAAGAAGGTCTATTCAGGAGAAGAATAGTAGAAAAAATATGTTGGAACATGAAAGGAAGCCCTAATACAATTTGGAGAAAAATGGCCAGTAGTATTAGAGAGACTGCTATTGAAATACTTGGGAAACCGTCAGGAAAAAAGTTTGAGGATAAAGAGACTTGGTGGTGGTCAAACGAAGTACAAGGAAAAATAAAAGAGAAGAGAAAATTATATAAAAAGTGGCAAGAAACCAGATCCGACACAGATCTTCAAAACTATATGGTGGCGAAAAAGGAAGCGAAAGTAGCAGTAGCAAAAGCCAAAGCAGAAGCGTATTCAAACCTATACGATCAACTTGATACCAGGGAAGGCGAAACGAAGATATATTATAAAATCGCCAAACAGAAAGCAAAGAAAGCAAAAGATTTTAATCAGATTAGATGTATCCGAGATGAAAATAATAAAATACTAGTTCACGAAAGGGATGTCGAAAAGAGATGGAGAAAGTACTTTGACAGCTTATTAAATGAAGAATTTGACAGACAGCCTGTAGAGTCAACGGAGACAGTAGCAGCAATGGTCACCAAAATAACAAACGAGGAAGTGGCTCAAGCGCTTCAAAAAATAAAGAAAGGAAAAGCGGTAGGACCAGATGATATTCCTGGGGAAGTATGGAGAGCATTGGGAGAAACAGGAACAAGGTGGCTAGCAGGTCTATTTAATAGAATTATGGAAGTTGGACAAATGCCAGACGAATGGAGAAGCAGTATACTGGTACCTGTTTACAAAAACAAGGGAGATATACAACAATGTACAAACTACATAAATATGCTATAAAACTGCTTAGCCACACCATGAAAATATGGGAAAGAGTAATTGACAGACGGATACGTGAAGAGACCGAAATATCCGAGAATCAATTTGGCTTTATGCAGGGCAGATCAACAACAGATGCAATTTTCATTATAAGGCAGTTGATGGAAAAATACAGGAGCAAAGAAACAAACGCTCATATGGTATTCATTGATCTTAAGAAAGCATATGATAGAGTCCCTCGAGAGATTCTGTGGTGGTACTCAATAAGAAAGGAGTCCCTGGTGAATATGTAAAGATTGTGAGGGATATATATGAGGGAGTAACGGCTAGTGTTAGTACAGGTGTGGGAGAGACTGATAAATTTCATGTGAAAGTAGGATTGCACCAAGGCTCTGTGCTTAGTCCGTATTTATTCTCATTAGTTTTGGACCAGATAACAGCGAAACTACAGGGTAACATTCCATGGTGCTTAATGTATGCAGATGATGTCGTGTTAGTAGGAAATAGTGAAAGAGACTTAGAACAAAAACTGGAACGGTGGAGGCAAGCTCTGGAGGAAAAAGGTTTAAAACTTAGGACAAAAACAGAGTATTTGGAATGTTCATTTAAAGATGGAGTTACTACAAATGGTATCTTTGGATGGTGAACTGATTGTAAAAAGCAATAGTTTTAAGTACCTGGGATCGGTATTACAGAGTAATGGAGAAATAGATGGAGATGCATGTAGTAGAATTAGGGCTGGATGGATGAAGTGGAAAGAAGAGAGTGGTGTGTTGTGTGACAGAAAAATTCCAATGAAGCTGAAGAGAAGATTCTATAAAACAGCCATAAGACCGGCTATGATGTACGGAACTGAATGTTGGGCAGTGAAGAGGAAAGAGGAACAAGAATGCATGTGGCGGAAATCAGAATGCTTAGATGGATGAGTGGAGTGACAAAGAAGGATAAAATTAGAAATGAGTATATTAGGGGAAGTCTAGGTGTGGCACCAATTGATGCCAAAATGAGAGAGCATAAGTTAAGATGGTTTGGTCATGTTCAAAGTCGAGACGTTAATCACCCAATACGAAGAATAGCTGAAGTGTAGATTCCTGGAAGGAGTAGGAGAGGAAGACCAAAGAAGACCTAGGGGGAGACGATAAGGCAGGACATGTTGGTAAAGGGGATTGACATGGATATGACCCAAGATAGAATTGTGTGGAGAAATGCAATTAGGGAAGCCGACCCCACATAGAGATAAGGCCAAGAGAATGATGAAGATAATGATGATTATGATGTGATCGGGGTATTCGATTTATATCTCTGGTTTAAACTAATTATGAAACGATCCACATGTATTGATGCAAGTCAATGATAAGCTACGATTTAGCGAAAAAAAATTTCTGAATATGGAAAAAAAATAAATAAAAAACCATACGGATAATATTTTTAATAAATATTAATAAAAATGCCATATTAATTAATAAGCAAACTTATAAAACCGTGTAAATTATGATTTGTTTATGGTAATCTGGTAATAGGTGGGCCAACTGATATGGGAAGGAGCTCGTACGTCCGCCATTGAGTGTAATTAAAATATATGTTCGCAAATATAAAACAAGCTTTATGAAGGAAGTACTAAATTCCGTAAATCCTATGTCATATTGTACAAACTCATTTGTTAGTGCCGGAATCAGCAACAACCACAGTCCTCTAATCGATGACCGGTTAGTATAGTAGATCAGATTTGTGATAATTGGCCGATTTAACTTGAATTTATGCCGCGTTGTTATGTGCATCTGTTAATTGATTGAATACCTGACAGATCGTTTTCAAGGTACTTCACGGTCTGTATTTGTTAGAGATCGCTAGTGGGACATAAATAAATAATACAATACGATTGAAATTTATGCGCGAGCAAAAAGAGAACTCCCAGAAGACTTGCCAAAGGTCGAATTTATTAATTTTCTTTGTATAAAGTTGGTCGTTACCGTGGCAGTTAAGAATATTTTATCTGTCAATTAAAAAATGTACACTATGAAGATATTGAATAGTTGCGGATATTGAATAGTTTACATCTTTACATATCCAGTAACTGATTTTTAAAATTTTTACTTCGTTTAAACGCACATTTTACGTAAAAGTGACGTTAATTACCAGTGACGTTTCCAGAATAAGTTGATTAAAATTAAAAATTCAACATAAAATATACGTATATTTTACAAAATGTAGCAAAATGGAAATTAAAGAAAGAAGTTTTATTAAATAAAATGGATTATAACGAATTACTAACGAAAATAAGGAAGTCTGGTTTATAGTACATTATTTGACGGTTTTTGCTCTAAGTTTTAAAGAACCGTTTGGATTGACATGAAATTTGTCATACGCACGCATAGCCAATATATCAAAGAAAAAAAGTGATATTGTGCCGATGTGTGCTTTTACTTTGGGGGTGTTTCACACCTTCTCGGGAGTGAAAAATATATGTCCAAAATTAATTCGGAATTCGATAAACTGACTAATTCTAAGCAACTTTTATTCTCTACAGGTTTTTTACTAAGTCAATATTTTTCAAGTTATTTGCGAGTGAATATGTTCATTTTTCAACAAAACTAACACGTTTTTAGACAATGTTTCGCAAATAATTCAAAAAGTAAGTATTTAATCGAAAAAACTATTCTGAGCAAAATTTTAGCATGTAAAGAAGTGAAAAAAATGGTGTATACATGAAGTCTCTAGACCAGCGGTTCTCAATCTTTTTGTGTCATGTACCACCAAATAATTTTTATTATTTTTGGTACTACCTAACTGAAATACATATCTAATTAGGTGATCTAATTAACTATAATAGTGGTGCTAATTTTGGCTGCTTTTGCGTTTTGTGTACCACCTCAAAAAATGAAATGTACCACCAGTGGTACATGTACCACAGATTGAGAACCGCTGCTCTAGACTCTAGCAGAAGCAGAGTTATAGCTAAAGAAACAAGGGTTCATATTCGCCAAATTTCAAATAAATATATTTTAACGTGAAATAGCCAAAAAATGCAGCACTTTTAAAAAAAATTGTTACAACTTTTTTAAAGAGTTTAAAAAACTTTATTTCTATTTTTATAAAAAAAGATTCTAGCATCAAACGTAAGCAAGTTACGCTCAAAATACAGTTGGTCCCTTTTGATTTGGCAAAAAAAATCGGGAAAATTACCCCCCAATTAACAACTTAAATAAAATGAATCGTTATAGCTTCACAGGTTGGTTTATGTATGTTGTGTTTATATATAATCTGTAAGTTTCATTGATTCAACGTGCTTATTTTTGAGAAAAATTGGTTTTAAAGTATTTTAAAAAAATTTCATTTTGAAAAAAATGCTTTTTTTTTTCAAAATAACTTAAAAATTATTAGTAATACCAAAAATCTCAAGGAGTAATGAAATGTACGTTTTGCTTTTCTGGATATTCTAGATTTTTTGTTTTCCTGGACAAAAATTGGTTATACTATGGCTGTTCAAAGTTTGCATACACTCGGGATTAGTGACTCGTTCAAACCATTTTAACTACAGTCTTTTCAAAAATGAGCACTTTGAACCGATGAAACTTACAGATCGTATAAAGATTAAATAAGCAAAGTCACTTGTGAAGCAGTATCGATTAATTTTATTTGGGATGCTAATTAAAAGGTGCTTTTCACGATTCTTTTTACAAAAAAATAAAAGGGACCAACAATATTTGGAGCGTAACTCACTTACTTTTAATTTTTTTTACCAAACAAAAATAAACCTTTTTTTTAAACACTTTAAAAAAGTTGTAATGAGTGTTCCCCAAAAATTGTTCCGTTTTTTGGTTATTTCTCGATGAAATATTCGATTTGGAATTTGACGAATAAGAACCTACTTTTCATTAGCTAAACTTTGCTTCTACTGGGTCAACACACTTCGTATATCCACCATTTTTTTCACTTTTTTATAAGTTATATTTTTATTAAGAATATTTTTTTCGACAAAATACTTACTTTTTGAGTTATTTGCGAAAAACCGTCTAAAAACGTGGTTATTTTGTTGAAAAATGAACATATTCACTCACAAATAACTCGCAAACTATTGACTTGGTGAAGAAACTCTATAGAACAAAAGTTGCTTAGAATTAGTCAGTTTATCGAATTCCGGACTTATTTTAGACATATATTTTTTCACCCCCAAGAAGGGGTGAAACTCACCCCCAGGGCAAAAGCACATATTGGCTCAATATCACTTTCTTTCTTTGACTTATTAGCTATGTGTGTGCTAAAGTTCATGTCAATCTAAGCGGTTCTATAAAATTTAGAGCTTTTACAATATTTTACCGTTAAAGAACGTACTATTAAAAATATCCATTTTATTTTAAATCCCTTTTATATTAAATAATTATAAACAGTAACACAATTAATATTTGATGGAAGCCTATTATTATCAATACAATCTTGCAGTCTTATATTCATAGATAGCACCAGTCTCCTCATGTTATATTCAACAAGCTCCTCCCACGCCTGCCCATTTGCTTCCCATACTTATGTAGTTCAATGCTATTCTGTGGCCTAAAGTTTCTTTCACTTAATTTCTTTGTCAACTCTGCCCACACGTTTTCGATGGAGTTAAGGTCTGAACTCTTGGAAGACCTTGGAAGAACATTAACATGAATTTCTTCCAACCATTCTCGAACAATTCTACTCGTATTCACCAGGCATTTGTCCTGTTGGAAGATGAAGTAGTTATTGGGGAATATTTGAATTACTGATGACAACATTATGTTCTCAAGAAATTTTTGTAATATAATCATGCTAATTTTACTTTTATATGAGAACAAACGCCCGGGCCTTCCGCACTTCTCCATCCCCGTAGGATGACCGAGAATTCTCCTAATTCTTAAAATGATGAATATACCGTTCATCAAGCATATGATTTCTCGGTCCATAAACTCACTCACCCATTGATATAATATAATTGGAAGACTTTTTCATCGGAAATGCAACTTTACACCAAAAGTTGTGCTCACAGTTTATGAATTAATTACAAAAGGCAACTCGTCTCCTCTTGTGATCCTCAGTCAAAAAAAGTTTCCTTGCAGCTGCACAATTTATCAATTCACTTGCTTTAATCCTTCTAAGTGCAGCGCACATGCTGGAGCGCTGTCTCTTCTTTAACTTTTCGAGCTGTGGCCAACGGAGCTTCTCTCAGATAATCTACTAACACCTCGTCTTGTTGCTCTGTGGAGATCTTCTGTCCTCTTGAACCACTCAACCGTACTATTGAGTGAAGATGATCCCATATTCGTTTGATTTTCTTAATGTTGTTCTGAAGCTATTTCCTTGTGGCATTTTTATGATTAATTATTTATATGGGAAATAAGCCACAATTAAAATGAAAAAAATAATTTTATTAACGTTTCGACGCCCAAATCGGGTGCCGTTGTCAAAATACAAAATACTACTAATGGAAACAAAAATGTTGTTGCTTAGTAAAAAAAAATTCTTCTAATAATTTATTTAATTTGACTCATTTATATCGGCAATTCAGATACATATGATACATTTTAAAGTAGAAGACTTTAAAATGATATTGCCAATATTTATGAGTTGCGTTCCTGGGACGACTTTACTGAAAGATAGTTCATTCGATTACATGAAATCAACCCCAACTCAAGAATATCCGTCACAAAAAAAATCATAGCATGTGATCTGTCTTTAAAAAGACAACCACATGCAACGGTGACATTAAAATTCTAGTGTTAGAGATCTCATAGTAAATCACGAGGGAAAACCAGGAAAAACCTCGTGATACTATCCCGACATCGTAAGTATTTGGTCTTACATTTAAATTACTCTCAAAATTAATACCAAATTCTGACTTTACTATAATTTTGTTTAAATTATAAATAATATCAATAATATATGGATATATAAGTAATACTAAAATATAAAATATGCACTAACTCGACTATTGACTTATTAATTGTGGTATTTTCTTTCTATTGACTTCCTCTTTCAGTATGGGTATCCACATCCTACTGCATTCCACCGAGGAATTTGCGACACAATTGGTTTCGTTTAGCATAATTAGAGCCGCTTCTTTGATTTTTCTCTTTTTACTATCTGTTTCTTTCAGGACTATACTTGAATCTCTCCACTGAACTCTATGTTCATTATCCCATGCGTGTTGACATATTTGAGATCTATCAAAATCTCTATTTTTAATATAAGATTGATGTTCACTTATTCTAACGTTTAATGGTCTTGATGTTTCACCTATATAAAACTGTTCGCATTCACAAGGTATTTTATAAATACAATTCTTTGTCCTTTCTTGTTCATTGTTAGGTTTAGTCTTAGATAGAATAGATCTCAATGTGTTGTTTGTTTTGAATGTTGTTGAAATGTTGAATTTATTTCCTATTGTTTTAAGTTTCTCGGATAGTCCTTTTATGTATGGTATTGATATTTTCCTCGTATTATTTCTTGTAAATGTTGTAGGATCCCGTTCTATGTTGTTCTGTTCCATTCGATCCAATCTTGACAATTCCTTATTTATAAACGATAAAGGATAATCATTTTTTAACAAAACAGATGTTAAGAATTGTTTTTCTTCTAAAAATGAATTTTCGTTAGAACAAGTAATTTTGGCTCTATCATATAAGGATTTTATGATTCCCTTTTTAACGCTGATGTTGTGATTTGATTTGTAATTGAGATATCTGTTGGTATGTGTTGGTTTTCTATACACTTGTGTCTCATATCCAGTATCCTTCTTTGAGACTAAAACATCGAGGAAAGGCAGGGTGTTATTATATTCCTTTTCCATTGTAAATTTTATTGTCTCTTCTTGATCGTTTATAATATTCAGGAATGTATCCAACAATTCTGATCTATGAGGCCATATTGAAAACACATCATCTACATATCTCCACCATACAGTGGGTTTTAAATTTTGTTTAGAAATGATATTAGTTTCGAAATCCTCCATAAATATATTAGCCAATAATGGAGATAAAGAGGAGCCCATTGCTAGACCAAAATTTTGTTTATAAAATTCATTATTTAGTTGAAAATAGGTATTATTAGTACATAATGTCAATAACTCCATTATAGCTGATACATTTAGTTTTGTCCTATTTGTCAATGTATCATCATTCTCTAATTTCGTTTTGATTATGTTTAAAGTTTTATCTAATGGCACATTTGTAAATAAACTGTTTATGTCAAAACTTACTAAAGTATTATTTGGATTAAACTCAATAGTTGATAATTTGTTTAAAAAATGTTTTGTATTTTTTATAAATGTGTCATCATTATTAGCAAATGGTTTTATAATGTTTAATAAAAATTTGGATAGTTCACTACAAGGAGAACTGATGGTACTACAAATGGGTCTAAGTGGTATGTTCGCTTTATGAATTTTCGGCACTCCATAAAAATGTGGTGACTTACTGTAATGAGGTGTCATTAATTTTCTTTGATAGTATGTTAGATCATTTTTAAATTTGAATAAAGTTCTATAGATTTTGTTTTCCAGTGTTTTCGTTGGATCCTTCGTTAATTTGGTATAAGGTCCATTTGTAATTAGATCTGTAATTTTGTCCTCATATTGTATTTTATTCATTATTACAGTTGCATTGCCTTTATCCGCTGGTAGGATTGTTATGGAGTCATCATTTCTTAAAGTTTTTAAAGCTTTCATTTCCTCTTTGCTGATGTTCTGTTCAATTTGATTAGACTTTTCCAATTCAAGTTTACATAGTACCCTATATTGTTCTTTTTCGTGAGTTGGTAGACACTGGGATATTTTCTCCACTGAGCTGATTATGTCTAATTTTGGAATAGATGGATGAGTAACAGCATAGTTTAAACCTTTTGACAATACCAAATTTTCCGTTGCATTTAAATGTCTATTTGATAGATTGACAACTGTCGCTAATATGTCATTATTTCTATTTAGGTTATCAAAAGTATGTAGACTATTTTGTTCTAAAAGATTATTAAATTTATTTAAATGTATATTTCTTTGTTTCTGATATGAATTTTCATAAATTATTTGTAAACTAAAAATAATTCGATCAAAATCAGAATTTGATATCATTCCTAAAAGCAAATCTTCAATACTTACGATGTCTTGTTCGATAAAAAATAAATTTGACCTGTGAAATTGCAACCTTTCCCGGATCATCGACAAACTGGCTCTATGTAGAATATTTTGGAGTCTTCTGCTTGAGTATGCTGGCCGTAACCTCAAGCCCTTTGGTATTATGTTGTTATTTCTACATCTTCTTAAGAATTTTATTGAATTTTGACAATGTGCCAGTTTCTCGTAGAAGGTTTCCAATTTCCTAAAATTTTGACACACGATAGGCCCATACCGGTTTCTTAATGTTTGAATTTATGCCGCGTTGTTATGTGCATCTGTTAATTGATTGAATACCTGACAGATCGTTTTCAAGGTACTTCACGGTCTGTATTTGTTAGAGATCGCTAGTGGGACATAAATAAATAATACAATACGATTGAAATTTATGCGCGAGCAAAAAGAGAACTCCCAGAAGACTTGCCAAAGGTCGAATTTATTAATTTTCTTTGTATAAAGTTGGTCGTTACCGTGGCAGTTAAGAATATTTTATCTGTCAATTAAAAAATGTACACTATGAAGATATTGAATAGTTGCGGATATTGAATAGTTTACATCTTTACATATCCAGTAACTGATTTTTAAAATTTTTACTTCGTTTAAACGCACATTTTACGTAAAAGTGACGTTAATTACCAGTGACGTTTCCAGAATAAGTTGATTAAAATTAAAAATTCAACATAAAATATACGTATATTTTACAAAATGTAGCAAAATGGAAATTAAAGAAAGAAGTTTTATTAAATAAAATGGATTATAACGAATTACTAACGAAAATAAGGAAGTCTGGTTTATAGTACATTATTTGACGGTTTTTGCTCTAAGTTTTAAAGAACCGTTTGGATTGACATGAAATTTGTCATACGCACGCATAGCCAATATATCAAAGAAAAAAAGTGATATTGTGCCGATGTGTGCTTTTACTTTGGGGGTGTTTCACACCTTCTCGGGAGTGAAAAATATATGTCCAAAATTAATTCGGAATTCGATAAACTGACTAATTCTAAGCAACTTTTATTCTCTACAGGTTTTTTACTAAGTCAATATTTTTCAAGTTATTTGCGAGTGAATATGTTCATTTTTCAACAAAACTAACACGTTTTTAGACAATGTTTCGCAAATAATTCAAAAAGTAAGTATTTAATCGAAAAAACTATTCTGAGCAAAATTTTAGCATGTAAAGAAGTGAAAAAAATGGTGTATACATGAAGTCTCTAGACCAGCGGTTCTCAATCTTTTTGTGTCATGTACCACCAAATAATTTTTATTATTTTTGGTACTACCTAACTGAAATACATATCTAATTAGGTGATCTAATTAACTATAATAGTGGTGCTAATTTTGGCTGCTTTTGCGTTTTGTGTACCACCTCAAAAAATGAAATGTACCACCAGTGGTACATGTACCACAGATTGAGAACCGCTGCTCTAGACTCTAGCAGAAGCAGAGTTATAGCTAAAGAAACAAGGGTTCATATTCGCCAAATTTCAAATAAATATATTTTAACGTGAAATAGCCAAAAAATGCAGCACTTTTAAAAAAAATTGTTACAACTTTTTTAAAGAGTTTAAAAAACTTTATTTCTATTTTTATAAAAAAAGATTCTAGCATCAAACGTAAGCAAGTTACGCTCAAAATACAGTTGGTCCCTTTTGATTTGGCAAAAAAAATCGGGAAAATTACCCCCCAATTAACAACTTAAATAAAATGAATCGTTATAGCTTCACAGGTTGGTTTATGTATGTTGTGTTTATATATAATCTGTAAGTTTCATTGATTCAACGTGCTTATTTTTGAGAAAAATTGGTTTTAAAGTATTTTAAAAAAATTTCATTTTGAAAAAAATGCTTTTTTTTTTCAAAATAACTTAAAAATTATTAGTAATACCAAAAATCTCAAGGAGTAATGAAATGTACGTTTTGCTTTTCTGGATATTCTAGATTTTTTGTTTTCCTGGACAAAAATTGGTTATACTATGGCTGTTCAAAGTTTGCATACACTCGGGATTAGTGACTCGTTCAAACCATTTTAACTACAGTCTTTTCAAAAATGAGCACTTTGAACCGATGAAACTTACAGATCGTATAAAGATTAAATAAGCAAAGTCACTTGTGAAGCAGTATCGATTAATTTTATTTGGGATGCTAATTAAAAGGTGCTTTTCACGATTCTTTTTACAAAAAAATAAAAGGGACCAACAATATTTGGAGCGTAACTCACTTACTTTTAATTTTTTTTACCAAACAAAAATAAACCTTTTTTTTAAACACTTTAAAAAAGTTGTAATGAGTGTTCCCCAAAAATTGTTCCGTTTTTTGGTTATTTCTCGATGAAATATTCGATTTGGAATTTGACGAATAAGAACCTACTTTTCATTAGCTAAACTTTGCTTCTACTGGGTCAACACACTTCGTATATCCACCATTTTTTTCACTTTTTTATAAGTTATATTTTTATTAAGAATATTTTTTTCGACAAAATACTTACTTTTTGAGTTATTTGCGAAAAACCGTCTAAAAACGTGGTTATTTTGTTGAAAAATGAACATATTCACTCACAAATAACTCGCAAACTATTGACTTGGTGAAGAAACTCTATAGAACAAAAGTTGCTTAGAATTAGTCAGTTTATCGAATTCCGGACTTATTTTAGACATATATTTTTTCACCCCCAAGAAGGGGTGAAACTCACCCCCAGGGCAAAAGCACATATTGGCTCAATATCACTTTCTTTCTTTGACTTATTAGCTATGTGTGTGCTAAAGTTCATGTCAATCTAAGCGGTTCTATAAAATTTAGAGCTTTTACAATATTTTACCGTTAAAGAACGTACTATTAAAAATATCCATTTTATTTTAAATCCCTTTTATATTAAATAATTATAAACAGTAACACAATTAATATTTGATGGAAGCCTATTATTATCAATACAATCTTGCAGTCTTATATTCATAGATAGCACCAGTCTCCTCATGTTATATTCAACAAGCTCCTCCCACGCCTGCCCATTTGCTTCCCATACTTATGTAGTTCAATGCTATTCTGTGGCCTAAAGTTTCTTTCACTTAATTTCTTTGTCAACTCTGCCCACACGTTTTCGATGGAGTTAAGGTCTGAACTCTTGGAAGACCTTGGAAGAACATTAACATGAATTTCTTCCAACCATTCTCGAACAATTCTACTCGTATTCACCAGGCATTTGTCCTGTTGGAAGATGAAGTAGTTATTGGGGAATATTTGAATTACTGATGACAACATTATGTTCTCAAGAAATTTTTGTAATATAATCATGCTAATTTTACTTTTATATGAGAACAAACGCCCGGGCCTTCCGCACTTCTCCATCCCCGTAGGATGACCGAGAATTCTCCTAATTCTTAAAATGATGAATATACCGTTCATCAAGCATATGATTTCTCGGTCCATAAACTCACTCACCCATTGATATAATATAATTGGAAGACTTTTTCATCGGAAATGCAACTTTACACCAAAAGTTGTGCTCACAGTTTATGAATTAATTACAAAAGGCAACTCGTCTCCTCTTGTGATCCTCAGTCAAAAAAAGTTTCCTTGCAGCTGCACAATTTATCAATTCACTTGCTTTAATCCTTCTAAGTGCAGCGCACATGCTGGAGCGCTGTCTCTTCTTTAACTTTTCGAGCTGTGGCCAACGGAGCTTCTCTCAGATAATCTACTAACACCTCGTCTTGTTGCTCTGTGGAGATCTTCTGTCCTCTTGAACCACTCAACCGTACTATTGAGTGAAGATGATCCCATATTCGTTTGATTTTCTTAATGTTGTTCTGAAGCTATTTCCTTGTGGCATTTTTATGATTAATTATTTATATGGGAAATAAGCCACAATTAAAATGAAAAAAATAATTTTATTAACGTTTCGACGCCCAAATCGGGTGCCGTTGTCAAAATACAAAATACTACTAATGGAAACAAAAATGTTGTTGCTTAGTAAAAAAAATTCTTCTAATAATTTATTTAATTTGACTCATTTATATCGGCAATTCAGATACATATGATACATTTTAAAGTAGAAGACTTTAAAATGATATTGCCAATATTTATGAGTTGCGTTCCTGGGACGACTTTACTGAAAGATAGTTCATTCGATTACATGAAATCAACCCCAACTCAAGAATATCCGTCACAAAAAAAATCATAGCATGTGATCTGTCTTTAAAAAGACAACCACATGCAACGGTGACATTAAAATTCTAGTGTTAGAGATCTCATAGTAAATCACGAGGGAAAACCAGGAAAAACCTCGTGATACTATCCCGACATCGTAAGTATTTGGTCTTACATTTAAATTACTCTCAAAATTAATACCAAATTCTGACTTTACTATAATTTTGTTTAAATTATAAATAATATCAATAATATATGGATATATAAGTAATACTAAAATATAAAATATGCACTAACTCGACTATTGACTTATTAATTGTGGTATTTTCTTTCTATTGACTTCCTCTTTCAGTATGGGTATCCACATCCTACTGCATTCCACCGAGGAATTTGCGACACAATTGGTTTCGTTTAGCATAATTAGAGCCGCTTCTTTGATTTTTCTCTTTTTACTATCTGTTTCTTTCAGGACTATACTTGAATCTCTCCACTGAACTCTATGTTCATTATCCCATGCGTGTTGACATATTTGAGATCTATCAAAATCTCTATTTTTAATATAAGATTGATGTTCACTTATTCTAACGTTTAATGGTCTTGATGTTTCACCTATATAAAACTGTTCGCATTCACAAGGTATTTTATAAATACAATTCTTTGTCCTTTCTTGTTCATTGTTAGGTTTAGTCTTAGATAGAATAGATCTCAATGTGTTGTTTGTTTTGAATGTTGTTGAAATGTTGAATTTATTTCCTATTGTTTTAAGTTTCTCGGATAGTCCTTTTATGTATGGTATTGATATTTTCCTCGTATTATTTCTTGTAAATGTTGTAGGATCCCGTTCTATGTTGTTCTGTTCCATTCGATCCAATCTTGACAATTCCTTATTTATAAACGATAAAGGATAATCATTTTTTAACAAAACAGATGTTAAGAATTGTTTTTCTTCTAAAAATGAATTTTCGTTAGAACAAGTAATTTTGGCTCTATCATATAAGGATTTTATGATTCCCTTTTTAACGCTGATGTTGTGATTTGATTTGTAATTGAGATATCTGTTGGTATGTGTTGGTTTTCTATACACTTGTGTCTCATATCCAGTATCCTTCTTTGAGACTAAAACATCGAGGAAAGGCAGGGTGTTATTATATTCCTTTTCCATTGTAAATTTTATTGTCTCTTCTTGATCGTTTATAATATTCAGGAATGTATCCAACAATTCTGATCTATGAGGCCATATTGAAAACACATCATCTACATATCTCCACCATACAGTGGGTTTTAAATTTTGTTTAGAAATGATATTAGTTTCGAAATCCTCCATAAATATATTAGCCAATAATGGAGATAAAGAGGAGCCCATTGCTAGACCAAAATTTTGTTTATAAAATTCATTATTTAGTTGAAAATAGGTATTATTAGTACATAATGTCAATAACTCCATTATAGCTGATACATTTAGTTTTGTCCTATTTGTCAATGTATCATCATTCTCTAATTTCGTTTTGATTATGTTTAAAGTTTTATCTAATGGCACATTTGTAAATAAACTGTTTATGTCAAAACTTACTAAAGTATTATTTGGATTAAACTCAATAGTTGATAATTTGTTTAAAAAATGTTTTGTATTTTTTATAAATGTGTCATCATTATTAGCAAATGGTTTTATAATGTTTAATAAAAATTTGGATAGTTCACTACAAGGAGAACTGATGGTACTACAAATGGGTCTAAGTGGTATGTTCGCTTTATGAATTTTCGGCACTCCATAAAAATGTGGTGACTTACTGTAATGAGGTGTCATTAATTTTCTTTGATAGTATGTTAGATCATTTTTAAATTTGAATAAAGTTCTATAGATTTTGTTTTCCAGTGTTTTCGTTGGATCCTTCGTTAATTTGGTATAAGGTCCATTTGTAATTAGATCTGTAATTTTGTCCTCATATTGTATTTTATTCATTATTACAGTTGCATTGCCTTTATCCGCTGGTAGGATTGTTATGGAGTCATCATTTCTTAAAGTTTTTAAAGCTTTCATTTCCTCTTTGCTGATGTTCTGTTCAATTTGATTAGACTTTTCCAATTCAAGTTTACATAGTACCCTATATTGTTCTTTTTCGTGAGTTGGTAGACACTGGGATATTTTCTCCACTGAGCTGATTATGTCTAATTTTGGAATAGATGGATGAGTAACAGCATAGTTTAAACCTTTTGACAATACCAAATTTTCCGTTGCATTTAAATGTCTATTTGATAGATTGACAACTGTCGCTAATATGTCATTATTTCTATTTAGGTTATCAAAAGTATGTAGACTATTTTGTTCTAAAAGATTATTAAATTTATTTAAATGTATATTTCTTTGTTTCTGATATGAATTTTCATAAATTATTTGTAAACTAAAAATAATTCGATCAAAATCAGAATTTGATATCATTCCTAAAAGCAAATCTTCAATACTTACGATGTCTTGTTCGATAAAAAATAAATTTGACCTGTGAAATTGCAACCTTTCCCGGATCATCGACAAACTGGCTCTATGTAGAATATTTTGGAGTCTTCTGCTTGAGTATGCTGGCCGTAACCTCAAGCCCTTTGGTATTATGTTGTTATTTCTACATCTTCTTAAGAATTTTATTGAATTTTGACAATGTGCCAGTTTCTCGTAGAAGGTTTCCAATTTCCTAAAATTTTGACACACGATAGGCCCATACCGGTTTCTTAATGTTGTTCTGAAGCTATTTCCTTGTGGCATTTTTATGATTAATTATTTATATGGGAAATAAGCCACAATTAAAATGAAAAAAATAATTTTATTAACGTTTCGACGCCCAAATCGGGTGCCGTTGTCAAAATACAAAATACTACTAATGGAAACAAAAATGTTGTTGCTTAGTAAAAAAAAATTCTTCTAATAATTTATTTAATTTGACTCATTTATATCGGCAATTCAGATACATATGATACATTTTAAAGTAGAAGACTTTAAAATGATATTGCCAATATTTATGAGTTGCGTTCCTGGGACGACTTTACTGAAAGATAGTTCATTCGATTACATGAAATCAACCCCAACTCAAGAATATCCGTCACAAAAAAAAATCATAGCATGTGATCTGTCTTTAAAAAGACAACCACATGCAACGGTGACATTAAAATTCTAGTGTTAGAGATCTCATAGTAAATCACGAGGGAAAACCAGGAAAAACCTCGTGATACTATCCCGACATCGTAAGTATTTGGTCTTACATTTAAATTACTCTCAAAATTAATACCAAATTCTGACTTTACTATAATTTTGTTTAAATTATAAATAATATCAATAATATATGGATATATAAGTAATACTAAAATATAAAATATGCACTAACTCGACTATTGACTTATTAATTGTGGTATTTTCTTTCTATTGACTTCCTCTTTCAGTATGGGTATCCACATCCTACTGCATTCCACCGAGGAATTTGCGACACAATTGGTTTCAATATAAATGAGTCAAATTAAATAAATTATTAGAAGAATTTTTTTTACTAAGCAACAACATTTTTGTTTCCATTAGTAGTATTTTGTATTTTGACAACGGCACCCGATTTGGGCGTCGAAACGTTAATAAAATTATTTTTTTCATTTTAATTGTGGCTTATTTCCCATATAAATAATTAATCGTTTGATTTTCCATATGCACATATGGCTCACGTTCAAATCTGCAGCAAGTTGCTTTCGTGAACAACCTTCTACGAGTTTGGCAATTAATCTTGTGTTTTGCGCGTAGTTCAAATGCATTCTAGGCATTTTGGACGCGTTTAATAGCTTTTTATTTTAGCTTTAATAGTGCTTGACATTTTTGACAAGCACTTTGACATTTATCAAATCCGAACGACACTGAGATTTTACAGTACATATTATAGTATGATACAATTGATCCAAAAAATGGCATAACCCAGACATCCAAAGTGAAAGTTGTTCTCCAACACCAAATTGTTCATAATGTTCAGGAAAAGTCACACCATTTTGAGCGTCGGGTTTGGGGGAGAGGTGGGGAAGAAATCGGTAACTTCGTAGTTTTTTACGTATTTCGTCAATACTTCTAAAACTATGCGGTTTAGCATGAACAACCTTCTATACAAAAATGTTTTACATTAAACTTGAAATAAAAAAAGTCCTATGCATATTCCTTCTAAAATGAACGGTTCCAAAGTTACGGAGGTAGTATAGTATAATTGGTCCAAAAAAAGGTCTAACCCAGACATCCAAAGTAAAAGTTTTTCTCCAACACCAAATTGTTCTGTATCGTCCACATATTGTTCAGTAAAAAGTTACACCATTTTGAGCGTCCGGTTTGAGGGGGAGATGGGTGAGAAGTCGATAAATTAGTAGTTTTTTTACGTTTTTCGTCAATATTTCCAAAACTATGCTTTAGCGTAAACAATGTTCTATACAAAAATAGTCTACATAAAATTTAAAATAAAAAGGGTCCTATACATAATTGTTATAAAATCAACGGTTCCAGAGTTACGGAGGGTGAAAAGTGGAGGTTTTCGATACTTTTTATATCTGTTGGGCAATTTATAATATTATTACTGATAAAAGAAATTTTCTTTAACAGGATTGTGTTTTGTAAATAAAATTTGCTATTTAACACAATTCTGTTAAAGAAAATTTCTTTCATCAGTAATAATATTATAAATTGCCCAAGAACTATCGTAAAAGTTTGGAACCGTTCATTTTAGAAGGATTATGCATAGGGCCTTTTTTATTTCAAATTTAATGTAGAACATTTTTGTATAGAATGTTGTTCATGCTAAACCGCATAGTTTTAGAAATATTGACGAAATACGTAAAAAACCACGAATTGACCTATTTCTCCCCCCCCCCCCAAACCCAACCCGACGCTCAAAATGGTGTGACTTTTTTCTTAACATTATGTGGACCATATAGAACAATTTGGTGTTGGAGGATAACTTTCACTTTGGATGTCTGGGTTTGGGTCTAGTTATACCATACTAATATAACAATGTAAAAATGAAGATGTAAACTAGTCAAATGTACATATTTATAAATTGACTTTTAATTGAAGTCTATTAAAATATATGACAGTTTAGTAATGTCACTTTTTTTAAAGTTTCCTAAACTTTTTCGATTTATGTAGTTGCATTTTTATATCCTTACAGAGTATTCATAAATTTAATAAGTACACCGTACTACATTATATTTCATACATTTCATTTATTCTTATTTGTTGGGCTTTTTGTCGAAATCAATAAAAACATTTCCAGGATTTTTTTATACATTATTTTGTTTCATTTGATATAGCAAACTATAATGTGCTTATTACTAAAGAACTTATTGTCTACTGTTATTCCTAAATTGTTTTTTCAACTTAGCTTTTTTGTTTCAGTATCCAATGACAATTTTGCCACCATATGATACAGCTCGAAAGAAAGAACCTTCGGCAACATTCAACACGGAGAGAGAAGCATGTCTGAAATACTTTGAGAAATGGAGCGAAACAGACCAGGTGGAATTTGTGGAGAATCTGCTGGCCAGGATGTGCCACTATCAACATGGTCATATAAACTCCTATCTCAAGCCCATGTTGCAGAGGGATTTTATTTCTCTATTGCCAAGTAAGTAATACGTAACATAAAATGGCCGGATGTTATCAAATGAATACATTTTTAAACGGTTCTTAGTATTTTTGAGGTGATAGGTTCAACTTAATTTAAAGATAATGTGTTAGATTACATGAAATGAATTTTAAATAGTCTTTGTGGGAGTAATAATGATAGCAAGTGATTTACTGGTGATATTTAATAATTCTATAATACAATACTACCTATTATCATCACCAAGGCCTTTCATTCGTGATTGGAATGTTTGCCACTCTTACTTATTGCTCTCTGATTCGCTTATTGCGGTGTATCACTCCGCATTCTCCATTCTTTATGTATGTATGTCATAAAGTTGTACGACTTACAATTTTCCTCCACTCATTTCGATCCATGCATAGGTTCCCTCCAGTTGCTCACTTTCAATATTTGGATATTTCCTTTGGCCTTTCAGTTTCTGGCATCCATCTTGTGACCTTAATCAGTAGCTCGTTTTTCCTTCTCTCTATTTCTCACAGATATCTCAGTCTCTGAGCTGTAATAAATCTAACTATATTTTTTCCCTTTATTATGTCTCTTATTTCATGGTCATTCTTCTTCTCAGTTCTCCATTTTCCATTCTTGATCCCAAAGTTAATCATTCGTAGATAAATAAAGTAATAATATAAACGATAAAGAAGAAAGAGACAAAAACATGTACCATGGGAAGAGAATATAACACACTACCTTTCCTCGATGTTTTAGTCTCAAAGAAGGATACTGGATATGAGACTCAGGAGCTATTCCAGGTCAAATCAACACACTTTGAATTAATTTTTTTCCTGACCTATTTAGATTTTGTTAAAATTTAGAGTACTCCTAGTGGATGATTAGATGAAGAAAAATACAAAATGTTAAATTTTTATCTCAAGCCGTTTCCGAAATCTGGTTATGTAAAGTTGTCCAAAAAAATCCAAAACATCGCGACTATACTTTATTGGAATGGTTGTAGAAGCTGTCCTAATTGAGCTAGAATGCTGGGAGAGGTGTCATTTTGCAGCATTTTTAAAGCTCTTTACAGTGATATATACAGCATGATGTTACGTCAAAAATCGCGTTACGTAATACTTGAACGCTCCCTTAAGTTTTTTTCCAAAAAGTACATAATTTAAAATTTTCATCATATTCCTACAAATACATAGTACTGTTGTTAATAACATATAAAAATTTTATCATGGGATGGTGATGGGTTCAACATAAAAAAAAAAAGTTTTACACATACAGTATAGTGCAAATGAAAGGAATAAATTCGTAATGTCGCAAGCTGGGAAAAATCCCGAAACAGGTCGATTTTTATTTTTAAATTGTAAATTTTTGACATATATAAATATATATCATACTAGTGACGTCATCGATCTGGGCGTGATGACGTATTCGATGATTTTTTAAATGAGACTAGGTGTCGTGTGCTAGCTCATTTGAAAGGTTATTTAAGTCTCTGTTCAGTAATTAATAAACAATAATATAATTATTTATACAGGGTGGCAAAAAAAAGTTTTTTTTGTTAAATTAATTGACAAAAAAAGAAGACGGTATGTAATTTATTTAATTTAAAATAGATTTACTGTTGCCAGAAACAGATAAATTACATACATTCTTGTTTTTTGTAAATTAACTTAATTAAAAAAAAAATTTGCCACCCTGTACAAATATTTATTGTTTATATTACTGAACAGAGTATTAAATAACCTTTCAAATGAGCTAACACACGACCTATAGCCTCATTTAAAAAAATCATCGATTACGTCATCACGCCCAGATGGATGACGTCACTAGTATGATATATATCGTCGTTGCCAAGTCAAAAGCTGCTTTTATAGAATTTTACAGGAGACAGATAAAACCTAAACGTTCATTTGAAGGTCGTTAATTATTTCTGCTATGTGCATGAAGAAATCCACATAGCAGTGTATGACGGGCGGGCGTTATATAAATATTTTTCTTCTACGTGGATGAGGACTCCACATAGCATGTTTATTGCGATACCCGCTCACATAACATATTTTTCAAACTTGGATATTACAGCAATTATATGAATTACCATATAACTGTATTTATAGGACGGTGACCAACGTAAAAATCTGTTAAACAATACAGATATCTCCTTTTGTGAAAAAGTCCCACTTAGCAGCTTTTGACTTGGCAACGACGATATGCCAAAAAATTACAATTTAAATATAAAAATCGACCTGTTTCGGGATTTTTCCTTAAAGTCGCCAGCTTGCGACATTACGAATTTATTCCTTTCATTTGCATCATGCTGTATGTGTAAAATTATTTTTTTTATGTTGAACCCATCACCATCCCATGATAAAAGTTTTATATGTTATTAACAACAGTATTATTAGTCGAGGAAATGAAGCATTTTGGCTCGCAATTTTTTCGTCCAGCATGGATTTACTTGAAATTCCCACAAAAGGTAGGAAATAGTCCAAGGATCATTTTCTATATCATGCTGCTGTACGCTAAAACCTTGGGGGTAGTTGCCACCCCATCTCGGGGGTGAGTATTTTTAATTACATTTTAACCATGTAAATCGATGTAAAACCTAATTTTAAGAAAAAAAATGTTTTTTACATTTTCTTCGTAAAACTAATATTTTTCGAGTTATTCGTGGTTGAAAGTAACAGTTTTTCGACGGAAAAATCGACATTTTTAGAGGGTTTTTTGAGAATAACTCGAAAAATATGCATTTAATCAAAAAACTGTAGATATCAAAATTGTATCTTTTAGTAACACAAACGAAACTGTTTTTCTATAATATTTTTATGACCAATACAAACCTAGATACGGCATGTTAAAAGTTAGCTTTTTCGTCAAATGCATAGTTTGAAATAATCAAAGCCAAATAACAGGAAAACTTTGCATTTTTCCAGGAAAACTTACATGATGTTTTTTCAAGCATACAATAAGATCTTTCAAAAAAAATATTAAAAAGATTCTAGCATAAAAATTGAGCAACTTATGATAAAAAAAATGTCGGTACCTGTTTTTCTCTACGAAAATAACAGTGAAAACAACCCCATAACTACCCTTGTAACTAAAAATTGGTCTTCGCATTTCTGTAATTCCTTTTATATTTATATTATCAATACACCCAAGAAGTTTGACCTATTTAAAAGGCCTAATTTTAGAAAAATTGGAGTTTAAAGAAAAATTGATTTTTTGCCATTTTGCATTTTTTATCATTATCTTCAAAATATCTCCGAAAATACTGGAGATACAAAAAAAAATGATGAACTACTAAATTGTAGCTTTTTTAATAGCTAAAATTTTCTTATGCCTAGATTTTCATTACAGTGAACAGTTAACGAGATATAGCTGTTTAAAACATCTATTTACGAGCAAATATCCCCTTATTCGAGCCCTTTAAACCCACCTCAATTAAAAATTAAGGGATCTTACGGAATTTAATTTACACAGTCTTATTACTCTTTAAAAATCCTACAAAACTATTATTGAAAAAACTTTGTATCGCCAAAAATGAAGGAGCTATGTTTATAAAACTAATTTTTTTTTTCGAAAAATTCGAATAGTCCCCTTATAGAGCATTTTCAATGTACCTATATAATACCACAGAGCCGGTTCGTATACTGGATGACTAAAAAACTATTTGTATGTGTATTTTTATATATTTGTAAATTCGTATTTTTGTGTAAATAAATGTTTTTGTAATTCTTTAATTCTACTTTTTTTTCTGTATAGATCTATTAAATTGTCTACTTATAAAAATTGCAATGTTATTAAGGGTGGTTTTTAAGGGTTGAAATATTATGATATTATATCCAGAGCATAAAACGAATCATTATTTAACCAGTCAAAACCAAATATTACCTATATTAAAGTTTACAATGTTTTTATATAATTTTTGAAAATAAGGGTAGTTTACACCCCTAAAAATAATCAACGCCCTTGAGCATGATATAGAATATGAAGTACAGGGTAAGATGATCCTAAACCCAAATTTTTATGTAAATTGGTGCAAGCCGAAATTATTCTTTTAGGATAAGTAAACTTTTGATATATAGCTCCACCAAGGGTTGTTTTAAGGGTTGAAATATTATGGTAGTATATCTTAAAGCACAAAACAATCATTATAAACCTAATAAGAACCAAATGTTGACAATATTAAAGTTTAAAATGTTATTTTGTAATTTTTTACAATTAGGGGTGGTTTTCACCCTTAAAACGTCAAAAGCGTACAACGACTCAATATAGAAAATGAACTAGAGGGTGAAGTGAGCCTAATCCCAAATTTTTGTACAAATCGATGCTGGACGAAAAAATTGCGAGGTTTTGCCATTTTTCCAGCTTCATTTCCTCGACTATATGCATTTGTAGGAATATTATGAAAATTTTGAATTATGTAGTTTTTGGAAAAAAACTTAACCAAATTATATTTTTTTTTTGTTTGAGAAAAACTTGTTGACACCTCTCCCATCATCCATCTTCCAATAAAGTATGGTCGCGGTCTTTTGGATTTATTTGGAAAACTTTACATAACAATATTTCGGAAACGACTTGAGATAAAAATTTAAAATTTTGTATGAGTATTCCAAATTATAACCAAATCTGAAGAGGGGTGGAAATTAGGTGTGTTGAGTTGATATAGAATGACCCTCAGGTGTATAGAAAATCAACACACGCCAACATATATCTAAATTACAAATCAAATCAAACATTAATCTAATCAAGCTCCACGTTTCTTTGGATTCCGGCTTTGTTCTGCTCTCTTCTCTTCGTGTTTTCATAAAACCCAACAGTTCTTGTATAGGTTGTACATTCTTCGGATATTGTCCTTACAGCTCTATCACCTCAGCAATATTTAAAGTTAAGGCTTAGCACATACTGGGTCTGTTAAAAAAAAATATGCAAAAAACTACTAAAAAATGGAAAAATATTTAATTATGGTAGAAACTCTTGACACGTTGTAGTAACATCTTTAGTCGAGAATAATTTTTAATTGCATATTGGAAATGAAAGAAGAAGAATTTACTGAGTTGCATTTTTCATCTAATTTTATTGAATTGTAAATTTTTTATACATCCCACGATTTTGTATTTAAGTGATTATAGTGTACATCCATTCAATATTATTTTTTTTAAGATATTAAAAAAACACAAGTCATTTTTACAATGATTAACACTGATCGTATCATGCAACTGTTTAATTAATAATCCTTTAACACCTACAACGTTTTTCCAAATTTGCAGCTCTGATGATGAATAGGTTATTAATTTTTTTTATTATAACAGTTCGAAACTTAAGACATCCATTTACCGTTCTATGGCATATATTCGCCACATTTATTATCAGGCCAGTAAATGACCGCTTTGGACTTTTGGAGTGTAATTTTCCTAGTCACGACGGATTTGCTTCAAAAACTTGGATTTAGGCTCCTGTTATCCTCTACTTTACTTTTGGACTTAACCCGAGGGTTGTTTTACTTGGGTGAAAAAACAAACGTTCAAAATAACGAAAATCGATAAATTGACTACTAGTTCAGAGAAATAAGGAGAAAAAAATATCCTGTTGGTGACACAACCCCCTCCAGCCCGAAACCAATTTTTTTGAGTAGTATGGACATCTATAATAATAACATAATATGTTTCCTGCAGCCGATTTTGATGATATAAAATGAAGATCAAAAACGGTAAATTTTCGCTTTTTTCGTCTATTACCAAACAGTTAAGCATTTTAAACAAATTTGAGAGTAAGAAACTCATAAATCGTATAAAAAACTTCAATATGGCGTTCGCTGAATATGTCTATCCTTATTGGTTGCTTAGAAAATTGCAAAATAAATCATAAATTTTGAGTTTTTATAAATATTCATAACTTATTTAAAAATTAACGTAGAACCTTCTTATTACACGGAATGTTGAGACTTCTTGTGCTTAAATCATATCCTAAATTTCAAATCAATTTGGTCAAATAGTTTAAAAGTTATTTAATTTGTTTATCCCAAATTAATTTTTTTTGCGCAACACTATAAGTCAGAAAATGATGAAGTTACAGTAATACTTTGGATAGTTTATGAAAGAAGAAGATTTGCACTATTAATTTAATTAAAAAAAATGACAAAAAATAATTCTAAATATCGCAAAATTATTTTGCAAGAACATGTGAATTAAAAAAAGGGGAGGGGGCTAACTTCGTCACTAATTGTCCTAGGACAATTATTTTTCTTTCTAAATGTGTATAAAAATTCAGTCTTTCTAAATATGAAAAAATAATTTTTCTACGGATAACGGTTAAAAAGTTATTCTAATTGTTTATAAGTAAGCAAAAAATCGACATGTTTTTGCAAAATAATTTTACACTGTTTAAAACTACTTGTTGTCATTTTTTTTTAATTAAGTTAATAGTATAAATGTTCTTCTTTCATAAACTGTCCGAAGTATTACTGCAGTGGTCGGCAAAGTGCGGCTCTAGAGCCACATGTGGCTCTTTGGCTCCTTAGTTGCGGCTCTGGCCCAAATATCCAAAAAATTTGGTATGAAAAACATTACCTACATCTTATTCTGATAAATTAGCTTTTATCAAACTTACAAACTTTAGCATTTGTCAAATATCCTTTTGATGCTACGATAACTGAGTTGAAATTGCCTCCTTTTGAAATTGGCATTAATAGCTTTAAATGGTATGGCGCTCTAAATTCGAACGTCTTTGTGTTGAATTGGAAATATTGGAGAAAAAAAAATGTTCACAACACAAGTGGTCTGCTTTGAATGACCTGGAGAAGGAAGACATGATCAATTTCAACGCTTGGATGTAGTATTCCTGATTCTTATGATCAGCTGAAAAAGCTCATGTTTGCTGTTCTTTCCTTTTTCGGTTCAACACATTATCAACATTTAAAAACATGGATTTTGCGCCAAAAATTTTGTAAAAAATAGTGTTGTAGGAAATAAAACCTTAAAAAACGAAAGAAAATTTCTACGATGATTAGTAACAAAGATATCGCCGAAAAAACACGTTTTAATTTTTTGGGGGGTTATGGATGGGGCTATAGGGGTTTAAAATTTTTTTTGGTCAAATACTTTTTGATGTAGAACATGTGGTTTTTTATTTTTGGAATATTGCTGGGAGCATTTTTCATTATCTTTACCGACTAGTAGACCCTTTAGTTTTATTTAGTGTAATAAAAGCAGATTTGGCTCCCAATTTTTTTTAAATTGTTGTAATGTTCATATTTGGCTCTTAGGCTAAAAAGTTTGCCGACCCCTGTATTACTCTAACCTCATAATTTTCTGACTTACAGTGTTGCAAAAAAATGAATTTGGGATATTCAAAGTAAATAACTTTTAAACTAGTTGACCAATTGCTTTGAAATTTAAAATATAATTTAAGCACAAGAAGTCTCAGCGTTCCGTGTAATAAAAAGGTTCTAACTTAATTTTTACAGAAGTTATGAACATTTATAAAATCTCAAAATTTATGACTTATTTTGCAATTTTCTAAGCAACAAGCTTTTTATATGATTTACGAGTTTCTTATTCTCAAATTTGTTTAGAATGCTTCACTTTTTAGTAATAGACGAAAAAAGCGAAAATTTACCGTTTTTTGATCTTCATTTGTTTATAACTATGTATATCATCAAAATCGTTTGCAGGAAACATATAGATTATTAATACAGATGTCCATACTATTCAAAAAATTTGGTTTCGGCCTGAAGGGGGATGTGTCACGAGAAAAATCTTATTTCTCTGGACTATAATTGAGGCTATCAGCGCAAAAGTGGTGTAACCCACATTTTTGCAAAATGCTGTTTTGGTGTAAAATACATTCGTTACATAATAATCTTCAATACAACAGTAGTGTAAGCCACCTTTTAATACCCATCAACGGATGGCGCTGAAAAAATCTGTTTTTGCACGGGTCATATTAAGCAAAACTATAGAGCAAGAGTGGTGTAACCTCGTTAAAGCAATCATGTACTCAGATCAGTGTGGGGGGCAAAATAGAAATATTGTTGGCAATGTTGTCATTGATTTGCCAGTATGTGGTTTCTAATCCGGAGTTCACTATTGAAGAAATAGATCATAAATTTTTGGTCAGTGGACACTCATACCTACCCTCTGACCAAGATTTTGGCCTAATAGAAAAAAAAAATAAAAAATTCTTTAAGGAAATATATGTACCATATAACTGGATTGAAGTAATTAAAACGGCTCGAAAAAAAATATTCAAAGTTATACAACTGACTGCAAGTGATTTTTTCTCTTCCAAATCACTAGAAAAAAATATAACTAATCGAAGAATTTCAGTTGGTAAAACCAAAGTGGAGTGGTTGAAAATTCAGTGGTTAAAATTCCATAAACTTCATCCATTTTCAATCTTCTACAAATACTCAAATAATGAAGAAGTTCTCTTTGAAGAAGTCAGTGTGAAGAAAAGGCAGTCGGAAACTGTAGTACAACTAGATGCTTTGGAAAAACCAACTATTGTTGAAAAAAATAAAAAAGACCTTTTTGAATTGTTACAGTTCATCCCGCCAGTACATCATACTTTCTATAATAGCCTTAATAGTTCCAACAGAGTCCAGGATGAAGTGTTTCATTATGACTCAGACGAAGAATTACCATAACTATGTACTATTTGCATTGTTTCCTAATAAAACTTGTTCTCATGTAGTGTAACCTGTTTATTATTTCACATGCAACCAAAATATGATACGTGCAGAAATGGTGTAACCCACATTTTTTTTCTAATTATTAGCTTAATTAACACAAAACTATACAGTTAGTGTAGATTCTAAAGTATTTTTTATAAATCAAAAACAAAACAAATAAAATAATGTTTACAAAAAAAATTAAATTAAAAATCAGTTTACCCAAATTTTAATTCCTTATTATCTCCTAAGTAAGTAGTCTGGGGTTACACCACTTTTGCGCTGATAGCCTCAATTATTCTAAGCAACTTTTGTCGTATAAAGTTTTTTCACTAAGTCAATACTTTGAGACTACGGCCACACAAGCGACAATTTACGACGATGTAAGAGCAGTAAAATGAAGCGCGAAAATGGGTCCCACGGTGAGTGTAGTGTAGTGGATGGCCAGACTGAGCTGTAAAATATCGCGCAGCAACATACCAACATAGGATAGGACCCATTTTTCGCGCTTCATGTTACTGCTCTTACAGCGCCGTAAATTGTTGCTTGTGTGGCCGTAGCCCTAGATTGGTGAGCGAAAAAAGAACAAGTTTTTATAAAAGTTTATAGCATCAAAACTAAGCAAGTTACGCTCAAAATAAAGTTGGCCCTTTTTTGTAAAAAAAATCGTGAATGTCGCTCTATAATTAGTATCCTAAATGAAATTTATCGTTACCTTTTTAAAATTTGATGTACCTACTCATGCACATAGGTACTGTAGATCATGCAATTATGTATAAAAATTGTCTATATATTTTTTCTCGCAAGAGTCACTGTTTCGAAGATATTATAAGAATTAAAATATATACAGTCGGAAAAATGAAAGATTACCCATGAACGATCACATCAATCACTTATTTTGTATTGGCTGTCTTTTTCTATAAAGAAACTTTCCACTCCACCTGTGAGGTAGCGTACTTGACGCGTTTTATTAACGTGATTTCCACGGTAGGTCTACTACACGTTATAGTGTGATTCTGTCTAATTCAATACTATTCATTAATAAGAAACGATACTGTTGGAAATTACGACAGCGGTGTGGATTCTAAGAAATTTGGGAGATTTGAGAAAATTATTTCTCTGATTCGTATTCATATAATACTTCAGAGTATTATCGGAATTTACAAAATTTCTGTAGTTTTCACTGGTCTACTTACAAAAAAAAAACTCATAACAAAAACACAAGTATGTACTATCTCTATGCCCGAACTTTTACCTTAACAATTTTTTTCGTATCTCTTACGACAAATGAGCTCTAGGTAGGTCTACTACACGTTATAGTGATTCTGTTTAATTCAATACTATTCATTAATAAGAAACGATACTGTTGGAAATTACGACAGCGGTGTGGATTCTAAGAAATTTGGGAGATTTGAGAAAATCATTTCTCTGATTCGTATTCATATAATACTTCAGAGTATTATCGGAATTTACAAAATTTCTGTAGTTTTCATTGGTCTACTTACAAAAAAAAAACTCATAACAAAAACACAAGTACTGTCTCTATGCCCAAACTTTTACCTTAACAATTTTTTTCGTATCTCTTACGACAAATGAGCTCTAGGTAGGTCTACTACACGTTGTAGTGATTCTGTTTAATTCAATACTATTCATTAATAAGAAACGATACTGTTGGAAATTACGACAACGGTGTGGATTCTAAGAAATTTGGGAGATTTGAGAAAATTATTTCTCTGATTCGTATTCATACATATAATACTTCCGAGTATTATCGGAATTTACAAAATTTCTGTAGTTTTCATTGGTGTACTTACAAAAAAAAACTCATAACAAAAACACAAGTACTGTCTCTATGCCCGAACTTTTACCTTAACAATTTTTTTCGTATCTCTTACGACAAATGAGCTCTAGGTAGGTCTTCTTCTTTTGCCCTTTAATTCGTCCAATTTTGAACAAAGGCTTCCCCCCAGTTTCCTCCATTCGCTTCTGTTTAGTGCTTTCTGTTTCCAGTGCGTTCCTCCGATCTTTTTAATGCCGTCTCCCCATCTCATCTGCGGTCGTCCTCTGGCTCTCTTTCCTGTCCATGGTCTCCATTGTTGTATCGTGGTATTCCACCTATTGTCCATTTGTCTAGCGTTATGACCTGCGAAGCTCCATTTTAGCCTAGCTACATGTTGTCCTGCGTCTTTGACTTTTGTTTTATTTCTTACCCAGTTGTTTTGCTTTTTGTCTGTTAATTTTACTCCTAACATTGCTCTCTCCATGGCACTTTGTGTCTTCATTATTTTATCCATGTTTGCTTTGGTCAAGGTCCATGTTTGGCATGCGTTTGTGAGAATTGGGAGTATGTACTGATCAAACACTCTTGTTTTAAGTATTGTTGTATTTTTTTATTCTTTAGGACCCATTTTAATTTCCCAAATCCTGCCCAGGCTAATATGACCCTTCCTTTTACCTCCGCTGTTTGGTTTTTCTTATTTATTTTTATTATCTGTCCCAAATATATATAATCATTAACCGCTTCTACAGTGGTGTCGTTTAGTATTACGTTTCTATTATCTTGTGTGTTTGTCATTGTTTTTGTTTTGGCAAAATTCATTTTTAGACCTATTTGTTCGGATTCATTTACTAGTTCGGTTAGCATGGTTTGTAGTTCTTCAAAACTTGATGCTATGACTACTACATCGTCTGCATATCTTAGGTGGTTTAGTTTCTTTCCATTTATGTTTATTCCCATGTTTGTCCATTCCATTGTTTTGAAAACATCTTCCAGTGCTAATGTGAATAGTTTAGGAGAAATAACATCTCCCTGTCGCACTCCTCTGTTAATTGGTATGGGTTTTGTGGTTTCTTCCAATTGTACTGTCATTGTTGCTTTCTTATATGTATTAGCAATCTGTATCTGGAATCTATTCTACAGTTGTTTATAGCTGTTTCTATTGCCCATATTTCCACGCTGTCAAATGCTTTTTCGTAGTTAACGAACGCTAAGTGCAGATCTATATGGTATTCGTTAGCTTTCTCTATTAGTGTCCTAATTATTAGAAGATGGTCAGTGGTGCTATAATATCCCTTTCGGAATCCTGCCTGCTCTACTGGTTGATATGAGTCCAATTTGTGTGTTAGCCTGTTGTTGATAATCCTAGGTAGGTCTACTACACGTTATAGTGTGATTCTGTTTAATTCAATACAATTCATTAATAAGAAACGATACTGTTGGAAATTACGAGGCTATAAAACTGCTTAGCCACACCATGAAAATATGGGAAAGAGTAATTGATAGACGGATACGTGAAGAGACCGAAATATCCGAGAATCAATTTGGCTTTATGCAGGGTAGATCAACAACAGATGCAATTTTCATTATAAGACAGTTGATGGAAAAATACAGGAGTAAAGAAACAAACGCTCATATGATATTCATTGATCTTGAGAAAGCATATGATAGAGTTCCTCGAGAGATTCTTTGGTGGGCACTCAATAAGAAAGGAGTCCCTGGTGAATATGTAAAGATTGTGAGGGATATGTATGAGGGAGTAACGACTAGTGTTAGAAACAGGTGTGGGAGAGACTGATAAATTTCATGTGAAAGTAGGATTGCATCAAGGTTCTGTGCTTAGTCCGTATTTATTCTCATTAGTTTTGGACCAAATAACAGCGAAAATACAGGGTAACATTCCATGGTGCTTAATGTATGCTGATGATGTCGTGTTAGTAGGAAATAGTGAAAGAGACTTAGAACAAAAACTGGAACAGTGGAGACAAGCTCTGGAGGAAAAAGGTTTAAAACTTAGTAGGACAAAAACAGAGTATTTGGAATGTTCATTTAAAGATGGAGCTACTACAAATAAAATGGTATCTTTGGATGGTGAAATGATTGTAAAAAGCAATAGTTTTAAGTACCTAGGATCGGTATTACAGAGTAATGGAGAAATAGATGGAGATGCATGCAGTAGAATTAGGGCTGGATGGATGAAGTGGAAAGAAGCGAGTGGTGTGTTGTGTGACAGAAAAATTCCAATGAAGCTGAAGGGAAAATTCTATAAAACAGCCATAAGACCAGCTATGATGTACGGAACTGAATGTTGGGCAGTGAAAAAGAAAGAGGAACAGCGAATGCATGTGGCGGAAATGAGAATGCTTAGATGGATGAGTGGAGTGACAAAGAAGGATAAAATTAGAAATGAGTATATTAGGGGAAGTCTAGGTGTGGCACCAATTGACGCCAAAATGAGAGAGCATAGGTTAAGATGGTTTGGTCATGTTCAACGTCGAGACGTTAACCACCCAATACGAAGAATAGCTGAAGTGCAGATTCCTGGAAGGAGTAGGAGAGGAAGACCAAAGAAGACCTGGGGGGAGACGATAAGGCAGGACATGCTGGTAAAGGGGATTAACATTGATATGGCCCAAGATAGAATTGTGTGGAGAAATGCAATTAGGGAAGCCGACCCCGCATAGGGATAAGGCAAAGAGAATGATGAAGAGAATGATGACTGTTGGAAATTACGACAGCGGTGTGGATTCTAAGAAATTTGGGAGATTTGAGAAAATTATTCCTCTGATTCGTATTCATATAATAATTCCGAGTATTATCGAAATTTACAAAATTTCTGTAGTTTTCATTGGTCTACTTCCAAAAAAAACTCATAACAAAAACACAAGTACGGTCTCTATGCACGAACTTTTACCTTAACAATTTTTTTCGTATCTCTTACGACAAATGAGCTCTAATGCCACACCCTGTATAGTCGATGTCATATTGTTGAGTAATTTAAAAAACCAAAGTATTGTACCCTCGGAGATCCGTGGAAAAAATTTACACCCAAAATAACAAAATTCAGTTTGGCAACACTGTGCGAATGACCCGTGTTGAGCTGCCCCCCCCCCCCCCACTTGCAAAAATTAAAAAACAAATAGCCCTGATTTATGAGCTATTTATGAGCTCTCATATTCCGCAAACTAAAAATTTTGAGCTCGTTCCACTGAGCAGGAATTTAATACCCTAGTGGGGGGGGGCTGCGTCAGCCCCCCCCCCACTACTTAAAAATAGGAATATTGAATCGGTTTTTGCGGCAGAATTACGAGCTATTTATGAGCTCTTGAAATTATATAGCTTCGATTTTTGAGCTCATCCCCTTCACCCCCAAACAACCCTTTAATTGATTTAACTTAAGAGAAAGATGCTGAGAAAACTTAAAATATATCGTATTGCGGATATAATTCCTATAGCTTATATACTCTAAGAATAAACTATTAAATCAAGGGCATTTCGATTATTGAGCTACAACCCCTTCGCAAGAAAACCACCCTATCTTCCCGGCTTAAGAGAAAGTTGTACTTAAAATGCGTTAAACTTATTATTTGGCGACTACATATCATTTAATAATTTATAAGCTTCCAAATTACGCGCATTTAGATCAGTAAATTGCAATTTATTTTGTATAGTGCAGTCACTGAAGGTAAAAATCAACGATTACCTTCAATTTCGGTGAACCTTCATCGATTTTCACGAAAATTGGTCAGTGGTTAGAGGATACGTCAAGAAACAAAGATGACATGGTACCACCTTGCGCCTTTACCCTGAGGGTGGATACCGCCCCTTCTCGGGGGTGAAAATTATTTTATAAAAAATAAAATTTATTATACAAAGTTAATAAAATAAGTCAATACTTTTTAAGTTATTAAAGATCAAAGATTTTAATTATTTGTGAAAAAAATGCATGTTTTGAAGAGGTTTTTTGTAAATCACTGAAAAACTGTAAGTTTTTTACAAAAAAGTTAATAGTAGTTTAATTCGTATAGCTTATATTCTAAGAATAAACTCTAAAATCACGCGCCTTTCGATTATTGAACTACAACCCCTTCGCAAGAAAACCATCCCTTATTCCCGGCTTAAGAGAGGGTTGTACTTAAAATAATTTAAATTAATTATTTGTCGACTATATATTGTTTAATAATTTATGAGCTCGCAAAATATACGCATCTCAATTATTGAATTGCCATTTTCTTTCTATAGTGCAGTCACTGAAGGTAAAAATCAACTATGACCTTCGATTTCGGTAAATCTCCATTCATTTTCACGAAAATTGGTGAGCGGATTTTGATACTATCAACTTTTTCTGGATCTTATTTTTGATGGGTATTTCTAAGTACTTTGACAAGTATTTAGTACCTAAGTGTTATAAAATGCATCTTTTTCCCGTTATTTAAGCTTGAACCCTTAGATTTGAACAGTCGCGGAAAAAAATATACATTTAATTACCAATAACTTACTTTAAATTAACATTAAAGGTTTTTCAAGTAAGCAATTTATTATATTTTTTATTAGCTTCAATTTTAGTGATGAAAACTTTTTTGTAAAAACTTACAGTTTTTGAGTAATTTATGAAAAATCGCTCTAAAGCATGCATTTTCTTTCCAAAAATTAAAATATTTGATCTTTAATAACTCAAAAAGTATTGATTTATTTTAATCACATTATATAACAAATTTTGCTTACAATTTGTCCCTCTCTCGATTTGTGGGGTTATTTTTAATAAAGTAATTTTCACTCCCGAGAAGGGGTGACATATACCCCAGGCTAAAACCCCAAGTTGTTATTGTCAATTCGTGAAAATAAATGGAAATTTACCGAAATCGAAGGTAATAGTTGATTTTTACCATCAGTGACTGCACTATAGAAAGAAAATGGCAATTCAATAATTGAGATGCGTATATTTTGCAAGCTAATAAATTATTAAACGATATGTAGTCGCCAAATAATCAATTTAAATTATTTTAAGAACAACTCTCTCTTAAGCCGGGAAAATGGGGTCTTTTTCTTGCGAAGGGGTTGTAGCTATATAATCGAAAGGTGCGTGATTTAAGAGTTTATTCTTAGAATATAAGCTATACGAATTAAACTACTATTAACTTTTTTGTAAAAACTTACAGTTTTTCAGTGATTTACAAAAAACATCTTTAAAACATGCATTCTTTTCACAAATAATTAAAATCTTTGATCTTTAATAACTTAAAAAGTATTGACTTATTTTATTAACTTTATATAATAAATTTTGCTTTTAATTTGTTCATTTATTGATTTGTGCAGTTATTTTTTATAAAATAATTTTCACCCCCGAGAAGGGGCGGTATCCACCCTCAGGGTAAAGGCGCAAGGTGGTACCATGTCACCTTTGTTTCTTGACGTATCCTCTAACCACTGACCAATTTTCGTGAAAATCGATGAAGGTTCACCGAACTTGAAGGTAATCGTTGATTTTTACCTTCAGTGACTGCACTATACAAAATAAATTGCAATTTACTGATCTAAATGCGCGTAATTTGGAAGCTTATAAATTATTAAATGATATGTAGTCGCCAAATAATTAGTTTAACGCATTTTAAATACAAATTTCTCTTAAGCCGGGAAGATAGGGTGGTTTTCTTGCGAAGGGGTTGTAGCTCAATAATCGAAATGCCCTTGATTTAATAGTTTATTCTTAGAGTATATAAGCTATAGGAATTATATCCGCAATACGATATATTTTAAGTTTTCTCAGCATCTTTCTCTTAAGTTAAATCAATTAAAGGGTTGTTTGGGGGTGAAGGGGATGAGCTCAAAAATCCAAACTATATAATTTCAAGAGCTCATAAATAGCTCGTAATTCTGCCGCAAAAACCGATTCAATATTCCTATTTTTAAGTAGTGGGGGGGCTGACTCAGCCCCCCCCCCCCCCACTAGGGTATTAAATTCCTGCTCAGTGGAACGAGCTCAAAATTTTTAGTTTGCGGAATATGAGAGCTCATAAATAGCTCATAAATCAAGGCTATTTGTTTTTTAATTTTTGCAAGTGGGGGGGGGGCAGCTCAACACGGGTGTGCGAATGTTGATAGTAACATATCCTTTAAGCACAACTATAATTTAGTCCAAACAAATTAATATATTTTTTTGCCAACAAAAATGAGATTTTTCAACCAAATAATGTTTCAAATATGATGTGCAAAATAATTTTTAATTGGGTTCTGCTAATGGGTTTGCTTTTTTTGTCATTAAAGTAAAAAAAAAACTAAATTTTACTCATTAAATCAATGCTGTCCGGTTATCGTCTTAATTATTTTAACTGTACTAATATCCGTTGAGTAATTCTGAATGATGAATAGGTCGTTAAAACATTTTATCTGTAGCGGCTTCTGGAATATCTTAAAAATATCGAATTTCATTAATAAAATGCGCATATTCCACCGATCTTCGCTTCGACAATACATAAAAAATATAATATTATTTGGTTCAAAGCTTTTAAAACGATTTTTTTATTTAGAAACCATATATAACCTTACAATATGACAACGATATGCTCAAATGATATCAAATTGGACATCTAATTGATAACGTGAAACGGATAAATAAACAATTTAAATAATTAATGACAAGGCGAGTGTAACTAGATTGCGAAACTATGATGCAAAAAATATTTTATTATTAGCAGTAAAATATTATTTTTTTATTACCATTATTTATTATATTTATTATTTTTTTGTAAGAAATGTAAATGTTTTTGAAGATATTCTTCTTTAGCGGCGAATCGATTGAGGGTAAAATTTGATTGATCCGCGCGCATGCGCACACCGACAGTATGGTATTAGTTGTTATACGGGCTCTGATTGGGTGTTGAAATTTTGAAATGATCTGTCAATAATTGTTCAATATGGAGGTTATCGGTAAACAAAAATATTGTATAATATTAGTTTTTATTGATGTGTGGACAGAAATAAAATCAAATTTATAATTATAGTGACTTTTTAGATAGTTTTGAAAAGCCGCAGGTACGTAATTCTAAATGTTTCAGTTGGAAATACCTAATAGTTTCAATACCTATCTATTTGGAAAATGTAAACAAAATAATGTAGTTACCTATTAGTAGGCAATGCTTTAATTTACATAATCTGATTACGAACAAACTTTCTACAAATCTTCATCTCATATCTCGTTTTCTTACTCTATATTTTGTTGTATTTTATTTCGACAAAAATCAAACTAATAATTTTATTAAATTCATATAAATTTATGGTGTAAACGTTTAGTTTGTGTATATTCCCACATGACGTATACGCGAATGTGGTGCAGTTTGAAATGCCGTCAACTTTCGTACGGCGCGGTAGACGTGAAGTGGGTTCAAGCCCCAAGCAAGTTATTTTTTTATTTTTTTTTTAAGATTTTATGATTAAAGTATATTATTATATACTTTTTGAAGATATTCTTCTTTTTTGAAAGTGGTAGATAAGAAAGTTAGTTTGATTTTTAAATAAAATAAGTACAAATAACCTTTTAAGTATATTTACTTCGTTTAAATTACCTATTATATAATAGAAGAATATCTTCTTACGTGCGTACAAAGTACACACACATTCTTTTTTAATTGATAATCATCGGTTGCATATTATAAACATAATATTTAACTTAAATATACCACAAGAAAACGGTTAAGGAAGCTTAATAAAACAAACCTGCGTCATCTGTGTTATCTGTCACAAAAACTGTTTTGACGTAAAGTGGTGTCAGTAAACAGATAAATTTTGAACTTTATGAAAAATACGATACGCATTTGACACGACATATTGAATGCCAAAAGAATGTTAGTATTATTGCATCTGAATTAAATCAGTCGTTTCAGAAACCCGACATGTCCAAAAAAGCAAAGTTGTGGAAAAAGACAAAAAACATCTCGGGTTTCCGGGTTTCTCTTGATACAGAAAAATTTTCTTCACTCTTAAGGTTCGTTTAGAATGTTAAATAGGGTTGGGTTTTTCTTGCAACATGTGACTCTGTAACTAAGGGTAGTAAAAATGAAACGAAAATCGATTTTTTTTTGGACATTTCGGGTTTCTGAAACCAGTGGCGGTTCGTGATTTTTACAATAGGGGAGGCTATACCTAACTGTAAAATATCTAGACAAAGGACCCCGCACAAACCTTATGGAAAATAGGTCCCAGTGGATTTCGTTCATACTTTGAGAAAATACTCTTTGAAGCATCCTGATCAAAAGTTCTCATGGGCACAACTCAATCGTATGAAGGATTTTCAAGATATAGAGGTCCAAACTCGGAAAATTATAAGATTTACGGGGTATTCCAATTCCGTGAGTTACTGGTTATTTGGCAACATGTAGAAGTTTGGATCAAGGAAAAGTACTAGTAGTCTAGGATTTTTTCCTGGCTATCCAATGGTGACCTTTACTTTGACCTTGACCTTCAACGGACGTCATCTTCTAGAGTTTTGAGGGTTTTAGGCATTAAATTTATATAAACAGATTACTCATGGGTTTTTGGGATCGCAAAACACGAATATGCCATCAGAATTGCCCTCCGGATGACGTGGTGGTCAGGGCCACTGCAAGAGGCGTCATCTTCTAGAGTTTCGATGGTTTTCGGCATTTAATTGATGCAAATGAATTACTGGAGGGTTTTTTGAGGTCGCTAACTACGAATATGCCACCAGAACCGACTCCCGGAGCACCTGGTTTCCAAGGTCAATGAAAGGGGCTCCTAGAGTTTCGAGGGTCTTTGGTACTACATTGATGCAAACGAATTAATTAGAGGTTTTTGCGGTTGCTGAACACGAATACGTGATCACATTGTGCCTTAGGCACAATGTGATTCGTGGGTCGGATCTGATAGTGTATGCATGTTCAGCAACCCCAAAAACCTAAGAGTAATCCATGTGATTCCTCCGAAACTCCAGAAGATAACCTGTCTTAGGCACCAGGTGCTGCTGTGTCTGTGCTGATCACGTATTCGTGTTCAGCAACCCGAAAAACCTATAACTAATCCGTTTGCATTAATGTAGTACCAAAGACCCTCGAAACTCCAGAATCCCCTTTCATTGACCTTGGAAATCAGGTGCTCCTGGAGTCGGTTCTGGTGGCATATTCGTGTATAGCGACCTCAAAAAACCATCCAGTAATACATTTGCATCAATTAAATGCCGAAAACCATCGAAACTCTAGAAGATGACGTCCAAACTTCTACATTTTGCCAAATAACCAGTAACTCACGGAACTGGAATACCCCGTAAATCTTATAATTTTCCGAATTTGGGCCTCTATATCTTGAAAATCCTTCATACGATTGAGTTGTGCCCATGAGACCTTTTTATCAGGATGCTCCAAAGAGTATTTTCCCAAAGTATGAACGAAATCCACTGGGACCTATTTTCCATAAGGTTTGTGCGGGGTCCTTTGCACTAGCGAAAAAAATCCGCCAAAAAAATCTAATTTAAGGCCCCATTTTTTTGACCATTTTTTATTTACATTTTATAATATCATAATTCATAATATCATATCATGTTAAAAATAGTTAGTTTAATTTTAAAAGTGTATTACCAAACTTTGTGTTGTTTATTTATTAACAATTCTATCTCTGTAAGTAGATATGCATATCAAAATAAATACAGATTTGAAGTTTTGCAGTCCATACAGGTTGAAGGTTCTCATTTTTTAAGATACTCAACTGATTTTTTTTAATTCTAAAAGTGGCCTACTGCAAATCCATAAACACGGTAAATTACCGCTATTTTGCTTTGCATGACAGATATGGGCCATTCCACGAACATACGCCTGTTTTGGATTACTTCGACAACGAATATTTTACTGTGCAACATAAGAAGTACGAAAGTAAATGGCGCTAATAATTATTCCAATAAACAACAATGTAATTTGCAATTTACTTTCGTTCTTCTTATTTTGCACAGTAAAATATTGGTTGTCGAAGTAATCCATAACAGGCGTATGTTCGTGGAATGGCCCATATCGGAAAAAGTTATTTGAACAAGTTGTTCCAAATATTATTCTCATCCCACATACCAAATTTCATCACAAAATTCGCACTTTTAGTTTTTTCATTATTTGTAGTCAGGATCCTAAAATCGGAGAGGAGGCTGCTGGCCGATCAGCCGCCCTTACCCAATCTCCGGGCAGCGTGTGCGTTAAGCGATAATGCAGCTCTAAGAAGACCGGGTCTCCTTAAACGCTGCTGGGCTGCGCGGAGCATTAGCAAGTGAGATATTCCATCCAGCAGCCTCCGCTCCAATTTTAGGATCCTGACTACAAAATAATGAAAAAACTAAAAGTGCGAATTTTGTGATTAAATTTGGTATGTGGGGTTAGAACATTATTTGGAACAACTTGTTCAAATAACTTTTTCCGATACCTCTAACGCGAAGCAAAATAGCAAAGTAAACAAAACAGTGTAGCATGTGTAAAAAATTTATGGGGAGGCTAAGCCTCTCTTGCCTCCTCTGACCAGCCGCCACTGTCTGAAACCACCCTGATGAAACAATCCTGATTCAACTATATTTCCAACAACATCCCGAAAGGAGGCAACCAGTCAAGAGAATTTTTAAAAACTTCACTTAACGCCAAATTGAGAAAAAAATAATTATTCCAAAGACAAGTGCTAGGATAATCTTAAGAAAACATAAATTTAGGCCTTATCTTACATCTATCGGACAAAAGTTATACCCAAAGAATTATTTGAGAAAGATACAATTTTACAATTTGCAGAATGGTAAATCTTCTTCTTCTCGGCTGGCTTTAATACAACTCGGGGTGACTCCTCGCCGTATCCACTATACTATAGTCCTCCATCTTCTATGATCTTGTGCTTCCATTTTCCATTGTTATACCCCAATCCTAGACAAATCGGCTTCAATATCACCCTTCCATCCTTTTCTGGGATGGCCTACTGATCTAGTGTCTGGTCTCTCAAAAAACACTGTCTCTCTGTCTTCCTCTGATCTTACCACATGATCTGTTCATCTTATCCGATTAGCTTTTATATGTCTGACGATGTTTTCAGTAGGTACCATACAGTTACCAATTCAGCATTGCGGCGCCTTCTTCATCCTTCAGAATGACAAATAGGAAAATGCATTGAAAATTCAACTTTTTATTCGAAGGTAATATTTAGCGATGAATCTATGAAGCTTGCATATCCAGAGCAGGAATATTGTTTAATTTTAACTTATAAACAAATTTAAATTACATTTTTGATGAGGAATATTTGGCTAAGACGAATACATTTTGGTTCCAACAGGATGGAGCACCTGCCCATAATGCTGAATTCGTTGGAAATTATTTAAATGAAAAATTTCATAATCGTTGTATTAGATCTTATGGTCCTCGTTCACCAGAACTAAGTCGTCCGGATTTTTTTAATTGGGGAGTTTTAAAAACAATATTTATAAAACTAAAATCCACAAGGAAAAGAAAATGTTTTTCCTGTAGTTGGCTGTATACCATCAATCACAAAAATTGGAAAAAATCCTTTGTAAAAGATATAAAATTTTATTAAAATCCCTTTAAAGGTCTACATCACAACAAAACGTTTTCGATTTTATAAAAAAAATCATCATCAGTGTTAGATAAACTGGATGCTAGCTGAGCCACCAAAGAAAAATATTCGGGTTAAAACCCTTTAAATATAACATGGATGCATTAAAAGTGCATACTTTAATAAAATGCCTTATTATGGTCACATGGTAACTAGGATAATGCCCTAAGGTAATGTATTGAATTTCCCAACACGTGAGTTGTTTACATTCCAATGACTTACGGCATTTTATTAAAGTATTTAGTTTTATTTTAAACCCAATTTTTTTTTCAAAAACGAGCACTTTGAACCAGTGAAACTTATAGATAATATAAATAATGCATAAGTAAAGTAACTTGTGAAGCGGTAACGATTAATTTTATTTGGGAAACTAATTAAGGGGTGATTTTCGCGATTTTTGTACCAAAAAATAAAAGGGACCAACAATATTTTGAGCGTAACTCACTTATTTTTAATGTTAGAAGTTTTTTAAAAAACAATAATAACCTTTTTTTAAACACTTTAAAAAAGTTGTAATGAATTTTCCCCGAAAAGTGCTCTGTTTTTTGGTTATTTCTCATTGAAATATTCGATACATGTTTTTGTTTTGTTAAAAATGAACATATTCACTCGCAAATAACTCGAAAAGTATTGACTTAGTGAAAAAACTCTATAGAACGAAAGTCGTTTAGAATTAGCATTTGATCCAATTCCGGGCCTATTTTGAACGTATATTTTTTCACTCCCGAGAAAATATTTTTCACCCCGTATTTCCCAATTTTTGTAAAATGGAGGGGATGTAGAATTGTAAACTTTTTCTTATATAATAATAGACAATTTCAACTACCTATTCCCAAATTTATAGCCCTGATCGGGCTATAAATCGTTGTATGGTTTTTATATGATGCGTCATTTTATTTATTTTTTGTTACAGAGAAAGGTCTGGATCACGTGGCAGAAAATATTCTGTCATACTTGGATGCAGACAGTCTCAGAAACGCACGATTAGTTTGTAAGGAATGGTTCAGAGTGATCTCGGAGGGTATGTTATGGAAAAAACTAATTGAAAGAAAAGTCAGGACGGACTCTCTATGGAGAGGATTAGCTGAAAGGCGAAATTGGTAAGTCTAATTAATTATACATGATAACTTAGTTTAATCTGCGTACATTTAAAAAAATACATTAGAAATTGCACAATTCAGGTAGAAAAGGAGTGTCATAGTCTTAAACAATAGGTATTATCTACAATTACTAAAACTTCATTCTTAGGAAACTTTACACAAGTGGAATAAATCAATAACTGTAACTGTACAGAAAAAATATTCATAAAATTGCTAATGAATATCATATTGTGACGTTTTTACTTATTTATTTCAACTTTATTTTAATTAAAAACACTTAATTTATTAGTCTTTATTTTTAATTTATTGGCACACTAAAGCATATAATTTATATATAATTACTTCATATAATTTATTTTACATTTATCAATAAGGCGCACTTAACATCGAAATTATGACTAGAATCCGTACCACACAAATTTTCTCAAATACCAGTACGCCTCTGTTCTGGAACCTTCGATTGTAGGCGAGGATCTGTTTGGTATGAGGCTTCCAATATTTTCGATCCTATTCAACGCGAATGCCGAATAATACGGAATAAGTAGACCCTTAAGGCTAGGGCTCCACGGGCTGGAAATTGACGCTAGCAGTAGCCGCAAAACGAACTTAAGGTTCCGCAGAACGGAATAGGAATAGCCGAACTGTACCGACTACAGGACTTGTGCGTAGTCGGTTCAGTTCGGCTACTCCTATTCCGTTCCGTGGAACCTTAAGTTCGTTTTGCGGCTACTGCTAGCGTCAATTTCCAGCCCGTGGAGCCGTAGCCTTACTAGCTGAAATCACGTAATTGACGGCTGTTTATACGAGGGTCCAATCGGGTCATTGGAAAGCATGTTCTTAATCGTAACAATACACTAATACAGCGTTCGTTGATTTCTGAAAGGCATTCACATTGCACACAAAAGCATTGTGTGTAAGGGTGGTAATGCCTTACTAACTATAACAGTGTAAGAGGAATGGAACCACTTAAATTAAGATTGGAAATTAAATAGGAAGACACTCTATTTCCAAAATTGTTCAATCAGTTTTTTGAGGATATTTTCGAGACAATATAATGAAAGGAACGGGTTATTGTTTTCAGAACTAAACCCACATTAAAAAAAGATAGATAAAGATGTATTCTTCTTCCGATTAGTGCTACAGCCCAAATTGAGTCTTAATCTCTTGTAATTTCTGCACAAACTCAAGCATTAGCGGTTTTCACGTGTATCAAATTTTGGTAATCTAACAAAACTCCCTTTTGGTCTTCTACTTTGCGTTTTATTGTCTATACTTCTTCTTGGTAATCTGTCTTCATTTATCCTCACTACATGACCAGCCGGCATCTATGCCGATTTTATTTTGTACATCGGTTAGAAACCATTCCTTTATCTCCATCTAACTACAATAAAGAACTCAACATCTTACGTCAAATAGCATTCAATAACGGTTATGACCCCAATCTCATAAACAAAATCATTCATAAGAGACACCTCAGGGTCTTGAGAGTGACTGCTTTCCCCAGGGACCGGACCATCAAACCCATCTATGCTTCCTTACCTTATCACCATGAGCGTCTTGCTGGAGACATTAAATATCTGTTAAATAACACCCATATTTCTTTTAAAGTCCCTAATAATCTAGGACAGTGTCTTACTAATTCTAAGGACCCTATTCATTATATGAATCGTAGTAAGGTCTATAAATTACAATGCTCTGATTGTGATGCCACATATATAGGTAGAACTTGTAGATCACTAGCTTCTCGTTCCCTAGAACACACTAAAAGAGAGAACACTTTCACTTTCTCACAACATCTTAAACAACAAAAACACACTCTCAACATCCCAGAAGACGTCTCCTTGTTACACAACATTCCTCAGAAAGACTAACTAAAATTGGACCTGTATGAGGACCTAGAAATAGTCAACGAGAAACAAAATAGCCCTAATTGCGTCAACCGTCATGTATCGTTTAATCGAGACTTCTTTCCATTACATCGCCAACTTTTCTCATAGTCAAGCTACGCATCTATTCCTCTTTACATATCCATCTTCATTTACACTTCGACTCTAAACCACATTTTCGATAAGTTATACCTATGACTTATCACACATTTAAACCTCATTCACAGTCTAATTTTCTGTAACAGACCAACTCACCAATATCAACTTACATCCTTTCTTTCATCACTACTTCTTTTTCCTTTCTTACACACCAATAACCTTATATCCTTCCTGTCCTGAATTAACTACACATATTAGATTCTGTCAAGGTGCGGTGTCAGTCTGGTAATGGCATCCTTGTCACCTAAACTCTTCCATGTAAGGTTCTACCTACAATTTTACAACCAATATGGTTGATGTCATGTGATGCCAGGGGTTAATCTGAAAATATTTATAACATCCTTCAAAATCTGATAACATAATGTAACTGTTTAAAATCAATTTTTAAGGGTTTTTACCCGTACATTTTGGTGGCTTAAAGCATGTAAACCTGTAAGTATAACTATCTATTCACTTTTTTACCTTTGTCAAAATTTAACCTCACGTTTGTTTTACTTATAGAGCTATACTTATTTTAGGTGATAACACTGATGATGGAATATTGATTCCGAAAACGTTTTGTGATACAGCCATTTTTAGGGATTTTAAATACATATACCTTTTACAAAATTTTTTAGGTTTTTAGGTTTTTTACAAAAGGTTTTTATTTTTTTGATTTTATTTTATGTTCTATATTCCCTGACAAGGGTATATTCTCGGCGGGCTTGTGAAGGGGCGTATAGGGATGGCTTAATGCTGATAGCCAGTGCGTTGGCATGGCCTTGATTGTGGCAGATATAATACATAAAGCCTGGTTTAGGCTTTGGCTACACGGGCGATTTGTACGGCGCGATAATTTACGGCGCCCATTGGTTTGACTACCTCCTCCACCAATTTTAGATGAAATGATTTCATCTGAAATTGGTGGAGGAGGTAGTCAAACCAATGGGCGCCGTAAAAAATCACCCGTGTGGTCAAAGCGTTAGAGTCAACACGTTTGGTGTGTCACACCTAGATATTTTGGGTGTTTAGTAAGGCTGAGGAGTCGGCCTTCAAACTGGATTTTTAATTGGTAATTTGCCAGTCTGTAGTTCAAATGAAAGCACGATACTTCCGTCTTGGAGGCACTGGGCTGAAATCTCCAGCAGCGAAAATATCTCCCGACGATAACGAGGTCGTTTGTTAAAATTTGTTCAATTGTCTCCAAATCTTTATAGTTCGTAGTAAGCGCCCAGTCGCCTGCATATCCGAACTTCTTTGAGGTGCTTTCGGGCATGTCTGCTATATAAAGACTAAAGAGGAGCCAGCACCGATCCTTGCGAGAGGCCTTTGTTCGGTTTCAATTGGGTACTATACTACAATGGCAATAAAGATGCACTAGAAATAAACAAAGACTCGTTAAATGTTACTAGGAGCACTCACAAATCATAATTTTCAAGTTTAGAATTTTAGAGAAAGGATTCAAACACAACTTGCCTCAACATAATAATCAAAAAAATTTAGAATATTTAGGTGTAGAATGTGAAGTAGCGTTAAACAAAACTGCCAAGAACATAGAAAAAAGCATCATTGCAAAATCTATTACCGATGTCTGTAGTGAAACTAATAATTACTGTTACAAAGAGAACCAAATAGCCGTTTCAATTAAAAATAAATCAATAAAACATGACATAATATTTACAAAAGCAGACAAAGGTAACACTACTATTGCTATAGACAAAACAGACTATAATAATAAAACAATAGAATGTTTAAATAACCAAAACAGTATAACACTAAACAAAGACCCCACAGAAAAATACCGAAAACAAATTAAAATAGTCATTGAAAATTCAAAATCAATATTAAATCCAACAGAACAGAAATACCTTAATATTATGAACCCACAATCTCCTAAATTATACTCTTTTATCAAACTACACAAACCTGACCACCCAATAAGACCTGTAGTCTCTTTTTATACAGCTCCGTCATATAAACTTAAAAAAAAAACTGTCAGATATTATTACAGAATACACTAAATTTTCACCTAAATTCACCGTAAAAAATACACTAGAACTAGTTGATAAAATACAACATTTTCAATTGCCCAACAACTCCAGATTAATTTCATTTGACGTAAAAAATCTTTTTCCTAGTGTTCATCCAACAGAAACTTTTGTTTTAGTTAAAAATCTTTTAGACCGTAATAGTACAAATCCGATCATTGCATCTGAAATTTTACACCTTCTTGAAATTTGCATAAATCAAGACTATTTTGAATTCAATAGTCAAATATACACAAACAAAAGTGCAGGACTTATTATGGGTAATCCTCTAAGCCCATTGCTATCAGATATATTCATGAACCAGCTTGAAACAACAATTTCTAAACATGCCGTATTTAAACAGTTCTTATATTGATGGAGATACGTGGATGATATACTAGTATGCTTTACAGGAACTAACAGGCAACTTGACCAATTTCTATCATACATTAATGCACTTCATAGTAATATTGAGTTTACAATAGAAACAGAGCAGAATAAGTCCATAAACTTTCTAGATTTAACAATTACCAGACTACACAACAAACATGAGTTCTCCGTATATCATAAACCTACCCATACTGATACAACTATACACAATTCATCATCCCATCCTACACAACACAAATTAGCAGCCTACCATAGCATTATACATAGACTGACAGAAATTCCCATGTCAAAAAATAACTTCGAGATAGAACTGAACATCATTAAACAAATAGCAGTAAACAATGGCTATAACGAACAAACAATTAACAAAATTTTAAACCAAAAACTCCATAAGAAAGCCCTGAAATTAGTTTATCCACCACTACAGAAAGAACCCAGTACCTTCTGCTCTATCGCATATACTGGCAAGATAACAACAAAAATAGCCAGATACATAAAAAAGAAAGGAATAACACCAGCTTTCAGAACTAACAACAACTTAAGCAAATATATTTAAAACAATAATAGCCGAGGGACAAAACAACTACAGAGTGGTGTTTACAAACTAACTTGTGGTGACTGTCCGAAAACTTACATCGGTCAAACTGGCAGAACCTTTGACAAACGGATAGCAGAACACAAAAGGGCTTTCAACAATAGAAAAACAGACACGTCTACATACGCATTTCACCTTCTAGATCATAATCATTCTTTTAATGAACAGTTTCAAATTCTGCATATTCAAAATAAAGGCCTTAAGCTATCTTTATTAGAATCTACGGAAATTAATAAATTTAAAAATAAAGATATAATTCTGAATGACCAACTCGAGACAAACAGCTCCCCACTCCTCAACCTCTTCAGTTAAAGACTTTAAAAAGGCAAACATATAGTAAACTAAATCACTTGAGAAAGGCACTCTAGCGAAACAGCTGTAGTCACATAGTTGTAATAAATGTTGTGGAAGTATAGAAAACAAACGTTTTCAGTGTTTTATTGTTAGAATTTCCAATACATTGTAAATCCCAAAATCATGATTTACAAAGTTTATACATTTTAAATCATGATTCGGGAGTACTCCTGGTAATATTCAACGTATCTTGGTTTGTTTATTTCTAGTGCATCTTTATTGTGATTTTAGTATAGTCTTATCATCCATGATAACTGGGAAACATATAGCATTCTTTCAAAAGATTTTAGAGCATACTCAGAAGTGTAATTGGACGGTAATTTTTTGGTAAATCATTAGCATTGCCTGGTCTTAAAATGGCAACGATTTTTGCTCTTTTTAGTTGATGAGGAACATTTTCCTTCTGAAGAATGTCTGAGAACTTTGCAAGTCATTACCTAGTAAATCTGCCACTATGTTTTAAAAACTCAGCATGAATGCCATCAAAGCCAGTGGCTTTTTCCGTTTTCATTTTGTTAAGAGCTTCGGTGATTTCTTCATATGCGAACGGGTTGAAATACTCAGTTTCAAGTGGGCACGTGGATTTTAAATTCTTAAGGTCTTTTTTAGCTTTAATTGTATATAAGCCGACATTAAACACGAGATTAGATTAAGTACTATCCTTCAAATAGATTCAAAATGGAGTTCATGTTTGCTTAACATTTAATTTAACCATTCTTCTATTGAATTATTAGGTTCGTGACAACAAAGCTGTTATTATTTTTATTACAAGTTTGTACACACTGAGTTATTTACTTATTATTTGCAATAATACTTGACGGTTAATTACTTTGGGAAATACCAAACACGTTCAGGTGGTACAACAACAATCAAACAGTTTCAAGGAAGTAGTTACAATTTAAAGTTGATTTTTCGCTTTTGATTTATTTAATTTGAACAATAATTGATGCTATTATAGTTTATTTTACAATATGCACATAATGTGGTTCATGTTATTTTTAGTTACGTGACATAATAGACACTTCAATTGAAATACATTTATTTACGTGTATATCGGTTTTAAAACACTATATGACGTGTTTCGATATCTATTCGCCATATCTCTCTATCTCTCTCTTTCTGTCTCTATCTATCTATCTCCACGAATCTTCCTCTATTTATTTATCTATGTTTGCTCTCCAGCTTCTTAGTATTTCCTTTTTTCGCGTCGCAGCGGTATCCAATATAATAGTTGTTTTGGTAATCTGTCATTCCGTGTGTCAGTTGTTTGTTGTTTGGTCATAATATCGCCTACAATTGTGTGCCCTACGTTCATTATCTCTCTGATATAGTTGCTTATTATCCGTTCTCTCCGGAGATTTCATGTGCGAATCTTGGCGAAAAATCCATTTCTGTTTTCCAGACCTCACTATCTGATACACATCAAATAGTGAGGTCTGGAAGCATTATAGATATCAGATAGAAATCTAAAGGCTCGTTTTCACGCTACGTCTTAGTGTACGTTTTCTTGTACGTTTTGTGGATCATATAAAACGTGCGACAAAACGTACGTTTTGTCAATAAGCGGACTTAATTTTTTCGACTCGACAAGACGTACGTTTTGCTGTTTTCACGCTACGTTTTATTGTACGTTTTGTGTGATAGGACAAATCCTATACATTTTTCGATTCGACAAAACGTACGTTTTGCTGTTTACACGCCACATTTTATTGTATAGAATTTGTCCTATCGCACAAAACGTACAATAAGACGTAGCGTGAAAACGAGCCTAAAACAGCAAAACGTACGTTTTGTCGAATCGAAAAATGTACAGGATTTGCCCTATCACACAAAACGTACAATAAGACGTAGCGTGAAAACAGCAAAACGTACGTCTTGTCGAATCGAAAAAATTAAATCCGGTTAACGTTTTGTACGACCTACGACCCACAAAACGTACAAGAAAACGTAGCGTGAAAACGGGCCTTAATACATCGAATTGTGGTATGTATTACTTTAATTGTTGGTTTTCGATAACGCCTAATGTGGTCTAACGTACGTACCTTCTTTTGAAATTTCTAAACCTAAATATTTATGTTTACTTCTATTTTATTGCCCATTTATTCTTCTGAGTTTCTTTGTGTTGTATTCTAAGTAATTGTGGTCTCGAGTCAATTATCTGATCATCAGCTGAACAAAGCGTATATAGGGTTTTATTGTTGTTAAATGTGTTTTATTTTTCCGTTTCCATATTTTTAATGCTTGTTCCTAGTTGTACTTTGAAAAACGTTGGAGATACACAATAACCTTGTTTCAGACCTTTTCGTATTATCTTTTTCACTTCTTTCCCATAGTTCAGTACTACTCCACCCTAAAGCAGTATCTTCCTTTGAAATTAGTGATTGATTTGTCGGACTTAGTGATCTTGTTTACAGCCTCAGATTCATAAGTATTTTCAGGTACTTTCATCAGAATCTGCTACCTACTGATTCGTCACTGAGTACATAATCAAACTCTAAGGCAGCGTTTTCAGAAATTTTTGAGATCTTATCAATTTATATAATGTCATATGCCCCCACAGTAATTGAATTCTTTATTGTTGAAAGGAGGTAAGTGTCATTTTACTACTTTTCGAATTACAGTAAAAACCCTTCTCTCTTTCTATATCCGCGTCATTGGGTGTTAAAAGGAAGCAAACACTGATGCATTGCATGGATATAGTTTATACCGCAAAACTGTATTTAACACCAAATGACGCGGATATAGAAAGAGAGAAGGGTTTTTTATTATAACTCGAAAAGTAGAAAATGGCGCTTTCAACAATAAACGATTAGAGTTTAAACTCTAATTGAACTTTTATTTTCATTTTTAATCCTTATTCTATTCAATATATTTTACGGCGGACATTGTAAAATATACATACATCCTCATGTTAGTAACAGAAAAAATCATCTTCTATAGTAATTAAAGTTCGAAAATAAACAGAAGATATGAAAATTCAACAGATATTTTCTAATATCTTTTCACAAGATTAGTATAGAAAATGAAACAAATCATTATTTTTACAAGGAAATAACATAATTATTATTTCTTTGCTCGCGTTATTATTACTAACAGATGCTTTATATACGATTGAAGACAGATGACGCCCATGATTTTATCACTGTAGGAAACAATTTGTAGAATTACATTATATGTTTCTATGCAAATAAAAAACAAACATAAAACGTTTAAATATAGAAAGCGATATCTGCAACAATACGAAACCAAGTTGCACTAATAGGGAACTTGCACATTTTTTTTTATTAGATAATAATGTTCAGTTTTGTTTAAAAATGAGATTTCCAAAATTTCACGCTTCAAAAACTTGTAATAACTTAGAAATACATATTTAAAGTCTTCAGCGGTATAAAATAGTTCAAACGGCACGTGACGTCACATAGTTTTGCATTAGTTTTTATTATGGTTATATTTCGCTGTGTCTAGGTACACGCTAACGTGTACGCAAATAAAAAAGTTAGGTAGACGCGAATTAAACTTCATCAAGCCAGTGACGTCATTATTTAGCTTGCGCAGTTACTATATATTTTGGTACATGCTATTTTGATATGTTTACTAAACATTGTTTAGTGTTTGTTTGATGGAAACATATTTGTTAAGGGAAGGGAAGCAGAACTATTCAGATGTTTCAAACTTAATTGTAATAAATCAATGTGTATATATAAAAGTATATATTTAGGTTAGCAAAATAATTATATGTATTTAGTTGACATGACATGTAGGTACAAAATATTGTTAAAATAATTTTTATACATAAGTAAATTATTATAATCAACTATTCTAAATGCAAAATAAGCCACAATTTAACTAAAAAAATTATTTTATTAACGTTTAGACGTTCAAATCGGATGTCATTGTCAAAATACAAAAATTAGTCAGATTAAATAAATTATTGGAAAAAATTTTTTACTAAGCAACAACATTTTTTTTAATTTAATAATATTTTGTATTTTGACAACGACATCCGGTTTAGAAGTCGAAACGTTAATAAAATCAATTTTTTAGTTAAATTGTGGCTTAGTTCCTATTTAGAATAGTTGATTACAAAAATGCCACAAGGATAATAGCTTCAAAACAAGTTAATTATTATTGTGAAAACTTTAGGTCTTCCTTTTATTTTAATCTTTTACGGTAATACTACTTCATTTATAACTAAAAAAAAATATATTAATTTATAGTCTCTTACCTTTTGCGTACTGTTTTAAAATGTTCTTAAACTCATTAAAAGAACTAAATAATTGTCCGCACTCCGTAGTTAATTTAAAAACAAACACTAAACAAATAAAAAATAAGAAATCACTGACACTCGTAACTTTTTTATTTGCGTACACGTTAGCGTATACCTAGACACAACCTTATATTTAGGTATATTCTTCTTCTCATTCTTTAGTTTATTGGCCTCCACCTACTTGGGTATTTGGCAAGCTCATCGTCGTGGAATAAGTCAAAAATATTTATATTCTAATGACATTTATCGTATGTCATTGTAATAATATATACCAGTTTGTTAAAATTGTAGTTTTATACTGTTTTTGAAGGAAAGGAACGAAGGTTTACTATTGAAAATAAAACCATTTTGTAAAAGTACAAATTTTCTATGAATAGGTCAAACGATCAATAACACTTGTAACGTCACATAAATGTATTTTCTACTGACGTTTATAACGTCTAATTTAAAATTCTGTTTACTTTATTGGAAAAATGTAAATGTAAAACCAAGTGACGTCACGATGCGTTTTGGACCACCTGTTTGAATTTGAATTTTTAATCGTCTTTAGGGGCCAAACGAAAGACAAACAAAACTTTTTTATCTTGATACATGTTTTAAATTATGTTCTGTTGTGATTTATAACATTTTTTTCGAATTTAAAAATTTATGCAAGTTCCCTATTGAGAGTTGAGAGGTTCTGTTTGTCTATGGATTGTTAGATCACGTAAACTATGGATCCGGTTTTAACAGGTTGGTAGCAGATTGTTGACCGAACAATAAATAATACCTTAAGGTTTTTTTTATTTTCAGTAATTTTGTCTTACTTAATGACGTAACTGTAGTCAATATGATGCTTACTTACTTACTTAATCAGTAGACCCATTGATACCTTTCGGTGTTGGGCCATTCATTCAATCTTAATAAGGTATCGGGAGTTGCGTCTAACTCTTAATAAACTTTCCTATTGGTTGCCATTTGTGTTGCTTCTTGCCAAGATTTCCCCTTACTTTGTAGTATTTGGGAGATGTCACTATTCCATTCCTTAATGGGCCGTCCTCTTCTGTCCTTCCCTATCGGTTTTGCTTCCCACACTCTTTTCACTTGTCTGTTGTCCATCCGCGTTAGATGTCCGAACCACGCCAATTTTTTCTCGTTAATTGTGTCGAGTATCGGTTTGATCTTTAGTATTTCTCTTATTTCCTCATTTCTTACTCTATCTGTTTTTCTTACTCCGATTGTTCTTCTAAGGTATTTCATCTCTGCTGCCTGAATTCTGCACTGATATCTTTTGTTTAAGATCCAGTTTTCTGCTCCGTATGTCACCGTAGGTCTATATATTGTTTTGTATATTGTCATCTTGGTCTTTGTTGATATTTCTTTATTATTAAGGAATCATCTATTTAGTGCTTGGAATAGTTTTCCTGTGTTTTCCATTCTGTTGTTAAGATCGTCCTCGGTGTCTCGTTTGTTGTTGATTGCTGTTTCCAAGTACATATTTGTACGAATTTATCTGTATCTTATTTTTTGTTGTTCTACCATTACTTCTATTTGATCTTCCGTCCCCTTTTTCCTTGTTATTTTCATTATCTAAGTCTTCTCTTTGTTTACATTATAAGTTGTATTTGCTTGTTTGTATGTTCCATTTATCTAAGTTATATTTCAGTTTTTCTGCTATTTCCCATTTAGTACTATATCGTCTGCAAATATACACATTTTAGCGTTTATCATTTGCATTCTGTTCCAACCGATGCAGTATTTTTTGAAAGTTTTCTGACGTTCTTTCACTATCTCATCTATTATATTTATGAATAGCACTGGGCTGAGACTTCCCCCTTATGTCTAACTCCTTGAGTTGTTTAAAATGGTTATGACTGCATATTTAGCATTCTTATTGTATTAGTTGTTTTCATGTATATACTTTTTGTGCTTCTATCAGTTCTTCACTTATCAGTTTTTCACTTGTTTCTTCTTTAGGCTTTCCCATATATTTTTTCTTTTGATTAAGTCGAAAGCTTTTTTCATGTCTATAAAGCTCAGATATATTTCTCTATTTTTCTTTAAGGCTTTTTCTATTACATTGTTCCATTTTTCTGCTTCTTTCCCCACTCTACTGTTCATGTCTCCTGTGATCACAGATTTCTCTGTACAATCATTTATCACTTCTTGTAATTTGTCCCAGAATTTATTCTTTTCGTTTTTTGTTGCGTGACGCATTATTGGCTTGTGTCGATATATATCTTGGAACCGCTGTTCGGTTGATGAACTCTGTTCTGCAGATTAATAAGTATTTAAAAAGGAAGAAGTTAAAACTAAATGTTGCTAAAACAAAAGCGACGATAATAAATACCAAATATAAATGTCACTAACTTGATCAATTTGCACATTGAAAACTGAAAAATTGAATCTGTTAAATCCATCAAATATCATGGTATACTATCAGGAAGAAAAAGATCTGCTAACAACGGTTTTAACAAAAAAAGACTACCCTTTGTCATTTATAAAGAAGGTATTCTTCAAGATAGAAGAAAGAAAACAACACAACACCTACAGGCAGCAACACCCACGATAAGGGACTCAAGGATGACAACAATACCATATGTAAAGGGCTTATCAGAAAAATTCAAAAGGACAGGAAACAAGTACAACATCACAACAACATTTAAAACAACCCTAACACATTCAGATCTATCCTGTCCAATATCAAACCCAATAACACAAGAGAAAAACAGAAATTTGCATTTTCTCCAGAAATCGTCAAATTCCACAAGGTCATTTTTGGCAGTAGGTCAAATTCAATAACCTATTAAAAATTGTATAAAATATCTCGGTACTTATTTAGATAGAAAACTTCTATGGAAGGATCACATCCATCATGTCATTAAAAAGTCTGAAAATGCAATGAATATTCTAAGAGCTTTTTGTAGAACTAATTGGGGTACGGATCCAAATATAGCACTTTTATTTTACCGTACTATGATTCATCCTATTTTTGATTACAGTTGTCATTTGTATGGAACTTCTGCAAAAACACATTTGAATAAATTAGAAATACAAAAAAATTAATATCTTCGGCTTTGTCTTAGATATTTGAAGTCTGCAAATTTGGAATTTTGACGACAGTTTTTAAGTGATAAATTCATTACTAGAACTATAGGAAAAAATACAAACTATCTGCAGGATATACATAAGTTATCAATTTTAGATCTAACTGATAAATATTGGACAAAGAAAAAATGTTCCCTTCTTGTAGATAGTTACTCTAGTTACATATATAGTAACGAACCCTATAGCTGCATAATATTTACAGACAGTAAGAGTGTCGCTGATAGACTAACTAACGTATATAAGTCCCAAGAACTCAATCATATAGAACTGGAAATTATGACTATAATAAAATTGCAAATTTAGGAAAAAACATCATTATATCATGGGTAAAGGGACACGGGGCATTAGGGGTAACGAAATATTAGACAGGCTAGCCAAATCCGCCCTAGAAATAGGCGAATAATTTCCCATAAACTTACTACCCATTTCGGATATTGACATTATTAGTAGACGACACCAAAAAGAAAATTGGCAAACGTATTATCGAAACACGAGAACTGGAAGTAATTATAAACAAATGCAGCGTGAAATTCCCATTAAAAGATTGTTTCATTCTGTATCAAATCGCCATTTCATATGAGTTATAAATAGATTGAGATGTAATCACGCTCTTACCCCCCTTCATATGTACAGTTTGGGTCTCACAGAGTCACCTAACTGTGCGTGTGGAAAAGAAGGTGATCTACTATGTATTCTCCTCGAATCGAATGTTCACATCAATCAGTAAATATAAACAAATTTTATGATAATCTTAATATATTAAAAATTCCACTTCCCGTCTACCTGAACAATTTGATTTTTTCTGAAGATATTAATACATAAAAACAATTTACGAACATATCAAAAACTGTAAATATAAATTGTAGCAATAAAATGTACCCTGTATTTAAGTAATTTTGTTAAAACAAAGCAAGCATGTTTGTTGTTAAAACAAAACAAACATGTTTGTTTTGTTGTTAATTTTTAAACCCTGTAGATTTAAGCAATTACTGTATATTATAATTAAAAAAATGAAAGAACAAGAAAGAAAAAAAAAAGAGAAAAAAAGCAAAAAAAAAAGAGAAAAGGAAAACTAAGAAGATGTAAACCTCCGAGATGTTGAATCGGGTTTATGTCTTAGCGTAGTAAATAAACAATTAATAAAAAATAATAATAAAAAAACAAATTAAAAATATAGTAAAAAGATACAAAAAAAATAAATATTTACAAAAAAATATTTACAGCCAAAACAGTGTACTTATTATTTAGATAATCATTGTAATGTTAGTTTGTTATGTATTTAGAGTTAGAAATACAGAAATAATTCCTCTGATTGAAAAAAAATTTGTATGTTTTTAAAATAACAAAATGTCTGGCTAATTGGCTCGGCCAAGGCCATCAAATTCACAAAAAAAAACACAAGAGAGGTCAAAGAACTGAATCTACAAAATACCCTGTGAATGCAATAATTTATATGTGGGAGAAATTGCAAGGCCACTAAGCATTAGGATAAACGAGCATGAAACATACATCAAAAACAGGGATTTCGACAAATTGCAGATAAATAAACATGCCTGGGACAATGAACACAGACTACAGTGGAAAGATGCATCAATAATCATAATAAGGAAATAATAATAATAAGGAAACATACATAAAAAAAGAGAAAAATCCTGCTAAATGAAGAAAAAAATGTGTAGCAAACATATCAGCAGAATGCAGCTGGCTTTAATTGCTAATACTTAAAAGTGAACAACAAGAATATACCAACTATATCAAAGGAGAAAATGTGGGATGCACGTCTTCTATCATACACAATACATAACACACCCTCAGCTATTTTCAGCCAAACTATGCCTGTTGTTGTTCTGAAGCTATTTCCTTGTGGCATTTTTGCAATTAACTAATTTTGATGGGAAATAACCACAATTTTACTAAAAAAATCATTTTATTAACGTTTCGACGCCCAAATCGGGTGCCGTTGTCAAAATACAAAAAATATTAATGATTTTTATTAACATTAATATTTTTTGTATTTTGACAACGACACCCGATTTGGGCGTCGAAACGTTAATAAAATCATTCTTTTATTAAAATTGTGGCTTATTTCCCATCAAAACTAGTTAACTATGCCTGTTGTCTACAAATCACGACCAAGTATGTCAACTTAAATTTTTTGATAATACATAACCTCCTCAACCTCAACAACTTGGCGGTAGACTCTTTAAACACAATTTTCGTAATAAATTTTTTTTGAAAACGATTTCCGGGGTGGAAGTCGTAACGTCAAACTAAAAATGAAATTGTCATTACAATCAACTGTGGCTAACCCCATATAAACAGAATATTTAACTTAGACATGACATAAGAAAACAATTTCAGAATATTATCTTGGTATATAGTTAAACAATTTATTACTCTTTCAGGTGTTGTTCTGAAGCTATTTTCTTGTGGCATTTTTATAATTAACTAGTTTTGATGGGAAGTAAGCCACAATTTTACTAAAAAAATGATTCTATTAACGTTTCGACGTCCAAATCGGATGCCGTTGTCAAAATACAAAAAATATTAATGAATTAAACAAAAATGTTGTTGCTTAGTAAAAAATTCTTCTAATAATTTATTTAATCTGACTCATTTATATCGGCAATTCAGACATATGTTATACATTTTAAAGTAGAAGACTTTAAAATGATATTGCCAATATTTATGAGTTGCGTTCCTGGGACGACTTTACTGAAAGATAGTTCATTCGATTACATGAAATCAACCCCAACTCAAGAATATCCGTCACAAAAAAATCATAACATGTGATCTGAACCAGATGCAACGGTGACAGTAAAATTCTCGAGTTAGAGATTCCATAGTAAATCACGAGGGAAACCAGGAAAAAACCTCGTGATACTATCCCGACATCGTGAGTATTAGGTCTTACTTTTGTTTACTCTCAAAACTAATACCAAATTCTGACCTTAATATGTACATATGTTATTTTAAATTATAAATAATATTAATAATACATAGATATATAAATAATACCATAATATAAAATCTGTACTAGCTCGATATGTTATTGACTTAGTAATCGTGGTATTTTCTTTCTATTGACTTCCTCTTTTAGTATGGGTAACCACATCCTACTGCATTCTACCGAGGAATTTGCGACACAATTGGTTTAATTTAGCATAATTAGAATAATAATTTCATTAAACGTTAGAATAAGTGAACATCAGTCTTATATTAAAAATAGAGAATAAAAATGAAAATGAAATGATAGATCTCAAATATGTCAACACGCATGGGATAATGAACATAGAGTTCAGTGGAGAGATTCAAGTATAGTCCTGAAAGAAACAGATAGTAAAACAGAGAAAAATCAAAGAATCACAAGAGCTAGTACAGATTTTATATTTTAGTATTATTTATATATCTATGTATCATTAATATTATTTATAATTTAAAATAACATATGTACATATTAAGGTCAGAATTTGGTATTAGTTTTGAGAGTAAACAAAATTAAGACCTAATACTCACGATGTCGGGATAGTAGAGTCCCTTTCATGAGCATTTTTCAGTACGTCACAAATGTGATAATACACATTTATGACATTTATTCTAACATGACATTTTAGTTAAATCTGACAGTTGTCACATTTTATTTGCAATTTGGCATAAAAACAAATCAATTGTGTTTATTGTATTTATAAAATGGTATTTTCTTTGATTTCCATAGTCTTATAAATTGTACAGATTATATTCGTAGATATATTATATAATTCGTAAATAATTTTTTCTTCGATTACGAAGAACTAGAATAACTAGAATAAATGTTATAAATATCTGTAATCACAGACGTGTCTTTTTGTCTGTCACATACAATTTAATATTTAATGCGTTAGAAAGAAATCGAAAAACTGTGACGCACTGAAAAATGCTCATGAAAAGGACTTTATCACGAGGTTTTTTTCCTGGTTTTCCCTCGTGATTTACTATGGAATCTCTAACGCGAGAATTTTACTGTCACCGTTGCATGTGATTGTCATTTTAAAGACAGATCACATGTTATGATTTTTTGTGACGGATATTCTTGAGTTGGGGTTGATTTCATGTAATCGAATGAAGTATCTTTCAGTAAAGTCGTCCCAGGAACGCAACTCATAAATATTGGCAATATCATTTTAAAGTCTTCTACTTTAAAATGTATGTTTGAATTGCCGATATAAATGAGTCAGATTAAATAAATTATCAGAAGAATTTTTTACTAAGCAACAATATTTTTTTTAATTCATTAATATTTTTTGTAGTTTGACAACGGCATCCGATTTGGACGTCGAAACGTTAATAAAATCATTTTTTTAGTAAAATTTTGGCTTATAGGCTATTGATTATATTCAAAATAAGATAGCTAAAGGGAACTACAACGTTAACGGAGTTTTATTATTTCATATGGTCAATGGACATCTATGTATGAAAAAACCGCGGAGTGCTACCATTTAAAGGGGTGTGTTTTTGAGAAATGGGTGAATTAGTCCCTGGGCACAGGTTACATTAGTGTGAGTTCTATGCACTTTTGGTACAAACATATCTGCATAAAAATTGTTCCTGGTTAAATTTTATATCTAAATATCACTTTTTAAAATCAATGATACTTTTTTTTACAAAAATATATTCAAAAGAAAAAGCACAAAGAAACCCAAAAGAAAGAAATTTTGTTGTTTGTCCCATAACTTTTGTCCACGAGGATATAGGTATAGTTATTGCTTTACTTACAGGAAAAATAACTACATATTTCTTCTTTAAAATGTTGTTTAGTAGAGGTAATTAGGATTTATAGTTTTCGAAATATGATTTTTCAAAATTCGCCACTCACAGCAATTTTGGCCAATTTTCCTTGTTATTTCGCAAATATTGTTCTGTAACTTTTTTCTACGTAACTTTAGGTATATGCAATGGTACACGTAATAGAAATAGAAATCAATTACCTTTAAAATGATCTACCGTATAACGTTGTACGATTTTTTTTAAGGGATTATGGTTTTTCAAGGTTTTATACTTTTAACGATTTTTTATAATATAATATAAAAATAAAATAATATTATTATATAATATATTATATATTATATAATATTATATTATATATAGCATATTATTTTATATAATACCTAATATAAAAAAATATTATTTTTTACATTTTTTACGCTTATTTTTGAAATTTCTCATAACTTTTTTTGTTCTACATTTAGGTATATATTATATTATATTATATTATAAAAAAAGCTTATTTTGTTTACTTTAAAATGGTGTATTATAAAAAATTCTAGGATTATTTTTAAATAAGATATTATTTTTCGAAATGTTATAAGTACTTGCAACGATTTTTGATTTTAGAATTATTTTTTAAATTTCTCATTATAACTTTTTTTTCTTTTACATGAATATACTATATATTGCTCAATAAAGAGGGCTTACTTTCTGTTCTTTAAACTGGTGTATCATCTATATTTAAATAATGGAAACCGAGTGATTCTTTGATATTTTTTTACCTGTATTATTTAAAATTATTTCTTTTACAAAAATTAGATATATAAACATTAGTCTTAGAAAACATCACTTTAGTTAAAATTATTTAAACTTTGACATTTAAAAATTTTTAAATCAAAGTCCATCTCTTCGTTAGCATTAGCTTCAATATCTTCCTCTGACACGTCAGATATCTTAGAGTTCCCACAATTAGTACCCATGCACATGCACCCTTTGCAGAATATTGAACAACTAATTTCTATCTTCCTACAACTGCAGTTTTTTGTACATCCTTTGGTACATTTACATGCTATTTTTTCAAGCAAAGCTTGTGGTGCAGGAGCTTTGACAGTAAATATTGGAATTAATCCGTATTTTAAAGTTTGCCCGGCCGAGTCAAGTGGATCCAAAGTATTACCTATAAAAAATAAGATTCAATCATAACACACAATCACATAAAAAAAGTTATAATCGTAACATTTTAAAAATAATTGATTTTTATTCCTCTTACATGCAGCATTGCATATGCCTAAAACATAGATGCGTAGAAAAAAATTACAGAACAATATTTGCGAAATAACAAGGAAAACTGCCGAAAATTGCTGTGAGTGGCAAACTTTGAAAAATCATATTTCGAAAACTGTAAATCCTAATGACCTCTACCAAACATCATTTTAAAGAGAAAATATGTAAATTGTTTTTCTGTGAAGCAATGTCTATACCCATATCCCCGTGGACAAAAGTTATGGGACAAAAAACAAAATTTCTTTCTTTTGGGTTTCTTTGTGCTTTTTCTTTTGAATATATTTTTGTAAAAAAAAAGTATCTTTGACTTTAAAAAGTTATATTTACATAGGAAATTTAACCAGGAACAATTTTTATGTAGACGTGTTTGTACCAAAAGTGCATAGAACTCACAATAATGTAATCTGTGCCCAGCGACTAATTCACCCATTTCTCAAAAACGCACCCCTTTAAATGGTAGCACTCCGCGGTTTTTTCATATATAGAGATTCATTGAGCATATGAAATAATAAAACCCCGTTAACGCTGTAGTTCCTTTCTATAGTACATAATCAATAGCCTATTATTTCCCATCAAAACTAGTTAATTACTCTTTCAGGAATATGTCAATTATTTATACTTAATTATTATTATAATTTATTTACTTACTTATTTAAAAGTAAAGTTACTGTTGTTGATACTGTTGTCCTTTCCACATAATTAAGAACGTGTTGACTAAAGTTTTATGATCACTTAATAAATACTTTTTCTTCTTGCAGGATCCAATATTTGTTCAAACCGAGGCCAGGAGAAAACCATCGTCCTCCAGATTTCTATCGAGCTCTATATCCGAAGATAATTCGAGATATCGACAGCATCGAATCCAACTGGCGAAATGGAAAGCACATTTTGCAACGTATCAACTGTAGATCAGAAAACAGCAAAGGAGTGTATTGTCTACAGTACGACGATCAGAAAATTGTATCTGGTTTAAGGGATAACACGATTAAAATATGGGACAGAAGTACTTTACAGTGTACCAAAGTGCTGATTGGGCATACGGGGAGTGTATTGTGTTTGCAATATGATGATAAGGTATGATATTTATTTTAAAAATGTTTTTTTTGTTTTTGACTCCCACTATAATTACGATTTACATCGTACTTTCGTAATTAGGCAACTGAAGTCAATGGTTATGATAAAAGATTCAAACAGTAACTTCTTGTTCTGCTTACGGAGCCTATCCGTTCCGGATGTGGCCATCAGCATGGCTAACTTAACTTTGCTTGCTGCTATAGGGTATTCCAACATAGGGCTGTCAAAATTAAAGCAATATGGTGGCTGGGAGGCAAACATGAATGTTATTCTACCAGTTTTTATTATATTTTAAATCATTTTAGTTGCGTTTCTTTGTAGTTTTGTTTTGTACAAGGGTTAATTTAACATTTTAAGATAATACGCTTTATTTCTGTTGTGTTTTGAAGTGTGGTGCTACAGTGCTACATTTTAAGCATAAAATAATTAAATAAGTTATCATCTGAGATAGTCCAAGTGATGAAGCTTAAAATAGGACAAAACCTCTTACAGACAAAAATTTTTACAGAATGGATCGATTTACTTGAAAATTTAAGAATAAATAGTGGATACTCTAAGGATTAAAATCTATATGATGCCGAAAGGCGCTTTTACCATGGGGGACATTTTTTATTATATTTTAACCGCAAAAGTTGGTGAAAACATTAATTCTAAGGAAAAAACGTTCTATACATTTTTTTGATAAAATGAATAGTTTTCGATTTATTCGCTATCGACAGTGTTAGTTTTATATCGAAAGAATCAATGTTTTTAATAAGTTTTCTGCTAATAACTTCAGAAGTTTCGTTTTATCAAAACAACTATACTTAACAAAAATGTACCTTTTAAAAAAATAAACATTTTCTTTAAGACCAATAGTAATCGAGCTATACTTTATTATACGTTAGCTCTTCTTCGTTAAATGCTAAATATTGTAGTTTCAAAGTCAAAAGACGGGAAAACTATGCATTTTTCGAGGATAACTTGTTGAAACTAATTTAAAGTATTTAAAAATATCTATCTCCAGAAATAAAAAAAATCCCTATTTTTTCAGCGAAAAAGTGATCGGAAGCAATCTCCTAATCACCACCCTCATTAAAATGAGTCATTGACCTTATTTGGTCTTCTTTATTTATGTATTATTAATAGGTTCTAGAAGTTTGACTGGCTTAGAATGATAAGTTAAAAAAAAAATAGAGCTAAAAGCGAATAACGAATTTTTGTAGTTTGGAAAAAAATTTCTTTTTCTTCAGAGTAGAAAGATTAGCATCAGAGATACGAAAAAATGTTTAAATATGAAACTGTAGCTTATTTAATTCCCAAGAACCTGGTTTGCAAAAAATTTTTCTACGGCAAAAATTGAGTGAGCTTTTGACAATTAAAATTGTAATAGCATGCAAAAACCACCTTTACCAACCCTTTCAAAGTCACCTCTTTTTGCGACAGGATTTTAAAAAGATTTAATATCAATAGGCTTATAGATCTTGTAAAAACCTACAAAATTCTTTTTTACCATACTTTCTAAGATAAAAAATAAAAAAGTTACTGTTGAAAAATCAAGATTTTTTGAAAAAAAAAAAGGAGAAATCCAATTGTAAACATAATAATGTAAGTTACCGGTGTTTTAAGTTATTGGCCTTATTTATTTTTCTTTATTTATGAATTCTTAATAGATTCTAGAAGTTTGACTGGCTTAGGATGATTAGTTTAAAAAAACTGGAGTTAAAAACGAGTAACGAATTTTTGTAGTTTGGTAAAAAATGGCATTTTCTTCAGAATAGAAAGATTAGCATCAGAGATACGAAAAAATGTTTAATATGAAATTGTAGGTTATTTAATTCCCAAGAACTTGGTTTGAAAAAATGTTTTCTACGGCAAAAATTGAGTTAATCGTACATGACTGTTTCGAAAAACATTGATTTTTTCGATATAAAACTAACACTTTCGATAGCGAATAAATCGAAAACTATTAATTTTATCAAAAAAATGTATAGAGCATTTTTTGCTTAGAATGAATGTTTTTATCAACTTTTGCAGTCAAAATATGATAAAAGATTTCCACCCCCGAGATGGGGTGGCAAGCACCCGATGGTAAAAGCGCCTTTCGGCATCATATAGATTTTAATCCTTAAAGTATCCACTACTTATTCTCAAATTTTCAAGCAAATCGATCCATTCTGTAAAAATTGCGAGGTGAAAAGCTTCGGTTCCTGGACTAAGAGACAAAAACAATGGTTAAATGCTATAAAACGTCCTATAAAAATGCTAAACAACTAACTATGTCCATTTTACTTACGCTTGGAAAACTGTCTCCAACTCCACTGTAGATTAACTCGGACCCCTTGAGAGAAAGTGGACATATATTATTTATTTGGCCAATATTTGGCTTGTACCTACTAGCAACATCTGTATTTTCTACCAACAACTTTCGAAAATATTCACTCATGTTTATTTATTCACTGCTTAAAACTAAATAAAGTCGTTCAAGTATAATGTTCGGAAAATACAACTAAAAACTGTTAACGTTAAAAAACTTAAGAAACAATGTGGTACAAATATAAAAAAAACACAATGTTTGACAGTTTTACTCCCAGCGGTTTCATAAACGTCAAAGTCTTGGAATGCCCTAGTTCGGTGGTAGGTAGACTTTCCCAGGCTTTGAAGCCAAGATATTCTTCTTCTCCCTGACCTTCTCTTTCCAAATACCTTGCCCTGAAGAATGAGTTGCAACAAGCCATATTTCGGTTCATTCCTCAACATGGTCAAGATATTCGTATTTGCGCTCTTTGATTGTGTTAATAATCTCGCATTTCTTGCCCATTCTACGTCGGACCTCAACATTAGTCACACTACACTATCCACCCATGAAATTGTTAAAATACGTCTGTAACAGCAAATCTCGAGTGTCTCGAGTTTTCTAAAATAAGCTTTCGGAAAATGACCTACTCCGTATAAAAACGTAGAAAATACATAGCATCTGAAATGAGACTTCATCATTACGAACCCTTATGTCGCTTTTCCAATGCATTGTTTTATTTCAGTAGCAGTCCCATTGGCTGATTATGTACAGACGCACTCCGTGATTAATACGCCTCCCTGTAGTTCTCCCAGCGCTTGCTCGAAGATTATGTTCAGTAGGGTGCATCGAAAAAATAAAAGTTGGAAATGTTATATCTAATAGCGTGAAAAAGTTGCTAGTGTTATTTTTCAGCATATTAGTACTTTTAATTTTTTTTCTAAGCCAATCTTCTGCCGGCCGCCCCCCAAGGACCTTGAATTTTATTAAATATCTCATTTTTATGGATTTTTCAATTTATATTATTTGGAATCAAATATGTGCTAACTCGATCTAAAATCAATTAAAGAAATCTTAAAATGTTGTCAATTAAAAATTTAAACAAGATTTAAAGTTTTATTTGTTTTATCAGTCTCCCCAACCCCTTTGAAATGTCCCGCTTCGTGAGTCCGTGCGTGTAATTTTCACTTACTGGTGCATTCGCACTGGTGCGATGCCTTACTTTCTTATTATTGTTGTTTGTAAATTAAAGATTTTTAAAATAGATAAACTAGGACCATGGGGAATAAAATCAAGATATGCTGTGGACCGCTCCATTTTTGGGCAACCACCAAATATACCTGAAAATGTTTTACAGAAATACAAACAAGCGATGAAGTTTTGTGGTTGCAAGAGGATAAAAAATTCAGCAAGAAAGAGCCAGAATTTTCTGGTATTGTCGAACAGGTTGCAATTAAATTGAAGGAAATATGGAAAAAGGCTTTAATTCCAATAAATTAATCATCATACAAGAATTATTCAGCTTTTAAAAGCCTATCATGGCAAATATATGAAACTTATGAAAACATTTGAGAATAGGCAAAACAGTGAATTTTACAAAAATAAAAAATCAATGCTTTAAGAACAAAAGTAAAACTGCACGTTTCGATCTTGCAGCATGCAAATGTGACACTCTGATTCATTGTCTTTGTAGCAAATCTCAAAAAGTGCCTCTGGATGAGCGCGAATTTCTATTAAATCAAAGAGGTCCCAGAAAAATGGTGAAAAGCTCGATTCATAGGGAAAACAAAAACAAATATAATCTGAGAGAACAACGGTAAAAGAAGAAAGTTACCGACTCAAAGACAAAGCTTTGCTCAAGTAAAAAAGAGTACCAAGTTTTATGGTCAATCGATCGTGGAAGAACACATAACACTTGTACATGAGCCAGGGTGCAAATATTTCGGATATAGGTATCCGCTGTCTGGTATATCAGAAAGTATCAAATCCAGCTATTGCATGTGACGATACAGTCGTAAATACTGGCGTTAAGGGTGATGTAATACGGCTGTTAGAAGAACATCTTAAAAAACCGCTTCAGTGGTTTGTATGTCTGCGACATTCAAATGATCTACCCTTGGACATCAAAAGAAGTTTGCCAGTGACCAAATCAAAAAACGTGAGGGTCTTCAAACTTTCTCCTATAAAAATTTTGATTCAAACGACTACTTTGAGTTAATTAACTAACAAGAATATCACCTTACAGAACCACCTATATTCTCTAGATTTTCGTGTGACAATCTGCGAGATTTTATTAAGAATCCTAACTTAGACCCTTTTAACATTGAGATTGAGAAATATCACTGCCACAAGCAATGTGTAGAACGATCTGTCAAGCTTGTGATACAAGCTTCTGTACAAGTTTTTGGAGCGTATTCGAGGGATGGATTTATAAAAACTCGAATTGATTCCAGAAAAATTATGCCTCACTTTAATGCTAAATCGGAAGACATCTTCGAATAGAATGCTTTTACCATATTTTTTTGTAATATTTATATACCTAATTTTGTACTTTGCTTTATATTTATTTTAGTATTAAAAAACTTGGGTGACGTCAGGGAGACGGATAAGTTTTTAAGGCTATTTTGTTATAAAAAGAATGTTTTAGTATACTTTTCTTATAAACTTGCTAAATTTTTAATTGCCTTGTGAAACCAGAAAATATTTTCCAATTTAAACCGAATTTATTTATTCAAGTTCTATATGGTATAACATTTCCCTTACAAAAGAAATTCGCATAATAATGTATTTTTTCTAATTTTTAGTTGCCGCGGAGGGCAGAAAATATTTTTTTTATTTCAACGCAATTTTACTAAAATAGTAAATAGTGTGTTATGCAACTTTTGTGAGCTATTACATTTTCGTTTCGAAATAAACATTTTCGAAACATTTTCGTCTGTTAACATTTTTTCAAAATTTTTAATTGTCTTGGGGGGGCAGAAGATATTTTCCGATTTCGAAAAAAAATTACCAAAATACTTAACAGTTGATTGGGCAACTTTTGTGAGGTATTACTTTTCCATCGCAAAAAAATTTTTTTTTGCCTTTTTCGATGCACCCTAATGTTCAGAGTACAAATCTTAATTAACATCGGGGACAGTGCGCATCCTTGTTCAGTCACCCGTGTTGAGCTGCCCCCCCCCCCCCCGTGCAAAAATCAAAAAACAAATAGCCCTGATTTATGAGCTATTTATGAGCTTTCATATTCCGCAAACTAAAAATTTTGAGCTCGTTCCACTGAGCAGGAATTTAATACTTTAGTGGGGGGCTGACTACTTAAAAATAGGAATATTGAATCGGTTTTTGCGGCAGAATTACGAGCTATTTATGAGCTCTTGAAATTATATAGTTTCGATTTTTGAGCTCATCCCCTTCACCCCCAAACAACCCTTTAATTGATTTAACTTAAGAGAAAAATGCTGAGAAAACTTAAAATATATCGTATTGAGAATATAATTCCTATAGTTTATATACTCTAAGAATAAACTATTAAATCACGTGCATTTCGATTATTGAGCTACAACCCCTTCGCAAGAAAACCACCCTATCTTCCCGGCTTAAGAGAAAGTTGTACTTAAAATGCATTAAATTAATTATTTGGCGACTACTTATCATTTAATAATTTATAAGCTTCCAAATTACGCGCATTTAGATCAGTAAATTGCAATTTATTTTGTATAGTGCAGTCACTGAAGGTAAAAATCAACGATTACCTTCAATTTCGGCGAACCTTCATCGATTTTCACGAAAATTGGTCAGTGGTTATAGGATACGTCAAGAAACACAGGTGATATGGTACCACCTTGCGCCTTTACCCTGAGGGTGGATACCGCCCCTCCACGGGGGTGAAAATTATTTTATAAAAAATAACTGCAAAAATCAATAAAAGAACAAATTAAAAGCAAAATTTATTATATAAAGTTATTAAAATAAGTCAATACTTTTTAAGTTATTAAAGATCAAAGATTTTAATTATTCGTGAAAGAAATGCATGTTTTAAAGCGGTTTTTCGTAAATCACTGAAAAACTGTAAGTTTTTACAAAAAGTTAATAGTAGTTTAATTCGTATAGCTTATATTCTAAGAATAAACTCTTAAATCACGCACCTTTCGATTATAGAGCTACAACCCCTTCGCAAGAAAACCATCCCATATTCCCGGCTTAAGAGAGAGTTGTACTTAAAATAATTTAGATTAATTATTTGGCGACTACATATCGTTTAATAATTAATGAGCTCGCAAAATATACGCATCTCAATTATTGAATTGCCATTTTCTTTCTATAGTGCAGTCACTGAAGGTAAAAATCAACTATGACCTTCGATTTCGGTAAATCTCCATTCATTTTCACGAATTGACAATAACAACTTGCGGTTTAGCCTGGGGTATATGTCACCCCTTCTCGGGGGTGAAAATTACTTTATTAAAAATAACCCCACAAATCGAGAGAGGGACAAATTCTAAGCAAAATTTGTTATATAATGTTATTAAAATAAATCAATAATTTTTGAGTTATTAAAGATCAAATATTTTAATTTTTGTAAAAGAAAACGCATGCTTTAATGCGATTTTTCATAAATAACTCTAAAACTGTAAGTTTTTACAAAAAAGTTTTCATCACTAAAATTGAACCTAATAAAAAATATAATAAATTGATTACTTGAAAAACCCTTTAATGTTAATTTAAAGTAAGTTATTGGTAATTAAAAGTATATTTTTTTCTGCGACTGTTCAAATCTAAGGATTCAAGCTTAAATAACGGGAAAGAGATGCATTTTGTAACACTTAGGTACTAAATACTTGTCAAAGTACTTAGAAATACCTATCAAAAATGAGCTCCAGAAAAAGTTGATAGCATCAAAATTTATACTTATAAAGTATATAGCTATAAAACTGTAAAACATTTAATCTTTCAAATATAGATTATTTTAGATCATATTTAAAATAATAACTCCAACAATACACGATTGACGTAAAAAATGATAGATAACGAAATTTGAGTTTTTTTTTATTAGCAAAGATTTTACTTGTCTTTTGATTTATGTATGAATCAAAATAACGAAGATAGAAACGCTTAAGCCTAAATTTTACTACGAGAACAATGTAACTGGAGCCCTTTAACCTATTATCCTAAAAAATAAAGTATTTAAAAGATTAAGCCGGTACTTTATGTCTCGGTTGACAGCCGGTTAGTTAACCGGAGTTTAATCAGGACCTCTTTAGGGTCTCTTGCGTTGTAATAAATGCAATTACAAGTATTATTATGATTATAAATAAGAATAATAATAATACTTATAATTGCATTTATTACAACGCAAGAGACCCTAAAGAGGTCACGATTAAACCCCGGTGAACTAACCGGCTGTTAATCGAGACATAAAGTATCGGGCCTAAATGTAATACAGTTTTATAGCTCTTGAAATTACCTTTCAAATAGTTGGATGTGCATGATATCATAAAAATTAACAGAGTGATTAAAAAAAATTCATTTTTTTTGAAAAAATTTTTGGAGTATAAATTTTGATGCTATCAACTTTTCCTGGAGCTCATTTGATAGGTATGTCTAAGTACTTTGACAAGTATTTAGTAAGTGTTATAAAATTCATCTCTTTCCCGTTATTTAAGCTTGAATCCTTAGATTTGAATAGTCGCAGAAAAAACTATACATTTAATTATATATCTATAACTTACTTTAAATTTACATTAAAGGGTTTTTCAAGTCAGCAATTTATTATATTTTTTATTAGCTTCAATTTTACTGATGAAAACTTTTTTGTAAAAACTTACAGTTTTTAAGTTATTTATGAATAATCGCTTTAAAGCATGCATTTGCTTTCACAAAAATTAAAATATTTTATCTTTAATAACTCAAAAAGTATTGATTTATTTTAATAACATTATATAACAAATTTTGCTTAAAATTTGTCCCTCTCTTGATTTGTGGGGTTATTTTTAATAAAGTAATATTCACCCCCGAGAAGGGGTGACATATACCCCCGGCTAATTTGTTGTTGTTAATTTTCTTTCTTGACGTATCCTCTATCCGCTCACCAATTTTCGTGAAAATGAATGGAGATTTACCGAAATCGAAAGTCATAGTAGATTTTTACCTTCAGTGACTGCACTATAGAAAGAAAATGGCAATTCAATAATTGAGATGCGTATATTTTGCGAGCTCATAAATTATTAAACGATATCTAGTTGCCAAATAATTAATTTAAATTATTTTAAGTACAACTCTCTCTCTCTTAAGCCGGGAATATGAGATGGTTTTCTTGCGAAGGGGTTGTAGCTCAATAATCGAAAGGCGCGTGATTTAAGAGTTTATTCTTAGAATATAAGCTATACGAAATAAACTACTATTAACTTTTTTGTAAAAACTTACAGTTTTTCAGTGATTTACGAAAAACCGCTTCAAAACATGCATTTTTTTCACGAATAATTAAAATTTTTGATGTTTAATAACTTAGAAAGTATTGACTTATTTTAATAACTTTATATAATAAATTTTGCTTATAATTTGTTCTTTTATAGATTTGTGCAGTTATTTTTTATAAAATAATTTTCACCCCCGAGAAGGGGCGGTATCCACCCTCAGGGTAAAGGCGCAAGGTGGTACCATGTCACCTTTGTTTCTTGAGGTATCCTCTAACCACTGACCAATTTTCGTGAAAATCGATGAAGGTTCACCGAAATTGAAGGTAATCGTTGATTTTTACCTTCAGTGACTGCACTATACAAAATAAATTGCAAGTTACTGATCTAAATGAGCGTAATTTGGGAGCTTATAAATTATTAAATGATATGTAGTCGCCAAATAATTAATTTAATGCATTTTAAGTACAACTTTCTCTTATGCCGGGAAGATAGGGTGGTTTTCTTGCGAAGGGGTTGTAGCTCAATAATCGAAATGCACGTGATTTAATAATTTATTCTTAGAGTATATAAGCTATAGGAATTATATCCGCAATACGATATATTTTAAGTTTTCTCAGCATTTTTCTCTTAAGTTAAATCAATTAAAGGGTTGTTTGGGGGTGAAGGGGATGAGCTCAAAATCGAAACTATATAATTTCAAGAGCTCATAAATAGCTCGTAATTCTGCCGCAAAAACCGATTCAATATTCCTATTTTTAAGTAGTGGGGGGGGGGGGTGACTCAGTCCCCCCCCACTAAAGTATTAAATTCCTGCTCAGTGGAACGAGCTCAAAATTTTTAGTTGGCGGAATATGAAAGCTCATAAATCGGGGCTATTTGTTTTTTAATTTTTGCAAGTGGGGGGGGGCAGCTCAACACGGGTTGTTCACCCCTCTATCTATAGAGACTGTCTCTGCCAACTGGTCATCTTATCTGGTTATTTTGTCTATATGGGTTCAAAATTAGACAGAAACGTTAGTGCAGCCCAGAACGGCATACATTCGGTATTTCTCATGAGGGATTATCTTCCATATTTGCAATCAAAAAGCCACCGAGAAAATATTGCTAAAAAACGATTAATTTACATAATTAACGTTTGTTTCGTAAAGAGGGTTCACAGTACATTCATAAACTGAATATTTTAGATATGGTTTACTCTGGGAGGTAACTTATAATGAGGATTTTTAATGACACAGCCGACAAAGACGAATTCGTGGGAACATATGTACTGAAATTAAAATGATGTACATGATGATTATATTAAATTTAATAAAGCAGCGAAATTCTGACAATATGTACTTTACGTATCGGAATTTTGACACGTTAGACAAGTTAGACATTCAACAAAGGCTTTCGTTAAATTTAAGAATTCTGTCTGGTCCTTCGATATAATCTGTTGTATCGGTATATGTTTTTAATATTATTCTTAATAATGTATTCTGCACGCAATAATTAAAAACAACCCAATGTAGGAATGTAGTTAATGATCATTTGTATTATATAACTGATATTAATCAACGAGTTTCTTTAGTACTGCCTGCATTTATTAAAGAATGTGTTAAAATGATTTGCAATTATATCTTGACCATATATCTTAAAATGGCTTATTTATTCAATACTCATCAATCTATTAATACAGTCAAGGTATCATTTGCTATTTGCTATGTATTAAACCATTGGTGCTCCATAAATGGAAGACCAGTTAGTTTCTATTTAAGAAAAGATAAAGCGAGATTAAGTTTTATTATTTCTATATTCCATTTCAGCGACATTCTCTGATGTTAATCATGAAAATGTAGTCGCATAATATTTTCAATCAAATATTTCTGTGACACATACGTTTGTTTTTATTTCTTTGGTATTAAATGCTATTAATTAAAGGCGTTTTGTTGTTGCATATGGTCAATGAACCACCAAATAAGAAAAAAACCGCGGAGTGCTTCCGTTTAAAGGGGTACGTTCTTGAGAAATCGGTGAATTAGTCCCTATGCCCTAGGATGCATTGGGGTGAACTGTATGCACTTTTCGTACATATATACATCTATAGAAAAGGATTAGTGCCTCTTTGCAAAGACAATGACGTCAACTTTGCAAAGTAACAAGACACTTACTTAACACACACACTACACATTACACCTGAGTTAGTGATAAGTTATACAATTACGTGGCTAAAGGTTCTAGTTCTAAACCAAGGCCAGAATCAGAGAAAAAAAATTATTATAGAAAAGTTATTCAAAATTTCCTATGAAAATCCACCTTCTAAAGTAAAAAATCTTTTTTACAAAAATATATTCAAAAACAAAGCAAAAAACAAAAAAACGCGATTTTTTGGCCCCATAAAATTTTCCACGGGGATATGGGTATAGGCATGGCTTCACAGAAAAAAACTTCTATCCTTTCTTTTCAAAAAGACCTTTTGTAGAAGTCTTTAGGATTTATAGTATATTGTTCTGTAACTTTTTTCTACACAGTTTTAGATATATGCAATGGTAAATTTAATAGAAAGAAAAATCAATCACCTTTAAAATGTTCTATTGTAGAAGGTTGCAGGACTAATTTTAAGCAAGATATGGTTATTCAAAGGTTTCTTCTACTTTTAATGTTTGCATATACCTAAAACTGCGTAGAAAATAGTTATAGAACAGTGTTTGAGAAAAAATAGGAAAGATGACCCAAAAATGCTATTGAGTGGCAAATTTTGTAAAATCGTATTTCGTATATAAATCCTAAAGATTTCTACCAAACTTTTTTTTGAATAGGAAAGATAGAAGTTTTAGTGAAGTAATGCCTATACCTATATTATTATATCCCCATGAAAAAAAGTTATGGGGCAAAAAATATCGTTTTTTCGTATGTTTTTGCTTCGTTTTTTGAATATATTTTTGTATATTTCTGACTTTAGGTGTCATTTTGATAGGAAATTTAATTTTTAACAATTTTTCTGGAGATGTATGTACGAAAAATGCATAGTATTCACCTTATGGCAAAGGGACTAATATTCACTCATTTCTCAAAAAAGTACTCCTTTAAATGGCAGCCCTCCGCAGTTTTTTCATGTTTGGGGTTCCATTGAACATATATGAAACAATAAAACCGCTTTAACGTTATAGTTCGTTTTAGGCGTCTTTTTTTTGACATAATCAATAGCCTTATTATATCAAGCTATCACTATACGAGGTCTAGCAATGATGTCTGTTAATACACATCTTCATTTAGCAATGTTTCAAAATTTTTTATTTTCCCCTTTCAATATACTCTTCTTCCATATCCCTACACCTGCCCATGACAATCTTCCACTATGCATAGTAGTACTACAAATAGTAGTAGTCATAGTCTAAAATTCTAAAATATTAGACAAGTAAATTTGTGACCTTGAGTACAGAGATTAAGATAATGTCTTGTTGTAAGTAGTTTGTTACAACCAGTTTCAGGTCTGGAGTGTATAAGAGTAAACCTACAACTTCTCTCCAAAAGATTGTGAAGGAAGAAGTTAAACTGCTGCAATAGGGATCAAGATAGAAGTGATCCCTAAGAACTGCCATGCAAAAATGGTTTCTGATAATAAAGTAAAAAGGGTCCATAAAAGATGTCGGAATAAAAGTTTTTGATGGACTTCCAAAAACCAGAACGAGGGATCTGAAGGTAGTAATAATCTTCTTTATAACAAATAAAACGACTCCAAATGGAACGCTGGGTAGTTGCTCCAAGCCGGTCGCCAGTAAACTACTACGCATGTGAGTCTATAGGCTGACAAGGAGTCCGAGAAAATGTTGGGCAGGCTATATTGGAAGCCTTATTATCATCTCCTTTGCAAGTTGGACAGAAAGAAATCTACGCTGTACTAAAATTTTAACCTGTACGTGTTATTGATCTGACTTGCGGTGACAAAATAAATCCCTAAACTCTCTATAAGAAAGTTGAATGCTTTTATCTAGAGCACGAGACTTCTTGATGGAATTAATGAAAAAAACAGTGTTAGGTACGGTTCCTTGGTAGGAAAACGAAAAAAAAAAAACAATTTTTCAATAAATGCGTCGTTATAATTAGTAGTATTTCTACGTACCTGTCGGTTCCAAAAGAAATATTTACTTTTATTTCATTGCTCCCCTAAAACGTCATGTATTATGTTCAACACCGTTGTATTTAAGGTACTAATTTTAGTACACTTTAGAAGACCAAAAATAATCATTTTTTTCAAGAATTTTTTTCTCATTACCTTTATTAAAAATGTTTTTACATATTAATATCTAACTCTTAAAGAGTCCCAAAATTATATCTTTTTTCATTTATGCATGTACCGGGTGTCCCAATAAAAATGGCTCTCGGCCATATCTCAGGAACCGTTTATACTACAGCTTTGGGAAAAAAAATTTATAACAAAAGTTGCCCCGAGAAAATCCTGGAAATTATTTTCGTAATTGTAAGTCCACCGCTAGAGGGCGTAATTGAATATCAAAAATTAAAAAATCGAAATTTTACAAAATTTGCCTAATGAATGGGCACTGGAAATCCAATCATCGTATTCTTCATACAATTCGGTGCATATTTTATTTTACAAGTTTAAGTCTACCTGTGCAAATAAGAGGTGGGGGTGAGTGGGAACCTTGTTATGAAAAAATCGCTGTAAGTCCGGTTCTGCTTAATCGATTTTTATAAACTTGGTCTTGTTAAAAACAGCTCTTTTTCGTCAATGGAATAGTTATAATTTGGAAACAGCCTATTACGTAATATGCCGGCTAGAAGGCGCTATTTATTGTTTTTTAGAAATCTAGTTTTCTTTGGAAAATATTAAATACAAGTATTTATGTTTTTCCCTGCATTGTAGACTAAATTAGCAACAGAATACCGAAAACCGCATGTCGATACCTTTTTTCTATCTCGAGATATCTTAAGAAACGTGTAAATTTTAAAAATAACTGTTGCTGCCATATAAGTGGAAATATATAGAAGCACGTAGTGTGCTATGAAAAAAAACAAAGGAACATTGTCCAGATGTCACCGTATATAATGAATCAAAACAACAATAAGACAAATAACACTATAAAATATAACAAAAAAAGAGTGTGTGTACTTTGTACGCGAGTAAGAAGTTATACTTCTACTATTATGATTTTAACGAAATAAATATATTTTAAACAGTTTAATTTTATTTTTGTTTAAATATTACACTAATTTTAATACTTAAAATAATACCAAAAAAATAGCGTTAATATGTAATTTTTTATGAATTGTTGCCTCCGCGAATTTGCTTTTCTCTTGATGAATCGTAGAAAATATAAAAACGTCAGATTTTCTACACAAATTTTTAATTTTTATTTCATCATATTTTATATCAAGTAAAATTTAATAAAAAATTTTGGTCTTGGTAAAAGGTATATTATTTTAAAAAGCCCTATAGAGCTACAAACATCGAACAAAACGTTTTCGCTCTAAAAAGAGCATCATCAGTGTTGCAAGAACATGGTGAGCCAACCAAAAAATACGAAGGTCAAAACCTTTCAAAAATGGACTAAAGTCACATCAAAATGCTAACATAGCAAATTCCAAAGGATGGATATAATTCCTAAGGATACGGCCCTAGGATAACATATGACTCCCACACGTGGTAAGCGGGTCAAAGGTAACAAATTAGGTCATTATGACCTATCCGTATGGACCTAAGGGCCGTATCCTTAGGAATTATATCCATCCTTTGGAATTTGCTATGTTAGCATTTTGATGTGACTTTTAGTCCATTTTTGAAAGGTTTTGACCTTCGTATTTTTTGGTTGGCTCGCCATGTTCTTGCAACACTGATGATGCTCTTTTTAGAGCGAAAACGTTTTGTTCGATGTTTGTAGCCCTATAGAGCTTTTTAAAATAATATACCTTTTACCAAGACCAAAATTTTTTATTAAATTTTACTTGTAATTAATGGTATACAGCCAGCTACAGGAAATTCTTCCTTGTGAATTTTAATATCAATTATCCTATTCCCAACTAAGATAAATACATAACTGTTATTGTCACCGGTAAACTAAGTTAAGGAAGTCAAAGTGGAAACAAGTAGTGTGCTATGGAAAAAATAGAACTATTAGAAGTATTAACTTCAAAAAGTCATCATGTGTCAAATTATGTGTCAAATCAGTAAAACATAAAAATTTGTTCATTGATGGTTTGTTGCGGTTTGTTTCTATTAAAATTTATACAGAGTGAAATTCAAGATGATTCTTACAAACTAAGAAGCATTTGACATGATAGCCACATTCTTTGAATGCATAAGAAATGCAACTGTTGCGTAGAAAATATAAAAACGTCAGATTTTCTACACAAATTTTTAATTTTTATTTCATTATATTTTAATATCAATTATCCTATTCCCAACTAAGATAAATACATAACTGTTATTGTCACCGATAAACTAAGTTAAGGAAGTCAAAGTGGAAACAAGTAGTGTGCTATAAAAAAAATAGAACTATTAGAAGTATTAACTTCAAAAAGTCATCATGTGCCAAATTATGTGTCAAATCAGTAAAACATAAAAATTTGTTCATTGATGGTTTGTTGCGGTTTGTTTCTATTAAAATTTATACAGAGTGAAATTCAAGATGATTCTTACAAACTAAGAAGCATTTGACATGATAGCCACATTCTTTGAATGCATAAGAAATGCAACTGTTGCGTAGAAAATATAAAAACGTCATATTTTCTACACAAATTTTTAATTTTTATTTCATTATATTTTAATATCAATTATCCTATTCCCAACTAAGATAAATACATAACTGTTATTGTCACCGGTAAACTAAGTTAAGGAAGTCAAAGTGGAAACAAGTAGTGTGCTATGGAAAAATAGAACTATTAGAAGTATTAACTTCAAAAAGTCATCATGTGTCAAATTATGTGTCAAATCAGTAAAACATAAAAATTTGTTCATTGATGGTTTGTTGCGGTTTGTTTCTATTAAAATTTATATAAAACATTATACAGAGTGAAATTCAAGATGATTCTTACAAACTAAGAAGCATTTGACATGATAGCCACATTCTTTGAATGCATAAGAAATGCAACTGTTGCGGCTAGAATATATGCAATGAAATATCCCCAAAGACGTCACCCCAGTAGTAGAGTTTTTCATATTTTGTTTTGATTTATTATATACGGTGACATCTGGAAAATGTTTCTTTGTTTTTTTCCAAAGTACACTACTTGCTTCTATATATTTCCACTTATATGACAGCCACAGTTATGTTTAAAATTTACACGTTTCTTAAGATATCTCGAGATAGAAAAAAGGTATAGACATGAGGTTTTCGGTATTCTGTTGCTAATTTGGTCTAATTTTGTAATACAGGAAAAAAATATATATTTGTATTTAATATTTTCCAAAGAAAACTAGATTTCTAAAAAGAAAATGAATAGCGCCTCCTAACCGGCATATTACGTAATAGGCTGTTTCCAAATTATAACTATTACATTGAAGAAAAAGAGCTGTTTTCAACAAGACCAAGTTTGCAAAAATCGATTAAGCAGAACCGGACTTACAGCGATTTTTTCATAACAATGTTCCCACTCACCCCCACATCTTATTTGCACAGGTAGACTTAAGGTGATACAGTAGCGATCAACAGGTAGCCAAAACGCGTTCCAAGATTGCGGCTATAATTTTGAATATTTTTTCGAGATATTTGGCACACGTATTCGTAATATAATAAAGAATGGCGGTACAGAGCCCAATTTGAAAAATATATTAATATGTGAAAATTGCTCTGTAATTAAATACAATATTAAAAAACGAGCCTGTACCGCTATTAAGAAGAACAAAAAAATACACTTTCTTCAAATAAACTTTTTTATCCAATGCCTAGATTTTGTGTCATTTTGGAACTACTAATGAAATAAAAAATTTTAGTAGTTCCAAAATGACACAAAATCTAGGCATCGCATAAAAAAATTTATTTGAAGAAAGTGTATTTTTTTGTTCTTCTTAATGGCGGTACAGGCTCGTTTTTTTAATATTTTATTTAATTACAGAGTAATTTCCACATATTAATATATTTTTCAAATTGGGCTCTGTACCGCCATTCTTTATTATATTACGAATACGTGTGCCAAATATCTCGAAAAAATATTCAAAATTACAGCCGCAATCTTGGAACGCGTTTTCGCTACCTGTTGATCGCTACTGTTTCCTCTTAAACTTGTGAAATAAAATATGCGCAGAATTTTATGAAGAATACGATAATCGGATTTCCAGTGTCCTTTCATTAGGCAAATTTTGTAAAATTTCGATTTTTTAATTTTTGATATTTAATTATGCCCTCTAGCGGTGGACTTACAATTATGAAAATAATTTCCAGGCTTTTCTCGAGGCAAATTTTGTTATAAAATTTTTTTTCCCAAAGCTGTACTATAAACGGTCCCTGAGATATGACCGAGCGCCATTCTTATTGGGACACCCGGTACACTAATATTGTAGAGGGCGCCAAAGTTGAGACCTCGAAAAATGATGGCGGACAGTTAATCTCAGAATTGGGATATCTGAAACAAAAAAATCGTACTGCATTTGAAAAAGGAAGGTTTCTTACGTAACAATTTACCACAATTTGACCAAAAAATAAAAATTTAATATGTTTTAACCATGAAAAACTGAAGAAAAACAGGCGATTTTTTCACAAAATTTTTTCATATTTCCGTAAAATCTTTTTTTGCGGAATGTTTTAGTAACGGTGGTAAATTGTCACGTAAAAAACCTTCCTTTTTCAAATGCCGTACGATTTTTTTGTTTCAGAGATCCCAATCCTGAGATTAACTGTCCGCCATCGGAACTACTTTTTTTCGAGGTCTCGACTTTGGCGCCCTTTACAATATTAGTGTACATGCATAAATGAAAAAAGATATATTTTTTGTATTCTCTAAGAGTTAGCTATTAATATGTAAAAATCATTTTTAATAAATATTCTGAGAAAAAAAATCTTTAAAAAATGCTTATATTTGGTCTTCTAATGTGTACTAGTACCTTAAATTACCGAAAAGTTTAGACTTCAAGCTTGAAATCGATTAATGATTTTGCAATTCACAGATTAATTAATTTTTTAGGATAATATTTGAAATATTCCGTTATTAAATTGATTTATTTATTGTAGGTTATAATAAGTGGATCAAGTGATTCGACAGTAAGAGTGTGGACTGTAAATACCGGCGAAATGGTAAACACTTTGATTCATCATTGTGAGGCCGTCCTACATCTCAGGTTTAACAATGGGATGATGGTTACTTGTTCAAAGGTAAGTCATTATATAAATAATACAACATATTTTTTATGAGTTTTAACAAATAAATAATGGTACATATTACGTCGGTCAATAAGTCCCGGGCATAACCATGAGATGGCTACTTTGATGAATTATTAACATGTCATTTCGTTAGTGTCATTCTTCAAAGACATATCATCAACATTTCATGTCCGTCGGATTAGTATTTACTGAGTTACAGTGCTTAAAATGAGGCTATTTTTGTGATTTTTATAGACAATGGATTCAAAGCAATTTTGTGTGTTGATTTTTCACTTTTATTTGATAGGGCAAAATACCGTCCAAACTGAACAACGGCTTAAAATGTCTCTGCTACATCCATTGCAACCATTAAACGATGGTTTGCTGAATTAAACGCAGCCATACAGGGCAAGACCGCTGGAAAAAGTGGCCCAGACCGAAGAATAACATTTTGCCTTCGAAATTTTCGATGGTGGTATCAAGAGACATCCGCTAATGTCTCAAATCGAATTGCCGCAAAACAAAGAAATTATTATTGTCAATATGATCGCCAACGTTAGATAATCGGACAGAGTACTTAAAGAAGGAGAATAAGTCCGCCGAAGACCACTTTACAAAAATCAAACAAATTAGACAACGGTTAAGGGTATATTACAAAAGGGAAAAACAAAAGGAAGGACACCTGGTGCTGACAATAGAAAGCTAATCGAGGAGCTAAAAGCCGATATTGTGATGGGGCAGCCTATCGATGTAACAGCAACGAGATATAACGAGCGATCCACAATTATTGGGATCAAAGCTAGTCGTGCAAAAAATTACATATGTCTTATTTTAATCTGAATTTATATCATTGGTTTATCAATTAATTTTGATTAACATTATAAAACATAAAAAATCAGTCAAAACCAGAACTTTAATCAAAAATAAAAAGAATTAACAAAATTATAAGTAACAATAATAAATTAAATCAAACAAGATCTCTACATAACCTTACTTTTCTTGTTAAGTTGACGTACACTGCAAAGTTGACGTAAACTGGAAAGAATATCTGAATTAAGAATAGACATGCACTGTATAGCTATCTCTGTCGTTCAGAGCCACCTATGGTGACAGTAATTTTGGATCACACGTTAGCTTTGACAATAAGTTTAAAATTAATATACCAGGCAGGGAAGACTGGAAGGAAGGTGTACCCATACAGGCTGTTGCTACCTGGTACATTGATGGCTCAAAAGCATCGGAAGGTGTGGGAGCCGGCATAGTAGGGACAAATCAAGGAATTGGGTTCCCGGTTAGTCTATCAAAGGATGTCACAGTTTTCCAGGCGGAAATAACGGCAATCCATCACTGCGTGGAAGAAATAGAAAGGCAGAAAAGAACGTTCCGTTCAGTTGCCATCTTCACAGATAGTCAGGCAGCGCTTAAGGCACTCAATTCTGTAGAGGTCAATTCTAAGCTAGTATGGGATTGTGTGAGTGCCCTAAATAAACTAGGAGATCGTAGCAAGGTTACGGTAGCCTGGGTACCGGGGCACGAGGGTCATAAGGGCAATGAAAAAGCAGATGAAATGGCCAAACAAGGCTCATCAATGCCATTCGTTGGACCGGAACCCTTCTGCGGCGTTGCAAAGGCAGTTACAAGAACGGCTACAAGAAAGTGGGTAGCTCACAAATCTTTGGAATGGTGGAGGAATTCACCAGGGCAGAGACAGGCGAAACAGTTCATTACCGAACATTCGCCAAAATTTACGGCAGACCTAATAAGCAAAGACAGGAAAACAGTCAAAGCCATAGTAGGTCTGCTAACGGGGCACTGTAAGCTGAATAGGCACTTAAAGCTGATGGGATTGGCAGATGATGACCTGTGCAGTTTCTGTCACCTGGAAGAAGAAACAGCAGAGCACATTTTATGTCATTGTGACAGTCTGGCAAATGTGCGGTTATTTGTATTAGGAGAAGAAAATCCAACGGCAAATAGCTACATGAAAGGTTCAGTCTCGAAGCTATTAGACTTTTTAAAAAGGGTCAGGCTAGAGAATGTTATCTAGGACTAGAGGGCCACAATAGATCTGAAAAGGTCGCAGGGGAATAGGCCAGAAAGCCACCTCTCTAAATATATCTATCTATCTAAGGAAGGACACCAGCTGATACCTAATTGTCTATGTTCAGTAAATCACATTCAATCACTTATTAATTTAGTGAATTAAATTAAGAGACATACTCCCAATCAATTTATTATTTACTCCGGATGACCGGTTTCGCTGTCTATAATATGCACAGTGCACAGCATCATCACGTTCCGGTAACAGCAAACTAGATAATGCCGATACAAAGAATGGTTTCTGAAGCCTGCACTATCATACCTTTTTAATAATCAACATAATATACAGTGATGAGCGCGCTAATAACCGGCAAAATAGCACAAAAGATGGAAAACATAATACATTGCGAAACAAAAAGAGATGAAACTAGTGGAGGTGGAAATGATCGTTATAAACGTATAAATCAACATTACATTACATAGTTTCCCACCTTTAGACGTCTGTGACAGGAGTATTTTATAAAATTCTACTGTCAGAGTGACAGTTATCCTACTCCTCTGATATGTCTAAAGGTGGGAAATCATGTAACTTAATATTAATTTATACGTTTATACCGATCATTTCCATCTCCATTAGTTTCATCTCTTTTTGTTTCGCAATATATTATGTTTTCCATCTTTTGAGCTATTTTGCCGGTTATTAGCGCGCTCATCACTGTATAGTAATAAGTAGAATTCTTTAATAAATATAAATAAAACTTTGAATATATAACATCACAATTTTTATTCCTTAAAACAAACAACTTATCAACCACGGAATTATTGTTACTCGCCACTTTCCCCCTTAAGAGCTTGCCCAAATATTTGCTAACAATGCAATTTAGTCCATCCTTTCCACCAGTTCCCTATTAGTCAGTGGCGGCTCGTGGTTTAGAGACAGGATCGGCAAGGTTTTTGTCTCCTCAGATAGGTATACCATCTAATTAAAAGGCTTCAATCATCATAGAAGATTTTTGGTTTTTGTTTTTTTATTTTTTTTTGTTCTTTTTTGTTTTTTCACATAGATTTAGAACCTAAACATGTTTATAAATTAACTTTCGTCTATGTTGTTTGGACGTAGCAAAATGGGTTATAACATCATCGTAAAATTTATTAATGTGTTGGAGAGATTTTAATAGTTTTTTTTTCTATTGACATTTGAGAAAAGCTTGACATTCTCTTTTATTTCATGGTGTTTCAACAATACGTTTTGACACTTTTGAGACAAGAGAAATCCCGTTTATTTAAGGCAAAAGTTGGTAGCAATGAGAGAATTCATAATAATTATTTATTAATTTCGGGAACAGTTTGTTGCAATGAATTGCAGTATATAAAATTATACATATTTTGTAACTTATCCCATCTTCCGAAAATATTTAGATCAGAATATAAAACTTTTAATTAATTTCCTTAGTTTATTTGATTAAAAAATGATGGATAGTTTTAATACACTTGTCTAATAGATATTTTGAAAATTCTTTGGCGTAACTTTTAAATTTTTGCAAATCTTCAAAAATTAGCAAATCTTCAAAATTTGAAAAAATGAGTATCTATTTGCACAAGTAATAATAGTATCAAAAATTTCAAAATATAGTTATTTTCGAGATCTGTGTCATACTTTTGTATTTTTTGGGGGTGTTCGGAAATATCAAGCGAATCCAAAACGTCACTGCGTATATATTGAAAATTACTATCTCTGAGACTTTTACCAGCTTTGTTATTCTATTTTTGGAATAAATAATGTCAGTTGACTGATTTTGAACAACATTAAATATCACAGCAATTTGGGTAAACACTTTCTTAAAAATATGTAAAAAAATATTAAAAGAATAATCATTTAGTAAAGTTTTCAAACCAGTTGCTTCACGGATCGAGATATCATCACTTGCAAAATTGTCGCCTTTATTAATAAAATTAAAAACTTCCAAAAGCTGTTTACGAAAATCTTCTACAGTGAAAACTAACCGAGATTTAAAATTCCAAAAGCTACTTTATTTCGTAATTAATTTCGTCCCGAGCGTACTATTAGCAGGGTACGTGGCTGGTACGTGCCTTGCCTGCTGCTGGTGTCGGCCCATCATCGATCGGCAGGTTGGCAGATTGATATCTGCCGGACTCTGCCCTTCAAATACGGGTGAAATTGTGGTGAAATGTATTATTGGTTGCCTATCGGCTAATATTCCACAGCGCTTCTTACAAGTCAATCGTATATCTAGGGACGGCTTGCCGTCCCTGTCGAAGCAGATCTTATAAAAAAGAATTCACACAATCGCAATCGGATGCATGGCTGGGATTATTAATTTGAAAAGTTTCTTACGCGTAGGGATCAGTTAACGTATCGGATTGATCGAATACTTTTAAAAACAATGAATAAAATTTAGTCTGTATTATCTCACAGGTTTTTTTTTATTTTACAGAAACATATATCACCAACTCTGATTAAATTAAATATTTAGAAAATCTACAATGTGTTCATAAATGTGCGGGTCGGCATTGCCGACCCTGACCGGCCGCCACTGCTATTAGCAATAATCGAGCAAAAAAGTATGATAGTGCAAGCTTCAGAAATCATTTCTTGTGTCGGCATCATTTAGTTTACTGTTACCGGGACCTGATGATGCTGTGCATATTATAGACAGCGAAACCGGTCGTTCGGAATTAATAATAAATTGATTGTGGGTAGGTATGTCAATGGAATATGGAATAAAAAAAATTGTTCTTTCCTACGCGTGTTTCTTCTTTTCTATTTATATGATATAAAAACCTAGACGATATAGAAAAACTCTACAAGTACAGAGAATAGTGGGATAGAAGGAATTAAATCGTGGGGAGAGAGACGTAGAAGAGGACCAATAGATGAAGCTGGAATAATGAGATAGCGTCGATTAGTATTGAACGACTACATTGATTATTTATTATATTTATACTTTCCTATTTTCATTTCGTCTGTTATTTATACTTACTGTATTTTTTTGTTTTAGGATCGTTCCATTGCAGTATGGGATATGACATCTCAATCAGAAATAACATTACGTCGAGTATTGGTGGGGCACAGAGCGGCTGTGAATGTCGTGGACTTTGACGAAAAATACATAGTGTCCGCGTCGGGTGATAGAACTATTAAAGTGTGGAATACGTCGTCGTGCGAATTTGTTCGAACTTTAAATGGGCATAAACGGGGTATTGCTTGTTTGCAATATAGGGATAGGCTAGTGGTTAGTGGTAGTTCTGACAACACCATAAGGTAAGTTTAAAATTATCAATAGTAATAAAAGACTTACAGGTTTTCACAGGTGTGTTTTGTATGTGTGGGTGTCGCTTGGATGCTTGTATTTGCATTCGAAAACACTAGATTATTATCGTTATTTCAACCATAAAACATGCCCAAACTCAAATTCAGACATCCAATACCTACCTGATGATATTATACAGTGATGAGTGCGCTAATAACTGGCAAAATAACATAAAATACGGAAACCATATTAAGTTGTGATATAAAAAGAGATGAAACTAGTAAAGGTGGGGAATTTAGCGATATAAACCTATAAATTTACATTATATTGATTGTCTCCCACCTTTAGGTAGACGTATCAGAGGAGTATGTCAACTAAAACGGTCACTGTCACAGTGGTAGTTGCCAAACTGGTCCGATGCGTCTAAAGGTGGAAAAATCAATACAATGTAAATTTATAGGTTTCTATCGCTAAATTTCCCACCTCTACTAGTTTTATCTCTTTTTATCTCACAACTTAACATGTTTTACATCTTTTGCGTTATTTCGTAGGTTATTAGTGCTTTCGTCAGTGTATTTTTATCGTTATCACCCATGAATTTACAACTTTTCCATGTTTGTCAACCGTGTGCCACTATTTCCCATTGTCTCACACCCATGTTCTCCATATCTTCTCTGACTGCATCTTTCGCCTTTTCCTACAGACCTTCTCCCATATAATTAATTTGTCACGCTATCTTTGCAAGGACTATCAATATTGTCCAGACCAGGGAATTTATCGTTTTTAAGCGTTTTTATGGCATGTCTAATTTCTTGTAGGCTTGGTGGGGATATTATTTCTAATTCGACCGTTTGATACTTATTTGATCCGTTGTTTCCATCACGTTCATTGTTTTCATCGTTTTCTTCAGTAAAATTTTGGGTATTCAGGAGCTGTTCAAAATACCCAGCCCATCTTTCTATTATTTTGTTTTTGACGGTGAGCATTTCTCCATTTTTGTCTCTCACGAAATTGGGTGTCTTAATATAGGAGCCTCTCTTATGTTGTCTTACCTCTCTGTAGAATGTTTTACTTTGATTGTATCTATGTTCTCCTTTTCAATATGTTGTTTTAAATAATGGGTGGTATGAATAAAAACAGAGTATAAACTCCGAGTATGTGCTCATGAGTATGAGCATAAAGTATAAGTTTATACTCCATTTCATATGAATAAAAATATGTTGATGTGATGAGTTTCTTCTCACAGTACATAAGAGTAAATACTCTCTATGTGGAGTATGTACTCCAACATTTGGAGTATAAACTACATTCTCATTTTTATTCATACGAGCCATTTAGTGGTATAAATAAAACGGAGTATAAACTCACGAGTATATTCTCATGAGTAAGAGCATAAAGTATAAGTTTATACTCTATTTCATATGAATAAAAATATTTTGATGTGATGAGTTTCTACTCACAGTACATAAGAATAGATGGAGTATATACTACATTCTCATTTTTATTCATTTGAGTCATTGGGTGGCATGAATAAAAACGGAGTATAAACTCCGAGTATGTTCTCATGAGTATGAGCATAAAGTATAAGTTTATATTCCATTTCATATGAATAAAAATATGTTGATGTGATGAGTTTCTTCTCACAGTAGATAAGAGTAGATACTCTCTATGTGGAGTATGTACTCCAACATGTGGAGTATAAACTATTGTTGCGCGATTGACTCTACTATTTTATTTATTTATATCTTTAGGCACTAAGTTTAATTTAAATAAAGGAAGACTTACTTATATTATTTTATTTACATCACTTATTTATTTTAATAATTACAAATAACACCAACTAACACATCTAATTTATTTACAAACTCAAATTTATGATTTAATTAACTAAACATAATAATTCCGATAACTAATAAATACATTTCATATCTTCGATTCGAATACATTAAATTACGCGACGCGCTTCGATGAATGAATGACTGGCCTGTGCTCGAATCTCGGTTCTATATATACTTCGGCAGCGGTCGTCTCGAACGCCGTGGATAGGAATGGTATTGTCTCGTAACGCCGAGAAGCTTCGGGAAGAAATAGGCCAATTCGTGAGCGGACTAAATAGTGTCACACTATATTCTCATTTTTATTCATACGAGCCAAAGTCTCTATTTTGCCTTAGTGTTCTTCTAGTTTCGGCTCCCTCTCTCTGTTGAATCTTGTATGATTTTCGTTTCATGGGTTCGACAGATAATCAATTTATTGTTCTTTTGGTTGTTTCTTTTAGTGCTCTTTTGAGACATTTTTTCCTTTTCGTTTTCTTCTTTTTTCTGATACATTTCTCTGCTGTAATAGTTGTTTTTATGTTTCATTTTCATTTATTTTCAAAACCTAAAACCTATTTCTTATTTCTAGTTGGTATTGTCTTTCTATATATTTTTCTTGCAACTTCGTCAAATTACTGATCTTTGTCTGTTTACCTATTGTTTATGTTCAATTTCTTGGCCTTCACGAGAAATTGCTCCGTGTTGTTATCTGGCCTCATAGTTAGTACCCTTATTTATCTGCTAGAATGTCTCCCATCAATCAATACCTTATCTATTTGATTATTTGTTCTTCCATCGTTTGATATTCATGTTGCCTTGTGCATCTTTTTTTGTAGCAAACTATTTTTGATAGATGACTAAGTTGCAGTCTGTATATTTTCTGATATGTTTTCCCGTCACTTAATTTTCAGCCCCGATTAATTTTACTTAACCAATAACGATACAAAGAAAATGGTCTAATGTGTTAACTTGATTATAACAGGTTAGTGTTGGTGGGGAAAATATCTTTCCTCACCGTTAAACGATATCAGACTTTTTGTAGGTAAAGACAGGCATTCTTGCCATCTGGAACGTAATAGTCCGCCCTATATAAAACGAAGAATATAGTTATATCCTATTTTGGGACGCTGTGCTGTTGTGACCTTTTATATTGGCATTGTAATTTAGTGAACTATATAATTTGTTTTTGATATGATATAAATATACATCTGAAATTTTAGATTATGGGATATAGAATGTGGAGCTTGTTTGAGAATATTAGAAGGTCATGAAGAGCTTGTTAGATGTATAAGATTTGATTCCAAACGCATCGTTAGTGGTGCTTACGATGGCAAAATTAAAGTTTGGGATCTATTGGCAGCGTTGGATCCTAGGGCGCCGACGAATTCTTTATGTTTAAGGACTTTAGTGGTGAGTAATTTTTAATCAACTGTAAAAGTGTAGAAAAAATTGTTAGAGATACTTATATAACTTTAAGTTGGTAATACTTTTTTATAACAGGCATTTTATCAGCTGTCAAAATTTCTGACGCGCTACGTTCATTTTATTGTCGTAATCGTCCATCAAAAAACTATTAAGATAAGAGCACAAAAGAGGTCTGAATCAGTGGCGGCTCGTGGCCTTAGAGACAGGGTCGGCAAGGTCTTTTTGTCTCCTATTATCAGTATACCATCTAATTAAAAGGCTTAAATCATCATAGGAGATTTTTTTGTTTAGTTTACTTGACATTCTCTCTTCTTTCATGGCGTTTTGATTCTTTTGAGATAAGAGAAATCCCGTTCATTTAAAGCAGAAGTTGGTGGTAATAAGAGAATTGATGATCACTTTGTTGTAATGAATTGCAGTAACCTACTTACTATATAAAATTACACATATTTTGTAACATATCCAACTTTCTGAAAATATTTGGATCAGCGTAATTTTTAAGTAATTTGTAATAATAAATATCTTGAAAATTCTTTGGCGAAGATAACTTTTAAATTTTGAATCGTCAAAGAGGTCAAAAATTTGCAAATCTTCAAAATTCGAAAAACTAGTATCTATTTGCATAATACATAGTAGGTATCCAAAGTTTCAAAATATACTCGTTTTTCGAGATATGTATCATGCCTGTGTCTTTTTTTGGGGTGGTTAGGAAATATTAAGCGAACCCAAAACGTCACTGCGTATATAATATTGGAAACTACTATCATTACGAAAATCTCTGAGATTTTGCACCAGTTTTCTTATTCTATCTTTGGAATAAATAATGTCAGTTGACTGATTTTGAACAACAACGAATATCAAATCGGTTTGGGCAAACACTTTCTTAAAAATATTTGAAAGAGTAATCATTTCAGAAAGTTCTCAAACCGATTGCTTCACGGATCGAGATATCACATCACAACTTTCAAAATGGTCGCCTTCGATAATAAATTAAAAAAACTTCCAAAAGCTGTTCACGAAAATCTGCTACAGTGAAAACTAACCGAGGTTTAAAATTTCATCGCGTCTGACAAACTGTTTGCATTTTTTTCGAAACAAATTGTTCTAAAACAGTCCGTTTGGGCGAGCTAAACTGGCAAGAAAAGACGATATTCTTCAATTTTTTTACACGTATCCTGCAAAAATAAATTCATTCTATTCCCATGACAGTGAGTAAATAAAGCTTGTGGTGCAATAGTTTGAACTTTTGCCTGGAAACCGTTCAATTCACCAGACATCAAGGCACCGCCGTCATAAGTTTGCCCCAGTTTGCTCCACCAATTTATTTTTCATATCAAAAAATTTTAATCTGTTCTTTAAAACACCAAAAACATATTCTGTCTTATTGCTTTTACTCACGTCTGTAAAACCTAAAAACCTCTCATAAATATTACCACGTAACGCGTATCGGACAACAATTGATAATATTGTGAATTACATGATAATTAGAAGTTTTATCTACTTCTAGCGAAAAGCAAATGGTTTTCTGAATCTCAGATCCAATAACGTTATTCAAAATGTAACTAATTAATTATATTAGTTCATTCTGTATTGTTTTAGACATGCCGCTAAATATCTTAGAATCAGAAAGTAAATTATAAAATTCCAAATCGTATTTCTTAAACAATTTTATTAGTTATCTATAATATTATTATGTGATATTTCCTGACAACTTAAAAAAAATTACAATATCAATGAAACGACGTAAAACGGCGTGATTATTTTTTACAATTTCTGCCGATGCTTTCAAATGAAACATCGGCAGATTTAAATGTGCCGTACCTTCCGTATCTGCCTACGGACAGAAATGTAGGTTTGGTTGCTCATCGACTTGTATTTAGTTGAGTTTTACTTGTAAACCGTCAAGCTAGGGATAAGCTGGGGTCGGCCAGCCGAAAACAGTGAGATGAATGGCTCGGATCATTCATTTTTTGAAAAGTCTCTTATGCGCAGGGATCACTTAACGCTCGGATTGGTCGAATCCTTTTAAAAACCATGAATAAAATTTAGTCTGTATTATCTGACAGATTTTGTTTATTTCACAGATATAAAAAATGACAAACTCTGATTAAATTGAATATTAAAAAAATTTATAATATCAGCCGACCCGCCGACCCTGGCCGGCCGCCACTGGTCTGAATGCAAGGACATATCCAGATAGGCAAAGACTCATCCAGGGTTATGATACCGATACCAAAGGAAGAAGAAGAAGTAATCGTCCATCAGACCAATTAATTCGATTAACGAGGAAACGCTTTCTTACCAGGTTTATTCTGAATGGTCACACGCATCCACAAGAACATCGTAAGTGGGGACGGAAGAAGTTATTGCTGCTGCATAGCGTTGCATGGAGAAAAATCCTAATGAATCCATCAGCTATCGTGCACAATAATTGAAGCTGTGTTCATCCACTTTATGGAAGATTTCGCGAAGAGATTTTGGTTTGTTTGTTTATAAAATTATTTTTATAAAAATAAATTCTTGCAAAAATAGAAAACAACACGATCACCGGGTAAGGCTAGATTTGATGAATAATGGAGATAATGAAGAGTCCATGGCTAATCCAAAGTCTTGTTCATAAAAATCATTGTCTAGTTGAAAATAGATGCTGTCTTTGTATATTCTGTCCAAAACTAAACCAAATAACACACAAAGAGATCAAAGAACTGTATCTAATTCAATACAAATATACTTATTCTGAAAAATTATTGTTTGTGTATTCTGTAATTTCTATGAGAATTATTATGTGATCACGAATTATTAAAATTTGAGTATCTTGTATTATTACTTAGATTTTTGATGATATAGAATCAGGATTCTTTATAAAAATTTTAAGACAAAGATATTATTGTTGAATTTTTAATATTTTTACATTTAATTGGTCACTAGACATATTTATTTTAATTTACTGTTTTGTTTGGGAAATCAAGCCACAATTTTAGTTTGAAATTAAGTTATTGACGTTTCGATTTCTACTTCGGAAGTATTTCGATAACGACCGAAACGTCAATAAATTAATTTCAAACTAAAATTGTGGCTTTATTTCCGAAATAAAACAATAAATTACATAATTATGCCACAACAGAAATAGCTTTATTTTAAAACACTGAATGCACATTTTGAATTCTCAAACCAAAATTTTGTAAATTTTTATTTCTTTCTGGTTTTATGGAAATTATATTTTACTCTAAACAGTCAATAGATCTTTGGTCAGAAAATATTACTATGAGAGAATATTTTACTTTTGGTCAAGAATCGACATATATTCTTAATGCAATAAGGTCTGCTGCCCCTGCTCTGTCAATTAATTTACTTAAAACTATATCAAAAAGCCAAATATTTACTATTACTTTATTACTACTACTTAGTAGTATTTACTACTTTATTACTTGCATGTGTGTTACTGTGGTTATTTAACACGTTGACGGACAGTGTGTCAAATGTATAAGCAAGTGTTGTGACACTATATGTATTTTGCAAAGTAGAATAGGGAAGAATGCAACGTCTATAGAGGTTGTGTCACATTACATCAATGTAAATTAGACGTCTATGGACGTTCCCTCCGTCAACGTGTTAAAAAAAGATTTACACTATTTAGTTGTTTCGGATTGCCATCAGAATGTTATCTGCTTGGTGTACTGTTAATTGAAAATTAGAGTAAGCCATTTCGTTGAATGTTAAATTTATTTATTGATCTAAAATATCCTCCACAGTGAATAAAACATATATTTATGTTATATTACTGTCTAGGTAAAAACATGTGTTTCCTAAATTACCTTATTGGAAACACATGAATATTTTTATTATCTATGGATTTCAGACTATTCTTGTTCTTTCGTATGTTAACCAATAGGATTCTGGAGTATGCTGGACCTTTTCTCTGGATTGGCTTCTCCAATGTGTTGTAGACAATGTTTATTCCTAGCCCTGGACGTTTAGGTGTTACCGTACCGAAATTTCCGTAAATAGTTGAAACAGAAAACTCTACGCGAATTTCGGGGTTAATAAGAACACATTGTACGATTTCGAAATATCCTAGTACCAACTGCGCCAATTACGATATCAATATTGGCATTAACTAGAAAATATTATAAAATTCTGGAAAAATCCTGCTGACTGTGCCAATTACAATAACAATATTGGCCTTAATTTGAAGATGTTATAAAATTCTGGAAATTACTGACTGCGCCAATTACAATATCAACATTTTTAAGAAATAAATATTGTAATAAAATTTATTTGTTTGGAACATACAATTTCAAATACAGTAATAATTACAAACTATAAAGCTTTTATATCATATCTATATACATACTTTTATGCTTTTATACTATACTATATCATAATGTAACGAATCAAGCGAAGACGCTGAACTACCCCAGCTAACTGAAATATCATTCGAAAATAATATTTCAATCAACCAAGCTATTGCTCACCCTAGCTTAGCTCAGTCTCACAAGGCGTGTGTTCGTCTTGTCCTAATCTTAGATATGAACTCTGAAAATTTAGAATGGAAGCAAACAAAACAATATTTTAACCAATCATGTTTATTGTTCAATAAAGATATAATAAAAATGTGACTTATTAAATGCACTATCAAATATATTCAAATTCTTGCCAAAAACTAACAATTCGTAGATTATACTTATGGCTTGTGGTGTTGGTTCGATGGTAGCTTCTTGATGTCGGATTGTACAGCTGGTGTATTTTCAACCTGGGCTAGATGGTCGGCCTCGGAATGGGACGTTTCATCGCCGCCGGTTCATCGCCAGTCCATTTCATCGCCGTCCGTTTCATCGCCAGTTAGTCAGCTGATTTTGTATTATGGGAGATGACACGACACGACGTTAAATTCAGTTCAAAACTTATGACAATTAAAAAGATAAAAAATATTATTATATTTACTGTTCTACTTCCCCTAAATTTTTGTACAGAAATTTTGGGTACTTTTCGAATTTAAGAAACAGTTTCTCTTGTTTGGACATGTTTACCGTGAAATTTAAAAGATTATCATTATAATATATTTTATATTATAAAAGTTTAAAAGTCTATTAAAAGATTAAGTATGGCAACGGGAATGGTCATATCTCGCATTTCCTAGAATTCCTAATTAATACTAAAAATAAATAATAAATGTAACTATCGAAAATTCGGAAATATATCAGATAACGGTTAACTGACTGGCGATGAATCGACCGGCTGTGAATCGGCCGGAGATGAATCGGCCGGCGATGAACTGGTGGCATCGAGACGGCGGCGATGAACTGGCGGCGATGAAACGTCCTAGACCCGTCGGCCTCAGGTCACTGCAGTTCTAGTTGATTTCTTGGTTGCTGTTGATTGTTGAATGCATCCTGTTCTTATTTGCCTGGAAGTAGCATCACCGGTGATGTATGAGGCTGGAGGCTCCCGAAGGGAGAAAGATTGATTTTTTCCCAAAAACTAGAATACAAAACGTGTATAAGTTTTGATATCAAGAAGAAAGGTACCTTGTCAAAAAGTATTCAAAAAGTAGTATATGGCAAGGGGTAAATTAAATGGAATTAATTCTGAGGGGAATAGTTAAATAATTTGATTATAGTTAAAAAGAAGTTAAAAAGATATATTTAAAACTAAAATATCAGAACACATGCTTTTAGAAGATGGGAGGTTAGATATAAAAAATACTATAAAAACTATTATAAAAAGCTAGGTATGCGTGTAGGAATATAATGATTGTAATTAATATGATAATATTCTTACCCCAAGAGATTATTTGATGAGATAAATAGCTGGTACCAGCCTGTAATTGGCTTTTGTAGCGAAATTAATTTTCCACTACCATTTTGAGAATTGTCATGACAGCGTGAACTATGAGGAGAAGGACAACCATGTTCCGTATTAAAATATATATCTAGAGAGTAAGAATATATGAAGTACGTTTCGTATGATGCTTTAGATGTTAGATCAAAAAAAAGAGAGTTGCCTATAGAACGGGCGCCAAACGGGTTTTTAACGGGAAAACAAGTTAAAACGAATAGAAGAAGATTATTACTAATGAAATATTAAAGAAAAGAAAATAGAATAATTATTTAAAAATAAAATAGCAAAGATGTGACGTTTGTAACGTTACAATTGAAGCGTTTTACATGTCTGCTCTAATGGGGACAGGGATAAGACTATCTTCTTGAATACTGGGGGCCGAAATGGGACTACAGAAGAAGAAGAAGCAGACACATAAAGCCTCTTTGCGTGACGGCAGCTCATGGGTTGTGCGGTGGCAGGTCGTGGAATCGTTAGGGGGGTGAGAGGGTTTAAAGAAGACTAACTACCATAATCAAATAAACAAAGGATACTTACACAGACTAGAGGACTTTTCTATTTAAAAATGGACGCCGTTTGAAATAAATCCTCTGTTTCACATATGGGTACTTACTGGACATTTGGGCTACTTACGGATACCAATTGGGGGACATTCATCTTAGATTCCTCGTTTGGGGTTAAACTGGGCTACTTATTTCTCATTATTGGCTTCAATGCCATTCTTTCTTTTCTTCTACACTAAAACTCATTACAGTTGTATTAGAATCTAGTTAATAATTTTTCACAGGGGTAAAAAAATAAAAAAGGTACATTTTACTATGTTTATTTTAACCTTTCAAACTGTAATTTTATTACAAAAAACAATACTCTCAAGCATGAAGTTACAGTTATTACAAACATGACTACCATGGACAAACAATTTACAATCTTTTCTTACTTTCAAAAATAGGTATACAAAATTTATTATTTCATATGATTTTTACATACATAAAATTTTTAAACTTGTTGGACAGTGTATGTGAACATAATATTTGACCTACTTATTTCAAACAAGATTTGACTCTGTCAAATGTCAAAAGTCACTATCATTTTATTTTACTTACAAAAATTTTGATCATGGAAGCACTATATCTTTATAAAAATACTTAAATTTCTTTTACCAACTTTAATATTCACTTGGAATTTAATCAAAAACAAAAATATCTCATACCTTTTTAAAACACTTTTCAAAAGAAACTCCTCAATGTCACACTTCAAACACTTTCATGTGTCATTCTACAGGTGGGTGGGGCAGACATTCCATAACACAAAGGGGCTCTGGGAAACTGGAAACTTGAACACAGGGCTTCTAAAACCGGACAGGACAAAACAGGAACGAGACTATTGAGACCAAATCAAGCATCTCATCGGGACAGGAACAGAACATCACCACGCAAGGCCGGCCATCAGCTACGCAATTCATTTGTACTGCGTCGCACAACTTATACGGAGTAGGTACCCGATTTTCACCGCAAAAATCCAAACCATGGGGTGAAATCCTCCACGAGTACTCTCAACAGGCTACAACCCTTCACACAACTTCACATAGCGACAATACTACACTTATTACCGGCAAAGTAATGGTTTTTGATGAGCCCCACACCGCTGGCTAAACATACCAGCGAAAGGGTACCGTGGGACTGATTCTCCTCGGCGGGGTACCTAACCTTCGAAGATTCTTCTGCGCACTTGCCGCGTAATTGCAAGCTAAATTCGCTCTTAATGATGCAACTCTGCAAGTTTGGGACGAGTCCAATAATTTTTTAAAGGGGATAACGGTACTCTCTCAACGTTACTCAATATTTCCTAACACTCTGAAACTTTCAAACAGGGACGGCTTTAAAATATTTAAGATAGGATATTGAATTAATGTTGGAGTTTTTTCAAACGCCACACAATAAAACAGCAATAGCTATAATAATTAATCTTCTCCATACATCGTAACCGCTGTGAATATGCCAGGGTCATAATTTTGGTACCTAGTAGTTAACATTTCCTGAAATATTTATATCTGCCTTCATTAGGTGTATACATTTCGATTTTTGTTTTAATGCATAAAATTTCCATTTTTGTTAAAATGATTTGTATTTTGTAGGAACACACTGGTCGTGTTTTCAGACTACAATTTGACGAATTCCAGATAGTTAGTAGTTCGCATGATGACACTATTCTCATCTGGGACTTTTTGAATTCTGTACCCGACCCCAAACCTAAAACTAGTGAGCCTAAATCTCCATCACGTAAGTATTATTTTTAATTTGAATAATTCTTTAGAATATAAACAGTTCTAATCAGACTGGAAAATGATTTAGACATTAGTTTAACTATAATGCATACTGTCTATGGAGTGTATTCTGTAACGTTTCCGTTAAATTGAAGAGGCCTCTAAAATTTAACTTTTAACGGTTCTCTAAAACTTTTAGGTTAGATTGACATTCCATAAAGACATATTATAGAGGACCGCTAAAATAATTTTGAAGTAAATACGGCAACGTCGCACGTTGATCGTGTTTAAATTACTTCTAACCTAGAAATTGACCAAAAGCGGACTGTCGGAGGTCAAAAAACTCCAGAAGCAGAAATTGACAGTTTGCTAGAAAATAATATTTATTTTATTAGATTATTTTTTAGGAAAACTCATATTTTCCAATTAATCATTTTTATTAAATAAATTTTTTATAAATTTTATAAAGTTATACATTATTAAAATATTGCTGAAAAATTGCATCTCGTCTTCGTCCTCCTCTTCTGTACTAATTTTGGACAAGTGGTCTATTTTCAATTAAACTAAGGTCATTTTCCTCATCTTGAACCTTCATTCTGTACCTTCTGGCACTTCATCTATATACGTTTGATATGTTGTGTAATGTACCACAATTATGAAAAATTTTTCCTGCATTAATAGGATTATAATTTAATATACGATGCTTTAACAAACATCTTGATTTCAGCAATCCTATGAAATGGTAATTGTAATTACTTTCATTTCAATTACATTTTGTGTTTGTTGTAATCTGAATTCAGCTCTGCAAACAGAAACAATTTTTTTAGATGTATAAACATTTTCAATTTCTTTGCAACACGAAAATGTAGCAGCTGCATAATACTCTGGTTAAATCAAAGAAAGTATTCCACATGTTGTCAATCTGATGGCATGGGAACGATATTTATTGTAGTTTCCTGTGCTACTTCGATTGATAACTTATTTTGTTTTTCGGTAGATGGCTCTAGTTCATCCGCGGCATTTCGTTCTTTGCAATTCGAAAAGGTCCAAAGCATGGTACCTGGGGAAATCGGAGAGAAGAGGATATGGGACTACTGATGAGGAGGAAAAATCCTCCGAAACCGGTATAGACTCTTCCTGCACTCTCCGATTTAACCAGAGTATTATGCAGCTGCTGCATTTTCGTGTTGCAAAGAAATTGAAAATGTTTATACATGTTTAATTCATTTACTCTTTTGTTGAGTACTAAGGAATTTTTCTTGTTGGAACTTTTACCACGCTGAGCAGATGGGACGTAAATTATTTAAAATTCCCTCATCGTAATTTCCTCGGCATCCTGTATGATTTATAATTTTTGAAAATCTCGGGAGGTTGTAACCAAAGAAAGTATTCCATCTCTTGTCAATCTGATGGTATGGGAACGATATTTATTGTCGTTTTCTGTGCTACTTCGATTGATATCTCACTTTGTTTTTAATTTTTTTTTATTTAGCTTAATGGTAGGGGAGCCCAAGCGGGGATTTTTGCAGTTACTCGAGCGTGTCAGATTATCATATGGGGAGAAACCTGGTACCCTGCAGATGTACCTCTACCATATATTGTCTCTTAACACAGGGGAGTTCGTTAAGGGGGGCCCGAAAAAAAAATATATCCTTAAAGAAACTCGAAATTGTCAGATTAAGATAAGGTAAGTTAAGTAGGTACATGCAAAAGAGTGCATATTTCAAAAATCTGACGATTTGAGCCGGGCGTAAGGAAATGGGCGAGTCCCAAAGTTTCACAAGAGAAAAGCGAATATTTCGCGAAATGATTGAGAGATCGAAAAACTAAAAAATACGTGCTCAATATTTTTTAAAAATCTATCGAATGATACCAAACACGACTTCCCACAGAGATGGATGGGGGGTAAATTTAATATTTTAAATACGAATCCCGCGATATTTCGCGAAATGAACATCATATCGAAAAGCTGTAAAATACACTTATTCAATATTTTTGAAAAATCTATCGAATGGCCCCAAACAAGACCCCCCACGGAGGTGAGGTGGGGGGTTACCTTAAAATCTTGAATAAGAGCCCCCATTTTTTATTGCAGATTTGGATTCCTTACGTAAAAATAAGTAACTTTTATTCGAAACATGTTTTCGAATTATGGATAGATGGCGTTATAATCGGAAAAAACGATTGGTGGAAATGGAAAATTAAATTAAAAAATGGCAAGCGCCCACTAAAATGGAAAACTTTACTTAACTTTTTTTGGTTTTAGGACCTACTCTTCACAACCCAATAGGTCCCCATAACGCTCGAGTGACTGCACATTTAGCATACTTTGCTCCCCTACCATAATGTCTCGACAACTAATGGCCATTGGCATGATACATTGGATTTTTCTAATCAGGCACGTAGTGTAATGTGTAGTGTGTGTTGAGTGTCTTGTTACTTTGCAAAGTCGACGTCATTGTCTTTGCAAAGAGACGCTAATTGTATCCGAACGCCTGCGGTCCCTCCGGTGAGTACCGATCTCACAAGGATAGAAACTTTTTCATTTATTCATTTTTAATAAACGAAAAATTCTCCACCCAGGTGAGATTGGCACTCACGACCTTTAGGTTCAAAGGTAGGCGCTCTTAACACTTAATAGAAATTTGAATTTTGTTATAGGTGTAGTATGTCGATTGTAAAGTAAACTGAAACTTACTTTTCATTATTATTTATTACTTCTTCAACTAAAACTTCACCAAATATACCATAAAAACACCTTTTGTCATTTAATTGTTTATCTCCATTATAATACATAAATAACAAAATACTATTCATATAACATAACCAAACAAAAATAACCAAACCACATTTAACGGACTGCTGAAAATTTAGAGGACAAGTGATTTTAACGGATGCTTAATTTACAGAATACAAATAGTTATTTATGTACCAAGTCAGTAAAGTGACTCTTTATCGAACGAGTCTGATATTATGAGAAGAGCGAGGCGAGTAACAGACGAGTTCGATAAGGAGTCTTTACTGACGTGGTGCATACAAAATTTTATTGCCAGCATATATTAAGGGCCGGCGTAGCGCAGGTGGTAGTGTGCTTGCCTCGCATGCCGGTGGTCCGGAGTTCAAATCCTACCGCTGGCAAGAACAACTAGACATTTTAAAAAAATGTCTATAGGCCCCAGGTCGACTCAGCCTGAATAAAATGAGTACCTTGGGTAAAACCAGGGGTAATAATAGGCGGTTGAAGCGTAGCACTGGCCCTGCTACCTTCCTTGTATACCGTAGGCCCTAGATATAGCAGACTAGAGTACCTTGGGTAAAACCAGGGGTAATAATAGGCGGTTGAAGCGTAGCACTGGCCCTGCTACCTTCCTTGTATACCGTAGGCCCTAGATATAGCAGAATACCCTGCTATACTCCCAAAGCCGCGTGCGGTATAAAACGGGAGACTATTATATTATATATATATTTTTTAAATTTAATGTCGTCCGAACCACTAGGGTTATAAACGACAACAATGGAAAATACATATTAAAAATAAAAAGAGATTGTAATATTAAGTAAATACATATGTACTAACAAAAAGTATACCTGAAAAATTTGTGATACAAATTAAATGTCTTTTATTCCTATTTCCGTTAAAAACTGTATGATGTTGATATTTGTATTGTCTCTAAGAAGCTCAGATATGTCCCTGGGAAGGTTGAGTTTACTTCTCGTTTGCTGGTATATTTGACAATCGTTTAAGATATGTTTTATTGATATAAAATAATATTTGCCAACATAATTTGATATTGGTTTGAACACTTACTTGCAATTTACAATTTAAGAATTTTTAAATTTTAGACGTCATAATAATTTCATAACAGTGATGACAGTTAACTTGCAAGATGGCCGCTTTCGATTTTTAATCGATAGTTATCAATATTGAATAATTACTAAATCGGTAAAGTTTTAATTTATTTTGTATGAATATAATTACAAAATATTACAGAATTTCACTTTTTGACATAAATTTAATCGATAATATCGCTAATTGCGTACAATATTTTTAATAATTAAAGTAAATAAATAAAGTCCACTCAAATACTCGCCATTCGAATACTGCCATCGACCACTCACATTCAATCTCGGTTAATTTGATTAATCGCGGCAGGTAAAGTAAAATTCTTCTTTCAGTACAATAAAGTGTTACTTTACTGCCGCAAATGAGTACAATAATGAATGACTTTAGTGACTGTTGGCGATAAAATATTTTTAGCGGACGCTAAGATTTTAGAGGCTTCTAAAATTAGCGGAAGTGTTACAGAATACACCCTATACGTTTTTACATACGTTGAAGTCAATTCTGGAAATATTTTCTCCTCCTTGAAGGTGATATTGTAGAAAGTTGTTTTTGAAAGACTTTGACAGTTTCTTAAGATGATGAATATCGCTGTCCACGCATCTTTAGTTTATGTCTTATGTGATAACATATTACTAATTTTCTATATTTTGCAAAAAAAAAACAAGATTTAGGGCCTGCCTTTCCATCATTGTAAGTGCCATTTTACAAATTTTAAAGGAGGTTAATCGTTCATAGTATTCATTCGGCATATATCACCGAAATGTAATAATTTCTTTGTGTGTAACAAAACAAAATAATTTGTTTGATTTGTATTGTGAGAATAGATTAATTTGATTTCGAGAATCTTAAACGCCAAATTTGAAGTATTTTTAATTAAAATTTTGGTTTATTTCCATTAAGTAAAGTATTTCATTTACGAAGATACGAGGCATGCTCAGACTAGGACCTGGTCACATGTAAAATGGGGTATACGCTCTGAGCTTCGCTGGTATCGCTAATTAGCGGATTACTAATGCAACTTTCGCCGGAAATTTTTAAATTTATTATTTAATTTTTATCGCGGAATATTTACAACGCAAAAAAGTAATTAAATTGTAATCGATTTCTTTAAGATTTTGCTAATCATTTTGACATTCTATTGATGAAATATTAATTTCTTACTTCGGATACTTTCACAAGTATCGTGTAGATGGCGCTTAGATTAATTTATAATTACATATTACGAAATATTAAAAAAACTTAAATTCAGTATTTCAAACGTAAGTAAACTCCTGGACAAAATTAACGCATCACTCATATTTTTCTCAATAATCTTTATTTATTGATAATTTACTGTACGACAAGTTGCCTATGGACCTTGTTTGACAGTGACAGTTGTTATGTAAGCTAATAATAGTCTTGTTTTAAGGCCGGCCGTTGTATGAAAGAGAGGTCCCCAAATGCCGGCGCAACAGAGAGAAAAGATTCTTTCCCGAGAGATGCTGCCTCTATCGGAGAAATAACGCAATAGATATCTAAGCGAGGCCGCAAACGGCAGAATTTTTAGTGAATCGATAGTTTAGTTAAGTACAGAGAGTATGCAGGTGCGGCCTCGCTAAGATGACTCGAAATCGTTTTATATATCAGGTGCGAACTTTTAATTTTTTAGTAGGCGGTTTAAGGACGGGGTCTCGCTGAAAATTTTACTTGGATAAATACTGTGCTCGTATCTCATGGTAAAATCTAAACCAAAAGTATTGGAGAAATCTATTTTAGTCCATGTGGTGAGACCGCTCCCGTCTGGGAAAATTTCTGATTCGGTTTCTTTGTGGATTCCTATTCAAACATGTCCCCTCTAAACAAATCTGAAGGGTGCCGGGCGGAATTTTTGGGCAGAAACTGTTTAAACAATTTTTATAAACAAATAGAAAAGATCACGTTTTTTTGCCCCGGAACATATATTTTTAAGTTTAGTGGGTCATTCTAAACAAGAAAGGTATCTTGTAATTTTTTTCAAAAATTGATAGTTTTCGAGTTATAGGCGATTTAAAATCTGAAAAGTGCGAAAATGCTCATTTACGAGGCCTAAAAACTCATATTTAAATTAGAACTTTTGAGGTTGCCAGATTCTTAAATTGAAGTTTAAACATTCAGCTTGAAGATTCTAAAGAGTGATTGTGTCTAACCCTAATTTAAACCGTCGTGTTTTAATTGTTAAATATACATGTCCATCCGATTTTTTTGTCGGTGCGGCGCGCTCTATTTCAAAAATCTCCAGTTTTCCTCCAAAAAATATTTTTTCTAGATTTTTTGGGACATTTTAAATAAAATAAGTTTCTTGACATTTTTCTCAAAAGTTAACAGTTTTAAAGTTATAAGCGATTTAAAATCCAAAAATGCGTTTTGGCATTTTTCGGATTTAAATCGCTTATAACTTTAAAACCATTAACTTTGGAGAAAAATGTCAAGAAACTTATTTTATTTAGAATATCACAAAAAATCTAGAAAAAATATTATTTGGAGGAAACTAGAAGATTTTTGAAATAGAGCTCGCCGTACCGGCAAAAAAATCGGATAAACATGCATATAACAACTAAAAAAAAACGGTATAAATTAAGGTTAGACGCGATCACTCATATGTGGACCATATAGAACAATTTGGTGTTGCAGGAAAACTTTTACTTCGGATGTCTGGGTTAGGCCTTTTTTGGACCAATTATAACATACTACCTCCGTAACTTTGGAACCGTTCATTTTAGAAGGGTTATGCATAGGACCTTTTTTGTTTCAAATTTAATGTAGAACAATTTTGTATAGAAGGTTGTTCATGCTAAATCGCATAGTTTTAGAAATATTGACGAAAAACGTAAAAAACTACGAATTTACCGATTTCTCCCCCCTCTCCCCCCCAAACCCGACGCTCAAAATGGTGTGACTTTTTTCTGAACATTATGTGGACCATATAGAACAATTTGGTGTTGGAGGATAACTTTCACTTTGGATGTCTGGGTATGGGTCTAACTATACCATACTATATTCCCTAAAATAAAATATTTCATCATAACGGCTGACCTGAGTAAAAATCACTTATTTATAAGTTAAATTTGAATTATAGGCTTGGATCTCGCGTACAAAAAAGAAGTTGATTAATAACCAGCTGAAAATTTTTAACTTAACTGTGTCTAGTCGGACAAACTTTGATGTACGGGAACACTGAAACAGGCGAAGCTTTAATTGTGGAACAGGTTAAAAATTTGGAACATCAGACTACGAAAACGTTCCATGTATTTTGTCTGACAGAACTTCCAACTGATTTGTTACGATTTCATTAAACTCTTATGCAAAAATCAGACTGGTATTATCACCAACTGGGCATTTTAATAAGTTTAACACGAAGAACATGTCAAATGGCAGGAATTATATTTTTGATAAATAGCAATATGATTTTTGCATGAGAGTTTAATGAAACAGTAACAAATCAATTGGAAGTTCTGTTCGAAAAAATACATGGAGCGTTTTCGTAATCTGACGTTCCAAATTTTTAAACTGTTCTACAATTAAAACTTCTCCTATTCTTCTCCTGAAAAAACTTCTCCTGAAAACTTAGTGAAAACAGAGAAAATTTAGTGAATTGCAAATATTTAATTCAAAAGAAACTTTTTATTTATTCTAAGGGACTGTCGGCCCTCGGCAATAACGTTTTCTTTCATTCTGCGTTTAATTTTTTTAAAAATACTTATTAGTTTTCTCAGTATTCGAAAAAAATGAACACATTTAAAACACAGGAAAATTTTGAGAGGCGACATTTTGCGTCTTTCCCCTTAAATTTTTTTGCAACATGAATGAAGCACCCTGTGTATTAAATTAAAAATATACATTCAAGTAAATAAACAATAATATTTTGTTATATCAAAGTTTTCAAACAAATTTTATATAGGGTGTCTGCATAACTAGCAACCATATGGTTTCATATTAATTTTATTAATTATTAATTTTAATTATTATTAATACATTATTAATTTTACGGGAAAAGGTAATACCCAAGTTAAATACATAATCATAATTCATAGAGTATGTGTTTACTTAAGGGTAATTATCATTAGAGTAAAAGATTCACTTTATAGGAGTAAAACTGCTAAGTTGCGTTATGGGTACTAATTTATGTTTCTAGTCGTCAAGGAGTGTGATTTGATGTTTGATTTTCATATGGCAAGCGTAATTCAATCTATCTACATACTTCAAAGAAAAAAATTAGGAAGGGACAATAAAATGTAATATATTTTAGACGGAGTACGTTCAACATTTCAGGACGGGAATAATAATCATTTTTTCAGTAATAACACAATATTTGATTTTTGAGATTTCTCTAGCTGTTCATGAAATAAATAAAATTGTATATAAAAAATGATTATCTCATTTAAAATAAATATTTCTTATTTACCAATCCTTCGGTTTGGCGCCCCATTGGGGTTACGCACGCGTGCACCGCACGCGTTGCACGCCCGGTTACGGGGCCCTGATATTATTCCAAGTACGCAATAATGAACCACCCGCATCCCTCAAAACGGTATTACTCTCTATACAGTACCGAAATTTCCAAAGGAAAGTTTCAAACGGGCCATACCGCTCCTGAATTTTGCACATGTATATAATATTTTTCGTAGCGCCATCTTATACATAATGGCTACATTAACAGAGCTTAGATTCTTACAGATTCCTATACTGTATTCGTATTATATGTCGAATATTTACGTTTCACATGGCAATTTCTATTAATTTCAGAAATTTATTTTAAAAGTACACCACGCAAAAAGTACTTTATTAATTCACATTTTTTTAACGTTATATCCTTCCATTACTTCTACTGTAGTGCTAAACGGAATTTTATCATGAAATTCATTTAAATACTTAAGTAATTTAGATATAAACGCTCTTATATTTATTGAGAAAAAAGCAAAACTTTCACATTTTTTTATAAACAATACACAACAGGTAGGATAACAAAAATATGGCTGGAACTAGCGACATATATTGTTAGTAGGTTAAGCATTTTTCGGTATACATATATGCTCTAGATTATGAGTGGTGTACTTTATAAAGGTGATGGGATCGGCTATACTTATAACATTACCAATGGCCGGCCTTAACAATAATTTGTATTAAACTTCGTTTTAGACTAAAAGTGGGTTAAACTTTTCATAAAAAGTGCCGATTAAAGCAAAGTGCTTGTGAGAAACAAGCTTTTTAATGTGATATTTTTCATCACATGCATGTTTGGAAGTTCATTTACATAAAAATCAAATAAAAAAATGAACCTCCAAAGAAATTTGTCAATGGAGGAGGCAGTGTGAGCATCGACTCTCCTAGATGAAGGATATTCAATGCGATACGTTGCAGGTTTGTTAAGAAGACATCATTCCAGCATCAGTCGCAAGGTGAGGCGATATAATGAAAGATGGTCGTACGTCGTACCATCGAAGACCAGAGCAAGGGCGAAAACGTTACACTAATCAAATTGATGATCGTTTTTTGAGACAACGTGCTCTCAGAGATACGAGAGTCACCAGCAGTTTGCTAAAAATTGAACTAGCAGATTTTCGAAATGTCGCGATTTCGTCTCGAACAGTTAGAAGACGTTTACATGAAGCAGAATTGAGCAACAGGAAACCGGCCAAAAAACCCTTGCTTACCAAAGAACACAGGGTTCAGAGATTGAATTTTGCAAGATTGCATCAAAATTGAACCATCGATGATTGGAAACAAGTTCTTTTCTCCGATGAGACTAGAGTAAGCCTAAAAGCTCCAGATGATCAGAAGAGTGTCTGGCGAAGGCGAGGAGAAAGGTTTGATAGCTGCAATATCTCTCCTAAAGTACCTTTTGGTGGTGGCTCTAAAATGTTTTGGAAGGGAATTTGTTTTGAAGCTCGTATGGAGTTGGTTCCCATACGTACGAGGTCTATGAACGCCCATTATTACTTAGACAACATTTTTGTCGAACATGTAATGCCCTTTGCTCCGTTTCTTGGACCTAATTTTTTATTCATGCAAGACAACGCTCGTCCTCATGTGGCTCGACAGGTTATTGGCTACCTAAATAATGTTGATATTCCATTATTAGAGTGGCCACCTAACAGTCCGGACATGAATCCTATAGAGCATCTATGGGACTATCTCAAAAAAAAAGATTCGAAGTCGTAGACCCTCTATTGCCAATCGCAACCAACTCATTAAGGCCGTTATTGAAGAATGGGAGAATATTCCGCAAGCTTTTGTTGAACATTTGATATCAACCATGCCTCGACGCATAAATGCAGTCATAAGAAGTAGAGGAGGGCCTACACGGTATTAGTGTTGACCCAGATGCATTTTATTGTGTTACTTTACTGATTTTTTTCTTTTTGCAATTTGGAGTTATGCTAGCTTATTTACGCATGTCCGGCAAAAACAATTTTTAAAGAAACAATAAGGAATAATAAACGTCATGATAAAGTCATGTTGGACTTACTTGTAGGTGTTTATTATTATTTCAATGTAACTTAGTTTTATTTTGTGTTCATATTGTAAATATTTAGATTAACTAAAGTGGTGCGTTAATTTTGTCCAGGAGTTTATATTTAAGGTAAAAATATACACCACAGCTTTGACCAACTAATATTTTTTCCTATTAATGTTTTTAATTTCAATGTTTTAAATTAATCACTTTGACATTTATGTAAAATTTCCAGAAAAAGTTCACTGACTTATCACTACTGGCGCTCACGAACTTTTAAATATCCCCTCTACGTACGAACTCGCATCGTGTACGTAATTATTTCGTGCATAAAACCCAATATATCCGAATTGGGCACTTACAAAGTTTTCTAAAGGCAGGTTTCATATATAAAAACATTTTCTAATTTATACATTTGTTTTTTTTTCAGCGTTTAATTCGTACGAGTGAATCTTCAAAACAGAAACGTTAACTATGGTTGTATAGACAAATAAAATTATATTTATTCGTGATTTTCAGTGTGTCTCAAGATGGGACAACGATCTGTAAAATGCCTGAATGAGGTCTGCAAGTAATGGTGACTATGAAACTCTTCTTGGATATACCTAAATTAATTTGAACTTAATTTTCTAGTAATCTGTACATTTTGCAATTTATGTAAATGATATATTCTTTTCGGAAAATCAATTTATACGTTTTACCCAATTGTTTAGAAGAAAAAGTATTTAAAATTATTGTGTCAGTTATGAATATGCTTTTTATATTAATTCTATTATATGGGGCATTTTTAAATGAGGTATATTTGAAATCAAATAAACGAAAACATGCATTTCCAGTTATTTTATTCTTCCAATAGTGCTAGTAAAATAATACTTGTATTATTATTTGTTTGCAATTAGTAAATTGGCCAGTTTGGTGTAGCTGTACTGATTCTAAAAAAAAAACAGTATGATTTTGGAATTTGTACTTGGTGCATTTGAACTTTTGTTCTTCAGCAGTTGTAAAAAATACATAAACAACAAAAAAATGTATTAATAATTAATACATAAAGAAATGAGTTCAACTAAGAAATATTTACTCTAATAACTAATAATTGGAACATTGTTTGTTCGTGAATGGCAAATTCTATCAAATCGGTGGATAATTTTATTGAGCAGTTAAAAAATAAAAAAAAAAGATGGAGGGAGTTTCGAAATAATTTAAAATGCTGATTGTATGTTAATGGTTGCGAAGAGCTGTTGACTGTTGAGTACTTCGAATGGGAAAGCAAGGCCGAGCAAATAGGATATCATAAATGGAACACCTTCGTGTAGGACTATTACAGTATTACCAAGAGAAAGTTATTAAACCAAGTGAATCTCTGTATATAAAAAAGACAATAGTTAATGATGACTATTAATATAGCATGCTTCTATTGATTCCGCCTTCCTACAATATTCCTTTGAAGATCTCCATTTTTCAATGTTAAATAAGTTTTCTATTTTGCTTGTACGTTATCGTGTCTTATTTCGTATTTACTAGTTATGTCTCGGGACAAGACATCTCGTATAGTTTGTCAAACGCAGGAGAGTTTGAAAATCTTACAATCGACATGCAGTGTTATGGCATGATGTAACGGTGTAACGAGACAGTTCGTAACTTCACAAACGGTAACGGACAATCCGCAACAGCTACAATTCGTAACGGTGACAATTGGTAACGTCAAAATTTAACGAACCATCATCAGGATAAACATTTTTAACATATTTCATATATCGTGGAGAATTACTTTTTAAAAATCCTTTCTTAAAATAAATGTAATCTACCAGTAACAGTAATTTTATCACTTTAAAGTGATAATTCAGAATACAAGATTTAAAAAATATTCTTTAGTTTCATATTTACAAAAATATATGCAGAAATATGTGTGAAACATATTTAAAAATAAGAAGTGATCTTAAAAAAGTACCACTACTTTTATCGTAGGAAAGTACGTCATTGTATTGAGTAATGTTAAATTGTCTAAAAAAAACTGGCACCCGGAGGGTGCCGACAGAAGTGAAAACTTCTTTAGCGACGTTGGCTACCACGAAGTACAACGTGTTACTACTGATTGAAAGAAAGTATGTATGCTCATGAAAGTATGATTGAAAATGTACCTCAGTAGTGATGTTGAAAAAGTAACTATTCGTTACAAAGTACTCGTTACTTAGGAATACCGAAAGTAACGATTACTATACGAAGAACCATTACTTTGATTACTCTGATTACTTCGTACCAATCGTATCAGAGCGAGTAACGACTATTGTATTTACTTTGATTACTTCGTACCAATCGTATCAGAGCGAGTAACGACTATTGTATCTAATTTGATTACTTTTATTGCTCTGATTATTTCGTTACTTCGTACCAATCGTATCAGAGCGAGTAACGAGTACTGTATATACTTTAATTACTCTGATTACTTCGTACCAATCGGATCAGAGCGAGTAACGACTATTGTATTTACTTTGATTACTGCGTACCAATCGTATCAGAGCGAGTAACGACTATTGTATCTACTTTGATTACTTCGTACCAGTCGTATCAGAGGAAGTAACGACTATTGAATCTACAACCTGTACACTTGATTACTTTCTACCAATCGTATCCCAGCGAGTAACGGACGGGACCCGTATTTTACGAGTGATATCGAATATCGTTATCGGTTTGAAACGTTTTAAGGGTGTGGGGGTAAAATATGTAATGTATGTCACTAACAAAGATCGAATGCGAGAACCCTATATTTTTATCTAGATCTATATCTATACCTATACAAAATACCTACCTACTGAGAAATACGATTCTCGATATGATTACCGGTACTCAAATACAAAAGTAATCATAGTAATCAAAGTAACGAATATTGTAAATGATTACTTTATACAAAAGTAAAGATTTGTAACGAATACTCGAAAGTAACTATAATAAACATCACTATACCTCAGGCGCTTTCTTCGCAAGCGCCTTCGGGTACACACACTATCTCTCCTCCAACCATTATAACTTCGATCGAACTTATACGCAATTCAACTTATAGTACATAAATTACTAATATCTCGCCGTAGCGATGACGGTTGTGAGTTCAATGCTTTTTCCCTATCCAAAAAGACGTGCTGTACCTATATTATATACGTACAGAATTTATTTTGACGAAGCGATGACGGTCGCGAATTCAATCCTTTTTCCCCATCCAAAAAGAGGTGCTGTACCTATATTATATACGCCTTGCGTGCGTCCTATACTACTTATATATACATATACATAATATAGCTACATACAGAATTTATTTCGGCGAAGCGATGATGGTCGCGAATTCAATTCTTTTTTACCCATCCAAAAAGTGCACAACGTCGCTAAAGAAGTTTTCGCTTCAAAAGACTAAATGTTGCCGTTACGAATAGGTATAGTTACGAACTGTCGCCGTTACGAATTATCGGCGTTACGGATTGTCTGTTACCATTTGAGGGGTTACGAACCGTCGCGTTACGGGATGTCATGGAACCAGTTATGTCTATTTCCCTAACATCGACAAATGTGATGTATTAAAAGGTAAGATTTTAACGTATTATTTAACAAACAGTCCATTTATAAAATACAGTGTTCACTTTTTTATTAAATTGTGGTATTAGTCCAGTCATCGGTAAAATACATAATTAATGTGTAATTTTGTTACCCCGGACAGATTTTCATAAAAATTTGGATTTAAGCTCTAGGTACCCTCTACTCCAATATCTACAATTACTTAACTGGAGTGAGTTTTTCATTTTTTAGGGGTGAAAACTAAATATTCTTAAAGAGGATTTATCATTAAGCAAAAAGATTCAACCCCCATAAATCATTCCCTGAGGGTAATCAATTTTGAAATGATTTAAATTTGTGGCATATTAAATTTAAATAACGTTATTTTAAATGAAATATACTATTTGTATAATCGCTTTTTCAATCTTAAAAAACTAATCTAAGAATATTAATTTAAAACAATTTGTTGCTACTAGAAATGATTTTAATTTATTGAATTAAGAATATTATCTGATACCTGAGAGGGCAAAGGGACATCAGAAGAAGAAGAAGAAGAAGAATTAAAAATATTTCATTGGTGAAATTTGTAATTTTTTATACACTTCAATTGAATACTGATAGAAAGGAGCGCCATCATCACACACGCACGGCTTTATACACAAACACCCAAATATATGAATGTTCTTTCCTAAATGTTGTGTATATATTACTTTACAAATATATACACGCACAATAGTAGGGAAAAATCAACACAACGCATCTGATAAATTCCAAATTTTGGCAAGAAGCGGTTGATGCATGTCTTAGCGAAATATCGTGTCATTCGTTTTAAAACCGTTTGAATTAGAGCGGTACCAAAATGCGAATCTTACACTTCTTCCTGTAAAACGGATAATATACGTTGGAGGTCCAATTTAACCTTTAGTCTCCCACCAAGTTTAGATTTTTTTTGACAGTTACTTACCAACGGTACTTTTAAGACCGCCTTATTTTTTCGGTCATAACTTTTTAAAATAAGCTAAAAGCATTGTTTCTTCTCAAAGATCCTTTAGAGTACCTACAAATCTTATTGTGTATTTAACACGAAATCGTTTGAATGACATCTGAAGTATTAAACATCAGCTATAGCGTTATTCTTCTTCAGCATGTTTGCATCCACTCCTGGACAAAGGCCTCCCCATGAGTTCTCCATTCTTCTGTTTTGTGATAATTTTATTAGTTATTAGAAAATTCTCAAATTAGATCTACTTCAATACTTGGGATATAAGCTTACCAGAATTTGGTGGTACTCAAAAGTACCGTGGAGAGACTAAGGGTTAAATAAAATAGAACGTTCTAGTTTAGATTTTTCTTAAGGTAGGTATAGGGGGTAATATATTCCGAAATTTGAGATGTTCCAAAAATTGAGCTTCAAATGATATCAGCCAAACTCCTTTTCTTAATGATGTAGGTAGACCGATTCAGTCTGGCAACTTAAAAAAGGTGCAACTAACGTAATTGGTGATATAATTGGGACGATAAATTTAGAAAAGGAAAATACGAAAATACCTACATACCGCACTGCTATATAGAAAAAAAAAAACATTTAATTATTGGTATCCGTTTGGTGGTTAAGAAGGATCGGTGTTTTTTTTTTAGTTTTAGTTTTTAAGTCAATGTTGTGAATTAAAGAGCTTTCTTTATAACAACGGAAAATTGCAGATGTGGCACAAATTTGAATAAAAAATAAAATGAATGAAAGAGGTTAACTCTTATCATCCTAATATTGCCTCTTAACCTTTTCATTGCTGAGGAAATATACAAAACGCGACCTGGGTGCTAACCTGATTTTTCGTTGCATTTATGCAAAGTCAAACAAATAATAACCTCTAAACGAATGTTGTGCATATCTGCATATGACGCCTGAAGACGTCATGCGCACTCTGCAGTAGTAACGGTATGATGTTCTTAGACGCCATCAGCATTAAAAGGGTTAACGCTTCTTAAAAAATATATTATTATATGTTAAAAAGCTAAGCCATAGGATATTTTCAAAATTATAAACTGTCTTTCTGGCTGAAATTGGGGATATTGTGTTGCTGAGGTTTTAATTATTTAGAAATTAACGTTTATGATGAGAAAAATTAACATATGTGATCTCTGAATTATCATAAGACTTTTTAACAATTTACAATGGAATCTATTTACAATTTTCGAATGAATTTTATTTGTTTATAGTAATATCTCTCCTAATCAGTATTGAGATTCAAAACCTTTTAAAATCCATTTTTATTTTCTAGTAATACAAAACAGTAGTGGTTAGAAAATAATACCAAGTAAGACTAGTCTAGGTAATTCATTGTTTTTAACTTTTAGTAAGTTCTTTTTAAAATGTTAATTATTTCTATAATAGCTTATAGAAATATATTTAACATGTCTAAGTGCCGAAATGCTAAAGTTTATAAACAATTCTTTAAATATAGTAAGAAAATAAAAGATATATATCATTTACAGTTGTTAGCTAGGTTTATATTTTCTGCTTTATGTCTATGTTGTATCCCATCTTCTATAGAATAATTATAGGCATATGTATATTAAATAATTTATTTTTGACATATTAAATTTTTTTTATTTTCTTTTTGTTATTTTATTTCTTTACTTTAGATGTATACTCAAAGTATGAAATAGTTTTCAGAGACGTCATCCGTAGTTCTGTTGCGATGTGTTGGCTGACAGGCCTAACCCAGTTACATCCAGTGCCGTTTAAATTTGTGTCTACGTAAAAAATATATTTTCTGATACAATTTAATCAAATTTTCGAATAAAAAAAAACGTTAACCCATTCGCTGCCGATCGAAGAGAATGGAACCAGTGGCGGCTCGTGACTAGTAAAAGAGGCGATGCACAAATAGATAAATTTACCATAGGTAAATTTACCCTTCACACAACTTGATAGGTAAAGGACCCCGCAGAAACCGTATGGGAAATGGCTCTCTGTCAAATGCTCTGAAACTTTGGGTTCTGCTAGTCCTTGATGTGTAGAACAAAAGACTCAATGGGCGCATAGCTCCATATAATCATGGTTTTAAGATATAAGCCTCTGAAGTTATAGGTACAGTGAGGACGTTTGAGTTGGAATAAATTCATGTTCTCGAGAATGGGAGACTCTGGAGATAAATTATGAATCAAGTCGATTTTTATTTTTAAATTATAATGTTTTGGCATATTTATCATATTAGTGACATAATTATTTATAGAGGGTGTCCAAAAATTTTTTTGAATTAAATTAATTGAGACAAAAAGAAGAATGTATATAATTTATTTAATTCTAAATACATTTTACTATTGTTCGAAAACTGGAAAAAATGTTTATTCAATAAATAAATATTGTGTTACGCTTAAATTCAATATTAAAGCTGCCACCCACCTGCCCCTTAGCAGTTTGCACATTTAATTTAAGAGGATGGGTACGTATTTTCGGCTGCAATGCTATTCAAATGAGGATTCATTTTTTTCGAATCCTGAGAAAACTAATAAGTATTTTTGAAAAATTTAAACGCAGAATGAAAGATTACGTTATTAGTGAGGGCCGAAAGTCCCTGAGAACTTCTATAATGTTTATTTTAATAAGTTACAGAAGTGAAAAACTAAGAGAAAATTTAGTGATTTTTAATTTCAAATATCTCATTCAAAATAAACTTTTTATTTATTCTAAGGGACTTTCGGCCCTCGGTAATAACTTAGTCTTTAATTCTGCGTATAAATTTTTTAAAAGTATATATTAGTTTTTTCAGGATTCGAAAAAAATGGACACTATGTACGTGGTAATATTTTCCAAATCTATCTTTGTCTTACAACGCACTCAGTCGAATAGAATATTGTAAGCATATTGTCAGTCAGAGTGTGACAATAAGTGACAATTTTAAATATTTGACATGGCATCGGGAATATTTTGAGTTGTTGATTAAATAATATTGATATATATATATATATATATATATATATAGTGTATTTGATAAATAATTGATTTAAGACGTGAACTTAATAAAAGGTTATTTATTGTGTATTATTTGTGGAAGATCCAAGCAGAGAATACATCAGGATAATAAATATATTCTGTGATCCAAGTATTTTGTTGTTAAAGATGTTCAAAATTGTAAGCGTTCCATAGTAACCATATATTATTAAAAAATCACTTTAACACTTTTCCTCTTTTCTCGATTGAGTATTAGTTTTTGTTGTACATATAAATTATTACAATCGCTGAATACATAGTTAGTGAAAACATTATCAGTAGTAATTGCACAAGAGCTCTAAAATTATTGAATTTTTCCCGAGTGACACTTTGACAGTTTTAATTTATTACTTATGTCAAAGTGTCACGAGGGCAAAAATTCGATAATAATTTTAGAGATCGAGTGCAATTTGTTGCGATTATTTCATGAATAAAACTGTTCAAAACCAAAATTTTATTATAATTTATTTATGTAAGTACAAATTAGTATAATTAAACACACAGTTGTTATAAATATTTGACGGTTGAAAGTCATCACTTTTATAATTTTTAAAAACATTAATTGTTATTAATGTCACTGAATGTATTTTTTCATAGCAACGAAGGGCATCTGACGTAATATACTTGACGACGGGAAATTATCAAAAATTATCAGTTTAATTTTTATTTCTGTAGCTTTCTATTGGTCAGAATCTCCTATGAATGAAATAATCACATTTATTAACTGAATTAATAATTTGCAATTATACAAATAACAGTTATGCAAGAACATTCAAAAGCCATCTCTTTAAGTTAATGATGACATTTTCAAGTAGAATGACATTCTAGTAATGGTGTTTACATATCCATACCAGTGTGAATTTTACTACACGTAATTTGCCGTGTAAAGACAGAAAAAGTAGGGATAGCCGTAAAATATTTGCGAATTATGTACCCATGGCCTTAAGCGAAAAGCAATGTTTATTTTTCAAATTAACATTTTTCTGATTTCTGATAGCAGTAAAATGTATTTCTAATTAAATAAATTATTGATATGGTACATTCCATGTCAAATCACTCAGGTAAAAAATTTTGGATCTGCGATTTGTCTGAAAATTGGTATATAGCTTCTGCGGGACGTAAAAATAAGATATTTAAGGTCAAACAATCTTCTTCTTTTTTCTCAAAATGTTATTTTATGCGATTTTACAGTGATTTGCTGTTTATTTAACCCATTTAGCGCCAACGGTTCGAAAACGCACCATTTTTTTGTAGAATTTTTTTTTGACAATTCGTTAATTTTTTTTAAATTTTTGTATTTTTAAGCAACCAGAAGATATAAGTGTAACTAAATTTAATTTTGTTTAATTTCCAAACTCATGTTTTCATCACAAAAATATTTTCTAAATATCCGACATTTTCAATCCTTCGACACAACTTTATTTTTTCTGTAGTAATTTTATTGGCATGATACTTTTGTGGTCAAATAAATTAAAACATTATTTTTTAAACCTGTTTGTACATCAATTGTCATAAAAATAATGAAAAAAAATTCTCGCAGTCATCAAATCTCGCGTTTGAAAATAATGGTTCGATAACGAACCGTTGGCGGAAGTCGACTTATAATCCTGTCTGATCAGGAATTTCAAGGTGACGCACAGGCAGTAATTTGTTGGGATATTTTTATGTGTAAAATGTGTAAAAGCCCGTATCCACTATGCTTGCGCTTTGAGCTCCTGCAACTGCTCCACATAGTGGATACGTTTGCCGCTCCCGGACTGTGCAATTGTGCGCACTCTGCCTCGGCGTTCCAATCTGTGGCGGTTTATATGTAAGGGGGCGCATACCCTATCGATTGGAGCAGTTGCAGGGAGCGCGGAGCGCAAGAGGTTCGTAAAAATAGTCGATGGTTGGCGCTCTCGGACCGTGCAACAGTGTGCGCTCCGATTCAACGGTCTAATAGGTGGCTGTTTATATGTAGAGGAGCGGGTGCCGTCTCGATGGGAGCAGTTGTAGGGAGCGCGGAACGCAAGAGGTTTGTGAACATAGTGGATGGTTGGCGCTCCCGGACCGTACCACAGTGCCCGCTCCGCCCCGGCGATCCAATAGGTGGCGGTTTATATGTAGAGGATCGCATGCCGTATCCATGGGACCAGTTGCAGGGAGCGCGGAGCGCAACCTTTCACTATGTTTGTAAACATAGTGAATGGTTGGCGCTCCTGGACCGTGCAACAGTGCGCGCTCGCCTCGGCGTTCCAATTGGTGTTGGTTTATATATAGAGGAGCGCATACCGTATCGATTGGAGCAGCTGTAGGGAGCGCGGAGCGCAAGATGTTTGTGAACATAGTGGCGCTCCCGGATCGTGCAATAGTGCGCGCTCCGCTTTGGTAGTCCAGGCCTATTTACACTCTAAATGTTTTGAGACTTTTCACAAAAAATAAAATTGTGTATTTCAATTTTTATAGCTCAATTCCGCCAAAGGTTCGAAAACGAACCATTTTGTTATTGTCACACCTGCCATTATCAAAGTGTAAAACAATTTTTTTATGATTGTTTAAATTTATTTTACTCTAGTTAATCAAATATATTACATATTTTTGCAGTATTTCTGTGCTTGGCGGTTAATGGGTTAAACAAATTTGCATTTTCTGTCGTAAAGTATCAGTAAAAAACATAATATTTTAATAGAAAGGACTCAAAAATGTCATTATATGGCATTATAACAAGTTATTTTGAATCAAAACAAGTTTTTGATTAACTTTTATAGTGTAAAAAACGTTAAACGTTACATTTTCCTCCATTCTCAAAATACATCATCATCGATTTGGCTGAAAATTTGCCCACAGATAGCCAAAAGATAGGACTTTAAGTGGTTAGAAGGATTTGAATTATATTACAATACTAAAAAAGTTACATGCAGTAATATCAGACCCAAAAGTATATATTAATCCAGTCAGGATAGCATTTGACCTTGAATGCCGAGCTGCCCAAAATTTTATTTTTTTGATCTTTAGGGGAGTCAATAGTAGCCTAAATTTAAAATCACGAATGAATTTCTCCGTTACTTTAGCCGCCCTTTTGATTTTAAAGGAGAACCTCTTTTTCTCAATATCTCCGCCATTTTTAACTTTTCGACAAAAATGGTAGGAACTGAAGTTGTTCCAAATAAATCGTATTTATAATTATTACAATTTCTTTTTAACAATTTTTGTCGTGAGGTCGATATTTTCTAGTTAATTGTACTTACAGTAGACGCCTATGTTTTTAACTATAATATTGCATGTAACTTTTTTGGTATTGTAATATAATTCAAATCCTTTTCATCACTTATAGTCCAATGTTTTGTCTATCAATGAGCAAATTTTCAGCCAAATCGATTATGATGTATTTTGGGAATGGAGAAAAATGTAAAAACGGTATTTTAACGTTTTCTACACTATAAAATTTGACCAAAAGCTTGTTTTGAATCAAAGTAACTTGTTATAATGCCATATAATGACATTTTTGAGTCCATTCTATTAAAATATTATGTTTTCCATTGATACTTTACGATAGAAAATGCAAATTTGTATAAATAAACACCAAATCACTGTAAAATCGCATAAAATAACATTTTGAGAAAAAAAGAAGAAGAAGATTTTTTGACCTTAAATATCTTATTTTTACGTCCCGCAGAAGCTATATACCAATTTTCAGACAAATCGGAGGTCCAAAATTTTTTTTGCTCCATAATTGAGTGTTTTGAAATGGAATGACCCATATACATTCTTCTTTTTGTTTCGATTAATTTAATTCAAAAAAATTTTTTGGCACCATGTATAAATAATTATGTTAATGTTTTTATTAGTGAATAGAGAGAATAGAGAGTGAATATTCAAATGGGCTAGCACGCGACCTATATTTTTATTTTAAAAAATCATCGATAACATGATGATCAACACTCCCAGATGGATGACGTCACTAGTATGATAAATATGCCAAAAAATTATAATTTAAAAATAAAAATCGACCAGATTCGTAATTTATCTCCAGAGTCTCCCATTCTCGAGAACATGAATTTATTCCAACTCAAACGTCTTCACTGTACCTATAACTTCAGAGGCCTATATCTTAAAACCATGATTTTTTGGAGCTACGCGCCCATTGAGCCTTTTGTTCTACACATAAAGAACTACCAGAACCCAAAGCTTCAGAGCATTTGACAGAGAGCCATTTCCCATAAGGTTTCTGCAGGGTCCTTTTGCGATGTTGGGGGTTGCTGGACGAAGACACTACCCCGAACAAACAAACTTAAACTTTTTCAGAAACTTTATTCTTATATAATTAAATGTACAATTACATTACGTTGACCTTGAGATAGGTCGCGGATAACCCATTTCTCGGTAACTAGATCCCCTGACTAGCGCGACAGTGTGCAACGACAACAAAAGATGTCTCAGGTACTCGACCTTCCTATTTATATCTGTTATAGTTAAAAATAGTGCCAATATGTATTACCATATATGGTTAGGTTCTATACGTATTTCAATAATGACGTGTGCTTTCTTTGCAGTCTTTCAAATGAGTTCAATACTTTGAACTTTGCTAGTATCGTAATAAATTATACAAATTGCAATTATAATATTATGACCTATTTTTATAACAAATAAATTAGGAAAATTCCGTGAGGGTTGTCGTGTACCATCACACTTTACCGGGTACTGGATGAAAAAGGATTTTTTTTTAGTTTTTTGGCACAGTATCTTTAAAATTGACATTTATGAATAATTAGAGGATCGTATGGATAAAGAATTAAGAAAATAAAGCAAGGCATATATTTATTTTTTCGTAAATATGCACTAAATCAATAATACCATGTCTTGTCCATGTAGAATCGCTCCCAAACAAAACACACTCGAAACAGAAAAATGCATTTTTTTGATCACATCCACACATCCAGCAATTTTTTGAATATATATTTATATTAAACATCCTTACACGGTCTTTAAAATTTGAAGAGCTAGATGACTGAAATTTCAAATCAACGCTAAAAAGTTATAGATAAGCGAAAACCATTCTAATACACTAGCAAAGCCACATTCTAAAACACACTCGAGCCAAAGTTTGCCTGGCTCCGAAATCTCATAAACCCCGGCGCGCGGCGTCCGTTGTAAGCTGGCCGCGTCTACCTTTTCCTATGATTTTGAAGGCAAATCTCGAGCCATACGGAATGGTACTCGGGTAGAGTAACTCACAGAAATTATTTGCTTTTTCTTGGAGATTAAATTACATAATGATAAATAATGTATGTAGATAATGCATTGATATTAAAAAAAAGCATAGTAAAAATAAAAGTATTTTTATTGATCAATATATTTTCCTGTAAGTATATTTTTCAGAGCCTGTGCCATGGCTCGGTGGCCCCTTAGGACTAGCCGCCACTGGATTGAACTCGGCTAGGAGCCATTTTGTTAAACGGCACGTAACTGAAGTAACCGTACCACTCGCTGGCGCGTGAACGGCTCCTGACTGAAGTAACCACATCACGCGCTGGCGCGTTATCCGCAGCGAATGGGTTAATTAGAAACTGCAATTAATGATATTAGCATTCTTTACATCTAACTTAAAACTATGTTATCATTAAATAGCAGAATTTGGTAAATTTTTATTTTTTTAATAAATGACGGTAGATAGTCAACTAATGGCTCATCTACTCAAATTTACATTATCTGCGAAAAACTTACTAAAGTACTAAAAACATTTTAACGTTATCTTCAGATAATAGAATAAGTTCTAAAAAAATCTTTCACCACACTTAATTAAAAATTTAAGGTGACAGTCGCTATACTTATCAGTGGCTTACTTGTAAAACTTGATACCTCTTCTTCGTCTGCATCATCCTATTTGCACCCCCTCGTGGACAAAGGCCTCCCACCTCTACTGTTTTCTGTTTTGTGCTAGTTGATATCAGTTTCTGCTTACTCTAAGTGTGGTGTCGTCTAGCCATCGTTTTTGTGATGTTAATATACTATGACTGTGTTCTCGTGGACTCCACTGTATAATGTTTCTCATCCATCTTTCGTTGTCCTGTCGTGTCGAGAGGTTCTACACAGCTCCATTTCATTTGCGCAATTCTTCCAATTACATCTTCCACCTTCGTCGTGGTTCTCACGCCCTCGTTTCGTATGTTCTCTCATAGAAACTCTCAACATAGTTTGTTCAATGGTCCTCTGTGTTGTTCTTACTCTATTGGCTAATAACTCCCTAAGTGTCATGGTCTCTGTTCCATAAAAGGTGTGATACAACTGTTAAATACCTTTTTCTTTAAATGCATGTATTGGTATCTTCTAGTTTTTCAACACAAAACAAAAGTCTTCCAATTACTGCCCAAGTCATTCGGATTCTTCTACTGATCTCTGGCGTTTGATTCTGTTTGACTGATACCTATTTCTGACAAAACTGTCAAAATATTGTTGTAGTTTGTTAAAACATTGTTGTAGTTATTTTAGTTTCTTGCTAATTCTTCCTTTAGTAAGTGGTTTTGGTAAAACGACTATCTACAGAACCTTGATTAGACCCATTGTAACCTATGGTTGTGTAACCTGGGTAATGACGAAAAAAGATGAAGCTCAACTCAGGACATTCGAGAGAGAGATACTGAGAAAAGTATATGGCCCGGTGCAAGAGGAAGACGGCACATGGAGAATAAGGAGAAACGACGAGGTTAATGAACTGAACGAAGGGTATGATATTGTAAGATTTGTGAAAAGTAAAAGACTGTCATGGCTGGGACATGTTCAGCGACAAGAAGATATGAAAACGACAAAGAGGATATTGCAGTGGAAGCCGGTAGGAAAGCGAAAAAAAGGAAGGCCCAGGACGAGATGGTTGGATGACGTGGAAGACGACCTGAAAACCATGAATATAAGACAATGGAGGAGAAGGGCACAAGAGAGATCTGAATGGAAGGACATAGCCAGACAGGCAAAGAACCATCCAGGGTTATGATGCCAAAAGAAGAAGAAGAAGAAGTAAGTGGTTTTGGTGTATTTCTAGGGATAAATTGCATTTGGCTTTTGTATGTTCTCGAATTATGAACTTCAAATTCTTTATCAAACTTTTTATGCTAACAAAATCTTTGTGCAGTTATCTTTTTTCCTTGTTTTGTTCACATACTTGTATTTTGGTTTCAAAAATTGGTTCTAAATAGAGCTTTTTTAAATCCGTTATACCAGCGGCTTTATACTTCGGATAGGCCCTACAAGGGCAAGGATTTGAGGAATTCTTTTAGGTAAAATTATTCCTCATTCTGTGCTTTCCTTCTCTTTAAGTATTGCGCAGCCCACAACGCGAGACCAAAAATATTACGTGACTGACGGTGCTAAGCAGGATTTTAAAAATAAGTATCAAATAGCTAATGTAATGCTTCATAAAGAGCAGAATAGATACAGAGCAAACCTTAATACAAAACCAACCAACTAAAACAATGTTAATTCCACAAGTATGCTTTTTCTCATGAGGATCTTTCAGTGCGTCACAGTTTTTCGATTTCTTTCTAACGCATTAAATTGCATGTGACAGAAAAAAACGCACGCCGGTGATTACACTTCGACGGTGACATTTATAACATTTATTCTAGTTGTCAATAGATGGCGCTATAATCGAAAAAAATTATTTACGAATTATGTAATATATCTACGAATATAATCTGTTCAATTTATAAGACTATACAAATCAAAGAAAATACCATTTTATAAATGCAATAAACACAATTGATTTGATTTTATGCCAAATTGCAAATAAAATGTGAGAACTGTCAGATTTAACTAAAATGTCATATCTCTAAAATGTATATTATCACGGACTTACCTTTTTTTCTATCATTTGTGACGCACTGAAAAATGCTCATGAAAAGAAGCATATTATGTATATTATGGGTTATTAAACATTATTTCTAGACTATAACTTGGTTTCTAGATTACAATATTTCTAGGTTTTTATTTTGATAAAGTGTCATAAAAAAATTGGGCCAAAATTGAACAAAGGATTTCAAAATTGCGAGAGCGTTTCTGAAATTTCTAAAAATCATGGTTTCATAAGCGAAGATAATACTGATCAAAAGTTCCTCCAAAAAGTTTTAAAACCAATAAACAAAATATTTAATAAACATTTCTGAGGAGAATTTATGTGGTAAATGACAATGGTTTAATAACAAGACGATATAATTTCGAAACATAAAATATATCAGGAACTAAGAGAAATACATCGAATGATATGGGTGTAACACCCGCCTTATTTCCATCCCTAAAATCGTGATATAATTTGTGACCAATCCTTTTTGTGACACCTTGTAGGTACAAGTAATATGCAGAATTAGAAAATATCGAGATAGTCATATTTTAAAATCAGAATAGCATACCTATGTATTGAAGTTAAATAAACCAATGGAACCGTTTCTCTACTTAACTTAATGTTGTCATTTGCCATTAGATGGATCTACTACATTAGGACATTGCAACAGTCAGTCTACCATTTTTGGCCGACCATAAGAATTATGGGCATGTGTGCCTTATTACGAACCAGGCTTTACTTGGCGCACCTACCTAGTTCTAAAAAATTACTGGATTTATGTTTTAATTCTTTTTTATTTAATTTATCTTCTATTTTGATACTAAATAAATTTGGAATACTTGCAAGAATTCATTTCTTTTAGCCAAACAATGGATAAATGATTTGGAACAGCGAAAACCTTGTTAATTTCAAAATGTTTAACTAGCTGCCGCTTTTAGTTTTAGCTAACTATAATAGTAGTGTTTCTTTAGAAATTGTATATATTTATATTATGAGTAATAATTGCTGATTTTGTTACGTCTTAAAAAATGTTATAAATATTTAGCTTGGGATTGAAAGATGATACTAGAAAATGGGGATTTGTGTAATCTGCTGCATGTTGATATAATTTGACACACATTTTTGCCAAAATAGTGTTTTAATCCTTAACCAGAATGTGGAGTTTTAAGAGAATATAATATCCCTACTAAGCTACTAAACTAAACTGTTTACCAAAACTGTTTTCTGCTCTGAAAAGTAGATAGCAACGAATACACATACACTGTGTGTCAGCCAAATGGAATAAATTCAATAGTTCAAATACTAATTTTTTTTGAAAAATGCTCGGACCTGTTGATTAGTATTTCAAATTTAAATTTTTTACATACAATAATAATGTATACAGGGTGTTCCAATTTAGAGATATGACGTCATCGTTAATTTTCTTAAATGGCAACACTGTTATTTTAATGGCTATTTAGATAGAGCGTGTAGTTATACATAACTGAAAAATATCAAATTTTTATTTTCTAACATTTACAAGATAATAAAAAATAAAGTTATGTCTGTAATGTGGCATAAACTTAATAGTTCAAATAATAATTGTTTTTTTTTTGAAAAATGCTCAGACCTGTCGATTAGTATTTCAAATTGAAATTTTTTATATACAATAATAATGTATACAGGGTGTCCCAATTTAGAGATTTATGTTATTTTTTATTATGTTGTAAATGGTAAGGAATACAAATTTGATATTTTGTAGTTATGTATAACTTTACACACCCTATCAAAATGGCAGTGTTGCCATTTAAGAAAATCAACGATGACGTCATATCTCTAAATTGGGACCTTATGTATACATTATTATTGTATGAAAAAAATTTCCATTTGCAATACTAATCGACAGGCTTAAGCATTTTTCAAAAAAACAATTAGTATTTGAACTATTGAATTTATTCCATTTGGCTGACACACAGTGTAGAAGCACACTTCAATGTAATTTTAAACTACGAAATATTTAAGAGGGGCTGGGAATGATTATTATAGCCTTAAATCTTTGCATTTATAACATTAGAGATCAAATCCTACACATGCTTTATGCACCATATTTTTTTTGTTGAAAATAATATACATATGGTGCAAATGAAAGGAATAAATTCATTATTTCATAAACCGGCGATAAGGAAAAATCCCAAAACAGCTGATTTTTATTTTTAAATTATGATATTTTGGCATATATGTCATACTAGTGACGTCAACTATCTGGGCGTGGTGACGTAATCGATGATTTTTTTTAAATAGGAATAGGGGTCGTGTGCTAACTCATTTGAAAGGTATTTTTATATAACATAGACTCATTTCTATATTCAGTAGTGTAAACATTTAAATAATTATTTATACAGGATGACCACAAAATTTTTTTAAATAAATTATTTGACAAAAAAAAGAAGAATAATATGTAATTAATTTCGTTCAAAATACATTTTACTATTGCCCGAGAACATAAAAAAAATGTTTATTTCGCAAATAAACATTGCATTTCGATTAAATTCAATGTTCAAGCCAGCTCCCGCCAGCCACCTGCTTCTTGGAAATTTGAACATTTAATTTAAGCGAAAAGCAATGTTTATTTGTAAAATAAACATTTTTTCTGATTTCTGACAACAATAAAATGTATTTTGAATTAAATAAATTACATACATTCTTCTTGTTTTGTCAAATAATTTAATTTAAAAAAACATTTTTGGACACCCCGTATAAATAATTATGTAAATGGTTATATTACTGAATATAGAATTAAATAACCTTTTAAATTAGCTAGCACACGACCCTTATTCTCATTTAAAACCATTATCGATTACGTCATCACGCCAAGATGATTGACGTCACTAGTATGACATATGCCAAAATATCATAATTTAAAAATAAAAATCGACCTGTTTCGGGATTTTTCCTTTTAAAGTCGTCGGCTTACGAAATAACGAATTTATTTCTTTCATTTGCACCATACTGTATACATTTGAACTTTGATAATTTCTTCCATTTGAAATATGCTTCTATACGCCTAGAGATGCACATATATAAATAAATGTATAAATCTGTACAATCGATTTTGAAAAGGCTTTTGCCAAGATCCGACATAACAAAATGCTAGAAATATTGAAAACACCTGGATTGGACGATAGAGATTTACGGATAATTACAACTTTATACTGGTTACAAGTGGCAAGAATAAAAGTTGAACTATCGGATGAAATAATTACAAGAAGATGAGTGGGACAAGGTTGTATAATATCGCCTTTAATATTGTAACTTGTATTCAGAGGAAATATTTAAGGAAGCCTTAATGGAGACAATAGACGGTAGTATTGTAAATAGTGCAACAGTCAACAAAATTGAATATGTCAACGATACCTTAGTGCTGGCTAATTGGGGCGAAGGCCTTCAAAAATCTAATGAACAAAATAAAACGATCCTGTGATCAGTATGGATTAAAACTCGACGTTAAGAAAATTATGTATATGATGATTAGCAAAAAAAATTATATACAGGATTAGGGTGTAAAAGTCGGAGATGTCGTACTGGACAGAGTACAGAAACTCTTAGATCTCGGCAGTAAAATAAATGAGAGTTGAAATAGAATAAGCCCGACCTACTTTTATAAAAGTGAGGAACGTACTTTGCTGTCACGTTCTTCTTCACATTCCAATAACGTATTGCTATAGCTTTCCAGTGTTACTGTATGGAGTGGAAGCGTGGACTGAAGTAAGGCTATGCTTAAACGCTTGGAAGCTTTTGAGATGTGAGTATACAGACGACTACTAAGAATAATCTTGGTCCATAGAGTTAGAAATCAGGAGGTCCTTAAACCATTGAACCAATGAACCAAACAGCACAACTGGTCAATATAATACAGAGACGCAAGGTGGAATACTTCGGTCACATGAGACACTCTAAAAATATAAACTTTTGCATGTGACCATCAGATGATGTTCTGGTAGAAGAAGAACATCGTGGCTGAAAAATCTAAGACAATACAACGCATACGTAAAATCGACTGCATCATTATTTAGAGCTGCTGTCAATAAAGTCACGATAGCGAATATGACATGAAATCCGACGAACGATATCGGTCATAGAACTAGAAGAAGATATATTCCAGCATTATTTGTGTTATGAGGTTTGCAACTATTAGTCCAGGAACCGAAGCTTTTCACCTCGCAATTTTTACAGAATGGATCGATTTACTTGAAAATTTGAGATTAAGTAGTAGATAGTCCAAGGATCAAAATCTATATCATGCCGAAAGGCGCTTTTAACATGGGGGTGGTTGCCACCCCATCTCGGGGGTGGAAATTTTTTTATTATATTTTGATCGCAAAAGTTGATAAAAACGTTCATTCTAAGCAAAAAATGTCCTATACATTTTTTTGATAAAAGTAATAGTTTTCGATTTATTCGCTATCGAAAGTGTTAGTTTTATATCGAAAAAATCAATGTTTTTCGATAATATACTCATTTACGATTCACTCAATTTTTGCCTTAGAAAAAATTTTTGTAAACCAAGTTCTTGGGAATTAAATAACCTAAAATTTCATATATAAACATTTTTTCGTATCTCTGATGCTATTCTTTATATTCTGAACAAAATGGCATTTTTTACAAAAGTACAAAAATTCGTTATTCGCTTTTAACTCCAGTTTTCTAAAAACTAATTCTAAGCCAGTCAAACTTCTAGAATCTATTAATAATACATAAATAAAGAAGAATGCATAAGGCCAATGGCTAAAAACACCGATAACTTATATTATTATGCGTCCAATTGGATTTCTCCTTTTTTTTTTCAAAAAAATAGTTTGATTTTTTAACCGTAACTTTTTTATTTTTTATCTTAGAAAGTTTGGTAAAAAAGAATTTTGTAGATTTTTACAAGATCTATAAGCCTATTAATATTAAATCTTTTTAAAATCCTCAGTCGCAAAAAGAGGTGACTTTAAAAGGGTTGGTAAAGGTGGTTTTTGCATGTTTCGTATCGCTGATGCTAATCTTTCTATTCTGAAGATAAGGCCATTTTTTCCAAACCACAAAAATTCGTTATTCGCTTTTAACTCCATTTCTTTAAAAATTAATCATTCTAAGTCTGTCAAACTTCTAGAACCTATTAGTAATACATAAATAAAGAAGACCAAATAAGGTTAATAACTAAATTTAATTAGGGTGGTGATTAGGAGGTTGCTTCAGATCACTTTTTCGCTGAAAAAAAATAGGGACTGACAATATTTTCATTATGCCACTTAATTTTTGAGCTGGAGATAGATATTTTTAAATACTTTAAATTAGTTTCAACAAGTTATCCTTGAAAAATGTATAGTTTTTCCGTCTTTTGACTTTGAAACTACAATATTTACGTACATTTGACGTAGAAGAGCTATAGTATTTTTACTACAAAAACGTTATTACGTAGGTCAAAATTTTTGACGTAAGAGAACTGTCAAAACATTAGAATGTGACTTTTCATTATTACCGTCATCATCATCATTCTCTTTGCCTTATCCCTATGCGGGGTCGGCTTCCCTAATTGCATTTCTCCACACAATTCTATCTTGGGCCATATCAATGTTAATCCCCTTTACCAACATGTCCTGCCTTATCGTCTCCCCCCAGGTCTTCTTTGGTCTTCCTCTCCTACTCCTTCCAGGAATCTGCACTTCAGCTATTCTTCGTATTGGGTGGTTAACGTCTCGACGTTGAACATGACCAAACCATCTTAACCTATGCTCTCTCATTTTGGCATCAATTGGTGCCACACCTAGACTTCCCCTAATATACTCATTTCTAATTTTATCCTTCTTTGTCACTCCACTCATCCATCTAAGCATTCTCATTTCCGCCACATGCATTCGCTGTTCCTCTTTCTTTTTCACTGCCCAACATTCAGTTCCGTACATCATAGCTGGTCTTATGGCTGTTTTATAGAATTTTCCCTTCAGCTTCATTGGAATTTTTCTGTCACACAACACACCACTCGCTTCTTTCCACTTCATCCATCCAGCCCTAATTCTACTGCATGCATCTCCATCTATTTCTCCATTACTCTGTAATACCGATCCTAGGTACTTAAAACTATTGCTTTTTACAATCATTTCACCATCCAAAGATACCATTTTATTTGTAGTAGCTCCATCTTTAAATGAACATTCCAAATACTCTGTTTTTGTCCTACTAAGTTTTAAACCTTTTTCCTCCAGAGCTTGTCTCCACTGTTCCAGTTTTTGTTCTAAGTCTCTTTCACTATTTCCTACTAACACGACATCATCAGCATACATTAAGCACCATGGAATGTTACCCTGTATTTTCGCTGTTATCTGGTCCAAAACTAATGAGAATAAATACGGACTAAGCACAGAACCTTGATGCAATCCTACTTTCACATGAAATTTATCAGTCTCTCCCACACCTGTCCTAACACTAGTCGTTACTCCCTCATACATATCCCTCACAATCTTTACATATTCACCAGGGACTCCTTTCTTATTGAGTGCCCACCACAGAATATCTCGAGGAACTCTATCATATGCTTTCTCAAGATCAATGAATACCATATGAGCGTTTGTTTCTTTACTCCTGTATTTTTCCATCAACTGCCTTATAGTGAAAATTGCATCTGTTGTTGATCTACCCTGCATAAAGCCAAATTGATTCTCGGATATTTCGGTCTCTTCACGTATCCGTCTATCAATTACTCTTTCCCATATTTTCATGGTGTGGCTAAGCAGTTTTATAGCCCTGTAGTTTGTACATTGTTGTATATCTCCCTTGTTTTTGTAAACAGGTACCAGTATACTGCTTCTCCATTCGTCTGGCATTTGTCCAACTTCCATAATTCTATTAAATAGACCTGCTAGCCACCTTGTTCCTGTCTCTCCCAATGCTCTCCATACTTCCCCAGGAATATCATCTGGTCCTACCGCTTTTCCTTTCTTTATTTTTTGAAGCGCTTGAGTCACTTCCTCATTGGTTATTTTGGTGACCATTGCTGCTACTGTCTCCGTTGACTCTACAGGCTGTCTGTCAAATTCTTCATTTAATAAGCTGTCAAAGTACTTTCTCCATCTCTTTTTGACATCCCTTTCGTGAACTAGTATTTTATTATTTTCATCTCGGATACATCTAATCTGATTAAAATCTTTTGCTTTCTTTGCTCTCTGTTTGGCTATTTTATATATCTTCGTTTCGCCTTCCCTGGTATCAAGTTGATCGTATAGGTTTGAATACGCTTCTGCTTTAGCTTTTGCTACTGCTACTTTCGCTTCCTTTTTGGCGACCATATAGTTTTGAAGATCTATGTCCGATCTGGTTTCTTGCCACTTTTTATATAATTTTCTCTTCTCTTTTATTTTTCCTTGTACTTCATTTGACCACCACCAAGTCTCTTTATCTTCAAACTTCTTTCCTGACGTTTTCCCAAGTATTTCAATAGCCGTCTCTCTAATAATATTGGCCATTTTTCTCCAAATTGTGTTAGGGCTTCCTTTCATGTTCCAACATATTTTTTCTACTATTCTTTCCCTGAATAGACCTTCCTTCTCATCTTTTAGCATCCACCACTTGATTTTTTGTGGTCCTCTGCGATATTTTTGTTTAGTTTCGCTTTTTACTTCGATGTCCAGAACAAGCAGCTTATGTTGTTGGCTTACTGTCTCACTAACTATTACCTTGCAGTCCTTGCATTCACGTATGTCTTCTTTCCTTATCATGAAGTAGTCTATTTGGGATTGATGTTGTCCACTTTTGTAGGTAATAAGTTGAGTTTCTCTCTTTTTAAAGAATGTGTTAACAATCGCCATATCCAATGCTGTTGCTAATTCTAGCATGTCATCTCCAGCTTCATTTCTAGTTCCAAAGCCTAATCCCCCATGTATTGTTTCATATCCTGTCTTGGCTTGGCCCACATGTGCATTGAAATCACCTCCTATTATAACTTTCTCCTCCTATTATAACTTTTCATTATTACCGTGTTTATTATAAATACGGCTTAATGAAAAGTCACATTCTAATGTTTTGACAGTTCTCTTACGTCAAAAATTTTGACCTACGTAATAACGTTTTTGTAGTAAAAATACTATAACATATAATAAAGTATAGCTCGATTACTATTGGTCTTAAAGAAAATTAAAAAACACGGTTTTGTTTATTTTTTCAAGAGGTACATTTTTGTTAAGTAAAGTTGTTTTGATAAAACGAAAACTTTTGGAGTTATTATCATAAAACTTATTAAAAACATTGATTTTTTATGTATAGAACTTTTTTTGCTTATAATGAATGTTTTTACCAACTTTTGCGGTCAAAATATAATAAAAAATTTCCACCCCCGAAATGGGGTGGCAACCACCCCCATGGTAAAAGCGCCTTTCGGCATCATATAGATTTTGATCCTTGGACTATCCACTACTTACTCTCAAATTTTTAAGCAAATCGATCCATTCTGTAAAAATTGCGAGGTTTTGTCCTATTTTAAGCTTCATTACTTGGACTAAATCATCACAAATAGATAATCAAAAATCTGATATCTACCAAACTTCCGAGCAAGCAGGTTTCAGAAAACAATTGTGAGAAAATATAATTATATTTTATATTGTATATTATGCATGCCATTCATATGCTTGTAACTGTTCATATTAAATTAACTTTAATCTGATATATTTATTTCCTTTAAGAGGAAACAGTAGCGATCAACAGGTAGCGAAAACGCGTTCCAAGATTACGGCTGTAATTTTGAATATTTTTTCGAGATATTTGGCACACGTATTCGTAATATAATAAAGAATGGCGGTACAGAGCCCAATTTGAAAAATTTATTAATATGTGGAAATTACTCTGTAATTAAATACAATATTTAAAAAACGAGCCTGTACCGCCATTAAGAAGAACAAAAAAATACACTTTCTTCAAATAAACTTTTTTATCCGATGCCTATATTTTGTGTCATTTTGGAACTACTAAAATTTTTTATTTCATTAGTAGTTCCAAAATGACACAATATCTAGGCATCGGATAAAAAAGTTTATTTGAAGAAAGTGTATTTTTTTGTTCTTCTTAATGGCGGTACAGGCTCGTTTTTTTAATATTGTATTTAATTACAGAGTAATTTCCACATATTAATATATTTTTCAAATTGGGCTCTGTACCGCCATTCTTTATTATATTACGAATACGTGTGCCAAATATCTCAAAAAAATATTCAAAATTACAGCCGCAATCTAGGAACGCGTTTTGGCTACCTGTTGATCGCTACTGTATCACCTTAATAAACATGTTGATCGCCAACATTCGAAATGGATAAACACCATAAAAAGAAAAAAATATTTATGAAAGGTAGATACCTTCTTCTGGATATCTGAAGATGAGTGGACAAACCATCTCCTCGGGTCTTTCAACCACGAGTTCTGTCGTCTTTCTACTTATCTTTTGCCCTATACTTTACCTTTCAATATGATTCGGAGTAATTCATACCTTTCACCTCTCAACACATGACCCAAGTATAGTATTATCCTCTCTTTGATGATGTTTAGTAATTCTTTACTCATGCGCCGAAAGCATCAATTCTTTTTTTTTTGTTTCAGTGCGTTGCTTGCTATTAGGATGGTATCATCAGCGTTCCTGATGTTGTCTATGCTGGATCCGTTAATCTTAATTCCACATTGGACCTTTTTTTATATGAATATAGATTCCGAATACAAATGAAATAATAGCGGTGTTAAGACGCAACCCTGTCGAACTCCTAGTCAGATTCGTATATCTTCGGATGTTGTGTTCTCTATTTAATTTGTTGCCGTTTGGTGCTAATATAGTTCTGAGATAATTCGCAAATATTGTTCGTCAACTGAAGTTGTGGTCAGAAATTTGATCAGCTTTTGATGGTGCACGCAGTCAAACGCTTTTCGATAATCAATAAAACATGCATATACGTCTACATTTATGTCTCTGCATCGTTGTTTAAACACATTTAATGCATAAAGAGTTTCTTGTGTGCCCGATCGGTTTCGAACTCCGAATTGAGTCACTCATCTGAAACTCACACTTCTTGTAAATTTGTGTGTGGATGATTATGAGAAAAGTTTTGAGGGCATTAATAAATAACGAAACATTTATTATTAGATAGGCATCACATTGTGAGGAATTTTTTTTGTAATGTTAAGAATGGTGGTATTTTACCTGTGCCGTTTATCTTATTGAATAGTGCTATTTTATCAAGTTTTTATTTTCGTTGTCTGCAAATAATTTAAGTACTTCGAAATTGATATTGTTTGGGCCAGTGGCTTAATTTTTTTCTTGAGTTTTTACTACATGAATTACTTCTTTGATTATTTCTGGACCTTTTTCATTTTTTCGATCATCTGTGGATGGTAGCGCACAACGTCTATCGTCTAGTGATGATGATTATAGTTACTTTCGAGTATTCGTTACACATCGTTACTTTTGTATAAAGTAATAATTTACAGTATTCGTTACTTTGATTACTTTTGTATTTGAGTACCAGTAATCATATCGAGAATCGTATTTCTCAGTAGGCAGGCATTTTGTATAGGTATTCCGATATAATAACGATCTTCACGAAGTACGAAGTAATCAAAGTAGATACAATAGTCGTTACTCGCTCTGATCGTACGAGGTAATCAGAGTAATCAAGGTAGATACAATAGTCGTTACTCGCTCTGATAAGATTGGTACGAAGTAATCAGAGTAATCGAAGTAACGATCTGCCTCTCTGTATAGTAATCGTTACTTTCGGTATTCGTAAGTAACGAGTACTTTGTAACGAATAGTTACTTTTTCAACATCACTACTATCGTCGTCAAAATGTGTCTGAATGTAGTCTTTCCAGATCTCTTCTTTGTCTTCTATACATATAATTATTTCGTTATTATTATTTCTTGTTTCTTTCTGTGTCTACCTGTCATTTATTTAACTTTTTTATGGGCATTAAAAGTCTCGTATCTTTCCTGAACATGTTTAATTTCTAGGCATTTTATTGACATTGTTGTAAGTCTTCGTCTTACGTTCATGAGGTTCTTTTATTTTTCGTGAACACATTCTTGGTTTCTGTTACTTTTCGTGAACCCGATATATCCTTGTATCTTTATTTGCGATTTTAGAGTAGTCCATGTTACTTCAACGTCTGTCTTCCAAGTTCTTTATCGATTATATTTCTTTTTTAATCTTGATACTTATTTATTCTTCACTTTCAGTGTCCTTCGGTTGTTAGATCTCCATTTTTCTTGTCACTTTTTCTCTTTTTAACTTTCAGAAATCTTTTTAGTCTTAAGTCCATTATAACTGAATTGTGGTCGAGCGCAATTAAGTCAATGATTCCTAACAATTCTATCTTCTCTGTCTGCATGTGATTTTCAAGTGCATAGCCTTCTAGGACATGGTTTGAAGAAGGTGTTGGCTATTGGGACCGTGCAAGTTAGGCAAAGCGACACCTATTTCTACGCTCTGCAACTTTATTCGCAGTTTTAATTATATTGGCCAATTATATTAGTCCTGGTTACTGGATAATTGTCAAGGCCATAGTCCAAAAAAATAAGATTCAGGTTATGTTATTAAAACGTAAACAATTGTATGTAGTAGATAAAATTAGTTATTAAAATGCAGTACTGCAAGCAAAATACAATTAGTTAAATTTACCTTTATATAATAATTGCATATCATATCAATATTGTGGAGCAACATATAATTTTTTTTCTTCAATGACAGTAGATATGAAATGTACGTCAATTTGACAATTTCAAGTGACAATATGAATTATTTAAAAAAGTTGCAATATTTCTCCCCTATTCGCGCACGATCGTTTCTCAATTCCCTTTCAAGTACTTGCACACCGCGAATTCAAAAGTTCTCTATGCAGAATAATTGTAAAAGTCTATCTCCACTATTATTTCTGGTAGTGAGACCGTATGCTCTTATGTTGCATGACTACTTCAGCTACACGACAAATTTTAGCGTTAAGTTAAGTACCGAAAACTAAAATTTACTTTATTACTAAAATAAAAATGTGTGAAAAGTCCAAATATCCGATTAGTGCCCATGTAAAACCAATAAATTATTTTGGAGGTAGCCAGCCTTTGTATCAGTAGATATTTTAAGAGAGGTTATAGTAGCTTAGTCGCATACTCGACACCATTCAGGTTAAGGGTTAAAGAAGAACTTTTGATTATTTTCATAAAATAGATGATTAACTGTATTCATTTTCAATGACTAAAGGAATATCTGAAAATTATATGTTGTGGATATTAAAAAATAATCAAAGTTCTTTTCTTGTTTTTAGATATAACGAAATACCTATGAAAAAGCTTTTGTGATAATAAAAAATCTTAAAAACAAAGACAAAATGAATGGATGTTTTTTTATTATGTGAATGGTTGTTTGTATTTTTGTCGTTTTTATCTCATATATGAAAGGTACTAATGATTTATCTCTAGTGGATAAATTTAAAAATGTACATACTAGAATATACGTGTAGTATTTATTATTAATTATGATATTTTTGTTTACATTTATTTAGATACATATTTTTTGTGTGTAAGAATTTAATTCGATCCAATAAACTCCCGTTATTTCCAATGTGCTTTTTATTTCTATGGGTAGTACCAAGCATCATCATTCATTAAACTTAAAAAGTTTCTCCTCTGTTGTCGGAATATAAGGTTAGAACTACGCCTAAGGATGCTTCGTTGTTATGTGTTCTCTACTCTTCGTTGTGGCTTGGAAGCGTGGACATTAAAACAATCCATCTGAATACGTTGGTCGTCTTTGAATTTTGGTGTTACAGAAGAATCCGACGAATATCATGGATTTAAAGACTGTCAAAAGTGGAAGTAACTAGAAGGATAGGAAATCAACCGGAAATAATATAGCCATGGTGATTTCCAACCTTCGATAGAAGATGGAACTTAAAGAAGAAGAGGAAGTACCACAGAATACCCCAACCAACTTGGGGTTGGGGAATTCTGTGGTAGTACTAATATTACAGAGTTCCACATAAATTATGAGGCACCTACCCACACAACCTATCATAGCAACAAGTGAATAAAGTTTAGATTTAATACTGAGAATACTGAAGATATAAGATCTTGTTAAAGGCTATGTCAAAATGATGAACATAGACAAAAAAGTTGTGAATAAAAATGTTCCATATATCCTTATGACTACAGTTACAAAAACGTTAATGCATACAATAAGGTGCTTTGACCAGGATACAACAAAATAGGAAGAGAATGTCAGAAAAATTAACCATACATGAAAAATAACGAAGGGATATTAATAAATTGACCAAGGAGAATAATCAGAAATTGATAATCTTTTCACAGCTGTTAAACAAAAAAGTAGGACAAATAAAGGCATCAAACAAATTTACGTTTTTTAGAGTTTATACGAATCATCAAGAGAAAAGCAATTGCTGACAGGAAACAGTTCATAAAAAAATCGCCGATTAGCATTATTTATTGAGAATTTACCATTTTTAATGTTTGGAAGATTTGGCAAAAAGACAACAGAAAATCGAAAATCGTCCATGAAAAATTATGGTGTACAATTTTTTGTAGAAAATCTACGTTTAGATTGGTTTAAAAACAAAGGGTTCATTACTGGCCATTCAGGATCAGGTTGTACCAACCAGAAATTACCTGAAATATATCGTTAAAGACCCTCAGGTTCAAAACGACAGATGTCGAGCCCAAGAAACTATCAAACATCTTACAGGGGGCTGCCAGGCCTTTGCTGCAACTGAATACAAGGAACGGCATGACGCAGTGGGAAAAATCCTTCATCAAGAGATAGCTATCAAGCTGGGACTTCTCCAAACGGACCATCTCCCATATCAATACGTTCCTGACAGTAAGCCTGAGGATGGCAACTACAAGCTATACTGGGACCGCACTGTGCTCACAGACCAAACAGTGGCACATAATAGACCAAATCTCGTACTAGTTAATAAATTAACAAGACAAACAACACTAATTGATGTGGCGATACCTAACAACAATAATCTACGTAGTAAATTTACTGAAAAGATCGCAAAGTACAGAGATCTGGAAATTCAAATACGAAGACGATGTAGAATGCACAGTACCCAGACGATAGGTATCTATTATTATGTCTACTACGGGAGTCATTCCGAAGAACTTTTTGGGGACGACCCGTCGCCAAATAGAGAGTTAGAATTAATTAGAATCTAGAAAAAGAAGTAAGAAAGAAAAACATTGTGATACATGGTGTAGACGAAACAACAAATGAAAATAGAGCAATCCTAAAAAATAAATTCAAAGAAATAACAAATAAAATGAACATTACAATAGACGAAAACGAGGAGATACAAGATATCCACAGAGTAGGAAACCAAAATAATAAAAGCAGGCCTATAAAAATAGAACTTAAACATGTGTCGAAAAAAATAGAGATACTAAGCCAAACACGCAGACTCAAAGGCAGCAAAATATTCATTACGGAAGACTACTCAAAAGAATACCAACAGAAAAGAAAATTTCTAATCCACCAACTGAAATTGGCTAGAGATAAAGGCTACAGAGCGTTCCTAAACTATAACGGGCTCAAAATAGATGGAGAAATATATACCCCGGAGCAGTTGGGCTACAAAAATGATAACAATGGAGAAATTCAACCTGAAAATGGAGCAGATGAACAAAAAACAAAGGGGGGAAAAGCGAGTGAAAGATCCCCAGGAAACGAAATACAGCAAATACCAAAAGCAATAAGAACAGCAGAAGGAGGAGCATATAACTCAAAAAACTGATAACACAGGCACCAAAAACGGCAAAGATACTTGTAAAAAAGACAACGCAAATGGAAAAGGACAACGGAAATAATGGAAAGGAAACAATAATAATAGGTACTTGGAATATCACAAGTCTTTATGGTAAAGAATTCGAATTGACAGAGGAAATGAAAACATACGGCATTGACATCCTAGGCCTGAGCGAAACGAAGAAGAAGGGAAGAGGAAATATGAGATGTGGCGATGGTTACAAGCTCTTCTACTCAGGTGTACAAGAAATGGAAAGAGCAAAAGAGGGAGTCGGTTTTATAATCAAGGATGATCTGAGTGGGAGAGTTGTAAAGTACCAAGCAATAAACTCTAGAATAATTACTGTAAGTATAAAACTAGACGAGTTAGTTAGCATAATACAAATATATGCACCAGTCGAGGGCACAGAAGAACAGAAAATGTCTCAATTCTATAGCGAACTCCAAACAGCTTTAGACGAAGTGAGAGAAGAGACTTAGAACATAATTATTATGGGAGACTGGAATGCTAGAGTTGGAAATGACATCAACAAGGGACTTGGAAGCCTTGGGCGGTATGGAGAAAAAGCTGAGAACAGAAATGGGAAGAAGATGATACAATTTTGTGTAAATAACAACTTAAAAATTGGAAATACATTCTGGTGTCAAAATATGGAGGACAGATACACTTTTGAAGCACAGGAAAGAAATACTAAAAGTCTAATAGATTACATCGTGATTCCTGCAGAAATGGATATTCTCAAAAATATAAAAACAGAAAAATTTGCAGAACTAAACACTCAACACAAACTACTCGTAGCCGAAATGACTACAAAGAAAAAGCAATATATAGTCGATAAGTCCATACACTAAGATAAATATTAAGAAGTTGAAAACAGAGAAAGGGAAAAATGACTATAAACAAGAAATATATGAGGAATTGCAAAGAATGGAGCTGGAAAGAGAGCAATTGGATATGGAAGAAAGATGGAAAATACTAAAAGACACACTATATAAAACAGCAGAGAAAATTTGTGGAAAAAATCAATAAATAAATATCATAAGAGAACAGAATGGTGGAGTCAAGAAATAAAGAAAATAATAAAGGAAAAGAAGCAAGCCTGGAAAAAATATCAACAATGTAGAGATGAAAATAACAAAGCAGAATACATAGAGAAACGTAATAGAGCGAGGATAGCAAGTAAGGGAAGCGAAAAATCTGAGCTGGGAAGAATTCGGAAAAGAATTGAAAGCAAATTACAAAACAGATAACAGAAAATTCTGGAACCGTATAAAGGGTTTAAGAGGGAAAAAAGGTAGGGAACAGTATGAAATCAAAGATAAAAATAACCAATTGAAAATAGAGACTACAGAAATAGTAGAAGTATGGAAACAATACTACGAAGATAAATTCAAACACGAAGAAGTAGAAAGAAATAAAGCAGGAAGAAATAGACCACCAGAACTGGAGAAGGAAGAGGAACCAGAGAGTATAAGGAAGGAAGAACTGGAAGAAGCTATAAACAATATTAAACTTGGAAAAGCGGCAGGAGAGGACCAAATAGATCCAGAAATGATAAAATGGATGGGTGAAAAAGGAGAGGACTGGCTATTACAGATATGCAAGGAAGCATGGAGTACAGAGAAAATCCCAGATGACTGGAAGAAGAACATAGTCCTACCAATATACAAAAAAGGACAACATAATGAATGCGAGAATTATAGAGCAATATGCTTGTCATCGGTCGCCTTCAAGGTATACACGAGATAGAGAAGCGTCTAGGATCAGTGATAGAGAAAGAATTGGAAGACGAACAGGCTGCATTCAGATCAAACCGTCAAGCAAACGATAACGTCTACATCATAAGAAATATAATAGAGAGACAATACCGTAAAGGGAATGAACTATTTCTCATGTTCGTCGATCTGAAGGCGGCATTTGATACGATAAACAGAGAAATATTGTGGAGAATATTGGAAAGCTATAATATACCAAAAAAGATGATAAAAGTCATAAAATCTATATATATGGAAGTAGAAGGCCAAGTACAAATAAATGGAGAAAGATCAGGCACTTTTAAATGGGATAAGGGAATTAAACAAGGAGATGGACTAAGCCCCCTCTTGTTTATAATAGTCATGGATACTTTAATCAAAAATATCAAAGATCAAACAAGAAACCTTCAATACATAGTAGGATATAAAAACTTGAATGCAATAAAGATCAACTCCCTTCTATACGCTGATGATATAGTTTTAATCACAGACAGTAGAGAAAATGCAGAAACTAATAGATATTTGGCAAAAAGAGATACATAAATTAAAAATGGAAATGAATAATTGTTGATAGGTGACGCTATAATCGGAAAATACGATTTATTAGCGTCATCTATCAATAATTCTAAAAAATGTCTCGAATGAATTTTGCATATTTTTTATGAGCACTACAAATCTGCAATAAAAAATGGGGGTCAATGTTTAAGATTTCAAAGTTACTCCCGCCATACCTCAGGGGGTGGAAATAACCGGTAAGGTTTTTAAAACATTTTAAACATGTGTTTATTGGTTTTTCATTTGGAAGTGTATTTCTCGAGATATTACACCGTTTCTATAATTAACCTAGGGTATCAAGATAAATCCACAATTCGAAAAAATGTCTCAAATAAAAGTTGCTTATTTTTATGTACGGAATCCAAATGTGCAATAAAAAATGGGAGTTCCCATTTACTCACTCCCCCACCTTCAGGGGGGGGTAAAGTGGGGGTTCGTGTTTGGTGTCATTTGATAGATTTTTTTTATTTAGCTAATGCCTCGACAACTAATGGTCATTGGCATGGTGATGGTACTGTATGGATTTTTCCAATTAGGTACCTAGTGTAATGTGTGTGTTGAGTAAGTGTCTTGTTACTTTGCAAAGTCGACGTCATTGTATTTGCAAAGAGACGCTAATTGTATCCGAACGTCTGCGGTCCCTCTGGTGAGTACCGATCCCACAAGGACAGACACTATTTTCATCCATTAATTTATAATAAACGAAAAATTCCTGACCCTGGTGAGATTCGAACTCACGACCATTCGGACCTTTCGATCCAATTGATAGATTTTTGAAAAATATTTTAAACGTATTTTTCAGTTTTTCGATCCGATTTTTATTTAGCGAAATATTCAACCATCCCGCTACTTTTGGGACACCCCATATATTACTTATTTTCCAGTCAAGTGTGATTTCCTCTGTAGTATTCACTAGTGATGTTGATTATAGTTACTTTCGAGTATTCGTTACAAATCGTTACTTTTGTATAAAGTAATCATTTGAAGTATTCGTTACTTTGATTACTTTTGTATTTGAGTACCGGTAATCATATCGAGAATCGTATTTCTCAGTAGGTAGGTATTTTGTATAGGTATTCCGATATAATAACGACCTTCACGAAGTACGAAGTAATCAAAGTAGATACAATAGTCGTTACTCGCTCTAATACGATTGGTATGAAGTAACGAAATAATCAGAGTAATCAAAGTAGATACAATAGGCGATACGATTGGTACGAAGTAATCAGAGTAAACAAAGTAACGATTTGCCTCTCTGTATAGTAATCGTTACTTTCGGTATTCGTAAGTAACGAGTACTTTGTAACGAATAGTTACTTTTTCAACATCACTAGTATTCACTTGATATTTATATTTTTTGTTGGTTGATATTTTAAAATTGGAAATAATACAATGAACATATTATTTTTTATGAAAAATTTATTTTATATTAACAGAAATTCATAACACATTCGGTAAAAATAGCGAACTATGAACAACACACACTAACCGATCGATTCATACATCATTCACCAAGCCTTTCACAGCATCAGTCCAATGAGGAAGTTGTATACAAGAACTCGAAATAATTTTCCAACATAAAATTGCTACATAGATGCCAAATTGCATTGTTTTAAATTGGAAAAGAAATAAACTTCCGTCATCAAGGCTACTCAACAGGAAATCTGTACCTCCAGACGAAATAACATCACATATTTACACTAGAATGTATATAAAACTTATGGAAAATCACTAATTTAATTTTCTTTTTCTTTCTTTTGTTGCTCTGACTGTTGCTGTTGATCCTGTTGTTGATTGCTGCTACTGCTTGATGATGATTCTCTTTCGGCAGCCATCTGAAAACAAAAAAAGTATATTTAAAAATTATTTACCAAACATCAACTTATAATTGGCGAATTGCCAATTAATTATGATTCAGCCAATTCATTAGAATATTTTCATTGCAAACAAAATCTTCCAACTTCACGAACTTCATAATTTTATTGAATTGTACTGATGAGCCATGCACTGAATGTGTTCCTGAGTATAATCCATAATAGGATTTATAAAAAGTTGGATGAGGAAATTAGGGACAACCAACTAGTTTTTAGAAACAGCATAGGCACTAGAGAGGCTCTATTCGGACTAAACGTGCTCATGTTAAGACATCTAGATATGAACCAGGATGTCTCCACATGCTTCATTGATTTTGAAAAGGCTTTCGACAGGGTCAACAAATAATCAACATTCTAAAAACAAAGAATTTGACACTAGACATTTAAGATTAACTATTGTTAAGGGGGCAAAACTGGGGTATATATTGTCACTGTTGCTATTTATCATATACAGTGAGGCTATCTTTAAAGATACTCTAGAATATTGTAAAGATGGCATAATTATAAATGGAGAAATTATTAATAACCTGAGGTACCCAGATGACATGGTAATATTTACTTTAACTTTACAGACTTTGGCAGTTATATTATTACATTACAACTGAACGAAAACCGTCACAAATATGACACCATAATGAACTTAGGGAAGACAAAATGTATGGTTATCATAAAACACGAGATAACAAAACATTACATCAACTGTCTAATCTTCGGGCTCAGCTGGAGATCTATCGTCTGTTGTTGAAACACCAAAATGCACTTAGATAATTTATTGATATAGACCGACACTAGCGGGTACCTGAACCCCCGCGAGACGTTGCTGTACTGATATGTGGTTCGTATGAAATTAAAATGAGACTACATATTGACTCATTGAAGTTACTCAAAGTAATGAATTTAAAGGCACATCTGGCCTGGTTGAGTTGACTCTAGTGAATGAATCTAAATGCATGTTTCTTCTTGTTGGCAACATGAATTGGGTCAGAGCCCACACAACTAAAAGAACAAAGGTTTTTATTTAGTCAGCACAATTTATTGTACAATGCCAAAATATTGTTTATGATTTGCCACAATTAAACAAATTAAATAACCCGCACATGTTTAAATATAATAACAAATTATTTCATGTGATCTACGCGGTGATAAAAATATACTGTTTAATATCGGATATGAATGATGAATATTTGAGATTGAACATCAACAATATTTAAACAGAAAGAGTAACCGGTATAAGTACTTGGATACGTGGATAACTCATAATGCAGAGCAAATTCAAGAGAAGTCGTATTGAAATCGTTAGAGCCCAATTTGTAAATATGAAGGATTATGTAATAAAAATCTAAAGATGAACCTACGTTCTGTTATTTATAGCCACCGTGTGCTTCCCGGTATCTCTCGGTCGAATCGGTATTGAAATTTCGGTATTGAAATTGAATTAATTGAGGGGTGTAGAAAAATAATACAAATGAAGAGCTTTCACGCAAAAGTTGATACATTACAAAATAATAAATGAGGGGTCCGGCAGTAAAAAATGGTAAGGGGCAGTAAAGAAGTTGTGAGTTTTGAAGTGTTGAATTTTGAAAAAAATATTCTTATATTTTTTATCAAAAAATATAAGAGTATGATAGTGTGACCAACTAGCCCGAAAAATCCGGGACATGGCCCGAAATAAAAAGTCGTGTCCCGGCGTCCCGGACAAGTCTTCCGGGCCATCCGAATTTTCAACGTTTTGGTAAAATTCAATATTGAAATTTTTAATACATCATTCTTCTAAGAAATTCACATCAAATTGAATTGGTGGGACGAAAAAAGTCGACAATTTCTAGACTGTTATACTAATACCAAATCCAAAAGGCATGCATTTTATATCGTCGTATTATAGTTCTACGAAAACTCAAACTCTGGACTTTTCCGGTTTCTGTATTTTAATTATCGTCTTCTGAAAAGACGATTTAAAAACATGAATATCAAATAATGATAATTATATTTTAATCCAAGGTTCAATTTACATGGAAATCCAACATTAGTTGACTTACTAATTTTTCGTTTTTTGAGAACGATTTCCAGCTTGAAAGTCGAAACATCAAAAACAAAAAAAGTCAAAAAACAAAAATGTAATTATCATTACAACCCATTCCATCAAAAAAAATTTTGTCAACATAAAAATGTTAAATAATCAATTAGAAAAGTATAAAAATATGAACTACAACTTAACATTGTTTACCTAAAATATTTGAAATAGTTTAACGCAACGTGTTAAGTGGTGTTGACTTAACATAATTTGGTAGGTATTAGGAATTCATTTTAAATTTAGATACCATTTGTGGTAAACAGCTGGAATCAATTCCCAAAATGATTTTACATCTTTCAGGTCTTCTAAAACGTTTAAATAAAACTAATAATATAGCGCTGGAGAAAATTTATTTTCATGTTTGCAAGTAAAAAATGTTAAGTTTTTATGCAAAGTGAATGTGGATGTAAACAATGTTAAGTACATCCCTTACCATTTTTTACTTGCGAACATTTACTCTAAGAATATAAAGAAATTGTCTTCTTTATAGAAACTTGACCAAGCTAGCTTCGCTAAATACTTGAAATTCAGGATCTTTATCTGAGTTGCAATCATAGTAGCTCTCAGAATTGTCACTGTTAACAGCAAAAAAGCCATTTAGATTTGAACAACCAGCATTATCATGGACATATACCATTATTTTCATGCTTATGCATTTCCCTTACCAAATTTTAAGAAATTAATCTGGCTCCATCTATTACTAGGAGGATAAACTACGTTAAATTTTCTGCAGTCCCTTGCCATATTTTACATATTATTTCGCGAAAAATCAAAATTTGTCCCTTACCATTATTCACTACCGAGCCCTTCAAATATTACACCAATTTTGAGAAATGTGTTCTTTTGCTATTGCTCTTTGAAGCAACTGAATTTTTTATTTGGATCAACACCTTTAAAATGTTGATTACTTTTTATTGATAGATATTTGCTTTTAGATGCCGAATCTATGCCTAACTAAAAATTTCAACTGTGTACTTATTAACTTTTGCATGAACGTTCTTCAAATGAACATTTGAGTAATGGAAATCATATGTCGGAGTGTTCAAGGATCTTAGAAACATGTAAAACCTACATGAAACAGAACCTTCTCTCCTTAAATCAGATATAAAAAATGCTATTGCAGCATTAAAAAACAACAACGCAACAGGTCCGGACAATGTACACTGCGAAATACTAAAAATCCTATGTAAATCAGAAAATTCCTTAATAGAAATTGCACTTTTTAACAACTTATTTATAATGTTGTTCTGAAGCTATTTTCTTGTGGCATTTTTATAATCAAGTATATTCAAATGGGAAATAAGCCACAATTTTACCTAAAAATGATTTTATTAACGTTTCGACGCCCAAGTCGGGTGTCGTTGTCAAAATACAAAATAATACTAAATAAACAAAAATGTTGTTGCTTAGTAAAAAATTCTTCTAATAATTTATTTAATCTGACTCATTTATATCGGCAATTCAGACACGTAAAGTAGACGACTTTAAAATGATATTGCCAATATTGACGAGTTGCGTTCCTGGGACGACTTTACTAAAAGATAGTTCATTCGATTACATGAAATCAATCTCAACTCAAGAATATCCGCCACAAAAAATCATAGCATGTGATCTGTCTTTAAAAAGACAACCAATTGCAACGGTGGCACTGAAATTCTCGCGTTAGAGATTCCATACTAAATCACGAGGGAAAACCAGGAAAAACCTCGTGATACTATCCCGACATCGTAAGTATTTGGGTTTATATTTAGTTTACTCTCAAAACCAATACCAAATTCTGACTTGATATTTTAAATTTTAAATAATACTAAAATACTAAATATGTACTAACTCGATATGTTACTGATTTACTAATTGTGGTATTTTCTTTCTATTGACTTCCTCCTTTAATATGGGTAACCACATCCTACTGCATTCTACCGAGGAATTTGCGACACAATTGGTTTCACTTAGCATAATTAGAGCCGCTTCTTTGATTTTTCTCTTTTTACTATCTACTTCTTTTAGGACTATACTTGAATCTCTCCACTGAACTCTATGTTCATTATCCCATGCGGTTGACATATTTGAGATCTATCAAATTCTCTATTTTTTATATAAGACTGATGTTCATTTACTCTAACGTCTAATGGTCTTGACGTTTCACTTTAATTTCACTAAACGTTAATAAAATCATTTTTAGGTAAAATTGTGGCTTATTTCCCATTTGAATATACTTAACTTATTTATAATACAGGAAAAATTCCAGAGGACTAGTAGACGGAGAGGCAGCGCCGAAAGATCTCTTAATTACCGTGATTGTGTAGAGAAACATACTGCGGTCGGTCAAGCGAAACGTAGAACAGGTGGTACTGACAGCTTATCAAAGTTGCTTACCTGCGGAGGTAATTAAATCCATCTACTAAGGCTGAAAATCAGTACACACATTCTAAATTGAATATAAATAAAAGTTATTATAGTCGGTCAGCTGTATGACGGGACAGAGCCGGTCGGTCGGCCCCAATGAATGTACAGGGTTATTCACTATATTTTGACCCCCTTGTAAACTGGTTTATTTACAGAATTAGAAAAAAATATAAAATACAAAAGTTATTCGATTTTTTAATTATGATTTTTTGACATATATATCGTACTAGAGACTTCATCCATATGGGCGTGATGAAGTAATCGACTATTTTTTTTAAATGAGAATAGGGGTCGTGTGCTAGCTCATTTGAAAGGTTATTCAATCCTCTATGCAGTAATATAAACATTAAGACCATTATTTATACAGGGTGTCCAAATTTTTTTTTTTTTGAATTATTAATTAAACAATTTAATTAAACATTTTTTTGGACACCCTGTATAAACAATCATGTTAATGTTTATATTACTGCATAGACAATTGAGCTAACACACGACCCCTATTCTCAATTTAAAAAATAGTCGATTACGTCATCACGCCCAGATGGATGACGTCACTAGTACGATATATATGTCAAAAACTCACATATACTGAATAACCCTGTACATTCACTGGGGCCGACCGACCGGCTGTCCCGTCATACAGCTGACCGACTATAATAACTTTTATTTATATTCAATTTAGAATGTGTGTACTGATTTTCAGCTTTAGTAAATGGATTTAATTACCTCCGCAGGTAAGCAACTTTGACAAGCTGTCCGTACCACACGTTCTACGTTTCGCTTGACCGACCGCAGTAGAAATTTTTCAGCGCTGCCTCTTGGACTATAGCTGCAGTCGACATGTATTACAATTCCAAAGAAACCAAATGCCCACCTTTGTGGGAACTACCGACTTATAAGCTTCACCAATTAAGTTCATGTCACTAAAGTTAAAAGGATATCGCATCTACTGTGCAATAACATCACTTGTGCAATTTTTGTCAAAACTGAACTGGGTATGAGAAAATACTCATAATCCATCTCTTCACTTGGTGTGTTACTGTCACTTGTGTAGTACGCATACTTTCCTCGTGAGGGCACTAGTGTCGTTACAGCTTTGGTGCGAATCTGGATGACACTGGGAGAAACAACGTTAGATTGGACAGTTGCGCGCGGCCTCCCTCGCGAGAAGCAATCTCCTGGAGCTACAATGCTACTAAGGTAATTGTGACAATTTATTTTTATGTTTTTGGAGCAATAACGACACTTGTGCAATTTCCTGAAACTACAATTTTACTTCCGTTGTTAACCTGGAATCGGGACAATTGTTCAAGTTCAGGCGGAAAGAAGATGTCTGTCAATAAAAAGTCTGATGAATGGAAAAGTTACTACATATGTAGAATTTTTAAAAATTTTGTTACACTTTTTTGCTATTTCAATAATATTTTTTAGAAATGTATGATTTCATGTTTTATTTGTTTTGACATAATTGACCATTAATTCTGTGGTGCTAAGGCAAAACCCGATATGTCAAAAAACGTGATTTTGCAGCAGATGAGTTTAAAAGTTCGCTGTGCTGTTGTAATAGTGGACATATCGGAAACTAATTTTATTATCTACTGGTTACATGGATGCGTTAGCCATGTAGGGTTTTGTCATCATATTCTTCATCACTCAATGTACCTACATATTGGCATTAAAAACGAAAAATCGATAATTTTGACATATCGGGTTTTGTTTTAGTACCACAGAATTATTTTCTAGCGCCATTACGTCACTTCTGCGAGTGTAGTAATTTTTAAACCTTCATCACATCAGTCGAACTATTGAGAAGTGCCGTAAACAAAATCAGCATTGCCATGTTAATGGCAATTAAGGAATTTTCTGATCTGATTTGCATTGTTCGCAGTTGCAAACGAAACTTCATCTCCAATTCGAGAGTCACTTCTTGCAGCTGTGGACACTCTTCATGGTGGTTTCGGTGGGATTTTATATCTTATTTGATACATTTGGTTAATTGCCAGTGTAAATTCCATTTGGCTAAATAATGGTACGACCAGATTTCCTATACAACTTCCATGCATTTTTAATGTTCGCGTCCACTAGGTATCTAAAAATAGGCCAATACCATTTTTTTTGGAACGGATTCTAATTAGGAACGAGAGCAAGATAAATCGCTAACCATCAAATCAATGCCACCCATATTATTATTGTATTTTAAAATAATATTTTTGGCCTCGGAACAACAATGTTTTTTATCCTGTCTTGAAAACTTATTAACAGGTCTAGGTGGTTATAATCTAAAAAGTTCTAAAGGGCTTGAACCAGTATACTTCGAGTTATCAGACTCTGGAAAATCATATACTGTAGAAACCAAATCCCTTTCTTTGCAAAAATCTGCATTTTGCTGCCGCGTGAACATAATCAGATCTCCATCAGTTGGCGCCGATGGAAATGCTCTGCTAGTACGGGTGGATCTAAGTGGTTTCTTCTACGATCGTGTCTTCAGCAGTGCTTTCGATTCTAGTATCATTCGAAAAACAATTTCCGCGCCCGACGACAGATGGTTACGATTTCGACTATCAGTAAAACCTGCGTCATCTTCATCTGCCGAATCTTCTTCTGTCAAAATGTTAGTATCTGGAGATTCTATGTAAACGGCACAAACATAGTTATTACTTTCGTTTTCCTCGAAAGCTGTATCAAGATCTTCTTTCAAAGAAATTCCTCTAAAAATAAGAAAAGCAAAAAAGAATAGTGAAAACAACATATCCAGCAAACCGCCTAGCGGTTCCATTTGGGAACACCCATATTTTTGGCCTAATTACGAAAAAACCAAAAGATGAAATATCATGAAAACCCATACAAGGTATTTATTAAAGTTTCTAGAAAATCTTTTGAAAATAAAAACGAGGATCCTAGTGTAAAAAGTAATAAATAAAATACTTAACACGAAACGAATGCCCATATTTTGCCACAAACAAAACCAGCCGTAAATTCAAAAATTTATTATACTGGAAAAAACTCTCTGCGAAATTTTACCTAACAATATGGTAAATAGACTCCGATGCGTACGCAATTTGTTGGCTCCATATGGTACCCGTAGGCGTTAATGGGTTAATGGTTGATCACAATCAAGTTCAAGACGTTCTTGAGAATGACAAACATGTCTGTCTCAAATGCAGATGATTCTAGTGTAAAAACTTACAAAATACAAAATTCTTACCTTTTTGTAAGCCATTTCGAACAATTTAAGTGACGATTGTTGTAAGGTGGTTGTAGCTTTGCGGATTTCTTCAGGATCTGTCTCATCTTTTTTAGTTAATAAATCTCTGACTTTGGTAATTTCTTCTTTTAACTTGTCACATTCTTCCTTTGGTAACTGATCTTTGTATTCTTCCATCTTTGTCTCAGTTTCATGTAAAATACCTAAAATAAAATAAAAGTTAAGTATTAATCAGTATATTAAGAAACTTTATCTACAATCACTTCTGAACACATTCACCGTGAACACATTCACGGACACGCTTCACATGTAGCCACATCATCTTAAGGAGTAAGTGACTTCATATGCAGTCGTGTCCGTGAATGTGTTAATAAAAGATGCTTTTTTGCTTGTCAATGACACGAGGAGTTGATGTTTATGGCTGTAGCGCAATAGAATCTAAAAAGCGTGCATCATCAATAGTGACCACTTTCAAACATAGCCTGATCAGGGAACACAAAATTTTACGAAAACCTCCAAAAAAATAAAGGAAGGATGAAAATTTGGGAATAGGTAGTTGAAATTGTCTATGATTATAAGAAAAAGTTTACAATCCTACATCCCCTCCATTTTACAAAAATTGAGAAATATGGGGTGAAATTTCGGGATTTAACAAATATACGTTCAAACTAAGATCGGAATTGGATAAAATGACTAATTTTAAGCAACTTTTGTTCTATAGAGTTTTTTCACTAAGTCAATACTTTTCGAGTTATTTGCGAGTGAATATGTTTATTTTTAACAAAAAAAACATGTTTTTGGACGGTTTTTCGCAGATAACTCAAAAAGTAAGTATTCTAGCGAAAAAAATATTCTTAGTAAAAATATCATCATCATCAATGGTGCTACAGCCCTATGAAAGAGCCTCGACCTTCCCAAGTCTATTACGCCAGTCAGTCCTATCCATTGCCAACCGTTGCCAGTTTGCTGCGCCTATTTTTCTCCCATCCTCATCTACACCATCTTTCCATCTCAGTTTTGGCCTACCCCTATTTCTACTTCCCACAGGTTGTGACATAAGGATTCTTCTAGGAGGGTTGTTATGCTGTGATCTTGCTAGATGTCCTGCATATCTTAGTCGTCCTATTCTTATAAGAGATACTACGTCTTTTCCACCAAATATATGTTTATATCTGTGGTATACCTCGTAGTTGTACCTCCTCCTCCAAATACCATTTTCACAGATGCCACCGAATATGCCTCTCAGGATCCTTCGTTCAAATATAAGCAGAAGGTTTTCATCTGCCTTGGAGATGGTCCATGTCTCCGATCCATATGTCAACACTGGTTGTATAAGGGTTTTGTATATGGTTATTTTTGTTTTTTGGCTTAAGTTTCTGCTTCTCATATGTCTACTCAGTCCAAAATAGCATTTGTTCGCTAGGATTATCCTTCGCTTGATTTCTTCTGTCATGACGTTTTCCTTGGTGATCAGGGAGCCTAAGTATGTGAATTTGTCCACCACTTCAAAGGTAGAGTTATCAACAGAGAATTGGTGACCGATGTTTATGGCTCTATTGTTGGGTGTTGATGCCACCATCTTAGTTTTCTCCTCGTTTACTGTCAGGCCCATATTTTTTGAGGCATTTGAGAAGGTGGTATACATTTCTTCTAGTTTGCGTGTTGTGCGGGCAACTAGGTCCACGTCATCGGCATATGCCAAAATTTGGGATGATTTATTAAAAATATGTCCTCTGTTGTCTATTCGGGCATCTCTGACCGCCTTTTCCAGAGCTATGTTGAAGAGGAAACACGCCAGCGCATCTCCCTGTCGCAGCCCAATATTCGTTTCAAACGCCTGTGATTGTTCGCCCTGTATTTCGACTTTGCAAACGACTTTACGCATTGTAGCCTTAACCAATCTTATCAGTTTGTCAGGGATGTGGAATTCATCCATGGCTTCATACAATTTATTTCTTAGGACACTATCATAGGCCGATTTAAAATCTACGAAAAGATGGTATGTGTTGATATTGAATTCATTGGTTTTTTCCAGTATTTGTCTTAGCACAAAGATCTGGTCTGTTGTTGATCGACCAGGCCTAAAACCACTTTGATATTCTCCAAGAAGCTCCCCTGAATATGCACTTAGGCGACCATATAAGATGCTCGAAAATATTTTGTAAGCTGTATTAAGGAGGGTTATTCCCCTATTGGGACCGTGCAAGTTCGGCAAAGCGACCCCTATTTCTACGCTCTATACTAAAATTCGCACTTTTAATTATATTAGCCAATTATATTAGTCCTGGTTACTGGATAATTGTCAAGGCCATAGTCCAAAAAAATAATAAGAAGAAAAAATAAGATTCAGGTTATGTTATGAAAACGTCAACAATTGTATGTAGTAAATAAAATTAGTTATTAAAATGCAGTACTGCAAGCAAAATAAAATTAATTAAATTTACCTTTATATAATAATTGCATATCATATCAATATTGTGGAGCAATATATAATTTTTCTGCTTCATTGACAGAAGGTATGAAATATACGTCAATTTGACAATTTCAATTGATAATATGAATTATTTAAGATAGTTGCAATATTTCTCCGCGACTCGCGCAGGGTAGTTTCTCGTTTCCCCTTCCAAGTACTTGCACACCGCGAATAGTTTCTACATTCCAATTGATCACCCTTTTTGTGTAGCGGGCAAACGATTCTAAGACACCACTCTTCCGGGATTTGTTCCTCATTCCAGGCTCTTAGCAAAGAATACATATCTCCCAAGAACCGACACAAACGGATTATCTATGAACTAAATTTTTATGCGCATGTGCCAGATCGGCCATTTCTCAATTTGTATGAATAGCAAATAATTTTGGTGACATTTGTCTTGTACAGGATCGGCGTTTGTTGTCACAGTTGTTTGTTTGGCTTGGCTTGGCGTTAGTATTTTGTTTTTGTATCCGTTTGTAGCTCATAATATTTTGTATAGACTTATTTTCTATATATATTTTCTTATATAGCCTACAACTATTAATTGTTATTTTCCAACATTTATACAATTTAATTCTTTTTGAAATATCTTGATTATGTGAATTAATTATTTTAAGCTTTTTCACGAACTATAAACTATCCTATAAAAAATTAATTTTGTATTTATTGGGATTTCACAAAGAATTTGAATCTAAAATATCATACAAATTCTCTAACCTTTCTTTGACCTCTACTGTACCAAATGCATCTGCAGGAAGAGCACAAAGTCATATTTTATATGTGTTCATTCCACAAGCCACGTGCTGTGTTTAAAAAGTTCAGAATCCAATACTCACAAAAACTTCCATAAAGTACTTTTATCAGCAAACCTAAATTAAATTTAATAAATTATGTTTCATTAAATTGTTTCTGTAGTTTGTATAAAACAATAACTTAGGTCAAATATATAAAACAATTTATGACTGACTACTTGAAATTCAGGATTTTCAGGAGTAACATTATATAATTTAGCTAATTCAAAAAGTTTGATCCAATATCACTTGAAATTGTTTCAACATTCAAGTTAATGCTTGATAATTGACAATACACTCTTCATAATAGGTTTACATTCTCTTGATTATACTTGCGTTCCAACAAAAAAAGCTAAAGGCTGCTTTCATATGGAATATAAGCTTCTGACCATAATGATCAAAACGTTTCCATATATATATATATATATATATATATATATATATATATATATATATATATATATATATATATATATATATATATATATATATATATATATATATATATATATTGATGCACGTTAAGTTGTGACTTCCGGTATACAGAAGAGGCTGTCCGACTTCCACCTTTTCTACTAGGAATTATTTTTTAAAAATTGTGTATTTGGTAAAAGGGGGGCTTATAAAATGGGTCTACCTATTGAGGGGAAAGGATTTACCAAAATAAATTTTGTATATATATACGTATATACCGAAGCGTACATCATACGTTATGGCTTCCATATATAGGGTAGTTCAAGGCGCGTTGTCACTTCCAGCGGTGTTGTCATATTTTGGAAGTCACAACGACTCGTCTGCTAGATTTACCTCCTATTTTGAGCGTAATGTGTGATCTTTTGAAACTTTTACTGTGAATACAGTTGTCTGTGTTTTAAAGTTGTCCATTTAAATTAAAATATTGATATTCTTTTGATTATACAGGTTTACAAAAAAATACATTTCGGACTATTTGACGAAACCATATGACTAGGGGGGTTTTTGGGGTCGCTGGTTACGAATCCGGGGTTCGCTAACCTCTATCACGTCAGGTAAAGGTTATTTCAAGGACAAATCAAGATAAATCGACAGTCGCTCTGAAAAAGTATATTAGGAGGGTTTTGGGGTCGCTTATAACGAATCCCGGATCTGCTGACTCTATCACGTGTAGCTGAAGGTCATTTCGAGGTCAAATCAAGATAAATCAACACAGTCGCTGTGAAAAAGTATATTAGGGTGTTTTTGGGGTCCCTGATCACAAAACTGGGGCCCGTTGAGCTCAACCACGTCAGGTAAAGGCCATTTCAAGGTCAAATCCATTTTGTTAACTCCTCCTGATTTGAACTTGAAATGACCTTTACATGACGTAGTAGAGCTCAACGGACCGCAGTTTTCATGATCAGCGACCCCAAAACTCCCTATACTTTCAGAGCAATTGTGTCAATTTGTTGATTTGACCTTAAAATGACGTTGAACTAGACGAGATAGAGGTCAGCGGACTCCGGATTCATCTTCAGCGACCCCAAGAACCCCCTAATATACTTTTTCAGAGCGACTGTCGATTTATCTTGATTTGACCTTGAAATGACCTTTACCTGACGCGATAGAGGTGAGCAGACCCCGGATTTGTGATCAGCCACTCCAAAAACCCCCTTGTCATATGGTTTCGTCAAATTGTCCGAAATTTAGTTTTTTTTGTAAACCTGTGTTATTTATGATAATATGATTGATATTTATTTTAACAAAAATACTAATATATTATTATTGCTGTAAAATGGATTTATTGGAATTAATTAAAAAAGTGTTAATAGTAAGTCATTTATTTATGAAAATTATATCAAAAATGTTAATAAATAAATTTGAACTTATAGAAAATTTTAATATTTTAGATTTTATTACAGGCACCGTCCTTTTAATTTTTGATGTACCAATAATATATGTAATAAAAAATTAAATGGCTAAACCCTCCAGGTGGGGATTACCCGCTAAAAAGCTATCTAGATCCATCTTTTTCGAGCAGATTTTTCCCAATCTGCTACTCGATACTATTGACTATGCTTCTCCATTTCTTTCTATCCTCTTTTGTTTTTCTGCTAGTCTCTAATTCCTGCCCTATATAAATCTTCCTTTAATTCCTGTAACCATTTATTCTAGTTCCTCCGCGTCTCCTTCTAACTCCGGGTCTCCATTGTAAAATTGAGTTTATAGTTGTTGCGCTACCTGCTCTCCATATATGCCCCAACAATCCAACTCTGTGCCCAAATCTGAAAATCTGGAATAATATCTACCCGGGTCGAAACATTTTTTTTTAATATATGAAAATAGTTATTTATGAAACGGAGTGAGTGCTATACATCGCGTAAGTTCGCAAAAAGTACTTCACGCACAATTTCATACAATATTTTATCTACGATAAACAAATAAAAATACTGTAACTCTTCGTCACTGGAATTCATTTCTATTCTACAATTCTTAGAACTGTGACATATAAAAATTCTAATTTCTTTCAAACCACAAAACTGTCAAATTTTTTTTTTTGTAATTTATTGCTCATTATGTCATCACCTCTCTTGTGCTCTGCACAAGAGATCTAAGGTTAGAGCTAAGAATAAGCTTGGCTAGGTGCTACGTTTTCTCGACTCTGTTTTACGGAATGGAAGCTTGGACCTTGAATGCGGCATCAATGAAAAAACTGGAATCATTCGAGATGTGGGTATATAGAAGAATTCTAAAAATATCATGGACAGAACACGTCACAAACAAAGAGGTTCTGAGAAAGGTGAATAAAGAAATGGAAGTCTTAAATACAATTAAAACCAGAAAATTGGAATATCTCGGACATATTACACGTGGAGAGAGATACAACTTGCTCCAACTCATTATGCAGGGAAAGATTCAAGGAAAAAGAAGCATAGGGAGACGCAGAATATCGTGGTTGCGCAACCTGAGAGAATGGTACGGATGTACATCAAACGAACTTTTCAGAGCAGCCGTCTCCAAGGTCCGAATAGCTATGATGATTGCCGACCTCCTTCGCGGAGATGGCACTTGAAGAAAAAGAAGATGTCATCACCATAAAACGCGAAAGTTAAGAAAGAATATTTAATTATATGAAAGTGTGTCAAAAACAGTGAGAAAAAGTAAATCCCATTTAAAATACATTGTTACTTCATGCTTACTTTAAAGCACTGCTATCTATAATGACAGTTTTCACAAACTAAAAATTTATATATTATAATATGACATAGAGTAGATAAAAGTCATTTATTAATTATTAATTGATTATAGTCAGAAGAAAATTAGATCATGCACCCCTTGTTTTTTATAATTGTTAACATACTAAATTACATATCCAATAATTATTGTTATCCATTAAATATATCGATGCAGATCGGCCTTATATCGGATCCTCTTCTATTAGTCCGTTCGCTGACGGTAAAATATTGCAAAACCCATAAATTTTAAAAAACCACTTAAGATTGACATGAAATTTGGCATACACATACATAGGTAACATATCAAAGAAGAAAATTGTTATTGTGCCGATGTTTTCTTTTGCCAAGCAGACATTCCGTTAACATTTTTAGTCACAACATAAAAGCAATGTTAAAGTATTATTAGAGCAACGCGTTATGGTATCACATTTCTTTTAATGACCGACACACAAAATATTTTAATGACGGATCCCACACTAGAACCAGATTTTTATTACCTACTGCTGATAAGGTAAAGTTATCAAATATCACTCGTTGTCATCTCTGTGTTAATTTGAAATAATAAAATATAAATATTGTAGTTTTGTATTCTAAAATATTTGGAAAAAATATCTATGTATTTTTTTTTCATTTAGGTACACATCATTTTAAGGGATTGTCCGGAAGAGTACAGGCTCAGTATATCGGCAAATGAATTTTGTTTTAAATACCGTCCGTATAGAGGAGGTGCTCGTTGTGGATAGGCGCAAAATCTTAGTCCAGTGCTAATTAAATGCATTAATTTTTTTCGAATTCTGAGAAAACTAATAAGTATTTTTGAAAAATTTAAACGCAGAATGGAAGCTTACATTATTACCGAGGGCAGAAAGTCCCTGAAAACTTATATAATGTTTATTTTAATAACTTATATACCTAATATATGTTTATTTTAATAAAGATAATGGGATGAAAAAACAAGAGAAAAGTTAGTGTGATTTTTAATTTCGAATATTTCATTCAAAAGAAACTTTTTTTATTCTAAGGGACTTTCGGTCCCCCGTAATAATGTTATCTTTCATTCTGGGTGTATGTTTTAAAAAATATTTATTAGTTTTCTCAGGATTCGAAAAAAATAAATGTATTTAAATAGCATTGGACAGAGATTTTGCGCCTACCCCCTTAAGAGAGAGTTTACTGTATTTTATATTATTACTAGAATTTATTACTTTAAACTCAATCGCTCTTGATTCATTTTATCGTGTATTTAATTCCATTCAATTGTAATTGTACATTCAATTTTTTTGTAATTTTTACACGTTTTATTACTTTCGAAATAACAATAACTATAAAATCGATTTTTCAGCCTACTTGGGTCAAAAAAATACACAATTTTCGGAAATTTCGTTAAATGAGAACATTTACCTACATTTCTTGTATTTAAGCTTTTAATAAGGTTTTTAAAAATAATTTAGATTATTTAATAGATACATTCACCGGCACGAAAAACGGGCACCCCAAAAAATGGGTCATTTTTGATGGCTCGTATCTCCTAAACCTATTCTCCGATTTAAGTATTTCTTTAATATGTTATAGCCTTATTCTTTAACTATATCGCTGTAATAATATTGTTTCTAGACAGGTAAATTATCATTGTATACTGGGCGTACCAATCAAACTGGTTTTTTTTTTTCAATTTTCACAACACTCTGTGGAATATTCTAGCCTTTATACAATATTGAAATTAAAACCCAACTATAGTCCCAGGTTTTCTTAATGTTCTGTTTGTTATTCATTCGCTTATGTTGGATAATAAAAAAGTTAGGGACTTTAACAATTAAACATGTTCTTTATCAATACATGGTGTTTCTAAATAAGTGCGACAAACTTTAAGGGGTAATTCTGCATGAAAAAATAATGATCGTTTACTTGATAAAGCTATGTCCGCAAATGCTTGCAAATATAAAATTATTTTGCCAAACGATCATTATTTTTTCATGCAGAAATTACCCCTTAAAATTTGTCGCACTTATATTTAGAAACACCTGTATCGATAAAGAACATGGCTAGTTGTTAAAGTCCTTAACTTTTTTATTATCCAACGTAAGCGAATGAATAAAAAAACAGAATGTTAATAAAACCTGGAGCTATAGTTAGGCTTTAATTTAAATATTTTATAAAGGCTAGAATATTTCACAGGGTGTTGTGAAAATTGAGAAAAAACCCAGTTTGATTGGTACACCCGGTATACAATGAAAATTTACCTATCTATCAACAATGTTATCATAGCTATATTGTTAAATAATAAGGCTATAACATATTAAAAACATTACTTAAATCGGACCAAAGGTTTGGGAGATACGAGACATCAAAAATTACCTATTTTTTTAGGGTGCCCGTTTTTCGTGCCGGTGAATTAGAAGTTCATTGTAAAAAAGGAAGTAAACAAAAACACGAGAAAAATGAATTTATATAAGTAAATAGGTAAGTAAATATTATAGATTGAAATAAGTACAGAAAATATATAATTATAGAGATATATAATCACTTATTGTACCTTCATTTAAGGCTAACTTTAAAAGTAAAGCAGATCTGCTATTATTCATGTTTAAAAACAAAAGGCACACAAAACACTAAGTACGATTAGGACCGCGAATCTACAACAGATAAATGTCTGGAAACCGTTACACAGGGTTGCCAAAAAACGGAAGTCACACCGAGCGGTGTGGTATACGGAAGACGCTACGCGTTGTGTACATAACCTGTATAGTAGAACGGGAGCGACACTAGCGCTGGTGATATACCGTCGAACTAAAATCTGATCTTATGAGTATGTTAGATACGATATGACTTCCAGCGAAATTTTTAATATAAGCCTTCTGATACCATCTAGTAGCCAAATTCGTAAAAATATAGGCAAAACGTTGTGACTTCCGAAATCGGAAGTCATAACGGTATATATGAAGTAACAGCGTATTACGAGAATCTACTTTGGAAGTCACATGGATACATGTATCAATATATATATATATATATATATATATATATATATATATATATATATATATATATATATATATTAATTAATATATTAATTAAAAAAATTACTTTTTCTCTTTTCTCGATTGCTTATTAGTTTTTATTGTATACTATATATATATTTTTTCAGTTATTATATCTTTATATTTATAGAAATAAAATAGTACAATACTTATTGGTTTTTTATTTATTTACCCCGATATTCGACTTTAAAGAATGTACTGGCTGGTTTTGGCTGGAATGTACGGAATGTTTTGGCTGGTTTCCAAGACAATAAAAATTGAAAATATTGACATTCGATTTTAACATACAGTTTCTTGTTGTTGATCACGAACATTTGTCATCCAAAAAGAATTGGATTCCGTGACGGTTACAACGGCTGTTATTTTTCTATTATTTTACGAAATAACGAATATAATGAATTAGGAAATACCTCGACAAACAAGTAATTGGTCCTAGGTTTTCACCCAAAGTAATCGAAAGTAGAACTGGAAGTCGATATTGGAACTCTTCGTGTAACTTTGCGTCGATTGATCTACGATTTTACTAATTTTGTCATCTTGTTTTACATTCATATCATATTTTGAGTGACTTTAAAGCAGTACCTACGGTTGTAACTCTGAAACCGAAGTCCGATGTCAAATTTCTCATCTTTAATACCATCCATGGGTTATAAGCTTTCATTCGACATCTCATTTGTCGTTCTATCTGTATTAGTAACTGAGGAGTTGTATTCGCGGTCGGACGGACAGACAGTCATGAAACCAGAAGTATATATTTATTCTCGTCTTGCGGATGCGCGTCCAATAATATATCACTTGTGCTATTGCGGTGACTAAAAGAGTACTTCCGGTCGCATTTCTAAAACCGGAAGTCCTAGGTCAAATTTCCCACCTTTAGTACCATCCATGTATTATGAGCTTTCATTCGACACCTCATTTGTGATTCTACCTGGTATAGTGACGGAGGAGTTACATTTCCGGTCGGACGGACAGACAGTCTAGGTCAAATGTCTCACCTTGAGTACCATCCATGGATTATAAGCTTTCATTTGACACCTCATTTGTCATTCTACCTGGTATAGTGACTGAAGAAGTTATATTCGCGGTCGGACGGACAGACAGCCTATTAGGTCACACCAAGTCGTTCAAATTCTCACCAACTTGTTCACACTTTTTCAAAATTGGTGAAAGCAACAAATTATATTTTGTATCGTTGTATCAATATAAGCCAAAAAGAATAATTAGTGAATGTCACGCCACTATAATATATTTTATTATTGGTCTTTCAATGCTAAAATCAGGATAAAAAAGGTATTTTATCCATGGTTTTAATCAATATAATTCTCACCATTACTTTGTGATGTATTTGCAACCTTTTGTAAATCAAAAATAATTCCACCATATTAAGAATGTCAACAAAAGCCGGCCCTGCATGCAACCTTTCTCTCAGTGCAACTAAAATTTTATTGATACACGCCACACGCCAGAAATGTGCGAGACTTTTCTCAGTGTACTTGCGTGTACACTTGCCAACTCGATACTAAAATTAAGTACATGCTAACAACAAAAGAATCGCCGTCCGTGTCGGTTCTTGTGAGAGATATGTATTCTTTGCTCTTAGTATTATTTTATATATTTGATTAGTCAGGGTAGCACCTCCATATTTAATAAGTTCCGCGGATATACTATCACTTCCTGGAGATTTATTATTTCTTAGGTGTTTTATTACATCCCGTACTTCTTGAATTGATGGAGGCTCTAATGGTGTATTGTTGGTTGCTCTTGGGTTCGGTTGATTTGGATCTTCTACTTCGATGGTAAGTAGTTCTTTATAGTGTTCCACCCACCTTTTCAATATTTCTTCTTTTGTATTGAGTATGTGCCCCTCCTTATCCTTACATAGTCTTAGCCTTGGTTTGAATTCCTTTCTTGCATTATTCAGAGTTTTACAGAATTTTCTTGTTTGATTTTCCTGTTTTAATGCCTCAAGTTCTTCTAGTATTCTATTTTCATAAGTTCTCTTTTTTCTTCTATGAATGCACTTCTCTTCTCTTCTAAGGTCTTTATATTTTTGTTGTTTTCTCGGGTTTTCCTGTGCTGCATCTGTTTATATGCATCGTTCTTTCTTCTTGTAATGTCCTCACACTCAGCATCGAACCAGTCATTGCGTGATGGTGGTTTCTCTGGCCCTAGAATATTATTTGCTGCGTCTTTAATATTATTTTTACACATTTCCCATTGTTCGCTGATTGTTAGATTCTCATTAATTATGCAGTTAGTTTCGATATAGTTTTGAAACCTTTCTACCGTTTGCGGATTTTTGAGGAGTTCAATATTAAGGCGCGTTGTTTTGGTACTTCTCTCCTTCTTCGCGTTTGAGATTCTAACTCGAATTCTTGTGCCAACTAGAAAGTGATCTGAATCAATATTGGCGCCTCGATAGGTCCGGACATCCATCAAGTTTGAGAAATGTCTAGCATCTATGAGCATATGATCAATTTGGTTGTTCGTTAATCCATCGGGCGAGGTCCAAGTTCCCATATGTATTTTTTTGTGTAGAAAACATGTGCTTCCTACGATCATGTTCTTTGCGGCTGCGAAGGTGACTGCTCGGTGTCCATTCGAATTGGTATTATTATAGAGACTATATTTACCGATGTGCGGTAGATATATATCTTCCCTTCCGATTTTTGCATTCAGATCACCGATTACTATTTTAATGTCACTTCTGGGACAACTGTCATATGCTCTTTCTAATTCATCATAGAATTCGTCTTTTTCTTCGTCTTCCTTGTCCTCTGTTGGGGCATGTACATTAATAAGACTTATATTAAAGAACTTGCCCCTGATCCTTAAGCAGCTCATTCGTGGATTAATCGGCTTAAAATCTATAACCAAATGCTTGACTTTATTATTGACTATAAAGGCTGTCCCAAATTCATGTCTAGTTCTATGGCAGCTATAGTACATGTTGTAGTTTGTTTTTTGGATTATGCCATGACATGTCCATCGTACTTCTTGTATTGCAGTAATATCGGCGTTATATTGTGCTAATATGTCGCATAGTTTGCGGATATTTCCAGGTTCGTTGAGTGTGCGAATGTTCCAGGTAAATATTTTAAGATCATTGTCCTTATTTCGTTGCATTGGTCGTCGTTGAGATTTCCGTCCGGCATCTTTAACTTTCGATTTCGTAACCATGGATTTTTCCTGGGTTGGGTAGTTAACCCAACGCCAAACCCCCTTTTCGGAGGGCCATTTCACCCGCTCTCGTCAGTTCCCGACCCAACTTTCCACCCGGGTTGGATACCGGATCTCCAGATTGGGTTGCTCGGTTAACAGGGGACACCAACGTGAAGGTTAGAGTCGGATTTGAGTAGAAGAGGCTAAGTGGAGTAAACTGGAATCAACTCCATGTTTTCGCATTCTACCCCTTTATCCCGCTATATTTTTGCTAAGAATATTTTTTTCGCTCAAATACTTACTTTTTGAGTTATCTCCGAAAAACCGTCCAAAAACATGTTTTTTTTTGTTAAAAATGAACATATTCACTTGCAAATAACTCGAAAAGTGTTGACTTAGGGAAAAAACTCTATAGAACGAAAGTTGCTTAGAATTAGTCATTTTATCCAATTCCAGACTTACTTTGAATGTATATGTTTCTCCTTCGAGAGGGGGTATTCCCCCCATTTTTGTAAAATGGAGGGGATGTAGAATTGTAAACTTTTTCTTATATAATAATAGACAATTTCAGCTACCTATTCCCAAAATTTCATCCTTCTTTTATTTTTTTGGGGTCAGATTTTTCTTTGATCGAGCTATCATGTAAACATTTGAATTGATAGATTTAAGTTTTTTCTAAATTCATGTAAGTTTTTAAAAGTTTTCAATAGAATTAAACGCTTTGCTTATTTTACTTGTTTATGTTATAGACCAAAAACAGTGACAGTGATATACTGAACATTTCTTAACATCGAAAGGTGTTATATAAGAAACAATATGTTCAGTTCATTATCTGTAATATTAAAAACATTACAGATATTCAATATCCTGGTTGATTTATTTGTGATCATTCAAAACAAGTGATTTGGAACAAGCTTAAAAAATCAGAAACCTTTTTAAATACAGAGATCTGCATGGTGAATATTCAAACGATTCACAAACAAATAAGTATTTAAAATTCTCTCATCTAAATTTTCTCGGTTCCTGTTTGATTTATAAATTTTGAAAATCTCAGGAGGTGTAACCAAAGAAAGTTCTACCTGTTGTCAATCTGGTGGTATGGGAACGATATTTATTGTCGTTTTCTGTGCTACTTCGATTGACAACTTACTTTATTTTTCGGTAGATGGCTTTAGTTCATCCGTGACATGTCTTTCTTTGCAATTCCGAAAGGCCCAAAGTATGATACCTGGAGAAATCGGAGAGAAGGGGATATGGGACTACTGATGAGCGGGAAAAGACCTCCGAAAGCGGTATAGACTCTTCCTGCACTCTCCGATTTAACCAGAGTATTATGCAGCTGCTGCATTTTCGTGTTGCAAAGAAATTGAAAATGTCTATACATTTTTAAATAAGTTTTTGTTCTTAATAAATAAATAACTATTTTAACATTATGGTTTCTATTACTATTATTCACTACATTGAAATTATTATTTTTTTTATTTAGCTAATGCCTCGACAACTAACGGTCATCGGCATGGTAGGCACGGTAAATTTTTACAGTTAGGTACCTAGTGTCATGTGTAGTGTGTGTGTTGAGTAAGTGTCTTGTTACTTTGCAAATTCGACGTCATTGTCTTTGCAAAGAGACGCTAATTGTATCCGAACGTCTGCGGTCCCTCTGGTGAGTACCGATCCCACAAGGACAGAAACCATTTTCATTTATTAATTTATATATAATAAACGAAAAATTTTTGACCCTGGTGAGATTCGAACTCACGACCTTTCGGATTTTTCGATCCAAAGGTAGGCGATTTAAAATTATTTAAAATCGATTATTTAAAAGTGGATAAAAAGTAGAAAAATTATTTAGCAAATTTTTTTTGAAATTGTAATGGGATGTGCGAGTCATAATATGAATTTATATTTATTAAATACTTCATTACCTTCAGCTTGATTTACTGCTTCAACTCTATCTCTCTTGACCTTATCCTGTTGTGCGTATTGTTCAGCATTTTTAACCATATTTTCGATTTCATCTTTACTCAAACCACCAGAAGATTGGATTACAATTTGTTGTTCTTTTCCAGTTCCCTTGTCTCTGGCTGATACATGTACAATACCGTTAGCGTCGATGTCGAAAGTTACTTCAATTTGTGGTACACCACGAGGTGCTGGGGGAATACCGATGAGGGAGAACTGACCAAGAATCTTGTTGTCTGATGCCATTTCACGTTCGCCTTGGTGGACTTTAATTTCTACTTGAGTTTGACCATCAGCTGCTGTTGAGAATACTTGACTTTTCTTGGTCGGGATTGTAGTATTTCTGTAAAAAAAAAATAAAATAAATTAAAAAAAAATGATCAGCTAGATCAGGCGGTAGAATGTATGACTATCACACAGAAGACAGGGAATCGATTTAAACAAACAAACTTATAAATACAGGGTGTTAGTAAATAATTGAATTTTAACAGTGTAAATAAATATGAAAAACTTTAAGGGGCAATTCTACATAAAAAAATAATGACAGTTTGCTCTATAAACGTATGTTCGCAAAATGCTTCGTTTTCAAGATACGGGGTGTTGAATTTTTTTTTCAAACTGCGAATTTTTTTATTGCTCTAAGACCTTTTAGGCTATGAAAATTAAATTTGGTGGGTTTCAAGAGGTAGTTATTGCGCATTTTTTGGCAAACAAATATCAATTTTATATTCATCATTGGCGCGCCTACGGGTAATGGTCTGAATTTTTTTAAAGAAAAAAATAGTACGCCACTGAGATATTTCAAATTAAAAATTATTTTTGTATTCCACGTTTAATTTATGATAAAGAACCTTTCTTGTCTTTTTTTGATATGGTGCACCGTTTTTATGCAAAAAAAAATAAAACATCTTCATGCATATTTTTCATTTCGTAATACATTATCAAGAACTCTCCAATATAATAATGCCAAACTAGAACAATAACAGAAAATATTTCTAAAAAGATTTTAACTATGTGCAAGGCTACAACAATTGTTCAAAATTACCTCCTTTAAAGGTGACAAGAGTAATTTTATATTCACCATTGGCGCGCGTACGGGTAATGGCCCGAATTTTTTAAAGAAAAAATAGTACGCCACTGAGATATGTCAAATTAAAAATCATTTTCGAATTCCTCGTTCAATTTACGACAAAAAATCGTTTTTGTCTTTTTTCATGAGGCGCCGTTTTTATGCAAAAAATAAAATATCTTAACGTTTACAAAGTATTTGAAATAAGTTTGAAATAAGAAACAAGAATGATTTTTTGTCGTAAATTGAACGAGGAATTCAAAAATGATTTTTAATTTGACCTTTCTCAGTGGCGTACCTACTATTTTTTTTCTTTAAAAAATTCAGACCATTACCTGTACGGGCGACAATGGTGAATATAAAATTATTCTGTCACCTTTAAAGGAGGTAATTTTGAACATTTGTTGTAGCTTTGCTCCTAGTTAAAATATTTTTAGTAATATTTTCTGTTATTGTTCTACTTTGGTATTATTATATTGGAGGGTTCTTGATAATGTATTAAGAAATGAAAAATACGCTCGATGTTTTATTTTTTCGCATAAAAACGGTGCACCCAAGGAAAAAAATACAAGGTTCTTTTTCATAAATTAAACGTAGAATACAAAAATAATTTTTAATTTGAACTATTTAAGTGGCGTACCATTTTTTTCTTTAAAAAATTCAGATCATTACCCGTAGGCGCGCCAATGATGAATATAACATTGTTATTTGTTTGTCAAAAAATGCGCAATAACTACCTCTTGAAACCCACCAAATGTAATTTTCATATCTCAACCGGTCTTAGAGTAATAAAAAAATTGGCAGTTTGAAATAAAAATTTCAACACCCTGTATCTCGGAAACAAAGCATTTGCGGACATACATTTATAGAGCAAACTGCCATTATTTTTTCATGTAGAATTATCCCTTAAAGTTTTTCATACTTATTTACTAACAGGGCCGCCGCTACCATGTGTGCATCGCACACGGGCGGCCGATTATAGGGGCGGCCAAAAGCAGGCCACTGATGATATTTTTTTTAAACGAAAATAAATTCAAAAAATTAAATACATAGTAATGATTTAGATATTTCTATAAACTCGTAATATTTCAAACAATTTAAACAAAAATGCCAGAAAATGTTATTTATTATATGAACTGCCCTTTTGCAGTTGTAGTCATAAAGTAGTTCCAGGAATGCTTTTTAATTCAAAGTGACTGGCGGCTTTCGAACTTAAGGCTAAGGCCACACGGGCGATAATTTACGGCGCCGTAAGAGCAGTAAACCCATTGGTTGACAAACTCCTCCACCAATTGTAGATGAAATAGGAGTTAGTCAACCAATGCCTCGTCAGGTTTGCTGCTCTTGCGGCGCCGTAAATTATCGCCCGTGTGGCCTACGGGCCCATATGCGATTTTTTCAAATTCTGAACATTTTTATGATTTGTTAAGAGAGCAATAGGATACTTTCCGAGAATTTAGATAAGTGCTCGTTATAAGTTGCTCTTATTGAGTAATGTCTTTTTTTATTACTCGATGGTTTAAAAAAATCTTTTTTATTACTCGATGGTTGCTCTGTTATAATATTGTTCCTTTATGCTTATGTATGGTTAGTTTATTGATTGGTTATAGTTCAGTCAAGTTGAGAATTTGATGATTTTAGACACGCTTTTGATAAACGATTTTGTTTGTAATATAATATAGTATAGTAGTGTGCCCGTTTCTTTTGCACACTACTTTATTTCAAATAGGCCTGGATCCCGCGTACCAAAAAAAGTTGATTAATAGCAAGCTGAAAATTATTTGTTAATAGCTTAACGGTGTCTAGTCGGACAAACTTTGATGTATAGGAACACTGGAACAGGGGAAGTTTTAATTGTGGATCAGTTTAAAAATTTGGAACGTTAGATTAGGAAAACATCCCATGTATTTTGCCGGACAGAACATCCAATTGATTTGTTATCCTTTCATTAAACTCTCATGCAAAATTCAGACTGCTATTACTAGCCAACATGATTCCTGTCATTTGACATGTTCTTGGTGTTCCACTCATTAAAATGCCCAGTTGGTGATAACACCAGTCTGATTTTTGCATGAGAGTTTAATGAAATGGTAACAAATCAATAGGAAGTTATGTCCGACAAAATACATGGAAAGTTTTCGTAGTCTGACGTTCCAAATTTTTAACCTGTTCCACAATTAAAACTTCCCCTGTTTCAGTGTTCCCATACATCAAAATTCGTCAGACTAGACACCGTTAAGCTAGTAACAAATTTTCAGTTTGCTATTAATCTACTTTTTTTTGTTACGCGGGATCCAGGTCTAAAAGTAACGAAGTCGAGATCAGAGCAATTTTTATTCATATACGCGTTACGGTTACAATGTATCTACTTCACATTTCTTTAAATACTAGTACCTATGTTGAAACAACTAAAGTGTTAAAAAGGGGGCGGCAAATATTAAGTTGCACACGGGCGGCCAACACTTTAGCGGCGGCCTTGTTTACTAACACCCTGTAAATTATAGACAGAAATCTATAGATTTATAAAACATCTACAGGCCCCAGGTTTACGCAGCCTGAATAACATTAGTAAAAACTAGGGGTAATAATAGGCGGTTGAGGCGCAGCAAGGGCCCTGTTTTCTTCCTTGTAGACCACACCATGGATCAAATTATCATATACAACAAATTATGCTACTTCGTAGATAGCGACAACTACCAGGTTAAACAGTACATGAAATCTTTACCTTACCTATTAATGAGTCTGGTAAATACACCTCCAAGAGTTTCAATACCCAAAGATAAAGGAGTTACATCTAACAGAAGGACATCTGTTACATCACCAGCCAAAACACCACCTTGGACAGCAGCACCTACAGCTACAGCTTCATCTGGATTGACAGCTCTGCTGGGTTGTTTTCCAAAGATATCTTGAACTGTACTCTGTACTTTTGGCATCCTAGTCATACCACCAACTAATAGAACTTCACCTTAAAAATAAACGTTTTATTAATAAAAAAAGATGTTACAAAAAATTTACTTTACTTACCAATATCTGTTTTAGAAACCTCAGCATCCTTCAGGGCCTTTTGGCATGGCTGGATGGTTCTCTTAATTAGATCTCCAACTAGACTTTCAAATTTAGAACGAGACAATTTGAGATTCATATGTTTTGGACCAGATGCATCCATGGTCAAATAGGGAAGATTAATATCTGTTTGAAGAGCAGAAGATAATTCAATTTTTGCTTTTTCTGCAGCTTCTTTAAGACGTTGCATTGCCATTGGATCTTTAGTTATATCGATTCCTTGTTCTTTCTTGAATTCAGAAACAAGATGGTTGACCAGGACATTGTCAAAATCTTCACCTCCAAGGAAAGTGTCTCCATTGGTTGATTTTACTTCAAAAACTCCCTTTTGGATTTCCAAGATAGATATATCGAAGGTACCACCTCCCAAATCATAAACAGCAATACTAAAATGTAGAGAACATGGTTAGGTACTATATAGTTGAGTATTATAATTAATTATACTTACACTTTATCTTCTGTTTTGTCCATGCCATAAGCTAAAGCTGCAGCTGTGGGTTCATTTATGACTCTCAAAACATTAAGCCCAGAAATTTGTCCAGCATCTTTGGTAGCCTGACGTTGTGAGTCATTGAAGTAGGCAGGTACTGTGATTACAGCATTCTTTACTTTGGTGTTTAAGTAGGCTTCTGCAGTTTCCTTCATCTTAACCAAAACAAATGCTCCTATCTGACTAGGGGAATACATTTTTCCATCGCTTCCCTGAACCCAAGCATCACCATTAGATGCTTTAACTATTTTATATGATAAAGTTTTCCTAAAAGGCATAACATAGAATAAAAATTAAACTCAAAACAAAAAATAGATTGTAATGTACACCTGGTTCCAAAAAAAACTGATACGACTCTTGACGCGTATTTTGTAGAAAATTGAGCAGTGTATTTTGAAGGATAAATACTTAATATTTACATACTGTCAATGTCACTGCCAAATCTTAAAATTTGTCAGATAGCTTATTCTGTTCCACGGTTATTAGACTTTATTATTAATCTTTATTATTAACACTTTCTCCGCAACTGAGGGTATCTTATCAACTGTATTGTTTTTAAACAATAGATGATAAAATAAAAATATTGACAGTTCAAAAATGTGAACATTATTGCATTGTGTGTGGCCTAAGTTTGGGCTGAAAACTGAAATGTATTACATTTTTACAAAATTTTGGAATATGTTTAATTACGTAGACCAATTTTAACAGTTGTTTTCAATACAGATTTCAATCATCTACAAAAATAGTTTCTAATGTTTTTTGATGTCAAATAATTAGGGAAGCTGGAATTCAACAGTTAAGAATTTACATTGAGTCAATGCAAAATTGTGACGCATGTCAAAATTCTCAATGTATTTTAATTGTATTCATTTTTTTTCGAATCCTGAGAAAACTAATAAATATTTTTGAAAAATTTAAACTCAGAATGAAAGACTACATTATTACCGACGGCTGAAAGTCCTTGAAAACTTCTATAATATTTATTTTAATAAGTTACAGGGCTGAAAATAAAAAAAAGTGTGATATTAATTTCAAATATTTCATTCAATAGAAACTGCTTGTTTATTCTAATGGGCTTTCCGCCCTCGGTAATAATGTAATCTTTCATCCTGCGTTTAAATTTTTCTAAAATACTTATTAGTTTTTTCATGAATCAGTTGTTTGTTGTTTGTTTATTTTATTAATTGTCTGTCATAATCAATATAATGTCAGATCAATCAAATACACTGCTCAACATGATCAAATCTTGCTAAGAGTCGTATCAGTTTTTTTAGGAACCGGCTGTACATACTTGAATATCAAATAGGAGTAACATATCATAGGTGTGAATATGTAGTACTTTTAATAACCAGAACTTAATCTTGAGAAGGTGAATTTGACTAAAGAACAAAGGGTGAACAAAGAACATATGGATATACATCTACTACTAATGAATGATACTATAAAACAGAGAAGAAAGTGCTGTAATGATAGCCAAGCTTCAATAATGGAGATAGTATCTTAAGAACAAGATTCTACAAAGTTGTTTCATTATTCGTAAGCAAAAAAGTTACTTACATATCTTTTTTAACTTCCTCATCTTCAAATCTTCTACCAATCAAACGTTTAGTGGCATAAAATGTATTTGCAGAATTTGTTACAGCCTGTCTCTTAGCGGGCATACCAACTAGACGTTCATTATCTTTACTAAAGGCAACTACTGAAGGTGTTGTTCTGGAACCTTCTGCATTTTCGATAACTTTGGCTTGTTTACCTTCCATAACAGCAACACATGAGTTTGTAGTACCCAAATCAATACCAATAACTGCCCCTTTGATTCCTTCTGATCTAAAAAGTTAATAAATTAGTATTATCACACATATACCTTATTTATAGATATACTAAAATAAAATAAATAAAAATCTAAATAAAAGATACACTTACTTGTGTCGTAATTGAATGTCATATTTTGGGTTTAGAGCGTACAGGGAAGATCTCTGAAAAAAATATATCAAATAAATATTAAAGTAAGAATAAAAACACACTATACAAATTAATAAAAAAGAAAGAAAGAAAAATACAATACTTGGGCCATGTGTTGACGAGGGGAAAGACATGAACTAGAAGGTAACCTCATGGCTGAAAGATGATTTTTAATAAATAGTAATCTAATTCAGTGGCGGATCCAGAAATTTAAAGGGGGTCATGGACTTGAGGGTGATTTAATTACTTTTCTCTGATGCAAGGTCACTTAGTTTTACCACCCCCAGGATAAGTGGGTTTTCAATTATTTTTTGGATGAGCCTACTTAATTTTTTTTTGTTTGACAGCTCTCGGTTTTTTTAGGATTATTGAATTGATATTTATTTTCGTTTGGACCCCCCCTCTGGATCCGCCACTGATCTAATTTTGCTTAGGCTTAGATCAATCTTTGGCACTTTTATTTATCTCTATATTGTACGTAAATGTTCTCCAGCATCTCTTTGGAGATGAATAGGTAATAGACTATAGGACAAAAAATGTTTTCAGCTATCCATAACATTTAAATCCAATGACTACTAGTGCAGCAGATTTGTGCAAATATTATAAGAATTGTGCATTTAATTATAGAAGCATATAATTTGGACTACATATACTACACATATAGAGGTTCAAAATTAGCTATGAGGCCATCTCAGATTTTACCTTTTACACAAATGGCGGGCATTCAAAATGGCGACGATACATATGTGACTAATAGCACAATAACGAAAAGTTTTGACTTCTGAACAAAGTGACATTTGAACGAAAAAGAATGAAATTTGGTAGGTTTTAAGATACAGTTATTGCACATTTTTTGACATGCAATTAAGAATTTTATATTCACCATTGGCGTGCATGTAGGTAATATTACCTGTCATATTACCCGTATGCGTGCCAATGGAGAATATAAAATCCTTAATTGCATGTCAAAAAATGTGCAATAGCTGTATCTTAAAACCTACCAAATTTCATTTTCATATCTCAACCGGTTTTAGAGCAATAAATAAATCGTCAGTTTGTAAGAAAATAATTCAACATCCAGTATCTCGGAAACGAAGCATTGGCCGACATGTGTTTATAAAGCAAACGGCCATTATTCTTTTATGCAGATTTGCCCCTTAAAGTTTGTCGCACTTATTTAAAAACACCCTGTATTAATGAAGAACATGGCTAGTTGTTAAAGTACCTAACTTTTTTATTATCCAACATAAGCGAATGAATAAAAAAACAGAATGTTAAGAAAACCTGCGGCTATAGTTGGGTTTTAATTTCAATATTTTACAAATGCTAGAATATTACACAGGGTCTGGTGAACTTTGAGAATAAAACACAGTTTGATTGGTACACCCGGTATACAATGATTATTTACCTGTCTAGCAATAATTTTATTACAGGGACATTGTTAAAGAATAAGGCTATAAAATGTTAAAAAAATCACTTAAATCGGACAACAGATTTAGAAAATTCATGACATCAAAAATTACCCATTTTGTGGGGTGGCCATCTTTTGTGCCGCTCAGTGTATATACTAGACAGCATCAATTATTAATTTGTTGGAAAAAGTACCTAACATTTTGATAATTTCAGGAACTACTACAGGAAACTATTTATAGAAGAACAGGCCCACCAGCAATGGGGGTCTGGGAGGGTCCGCCGACCCCCCTGGATAATTATAGCTTAAGATAAAACAAATCCGACTCTTGTTTATAAACAAGGTTATTGACAATTTGGACAAGATCGAAGAAGATTACAGTTTTTATTTACCGATTAATCTTTTTTTGTATTATATGATTATTAAAATATAATTTTTTCTTACTCTTTTCAAAGCGACTAAAGATTTTGACCCTCCCTAAATTTTTTTCTGGCGGCTGTCCTGTAGAAGACCGACTTAGACATACATAAACTTATTTATTAAAGACAAAGTAATCCAAAAACCTTCTAGAGCTACAAAAATGACAATTTTGAAAATATTAAATGAGCCTCAAACTTCAGTGGGTTCATTGCCTTGTCCAATAAATAAAATTACAAATCCTTCATGTCAATTTAAGGGTGCTATGTTAATCATACAATTTTAAATAGTACACATTATTCATAAAGAATGAATTTATTTATGTGCGATATTTTAAACTATTGTCATTATATTCCAGTCTCCCTGCCAGAGGATGGAGATTGGACACCAATATAGCTACCCTGCCTATAGTAATTTGAATGAAGAAGACGTATTAAACTTGATATTTCCCAGCAAACAAATATAAATTTACCAAACTAAATTGAGGAGTTTTTATAAACAATAAAATTCTATCTATCTATCTATCTATCTATCTAGGAGCAATTAAAATAATCAGAATGATGTAAAAATTGTGAAATTCTAGAACAATTAACCTCACTTTTTTGACAATAAGGTGATACAAATTTTTTCATAATTCTAATAAAAATTTTGTTATAAAAAGAATAGTAATAATTGTGCCCCTTGGAAATCATTATGTAACATCACTGTGGCACTTTATAAATTCTATATTATAAAAGTAAAATACTTGTCAAAATTTCGACTTACATTATTTGAAAAATGGTTAAAATTTCTGTTTCCAGCTTTTTCGAAAGTGATTTTCGAGCAATCGAGGGCTTTTCTGCTAAGGGCGCGAGCGGCAGACAACATTTTTCTTTTTTTTTCTTTAAAATCTAAAACCAACACTTTGATCTTCACGTGCAAAAGCACAAAATGGTTGATTGGAAATGAAAAATGAACCGGCTGTCATATGTCATACCAAAGCTAACAGCGGTGCCACGTAACTATTTAGAAGTATTAACATTAGAAAATGTTTTAACTTTTGAGTCTAAATGCAAAACTCACATTCTCCACTTTTTCAAATTAGTATGACTTTTTAATTGAGTCCAGCTGTACACGTTGAACTACATAATTTGTAATATAGGATGATAACCAAAACTGACAATATCCCAAATAAAATCAAGTAGGTACATACCTACAAAAACACGGGCCATTTTCAAAACTCGCATTCTCCTCCCTGCCGTCCAATCAGAGGCACGCATTTCGGTGACATGACCCATACAACATTGTGTGGTTGGATATTATACAAGATGTACAGTCGTACAATAGTGAGTTGCTTTTTTATTTAGCTTAATGCCTCTAGGGCTTTTCATCGATTGTCATTTGTTTAGAGCTTCTGTCATGTGTCGTCTAATATTAATATATCTACGTCATGCGCTATTGGTATTATATTGGTTTATATCAATGATACAAACCAAAGACGTATGACGTCGATATCTTAATATTATACACGACACATGACAGTAGCTCGAAACAAATGACTGTTGTTGAAAAGCCCCATGGCCATTCGCATGGTACAGTTGATTTTGCAATCAGATATCCAGTTTAGTGTGTAGTGCCTGTGAAGAGTAAATGCCTTGTTACTTAGTAAAGTCGGCTTCATTGTCTTTACAAAGAGACCCTTATTGTATCCAAACTTCTACGGTCCCTCCGGTGAGTATCTACTACTAAGTAGGCTCTCTCACCACTGAGCCACATCTTCATCATCATCATCATCATCATCCAGCCTTCTGCATCCAAAGTTGAACATAGGCCTCCCCTCCCCTAATTTCTTCCAGTTCTGTCGGTGTTGGAATCCCTGCAACCCCTGCAAGCAATTCCCAGCAACCCTTTTGACGTCTTCTGTCTATACCTTCACTTCTTCTGTCTACTCGTGGTCTCCACACTGTAATTTTTTGGGTCCACCTCCCGTCCTTCATTGTGGCTACATTACATGGCCCTCCCAATTACACTTCAGCCATGCTATTCACTCTATCGATAGCTTAGTGTGAAAACCTCGTATCTCATTTCACAGTAAAATTTTACAGGAGAGACTTTAAACTTAATTTCTGCATACTATAACTTAAAACAAAAAACTGTCTTGACAAATTTTTTATTCTGAGTACGTTTAGATCATTACACATACATTTTTCATATATATGTTAGAGTATGCAGAAATTCAGTTTAAAGTCACTCATGTAAAATTTTCTGTAAAATGAGATACGAGGTTTTTACACTAAGCCATCGCGATGACATATATGTGACGCCTGCCCTTCTTTTGATTTCCTCGTTTCTAACCCCTAACCCTGTTACTAAGCCACAAAGGGGGCAGGGGGTAATTTATAATTAATTTATATCTTAATGTACCTAATTTTATATTTTTTTAAATCAGCTTTTTATCAAAAAATTAAATTTAACTCAGATAACATTTCAAACAAAGAGAAATCAAGAAAAACGAAAATACTCATACGACAATAAACAAAACTCACATTCTTTAACATTTAATGTGGAATTTCTGCATTATTAGGCCAATTAATAATTTTATAAGCCATCAAAAATTAAATGCCACATAAAACGTTAAAACTATGTTTTCCTTTATTTTATAATGCCGAAATATCAGTATTGCTTATGTTACACTATTTACAAAAAATCAATAACAAATGAAAAATAGTTTTTTTAGTTCCTGAAACTGAAAAGTGGAGAATGTGAGTTTTGCAGACTTTCAATTAGATCACCCCTGAAATTAAAGAAATTTTATTACAATTATTATACCATTTTTTCACGAACTAAGATTCATTTTCTTTTTCTATTTTCTTGAAAGGTCTGTTCCATCTTCGGATGGGGTTTTATTTGATGCTTAGTTAAACCCTTTACCTATATTTTTTCTTGCATTTTAAATACTTCTTCAATTATTGTTCTAATTTTCAATTGTTCTAGTTCTTCTGTTTTTACTAGTCCGTGCTCTGCAACATAGGCGTAACCAGGATGATCCTAAGGGGGGTTACAACTACCTGAAGGGGGGTTACAACTACTGGAAGGTCTCTGAGAGCTATGGTGTTAAGCGTATAGAGCTCAAAGTACATCCCAATGGGGGGGTTACAACCCCCAAAACCCCCTGGTTACGCCTATATGCTCTGCAATTATACTTTTATGGCTGTCCGAGTTCTTTTTTCATGTTCCATGTCAGGCCATGTGCGTGCCTAAGATCTCTACTATGCTGTTTTTACATAGTGTGTTTATTCCGAAAATTAATAGTATCTGAATATAATGTACCTATTATAGGCCTGGATCCCGCGTACCAAAAAAAGTTGATTAATAGCAAGTTGAAAATTTGTTAATAGCTTAACGGTGTCTAGTCGGACAAACTTTGATGTATGGAAACACTGGAACAGGGGAAGTTTTAATTGTGGAACGTGATTTTAATTGTGGAACGTGTCATCCTGACAAGTTAATGATTGTGAAAACTAGTAAATTGTTTTTAAGTTTATTCAATAGCAAACTTTATATACAATATGAAAAAAATTTTGTCAGACAAATATATTGGGCGTTTTAATAAGTCCGACACGTAGGATATTTCAAATGACAGGAATTATGTTGGTGATAAATAGCAGTCTGATTTTTGCATGAGGGTTTAATGAAAGAATAATAAATCAATTGGAAGTTCTGTCCGACCAAATACATGGAACGTTTTCGTAGTCTGACGTTCGAAACCTGTAACCTGTTCCACAATTATTAAAACTTCCCCTGTTCCAGTGTTCCCCTTCATCAAAGTTTGTCCGACTAGACACCGTTAAGCTATTAGCAAATTTTCAGCTTGCTATTACATACTCAACTTTTTTTTGGTACGCGGGATCCAGGCCTATTAACATTATTTAAGTTTAAGGTTGACAGGTTTAAGGTCTACAGGCGCTTGTTGTGAAACTATCTTTGAATATTTTTCAAAATTCAATATTTTAGACGTTTTCTTATGTGTCTAATCTATTCTCATCTATCATAGTATTCATTAATTTCAGTGGCTGATCTAGTAAATTTGCCATGTGGGGAACTTGTCTCGGGGAGGGCAACTTCCAATGAAACACCAACCAAAAGACATAAAAAAGATAAACTCAAACTACATAAAAAATAACTTATATGCATTAAGTTCCCTCAATTTTCCTATCTAGGGGGCTTATTGGGTTGAATTTGTCTGTGCAGCATTCAAGTTCATGTGTTTATATTTCAAAAATTGTTTTATTTAAATTCCCCCGTAAATCCGCCACTGGTTCGTTTAATATAACTGGCCATGGCCATGGCTGCAGTCGCATATTTCTACATTTGTGGGCGGTTCGAAGTTATAACAAGAAAAGTTGTGTCAATAATCTGCATATCTCAAGTTCCAAGTTGCATATATTGCAGATTGCACAAATATTGAACAAAGTGGGACTCTTTGAACAAAGTGGGACAAAGAATATTTCTAGGGGCTTCTAACAGGAAGGCAAATACAAACACACAGCCCATGTATTAGCGAATTTGGAGATAATAGAAGATCAGAACCAGACTAATGAATTAACATACCTACCTACACAATTTACAATTTACCCACCTGTACAACTTTACCTTCCTTATTTTTGTATACTTCACTTGGCTTATTAAATTTGTCAGTATGTATGAGAAATCTTGTAACCTGTCAAAGCAAAGGTAATATAGCTCAGTGGTAGAGCGTGTGACCGGAAATCGAGAGGTCCTGGGTTCAAATCCCGGACGATTCATATCCTTTTTTTTAATAAAAATTTTTAAAAAGTGGTGGGTAAAAAAGTTGGTTTAATAATTAAATAAAATACAAATAACCTGTTAATTATATTTATTTCCTTGAAATTATAATATAATAGAAGTATAACTTCTTACGTACGTACAAAGTACACACACATTCTTTTTTTTTGTGGCTCAGTGCTGTTTCACCCTTACGCATAGTAAAGCTGCTACAGATACTAGTCCTCCCTTTCCGTGCCTATACCCCCACTCAGTTTCATGTTAGTTTCTCAATACAATGTGCTAGAAAGAGATAGGTACCGCAAACTTGTCCAAGAGATCTTGTCGTCAGGAAGCGCGGAGGGTAGGCTCAGTCTTTGATAATATAGATATATGATCCTTACTCTGTTGTTTACATGGGTCATATACAGGTGATTGAGTCACTACACTACATATACATAGAGCCTCTATGATAGAGGCTCTATGTATATGTAGTGACTACAGCAAATCATAAAAGAATACCGGGCCGGATTCAGACCCAAACGGTGTACTATTGACCAGCTATTCAACGTAAAACAAATATTAGCTAAAGAATTTGGTATACTTACCAATAAAATTAGTAAAAATTTTTATGGTACCGTTATTTACACAACAGTGAAATAGTTATTTTCCTAACAAGTGCAGAAAGTCATACTTTTCCGCACGCGACTGCAGTTTGCCGAACGACGCGAAGCGGGAGTTCGGCAATAGTCCAGAAAGCCACTGCGCATTCGCTAGGAAAAATATTCTAATTAGGATTTTTTGCACAATCTTACTCAAAAAGGACTCCTTTTAACAAATTTGCATGTTGCCAGGACCAAAAGGTGGTCAAAAATTTTTTAAACGTTTTTTTTTTGTTTTTTTCCTAAAATTAATTTTTTTGCATGGATAAAAGTTTTTTTAGGTTTTTTGGATCATTGCCAACAGAAAAGGTCTTTAGTGACTTTTCCCTAAACATGATAGTTTTTGACATATAAGCGATTAAAATTGAAAAATTGCGAAATCGGCCATTTTTAACCCTCAAAAACTATATGAAAAACTAAAAATTTGAATGTTGCCAAGGTAGGTAGATATTCTTTAAACATCGATTGATGAAATCCCGAAGGGTTTTTTGCAATACAATATTCAAAACTCTTTTGTTTTTTAATTGCTAATCAAGCGTGCGCGACACTATTTTCCACCGACAGTATGGTGCAAATGAAAGGAATAAATTCGTTATTTCGTAAACCGGCGACTTTAAGGAAAAATCCCGAAACAGGTCGATTTTTATTTTTAAGTTATGATATTGTGGTATATATGGTATACTAGTGACGTCATCCATCTGGACGTGATGACGTAATCGATGAATTTTTTAATGAGAATAGGGGTCGTGTGCTAGCTCATTTGAAAGGTTCTTCAATTCTCTATTCAGTAATATAAAAATTTACATAATTATTTATACAGGATGTCCAAACAATTTTTATTAAATTAAATTATTTGACAAAAAAAGAGGTAGAAAGACACCCAATATAAATAATTATGTAAATGTTTACATTACTGAATAGAGAATTAAAGAACCTCTCAAATGAGCTACCACACGACCCCTATTCTTATTTAAAAAAATCATCGATTACGTCATCACGCCCAGACGGATGACGTCACTAGTATACCATATATGCCACAATATCATAAGTTAAAAATAAAAATCGACCTGTTTCGGCATTTTTCCTTAAAGTCGCCGGTTTACGAAATAACGAATTTATTCGTTTCATTTGCACCATACTGTTGGTGGAAAATAGTGTCGCGCACGCTTGATTAGCAATTAAAAAACAAAGGAGTTTTGAATATTTTATTGCAAAAAACTCTTCGGGATTTCATCAATCGATGTTTAAAGAATATCTACCTACCTTGGCAACATTCAAATTTTCAGTTTTTCACATAGTTTTTGAGGGTTAAAAATGGCCGATTTCGCAATTTTTCAATTTTTAATCGCTTATATGTCAAAAACTATCATTTTTAGGGAAAAGTCACTAAAGACCTTTTCTGTTTGGAATGATCCAAAAAACCTAAAAAAACTTTTTTCCATGCAAAAAAAAAATAATTTTAGAAAAAAAACAAAAAAACAACGTTTAAAAAATTTTTGACCACCTTTTGGCCCTGGCAACATGCAAATTTGTTAAAAGGAGTCCTTTTTGAGTAAGATTGTGCAAAAAATCCGAATTAGAATATTTTTCCTAGCGGATGCGCAGTGGCTTTCTGGACTACAAGCAGTCGAGTGCGGAAAAGAGACTTTCTGCAAGCGTTAGGAACAGTGCCGGTTTATCCAATGGGCGCTTGGGGCGGGCGCCCAGGGGCCCGGGCCCCGGAGGGGCCCGTAGAGTCCCGTTCCTTTTAATTATAAAAAAATAAAATCGCTAAATAATTTACATATCAGAAAAAATCTTATACGCAGATACACGCAATACACTGCAAACGCCTTTGTTCTATTGTTACATCTTTTCACGCCTACACACAATGCCGTAGCCTAGCCCCATAGGGGCCCGTGTCAGTGTTTGTGGCGGGGCCCTTTTCCAAAAACTACACAAAGTTGTCAGATTTCGCCATGTCATTGAATAAAAACTACCCAGGTAGTGGGTAAAAACTGTATAGGTTATTAATCAATGGCCATATCTCGAATTGTATCCAAAATAATCGCACAAACGGAGCTTTTTTAGTTTCTGATAATTTCTTTTTGAATTGTGGGGCTTAAATAATAATTTATCTCAATTTTCGGCTTTAAAATAAGTTCTTTTAAAATAGGAACAAAATAAGTCCTTTTAAAATAGTTAAACGAAAGACAAAAATAGATATCCATAAATCTAATTTATAGATAAAGAATAGATTATTCTCGAACATGCCAATACCCAAACAATAGGTACACACTTTTTCAAACATTCAAAAGTAAAGTAATTACAAAAATTGCAATTTGGCATTATACAGTGGCCTCTAAGGCTAGCACTCCACTTGCGATTTGAAGTCGCACAGTGGCAGCGACAAAAAAATCGCTGTCGCAGAAAATCTAGAGTCTAGAAAATTAGTCGCTGTTTTCAGAATCGACAATTGAATGCTACAAGGATGTAACATCAGCTTTTACTTGTTTTTTTAATCTAGGATATAGAAGAAGTCAAGACGTCAATTAATACTTTATGCGAGAAATATAAAAACGATGTTGAGGAAACCAAAGAGAAGTTGCGTAATGAAATAACCCATTTTGTAACGTTATGCCAAAATTTGAATAAATGTCATACAATTTATGAATAATTTTTTCATCCAGGATGTAAAGCAACTTTTCCCAATATTTTAACTTTACTGCAAATTTATTTGATGATACCAATTTCCAATGCGAGCAGTGGCGTGCTGGCCATATAAATGAATCGGTGCAATCACCGAGAGGCCGCAGCCTCTTGAGGCCGGTCAGATAGGATTTTTTCACAAAAATTTTTAGATGTAACAAAAAAAAATATTTTTTAATTTCTATCGAATTTTAATTTTGCTAATAATATTAATAAAAAATTTCAAAAAAATTTAAATTTTTCCAATTTTCTTAAAACATGTAGGTATGTACTCTGCAGCCTAAAAAATGTCTTCAACATTGTTTCCGAATTATTGGAAGTATTGAAAAACGATTTGATCAAGACAAATGATGTGATGTGAATCCAAAAATTTATGATGTTATATGCACCCTACATCCTAGAAATTTTGACAATAAAAAATGGTATACCTTTAACGGCATTTAAATCATTTACAGTAAAACCTCCGTTTACCGAAATAATTAGGGGAGAAGCCGTTTCGGATAACCAGAATTTCGGTTAAAAATAACATTGTTTTCTTATTCTTCTTGTATCAAATGATATAGAATTCGTGGTCAAAGTTGGCAAACGCATTGTTGTATATTATTTAGTTGCGTTATTTAGTTGTGTATTAAAGTAATGTTTACGATGTTGACAAATTAACATCGAATTGTTTCCGTTTTGCGATAAAAATTTACTTTTTGACGAAATTATTGAAACTGTCAGCCGTTTCGGTTAAACGATGTTTCGGTTAAAAAGGTTTCGGTTAACGGAGGTTTTACTGTACTGAAAAATTAAGAAATTTTTATCCAACCATAATTGCGACTGCAATTAGAGAAGAGCTCGTGGATTGTGCTGATAAATGGATTGTATTAAAAATAGGATTTTGCAAAATACTGAAATTATAGAAGATCGAGTTAATGAGGAATATGTTCAGTCTGTAGAAATTATGAAGGATGATATTATTAATCTAAGTGATAATGAACATGAAGTAACAAATGACAATGTTGTTGATATCGTGATAACTTCACCTCCGTGTAGTACTAATAAGTATAAAGATTGCTGTTACGCTGTTTTGCATAAGTACAACTTATATCAGTGTACTTATCCAAATTTAAATAGTATATACCTCGTCCAATTTACTTACCGTTGCACGTCATCCGCGCCATAGCCTGTGACACGATACTAACACGAAATATCTAGGCGGTAGGTGTGTTCCCCTTTAGAATCATTTTGATTCTAAAAAATAACACACCCACCGCCTAAATATTTCGTGTTGGTATCGTGTCACAGGCTATGGCGCGGATGACGTGCAACGGTAAGTAAATTGGACGAGGTATATAAGCATTTATTAATTCTTTCAGTGACACAGAAATCTTGCGAAAAAAGCTTTTCAACGTTGAAATACATAAAAAATCAGTTAAGAAATACTTTAACACGATCACTTGGAAACTTTTATACTAATGGCTATAGAAAAAGAAACTTTGTATGAGCTTAAAAATGATGAAATAATCGACGAATTTGCTCAAAAATCTACTTTAATGCGGAAATTATTGGTCGAGAGTTAAGTTATTATTTTTTAAAATAATTGCAAAAGAATGTTTAGATTATTGCATTGTATTAACATTTTAAATATTGTTGAATTAAAGTATTTGCACTGTCCTTGTATTTCTACTCTCTTCTATAATCGATTTACTAAAATTCAACTTAATACATGATTGAAAAATTCTCAAAATTTTATTTGACTTTTATCTTAATTACTAGGTACATCAGGCATATTATATTTATTCAGGAAATCATGGTTTCTGTCTTACTGCATACAATATTGGCATACATGTCATTTATTATTTGTAAAATTATTGCTTATTCTTAAATAAAAAACATATATCAAATTAAAAAAATCATTGAGTTTAAAGTTGTATGTTTGATTTAAAAAAAATTAAAATTTTTGTTTTTTTTTATTTTATAAATAACAATAAAACATGTTGTTCTGAAGCTATTTTCTTGTGGCATTTTTATAATCAAGTATATTCAAATGGGAAATAAGCCACAATTTTACCTAAAAATGATTTTATTAACTTTTCGACGCCCAAGTCGGGTGTCGTTGTCAAAATACAAAATAATACTGTATTATTTTGTATTTTGACAACGACACCCGACTTGGGCGTCGAAAAGTTAATAAAATCATTTTTAGGTAAAATTGTGGCTTATTTCCCATTTGAATATACTTAACAATAAAACATCCTGATAATAGAAGGTAAAATGATGGGAGGCCGCTTTTCTATAGAATCACCGGGCCGCTTAAAAAGTTCCAGCACGCCACTGAATGCGAGCGGTCTTTTTAGGCTTTAAAAAGAATAAAAACATATTTAAGGTCAAATTTGGGCCAAGAAAACCTAGACGCATTATCACTATTCTATATAGAGAATGAAGAACTGGAGAAATAAAACTGTATTGTGATAATATTATATGACAGTTTGCGAATGCCAAGTTAAGAAAAAAGTGATCTAATTTTTGTCTTTATGTATATATTTTAGAATAGTTTTTTGCTTGTCATGTGTTGTTTTGTGGAACTTTCTGTTTTTTTATTTATGTTTTTAAATGTATTTTTTGGATTATTTTTTACGTTTGCTATTCTTCTTGCTTGTTTATAAAAAATGTTTTATGGATTTTACAATAAACCTGTGTACTTAATGAATGTGTTTTCTTGTTAAAAAACTGACAACGAGTAGCAATGAAGGGGGCCCCTAAACCTCCAGAGCCCAGGGCCCGAAGTTAGGTTAAACCGGCACTGGTTAGGAACAATATTTTTTCTACGAGTTTTTAAAAAAATGACCAAATCTTAATCAATTAATTTAATTAATATGAAAATGCATACACAAATTAATTCTTTGACAAGGTTGTCAAAACCAAACTTTCAGCATAATTGGTTAGCATGACGCATCTAAATTAACACGCGTGCGGAAAAGTAAAACGCGTGCGGAAAAGTAACACGCGTGCGGAAAAGTAAAACTTTCTAAACTAAAACGCGTGCGCGAAGACATTTTTGCACGCTCGTAGAAAAATAATCTTTTTCGATTTAATTTTTATATCGGATTTCCAGTTAAATATTAAAATCTGGCATCTCTGTAAGGCCATCTTAGGAGACCACTACTATTGACCAATCATAAGGCGTTGAGTAACTGTTCTAGAAATATCCTACAGCGGTAAATTTAAAAGACTGGTTTTTAAAATAAATATTCCAGTTAATTACTAATTAGTAGATCAGTGATTGATATTACACGTCAAGTTGGTACGTAAATACAAACATCTTTTAGGTGCGAAGTTCAACATAAGCCTACTAGGTTTTTTCGTGACCTAAAATAATTAAAAAGTGTTTCTTCATACAGTTAAGTAAAATCATTGTTGTTATTAAATTTTTTTTTGTTTTTAAGGTTGATCTGAACCCCCCCAAAAAAAACTTTGAAGTTCAAAAATTTTGAAAAAATTCGGGAAGGTGTATGTGATTACTAGAAGTATTTTAACAAATTTTGAGCAAACTTCATGTTTTCGTTTTCGAAAAAACTCAAAAAAACTCTTTTTTTCCAAGTATAAAGCGGGAAAACCAGACATACAATTTTGTTAATTTTCTTACAGCATAAAGATATAATCCTAAGAAACACTTATGAATTTTTTGATAATTTTTGATCTTATAGTTTTGCCACAATAGGAAAAAATAATATGTTTTGGCTTATAATAAAGCTACCGGTAAGAAATCGGATACAATTTTAACAACAACATATATAAAACTGTAAGAGTGGAAAATATTTGCAATAAAATGTTGAATATTTTTTCCTAAACATATGAAAAATCTCGTTAAACAAGAATTATATCTTGAATTGCCGCTATAAATTTGTGCCTCCGTGAAATGGCTCCATCTACAGCATCGGTAATATTTATGTTCGATAGATAGTAGTGCCTTCTGCTTGGAATCGCGTCAAACAGAACTTTATCCTAGCGGCATTGCCATATCAGTTACTTTGTACAACGTTTTCTCACATTACAACAAAATGTTTTATTGTATTATAGTTAGTAGGTAGTAAGCCTAATATAACGTCTATTTATAACGCATCCACGTGACCTTCTGAAATTAATTTAAGTACATACATACTTTTGTTGAAATATTGTCAGGTCAAGGTCAGTCCCGTTGGTCGTATTCGCTTTTGATATACGGCCAGTATGATTTACGGCCAGTACTTTCTTCTGTCTCGATTAAACCCGAGTTAGCTTTTTAATGTTTTTAAGTACCTAACATAAACTTGTCTTTTTTCTTTGTATTTTTCATGTATCTCTGAAGCAGAGTTTTCTTTTGTCAAATAGTTATTCTAATAATTACCATCCATGGTGTCCCTTTTTTTTCGCACTTATGTTTATTAAAGATTTTAATTGAAATCATTACTTTACCTATCTTTAAAATTTTCATTGTTCATTACATTTTGCATTTGTGGTGAGCTAAATTTAAAGGAAAACAATTGGACGATATTTAAATAGATACCTAGAATAAATACCTAACCGCTTCTGAAATTAATTTAGGATAGGTTAAAAAATATTTTCACCTTCATATTAAAAATAAATAAAAGAATTGAAAAAAAATTTAAGAAACGCTTTTCTTTATTTACGAGTGACTAAAATTAAAAATACGTATAAAAAAATCAACTAAAAAGCAAAAAATAAAAGAATTTGAAAAAATCTAACACATTCGTCAGTTTGAGCAGTTTGAGAGTGTAAAAAATTTACTTACTTGGGAACGATAATCACAGAAAATAACGATTATACTGCAGAAATAAGTGAGGCCAACTTCGTGAAAATGAAAAATATTTTATGTTTTATGCAGCAAAGATCTGATAATGGCCCTCAGAATAAGGCTAATTAAATGTTATGTACACAGTGTGATTTATTATGGAGCTGAATCATGGACATTAAATCGAAATGCAATAAATCGACGGTTCTCATAGTAAGACAGAGATGAACTAGTTTTGGTGTTGTGGAATAGTTTTGAGTATTTTTTTTTCTGTTAAGTCATCTTTAATATCTTCATTATAACCTTTTGGACCTTATTCTGCGGTATCTCATGAAACTGATTATGCAAAAAGATCTCATGGGAATATTTTCCCAAGAAACGTGAAGTTTTCGCCTTGCTTAAACATATTTTGCTGAATTTAAAATCAAAATCCTGTTCTTGTCTTTTATTCTTTTTCTATCATACATTGATGTGTTATTTATTTATTTTTTCTCTCAGATATTCTTAGTTCTTAACACGTTGACGGACAGAACGTCTATGGACGTTTAATTTCCATTGATGTACATAATGTGACACAACGTCTATAGACGACATTTTTAAAATAGCGAGTTATGACAAAAAATCGGTAGATTTTTTGTTACATTACATCTACAGATGCATACGAAATTTGATACGACATCCATGGTCGTCGTCCACATGTTTACAAAAAACGTTAGTGTTTCCATAAACTATAAACGCTAAAACAAATTTAGCAATTTCCCCATTATATTCTACTTTGCAAAATTCATATAGTGTCACAACACTTTCTTATAAAATACGTATAGGGTGTCAATTTAAAAAGTTTGGTCCCCTATAATTTGGTCCCTATAGAAAATCTAAAAATATACAAAAACACGTCAAAGTTATTTGTGAGGGGGACATTTTATAGACCACTTTTCAACTAAATTACACTAACCCTCTAGCGGGGGCGGACACAACCCAAAAATCTTTAATGGAAAGGGGAGTTGAGTGATACCTCATTTTAAAGGTCGTTCGATTACCTTTTCAAAAATACCACATACATTATATTTCTTTTCACTAATTTTATTTTTTTTATAATTAATTTTAATAATTAAATATCGAGTTCAGAACTCCAAAAATTTTTTTGGAGTATTGAACTCCAAATTGAATTTTTTTTGGGGTGTTGAAGTATTTAGAGTATTTTTTTTGAAGTATTTTTGGAAAAATCAAGTAAATCCGTAAAGATATAGAGATCAGAACTCCAAAATTTTTTAGAATATTGAGTCCAAGATTTTTCCAAAAGTACTGAAAAGAAATATAAGGCATGTGGTATTTTTGAAAAGGTAATTTAATGACCTTCAAAATGAGGTATCACTCAACCCCCTTTTTCATTAAAGATTTTGGGGGTTGTGTCCGCCCCCGCTATAGGGTTGATGTAATTTAGTTGAAAACTGGTCTACAAAATGTCCCCCTCACAAATAAATTTGAGGTGTTTTTGCATATTTTTAGATTTTCTATAGGGACCAAATTATAGGGAGTGGCAACTTTTTAAATTGACACACTGTACATTTGACGCACTGTCCGTTAATTCGTTAAAAGGTTTATGTATAAACAAAATTTGTGTAATTGTACACTGCAATTTTTGTCGACACAGGTCGTAAAATTTTATTATCATCTTTCAGTGTGGATGTGAGATAAATGACTAAGTGGAATATTTAGCGAAACATAATATGTAATTAGTCGATTTTGTGAGGCCGCTCCCGTCTGAAAAAAATTCTGATTTCTTTGCGGATTCCTATTTAAAAATGTCCCCTTTAAACAAATCAGAAGGGTGCCGGAAATTTTTGGGCAGACATTGTTTAAAAAATATATTTAAACAAATTCACAAGATCACCATTTTTTGTCCAGGAAAATATTTTTTTATGTTTTTTGGGTCATTCTAAACAAGATATCTTGTAATTTTTCTCAAAAGTTGATAGTTTTCTAGTTGGAGGTGAATTAAAATCTGAAAAATGCGAAAATACACGTTTTCGAGACTTAAAAACTCATATTTAAATGGGCAATTCCTTAAATTGAAGTTTAAACGTTGATTTTTGAAATTCTGAGCAGTAATCGGGTCTAACTTCAATTTAGAATTTAGACCGTTGTTTTTTAGTTGTTAATTATGCGCGTCCATCCGATTTTATTGCCAATGCGGCAGGCTCTACTTCAAAAATCTCCTATCTTGCCCTGAAAAACATTCTTTAGGTTTTTTTGGCTCCTTCTAAACAAAAAGATCTCTTCTCATTTTTCTGAGAAGTTAACAGTTTTCGAGTTACAAAGGATTTAAAATCTGAAAATTGCGAAGATATACATATTCGAGGCTTGGAAATTCCTAAGTAAATTATTATTTTTGAGGTTGCCAAGTACCTAACTTGTTTAGACATTCAATTTTAAGAATTGGATGAGTAATTGGGGCTCAATGTAAATATGTAGTTGTTTTTTTTTAACAATTATGCCCACTCGACTCTTAGGCCGCTACCTGCTACCTCTCGCACTATGGCTAGCACTTCACTTGCGATTTGTAGTCGCGGCGACAAAAAATCGCTGTTGCAGAAAATCTAGAGGATGCCTCCACTGCGATTTAAAAGTCGCTGAATTACATCAGTTTTGCAATAGGGCTTTTCATTAACAGTCATTTGTTTCGAGCTTTTGTCATATGTCGTATAATCCGTGTATATTAATGTAATACACAGAGTATACAACATATGACAGAGGCTCGAAACAAATGACAATCGATGAAAAGCCCTATGGATGACATCGAAACCACTTGTGTGATTGCTCTTCGCGCGAGATGTGTGCAGTTGTATATTTTTCCAAAAATTGCAGAATTGCTGAATTTATCTTAACTCATCGAACTGAAGTGGTAGACATAATATTTATATTAACAATATTATAAATATAACAGTGTTACGGGGATGGATACGAGCTTTTGGCTTCAATGCTATTTAAATGGGATTCATTTTTTTTCGAATCCTGAGAAAACTAATAAGTATTTTAAAAATTTAAAAGCAGGTTGGTTGTCCACAGCTTTGTCGTGCTATATTATTGGCGTATGTAATTGGCACATTGTAAATAATTAAATAAATAAATAAATTGTTTAAAAAACTATGGTAATAATAATATACAAAATTTAAAGTAAAGTAGTCCAGGTTGTGAGGTAGCTCCCGCGTGAAAAATGCTTCTGATTCAGTTTCTTTGCAAATTCCTGCTCAAAATTGTCTCCTTTAAACATATGAGAAGGGTGCCGGATGGAATTTTTGGGCAGAAATTGTTTAAAATCATTTTTAAAATTTTATTTTTAACGTACATAATTAACAAGTAAAATTTTTTTTTATTTTTTAAATTGGCCCCGGTTACCCAGCAAAATCTTAAAACTGAATGTTTAAGCTTCGATTTTATGCACTTATCAACTACAAAAATAATAATTTACATTATTGGTTTTCAAGCCTCGAACTCGAATATGTGTATCTTCGCATTTTTCAGATTTTAAATCGCTTATAATTCAAAAACTGTTCAACTTGTCAGAAAAATGAAAACAAACTTTTTTATTTAGTATTACCCGAAAAACCTAAAAAAATATTTTCCGGTGCAAAATAGAAGATTTTTGAAATAGAGCCTGCCACACCGACATTAAAATTGGATGGACGCATAATACCATTTTAAAAAGGACGGTGTAAATTGAAGATAGAACCGACTACTCTTCAGAATTTTGAAAACAAATGTTTAATCTTTAATTTAAGCACTTGGCTATCTCAGATATATTAATAAAAATCTGAGTTTTTAAGCTTCAAAAATGCATATTGTCTCATTTTTCAGATTTTAAATCGCCCTTAACTCGAAAAGTATCAACTTTTCAAAAAAATGACAAGATACCGTTCTTGTTTAGAATGGTCCAAAAAACCTAAAAAAATATTTTTCGGAGAAAAAAATGGTGATCTTTTGAATTTCTAAAAAAATTGTTTAAACAATTTCTGGCCAAAAATTTCATTCTGCACTCTTTATATAGGGAAAATTTTTGAATAGTAATCCGCAGAGAAACCGAATCATAATTTTTTTTCAGACGGGAGCGGCCTCACATCATGGACTAAATGTTATTACATTGGTATTAGGCCTTGATAAAATTACTGTCTAAACAATTTGGCAACACAGCCAATTGAGCCAATGAGTGTAAAGATGGAAAAGTGTTCAGGGCCCGGATTACGTACACTCGATACGCATCGTATCCGCCATGTTTTCCCATAGCGCCTTACGGGAAAACATGGCGGATACGATGCGTATCGAGTGTACGTAATCCCTATGCAGGTTTCTACATTATTACTGAGTCATCGTGTAGAAATCTACAATTAAGTTGAAAATGTTACCACACTAACATGCTACAGTAGAGCCATCTCTAGGATCAGAAACAAATTAATTGAGGGTTCAGATCAACCTTAATGTTGATGTTGTTTTTAGACTACATAACCTAACTTGAAAAACAATCTACTCAATCTTTAAACTAGTTGGCTTAAAAAATGTTTTCTACTAAACAAGTGTATTCATGGGAAAAAACATATCAGTTGATAAAAATTAAACATGATGAAGCATTTAGGGCTATAGATCAAGCTATTAGTCTAGAGGAACAAGAGAAACAAAGTGAGGTAATTACAATCAACAAATATATATTATTCTTTTGTACAATTCATGTAACAAATAAAACAGAATCATGTTACTATAACATGATTTTTAGTGTCCACAAGTCTTTTATCAATTCAAATTGGCATTCAAACATTAGCATATCATACATATAGGTATTGTATTTCAGTATTGATAGGTATGAAAGACTATAAGTAGTATATATTTCATACCAAGGTTTACATTTTATAAGATTAAGTAACATTGTGAAAGTGTACCATTAACATCTAGGTTTGGTAATTTTGAATGTTCAGTTATTCAAGGTAATTATTGAAGTATGTTAATATAGGTACTGCAAAAGTTTAAATGTGTATCCCCAAAAAACAATTTGAAATATGTTATTGAGTACATTAAAATTTTTACTGTTGATGGCTATTATATAGCTGTTTATTCTGTCCTAGAGTTCTTATTCTTAGATTTTTATTGGTTCATGTCAATAATACCTATACTCAGGGCCGCCGAGAGGGATGAGAGGGCCCCGGTAAAAAGTGAAGGGCGGGCCCCCGGCAAAAAGTGAAGAGCGAAAAAAAATGTTTAATTTTTATAGAAATAAAATTATTAATAATAAATAAGAAACATTTCAAATATAAATTTTATTAAATTTTGATTAAGTTTATAATAGTGAAAATATTTATACAGGTGATTTTCGAGTTTTCTGATCGGCAAAAATGTCTCTATTTTTTTAAAAATCGCATGATTTTGCCAAATCATTCTCAATTCACAAAGTTGATAGGCAGCTAACCGATCATCCTGTTTCATTGTAGCTATCATTACCACATAGCATTTTTTATGCGAAAAAGAAAACTAAAGGATCTTTCTGCTTCTTCGACTGTCACCGGTAATATGTACAAAATATTCTAAACGCAATAACGATTCAAATTTGAGATGTTTAATTTTATTAAGCAAATCTATTGGAGAAAGTTGAGATTTACCAATATTATCCGTGTATATCACTTTCAAATGAAAAATTTCATCTATCAATTCTTCACTGAGGCCTTCTTCATAAAACTCGCGCAATATCGCGCAATATATATATATATATATATATATATATATATATATATATATATATATATATATATATATATATATATATATATATATAACAGCGCTAACAGGCCTTATAGGCCTACGGCTTCTAAATTCTGGATAATATTTCTCCATTCTGTTCGGTCCTCTGCACTCTTTCTCCAGTCCTTCACCCCGATTTCTTCCAAATCCCTCTCTGCAGCCTCTAACCATCTCTTCCTTGGTCGACCTCGTCTCCTTTTTCCCAATGCTCTGTCATTCAATATTCGTTTGACGTTTCTAGTTTCTGGCATTCGAGCAATATGTCCCAGCCATCTAACTCTTTGGGCTCGTATTTTTGTCGTTATTTTTGGTCTCCCATACATCCTCATTACTTCTTCATTTGTTCGTCTCCTCCAGGTTTTCTCCGCTATCTGTATACCTCCAAAAATTTTTCTCAGGATCTTCCTTTCATATCTGTATCTTCTTCTCCTCTTGTTGATTCATTACCCACGTTTCGCTCGCATACAACACTGTGGGCCGTATTATCGTTTCATACATTCTGATTTTCGCGTTTATTGATACATTTTTTGCTTTTAATATCGTGTTTAAGGCACCCACAACTCGACTTCCCTTCAATAATCTTTTATCTATTTCTTTTTCTTCCCTTCCAGTACTGGTTACAGTCACTCCCAGGTATTCGAATTCTGCTACTTCCTTAAATTTATATTCATCTCCTTCTCCTTTCATTTTTATATAGTTATCCTCTTTATTTATATCTCCTTTCATTACCATGTATTGTGTTTTTCCTTGGTTGATTCTTAATCCATACCTTTTTGCTTCCGCTTCGAACTTTTGGAATATTTTTTGGAGATGTTCCTTTGTTCTTGTTAGGATGACTAGATCATCAGCGTAAGCTATAAACTGCTGTCTGTTGTTAAATATGGTACCGCTTGTATTAATTTTTATCCTTCTTACTATGTGTTCTAGTACCAAGTTAAATAAGTCTGTAGATAGAGGGTCACCCTGTTTCAGTCCTTTATTCACTGTGAATTGTTTTGAAAAATTTCCTTCCAGTGTTATCCTGTTTTTTGTATTGTTGAGCGTCATTCTCACTAATTTAACCAGCTTTCCTGAAATACCCAAGGATCTCATTGCTTCATATAGCATATCTCGGTCTACTGAGTCGTAAGCCTGTTTAAAGTCAATGAACAACATGTGTAGTCCCAAATTTTGTTCGTAGCTGTTGTTCTGTATTAGTTTTAATAAACATATTTGATCTGTTGTTGATCTTCCTGGTCTAAAACCTCCTTGGTATTCTCCAATGATCTTATTTACCTCCTTTTGCAATCTATTTCGGATGATTTTTGCAAGTATTTTATAGGCCACTTCTAATAGCGATATTCCTCTATAATTTTCGCAACTTGTTTCATCACCTTTTTTGTAGATTGGACAGATGAGTGCATTGTTCCATTGTTGCGGCATTTCCTCTTTTTGCCAGACTGTTAATATTAGTCGGAAAATTTTTTCTTGCAGCTTTTCTCCTCCTACTTTAAAAATCTCTGCCGGAATTCCGCTTTCTCCTGCGCTTTTGTTATTTTTTTGCTTCAATATTGCTTCTTTTACTTCTTGTAGTGTAGGTTCTTCTTCACGTTGTTGTTCTGTGTTATCCTGTTCATGTTGTTTTATTTCCTGGGGTTCTGCTTGTTTATTTTCATTTAATAGTTCTTCAAAATACTCCGCCCATCTGTTCAATTTTTCTGTTGTTTCTCCTAAAAGCACACCGTCTTTACCTCTACAATAACTTGTTTTACTCTTTGCAGTTCCTCGAGATTTTTTTACTTCTTGGTAGAAATTTCTTATTTCCTTGTTTACGTATGATTCTTCTATTGTTTTTAACTGTTTGTCAAGATGTTCTCTTTTCTTTTTTCTGCAGATTTGTTTTACTTCTCTTCTTGCCATTTTATATTTTTCTGTAGTATCCTGTGTACTATTTTTGTCTTTTTCTATTTTTGCTTTATTTCTACGTATCAATGCTATTTTACAATCCTCGTCAAACCAGTCTCTTCGTTTCTCTGCTTGTACTTTTCCTAGACATAGTTCCGTTGCTTCTGTCATCGCTATCTGTATATTCCTCCATTCTTCATCAATATCTTCTGCGGTGGGGTAACGAAGTCTTTTATTTATCTCTGCCACAAATTTGTTTGCCGTTTTTTCTTCTTTAAGTAATTCTATCTTGTATGTTAATCTTTCTTTTGCTGTTCTTGGGTTTCTTGGCAGCTCTTGTTTAAGTTTGGCTATCGTTAGAATATGATCGCTATTGGTATCTGCCCCTCTGTAGCTTCTGGAATCGGTAATTGCTCTGATGTGTTTACTTTCTATTAATACGTGGTCTATCTGGTTTTTTGTCCTTCCATCTGGAGATATCCAAGTTATCTTATGAATATCCTTATGGTCAAATCTTGTGCTTACAATTTTCATTTTATTTTCTGTTGCAAATTCAATTAATTTTTTCCCATTTTCATTTGATTCCTTATGCAAACTTTTTCCACCCGTTATACTTCTGTAAATCTCTTCTCTTCCTATTTTGGCATTCATATCTCCTACGATTATCTTTATGTCATATTTCTGAATTTTATCCATCAAATTACTTAGCTTCTCATAGAACTCTGTCTTGATTTCTAGGTCTTTTTCTTCAGTGGGGGCATGTGCATTAATGATGCTAATTTTTCTGTACTTTCCTCTTATTCTTAAATAACATATTCTATCTGATATTGCTTGGAAGTCTATAACTAATTTACTTATTTTTTCTGTCACCATAAATCCAACTCCAAAATATCTGTTTGTCCCGCCACTCTTAAAAAAGGTTCTTTTTCCTATTTTGACTATTTCAGTTCCCAACTGTTTTGTTTCTTGTAAGGCCAGGATGTCTACTTTGTAATTCTCCATAATATTATCTAAATTTTTTAAGGCACCCTCTTCGTACGTACTTCGTACATTCCAGGTTCCAATTTTTATTATTTCCTCATGTTTTTCTTTATTTGTATCGTTTTTTCCCTCATTTTCCAAAGTCGTTATTCCTTTTTTTGCCATGTCAATACCATATTTCAGCCGCTGTTCTTCGTTTATTAGTTTTTTGAATTTTCTATCAGCTGTTCTCTCTCCTCGTCCCATATCCAGATTTTGCCATTTACTATTAATTTCTTGTAGCCGATTTTCGTTTGCTTACCTTTGCTTCTTTCTTCCTTTGCTATTTTAGTTATTTCCTTTTGTATTTCTTTTTCTTTCGATGTCAAATCGTTGTTTATATAGATACGGTCTTTATGCTGTTTTAGTTTACTTTTCTTGTTTAGGATTTCCATTTTATCCGTGAAAGTTTCTGTCTCTATCGCGCATACTGTTTCTCCTATTTTTGTTGCACTTCTTAGTTTTATTTGTGTTTGCAACTCTTGGGCTATGAAATTTTCCATTTCTTCTTTTAATTTCTTATCATCATTTATTTGTACTTTCAACCCAGTTACGATCAAGCTTTTCTTTTTGCTAAATTTCTCCAGATGCTCCATTCTTTCATGTAGCAATTTTACTTCTTTTTTTAGTTTTTGATTCTCTACTTTTACATCCATTAACTCTTTATTGGTTTGTTGTTGTTCTTTTCTTATTTGTTTTATTTCCTGAAGCATTTCATCATTTTTATTCATGAGCTCTCTCATCATCGTAATCATAACATTTTCCATGTCTTCATTTTTTTCGTTGCCTGCTTTGCTTGGTGACCGTTTTGTAATTTTACTTCTATTAAAACAATCATCCAAGTTTTCTCTTTTGCGTTTCGTTTCGTCATCGGTTTCACTTCCTGTGTCATTATCCTTTCTTTCCATTTTCTAAAAGTGCCCCGCTAAATGTTACAATTAGAAAAATCTGTATAGAATACAATATAAAATATAAGGTTAGTTTAAAAAATAAACCTATATTAGACACAATCTATAAACTTAATTTAGAAATTAACTTTAAGCCAGTTCGTAATCACGTAAAAATTAAAATTATTGATTTTTAATTCTCGCACTATTTTAGATTTATTTTATAAGTCCGACTCTGCACTGCGAAAATAAATCAAGTCTGTTTGACCCATCAAAACTTGAATTTCTTATCAGTGGTTTTATTTTATTTATATTGTTCGAATAATTATTGGCATCTAAAATACCTGTTTACAGTAAATAATGGAGAGATCTTACTTTTTCGATGCTTTGGACGATTTATTTTCACTCACTAGTGCACTTGTACTTTTATTTACACACTGTGTTAACTTGGCGATTTATCTATTCGTAATTCCAATGGAAATTGGATTATTCACGGAACAGACGTTAATCAACCTCACAATTTGCCTACCAGGACCGTTCTCTATATATATATATATATATATATATATATATATATATATATATATATATATATATATATATATATATATATATATATATATATATATATATATATCAATTTTTTTTAATATTGTCTTTATCTTCATCTCGGAATATCCATAAAATTTTAAATAGCGAATGAATTTTATTTTCCGCATTAAATCTTCTGGTTAAATTGCTTATTATATGACAATATTAAATATTACCTAGCAAAATATTGCGTCGGGCTTAAAATTATCAGTAGCATTACTACTAGGCCCAGGCAAATCATCAAAAATCTCACAGGCTTTTTGCTCCGTTTTTCTTTATTTGATGTAAATACTGGATTTATTCCATAATTGCTGGTAATAATTTAGATTCTTCAACATATATTCTTCTGATTTTTTTGTAAATTTCCTAGAAGCCCTGATATCCTGACTCCTTGGATAGATTTAAAAACCATTTGTTGAACATACAATGTTAGTGATATAATTTCTATCAGCAATTTTTTAAGCTTAGACTTTGTTTGTTTTTTATATCGTAATGTTCTTTTTTTCCTTTAACTTATTAGCTTTGTTATCCAATACATATTATAATATTTGTTCTTTGTGTTGACACTGTTTATGGCTTTGCTTTTGTCTTTGTAATATTTTTTTTTGTAATAATATTTTCTGAATTGGGCTTGCCCGTAAATAAATAAATAAAGAAAATAAAGATATATTTTTAATCTCCATATCCATACCATAGTTTTATCTGACTGCACTGTATTACTTGACTCCTGTGATTTATTGCTGTTAAAATTTTAAACCAAATCGATTAAAGGTCATAATATTAAATATAGCCTAGTATTCATTAAACGCATTATGGACATAAAGTGAAGAGCAAAAAAAAAAACAGGAAAAATTACGTCTTTGGTCTGGTCGACGCCGGGCCCCTTACATCGCCGGGCCCCAGTAAAATGTACCAGCTGTACCGCCCTCTCGGCGGCCCTGCCTATACTATATTACTTAATGTTGTTTCATTTTATGTTCGACCATGCGTCACGATTCATTTTCAAACAAATTAAGTCAAAATATAAAAAAACATACGTTGATGTGTATATTTATACATTGTGTATACTGTACCTATACTATATACTACACCCATCCATCAACATATGTTTCACTTTTAGACCAGAACTAATCTGTAAAAAAACGTCTATTTTTGGATGTGAGAGGTGGCATTTGGATTTTTGCAGATAAAGTTAGGTGACACCTTCAGTAATAATAATAATTGACTTATGCTCCTTCTCAAATATGCCCGGAACATTAATAAAAAACTTAAAATATTTAAAAATTTCGAAAAACATCGCGATTTTTTTCTGCTTTCTTTGCTTATAACTTTAAAACGATTCCTTTTGGAACAAAGTCATATAGAAATAAAATAAAGATAATTTAATTTTGTATGATATACGACTGGTCCAAAATGTCTTAAGGTATTACCTTTTCTGCAATATAGCAATAAATACAAAATAAGGGGGCAAAATACGCCTGTTGTTATTCAATGTTTCTTAACCACTTTGGTGGCACTTAAAACCTTAGTAATTCGCTTAGAAAATTCTTACAACTTACTTAAATGGTCTACCAAATTTCATTAAAATCAACCTACTAGATTTTGCATAATAAATTTGCAATCTAAATGTTTTTAAAAAAGTTCAATTTTTTAAAAATCTTTCTGAACAAAAAGTAGACCATTTAGAAGTTGGCTAATTTTTTACATATAAAGAGGTGCTCTACCTATCTAATACACTTTACAGAATTAAATCGGATTATTTAAGGGCCTCAGCAATGTTTTAAAATATAAACAATTTTTTGGCTTATAAACAAATAGCTTTGTTTAATAATAAAAAAAATAATTTTTAGCAATGCAAATAATTAAAACCGGTATAATTTGACTTAAACTTTCAAATGTCAGCAGAATTGTTATTTTATTTTTTAATCAAAAGTTATTCGCGTTCAAAAATTGCAATTTTTCGATTTTTTGAAAGTTTCATCGCGTTTATCTCGAAAACTATGCATCCTACGAAAAAATTTGTAAGGACGTTTTTTGCTTAGAATTACCCAAGAAATACAAAAAAATGTTTTATTTTGCGAAAAATCGATGTTATGTAATTCCTCAAGTTCTTTGTTTATAACAATCTTATCGTCATCTGGATCAACTGTTACCCAAAAAATTCGTGTTCTACGGGTCAAAATACATAAAAAAAAACTTGGGTAAGTTCATCTAAATAAAGGAGCCCGTAGCACCACCCCCTCCTGGCCACAGCACTAATTTGTTTATAAGCAAAAAAATTGTTTATAACTTTAAAACATTGCTGAGGCTGCTTAAATAATCCGACTTCAATTCTGTAAAGTGCATTAGATAGGTGGAGTGCTTCTTTATATGTAAACAAATTGACAAATCTTTGTATGTTCTAATTTTTGTTGTGCAAGATTTTAAAATTTTTTAATTTTTTAAAAAAGGTTTAGATTGCAAAATTATTATGCAAAATCTAGTAAGTCAATTTTAATGAAATTTGGTGGGCGGTTTTAGCACATTACAAAAATTTTCTAAGCGAATTAGGAAGGTTCTAAGTGATGGAAAAACATTGAATAAGGACAGGCGAGTTTTGTCCCCTTATTTTATATTTATTGCTATTTTGCAGCCAGGGTGATAAATTAAGACATTTTTAACCAATCGTAGCTGATAGAAAATTTAATTATCTTTGTTTTATTCCTATACAACTTTGTTCCAAAATGAATCGTTTTAAAGTTATAAGCAAAGAAAGTAGAAAAAAACGATTTTTTTTTTAAATTTTTAAATATTTATCCGCAAAAATCCGAATGCCACTTCTCACCTCTCACATCCACCTAAAAACAGATCCTTCCTGGTCTATTTATGTTTTGATTTAACTTGTTTGAAAATAAATCATGACGCCAGTGGCGGATCCAGGGGAGAGCGATGGGGGCGATCCCCCCTCTCAAACCAAGTTATATATAAAGATTATAAAAACATTCATTTATTCATTTATTTTTCATAGAAATTTAGCCAATCGGCCCCCCTCTTGACGATACTTTATCCTGCTGGATCCGCCACTGCATGACGCACGGGCAAAGATAAAATAGAGCAACTTTACCTACTTATGCATTTATATATAAGTCCATTATACAATATTATTACATTCATCTTGTAACCACAACTATTGTTTGCTGTTAGGACTTCCTATACTTATATTATTACTATTAGTAATAATCTGAAATAGTTTGTACTTTTTACCTCTGAGCAAGATACCAATGTATTGGACTTTTTGTTTTGGTTATCTTTTTGCAAATTTCATCATTATTAATCAGCACTGATTTGTCCATTGTTGAAAATAAGCCTCCTCCAGATATTTACAACTTCTTCTGTTCTGTTCTCAGGGCCGCCGCTACCATGAGTGCAAAGTGTGCATCGCACACGGGCGGCCGATTATAGGGGCGGCCACTGATGATAATATTTTTTTTAAACGAAAATAAATTCAAAAAATTAAATAATAATGTTTCAGATATTTCTATAAACTCTAATATTCCAAACAATCTAAAAAAATGCCGGAAAATGTTATTTATTATAATATGAACGGTTTTTTGCAGCTGTAGTCATAAAGTAGTTCCGGGAATGCTTTTTAATTCAAAGTGGCTGGCGGCTTTCGGATTGGCGAAATATCAGAAGATATTTTTATCTACGTGGTCCATATGCGATTTTTTCAAATTCCGAACATTTATGATTTGTTAAGAGAGTACGATACGACAATAGGATACTTTCCGAGAATTTAGATAACTGCTTGTTAAGTTGCTGTCACTGAGTAATAAAAAAGTATTTTTTAATACTCGATGGTTTAAAAAACCTTTTTTTATTACTCGATGGTTGCTCTGTTATAAAATTGTTCCTTTATGCTTATGTATGGTTATATATGTAGATGGGTTATAGTTCAGACTAAGTTGAGAATTTGATGATTTTAGACACGCTTTTGATAAACGATTTTATTTGTAATATATAGTAGTGTGCCCGTTTCTTTTGCACACTACTGTATTTCAAATGGGCCTGGATCCCGCGTACCAAAAAAAAGTTGATTAATGGCAAGTTGAAAATTTGTTAATAGCTTAACGGTGTGTAGTCGGGCAAACTTTGATGTACGGGAACACTGGAACAGGGGAAGTTTTAATTGTGAAACAGTTTAAAAATTTGGAACGTCAGATTATGAAAACATCCAATATATTTTGTCGGACAAACATTCAATTGATTTGTTACCCTTTCATTAAACTCTCATACAAAAATCAGACTGCTATTACTAACCAACAGGATTCCTGTCATTTGACATGTTCTTCGTGTTCCACTCATTAAAATGCCCAGTTGGTGATAAACACCAGTCTGATTTTTGCATGAGAGTTTAATGAAATGATAACAAATCAATTGGAAGTTATGTCCGACAAAATACGTGGAACGTTTTCGTAGTCTGACGTTCCAAATTTTTAACCTGTTCCACAATTAAAACTTTCCCTGTTCCAGTGTTCCCATACATCAAAGTTTGTCCGATTATACACCGTGAAGCTATTAACAAATTTTCAGCTTGCCATTAATTAACTTTTTTTTGGTACGCGGGATCCAGGCCTATACATTTAAATATATTAGTAAACAATTAAGCATGCCGAAGGTTGTAAGTAGTCTTATAAAAAAAACTTAATGCACTGTCTTGTAAACGACTCACGGTTCCCGGGAAGGCCGGTTATCGAGGGAGGTCTTGTCACTGGGAATTTTCCGGCGTCAACTTATTTCTTAATGATTCTTTAGTCAAAATTCACTGATAGCGAAATCGCAGCACGTTCTTTTTTTAATTAAGCGCGAAATGCATTTTTTCTGCACAAATTCCGTAAGCATTTTACATCGTTTGAAATTCGTATTGTATTACCAATATTTTTTTTCTTTCAAAAACCATCAGAAGTAGTTTTGGTGACATTAATACATTAGCCTGAATTTTTTTAGATTTTTCTGACTACTCTAAGACCACTTTTTGAGGCTTTTAAAATGATTTTTTCACTTTTTTAACAGTTTTAAACGCTTTTGAGATAGTGCTCTTTTCCCGGGTGTGAGTATATAAATATACTTTATTCAATTTAATGATATTATTAGTATATTATATAAAGACAAAATACAAGATTAAATTATGCGCCAATTTAAAAAATTAACTATAAGAGAGGTATGAATTTTTGCATTACAGGTGTTACAGGTATAAATTCAATAACCATGTTGAATTCAACAAAAAATTAGTGCCGTACAAAGGTATAATGGAACGTATATTTAAAAAGGCATTATAATGTCACAATAACATTATTATTTAAAAAAAATTATTTTCCTTTTCAGTACAAAAAATATTGTAACACTTTGTTAATTTATTATACATCTAATATCTCTAATAATTGTTAATATATATCTGCATATTTATTTATATAATAAATAAATAATATAATATTATAATTATGTATGTTATCGAATTTCTACCTGTAACATCTATAGTGCAAAAATATGTATCTCACTTATATACTCTCGGACAAAAATATTGCATATGCATGTGGAATGAAATTTTTTGTGCTGCTATCCTTAGCCCCCCTGTATCATAGGAATAGGATTTATTTTCCGAATGCCAAGTATCACATAAATACTATAATCGAATTTAAATCTGATCTGGGCTATATACTGGCCAATATAATTTTTAAATTGAATCTCATTAAGATAAGTATTCACTATGCTAACGACAAGAAGAAGTGCATTAACACCAAAATGACATACCCAATATGGCTTTCAAATGGCAAAACATGATCTTTTAAAATGTTTTCAATGTACATATCAGTTGGTATTCGCCTATTCACCTTCACGTGTTCGGTATGTCCTTTCAAAGCAATACCGCTCCGTAGCACTATGTCGCCACCACCAAAACTAACGTTCTGTATGAGGTTACAACTGACATACTATTCGCCAACTCTTCTGTAGACGAAGTCTTGTAAATCTTGCTTCCATATGGTGAACGGTATGCCAGATGTAACCTCATACAGAGGGTTAATTTTGGTGGTGGCGGCATAGTGCTATGGAGTGGTATTTCTTGGTAAGGAAATACTGAACTTGTAGAGGTGATTGGGTGAATGACAGCTGTACATTAAAAACATTTTAGAAGATCATGTTTTGCCATTTACCAGCCATATTGGATAACAAATTCGTGTACCATGACGCAGGTCTTAATGTCGGTAGAATAGTGAATACTTACCTTAATGAGGTTCAATTTAAAAATTATATTGGCCACCATATAGTCCACATTAAATTTAAATCCGATTATACCATTTATATGAAACATTAAAACATCGGATTCTGAAAAGAAATCGTATTTCTATGACACTGGGGTCAGCACAATTTTTTTTATTTTACACGTTAATTTCAAAATGTGCAAAATTTTTGTCCGTGAGTGTATATTAGTTTGTTTTTCAAATTGGCGCCTAATTTAAGCTTGTATTTTGTGTTTATATGTATACTAATAATATCATTAAATTGAATAAAGTATATTTATATACTCACACCCGGAAAAAGAGCACTGTCTCAAAAACGTTTAAAACTGTTAAGAAAGTGAAAAAATCATTTTCAAAGCCTCAAAAAGTGGTCTTAGAGTAGTCAGAAAAATCTGAAAAAAATTCAGGCTAATGTATTAAGGTTCCAAAAACTACTTCTGATAGTTTTTGAAAGAAAAAAATTGGAAATACAATATGAATTTCAAACGATGTAAAATACTTACGAAATTTGTGCAGAAAAAATGCCTTTCGCGCTTAATTAAAAAAAGAACGTGCTGCGATTTCGCTCTCAGTGAATTTTGACTAAAGAATCATTAAGAAATAAGTTGACGCCGGAAAATTCCCAGTGACAAGACCTCCCACGATAACCCCCCTTCCCGGGAACCGTGGACTAAAGTGTTGGAAGGGGGCGGCAAATATTAAGTTGCACACGGGCGGCCAATACTTTAGCGGCGGCCCTGTCTGTTCTTCTGCTATCCAATTGGTTACAATTCTTTCGAGGTTGTTGGTCCGTCACGTTGGGAGGTCTTCCCCAGCTTGTCTTGTCTTCCTTTGGTCTCCATTGAAACATTCTCTTGTCTTTCCTTAGTCTCCATTCCAGCAATATTTTTGTACATTTGCTGCCTTTCATTCTTGCAACATGTTCCACCTAATCCAAATTTTTGCCTTGTAATAAGTAACATTCGATAATGTCTTCTACTCCTGTTAGTTAATGAACTTTCTCGTTTCTGAGTTTATTTCTCAGCTTATTCCAAGCATTGATCTCTCTATTTTACGTTATGTCCATTTTTTTTAATTTGAAAAGTGAAAAGGAGACATGTGGAAATTTAGTTTGGCCAAATTCTAGTTTTTTGTATTTTTTTTTTCTTTTTTTAAGTTAAGTTTTTATTTAAGTTAAAATTTTTACTTTTTTTATGTTGACATTTTGGTACAGAAACAAAAACCATTGTGGTTTGGAGTTTGGAGGTACAGTGGAACCCCGTTAACTCGGATTAATTGGGACCGCGGCCGATCCGGGTTATCAAAAATCCGGGTTAGCCGGAGAAAATGGTAAAAATTAATAAAATATGGTATGCTTACAGATAAACTCCGTTATAATCGTCACACAGACACTGGTAAACCACGTTCGCATTCCACACAAAACCACACATACAAAGCGTCGTCAAATGTCTCATTCTTAGCTTTATTAGCTTTGCACCGATTGTCCAAACTGTCTTTTGTTATCATTTTGAAAAAAAATTCTTCGATTTTAGTTCTATTTTTCTTCCAATCCGATACTGTAGATGTACCGACACCATAATTTAATGCTGCAAGATTCACCTTTATCAATTCTACTTAATGCTTCTAGTTTCTTTTCCATTGTCACTACAACATTTTTACGTTTTGTTGCCCTTATAGACAGAAGACACGCAAACACAAAATCTGAATAAATTTACGAACGATTACAAAACCGAAGCGAACAATACGACTTTACTACACACAATACCGTCTCTGATGTTATGTTATTTAATAACAATGATAACTAAGACCATTGTTAAAAAAAGAATTTTAATAGTCTTTCTAAACAATGCTAAGAAAGTTTCAAATAAATAAAGGATAATACAGGTGCCTGTTTTCGATAACACCACAATGAATGTGGTGTGCCATGATGAGTCATTTTTACTATGGTATATGTAGTTCAATCCGGTTCCATTATCTCTCAAATATTATATTACATAGAGTTGGTACAAAACCTCGTGAACCTTGAAAATGCGTATGTATAACCGAAATAAAATGAAGCAAAAAACATACGACTATTTTATTTGCTGCGAATTGCGCGACAGGGTCCCATCTGCACCCTGATATTTTCGGTAATGTCGGATTCAATCGTTTCGTTCGTATATTGACGTCACCAATTGAATGAATTAGGTTCACGAGATTCTGTAACAGCAATACATTTTTATTGTTGAAATGTTTGTCTGATAAAAATCAGTCCGGGTTAGCCGGAGTTCCGGGTTATCGGGGGCCGACTTATCGGAGTTCCACTGTACATACATACTTACTTCGAGAAAGATAACTGGAGAAATGTATCAATTGCCAAAGTTTATGATAGAAAGTTTGAAATTTACTGTAAAAGTAACCAGAATAAAAAACCGCTAAACGCCTTAAAAATGAGTGGCGCATACAATATTCCAGCTACAAAAGATCTGATATGAATATTACATGGCGCGAAAATGTAGTTTCATTTTAATGCAAAACAAAATTCTAGTTTTATTTTAAAAGATTTTTCCATAATATTTACTAAATTTGAAGTAAACGCGCCACAAAAGAGTAACTTTGATACAGTTTGAATTTTGAAACTCTTTTGTGGCGCGTTTACTTCAAATTTAGCAAATATTATGGAAAAATATTTTAAAACAAAACTAGAATTTTGTTTTACATCAAAATGAAAATACATTTTCGCGCCACGTAATATTCATATCAGATCTTTTGTAGCTGGAATATTGTATGCGCCACTCATTTTTAAGGCGTTTAGCGGTTTTTTATTCTTGTATCAGGAGTTTTTCAAAGTTATTTATAAATTAAATGTATGAAGTTGAATGCAATGTTCCTCTGTTACTCGTTAAGCTTTATAAATGGTCACCTTTGTTGCATTATCTCCAAAATGATCTAGTGCCCATCGAATGTACACTAGATTTTTTTCTATTCGAAATAGATTGAAAAAAAATATTGAGATGACCGGTAAATGAAGTCGGATTGCCCGTTGCCAGATCAAATTTAGCGTCGTAATCACTACAACTACATAAACCATTTCGGGAATAATCGTTAATTGGATTATACTTTTGTAGCTTAATAACTTCTAAAAGGCTTAACCGATTTTGATCAGTAAACATGAGTTTGAAACGTATTTACCAGTAGTATCTGATGGATCTAAGGTCAAGTATGATAACTGAAGCTATTACAGCAATTATTGAGCTTGAGAAACCGTTTTTCCCTTAGGAAATAGATTTGATTATACTTATGAAGCTTATAACTTAAAAATTCGAATTTTCCCGGATATGACGTATACACCGTTAGATTAGTCTAGAGTCCTTCTACAAACGCTCAGTTATTGGCGCAATTCGTAGGTTGAAATTTTGAGTAATTGTCGAAAAACCAAAATTTTCAAAGTATAGTTTTTCAAAAAATAAAATAAAATTTTTATTTTTAATTCAGTTGCAATGCGAAGGCAAAACAATCTTATTTTTCAATTAGAATACGGAGCGCAGTCCAGTCCCTTGTATCGCGATTTTCGGCTCTTATTGGAGCCTCATCGGAAAGAACGTAGGCTTGTTTTCCATATCCTAATTGATCCGTACTGAGAGGTTTTCCCACCCATCGCAACTGAAGTGAAAATATGAAGTTGAATGCAATGTTCCTCTGTTACTCGTTAAGCTTTATAAATGGTCACCTTTGTTGCATTATCTCCAAAATGATCTAGTGCCCATCGAATGTACACTAGATTTTTTTCTATTCGAAATAGATTGAAAAAAAATATTGAGATGACCGGTAAATGAAGTCGGATTGCCCGTTGCCAGATCAAATTTAGCGTCGTAATCACTACAACTACATAAACCATTTCGGGAATAATCGTTAATTGGATTATACTTTTGTAGCTTAATAACTTCTAAAAGGCTTAACCGATTTTGATCAGTAAACATGAGTTTGAAACGTATTTACCAGTAGTATCTGATGGATCTAAGGTCAAGTATGATAACTGAAGCTATTACAGGAATTATTGAGCTTGAGAAACCGTTTTTCCCTTAGGAAATAGATTTGATTATACTTATGAAGCTTATAACTTAAAAATTCGAATTTTCCCGGATATGACGTATACACCGTTAGATTAGTCTAGAGTCCTTCTACAAACGCTCAGTTATTGGCGCAATTCGTAGGTTGAAATTTTGAGTAATTGTCGAAAAACCAAAATTTTCAAAGTATAGTTTTTCAAAAAATAAAATAAAATTTTTATTTTTAATTCAGTTGCAATGCGAAGGCAAAACAATCTTATTTTTCAATTAGAATACGGAGCGCAGTCCAGTCCCTTGAATCGCGATTTTCGGCTCTTATTGGAGCCTCATCGGAAAGAACGTAGGCTTGTTTTCCATATCCTAATTGATCCGTACTGAGAGGTTTTCCCACCCATCGCAACTGAAGTGAAAATATTAGGTGACTAGCGTCATCTGGCAATTAAAAAATGAAGTTTTCGATCCTAATAGCATTATTAATAATATTTAGAAAATATTAAAATATTACTAAAAGATTTTTGCAAATTTTAGAAGCCTTGGAGGTGTTACCAAGGAAATGGACCAATAAGTTTTCGATTTAAAAATCTTTTAGTAATATTTTAATATTTTCTAAATATTATTAATAATGCTATTAGGATCGAAAACTTCATCTCTTATAGTTTTTCAGTTTTTCGGCTATACTGAGCCGTGTGTATGTCTGCTCTTGACGGCTTAGACACCATTTGAAAGCTTAACTCAACACTATTGATTTGGTGTATTTGCGGTTCTCCTGTCTCTTCTTGATCCGAAGATATATACCCCCACAAAATATGCCGTTTTGTACCTACCAAGTCCTCTAGCTGGCTTATGGGTGGTCAAAAGTCACAAACTACACCGGTTCTGAATCGGCCCTGACCCCCTCTTCAAACACAGAAAAAAAAATTCAAATCGGTTTAACTTTTAAACACACATACATACATATCCACAAACATTTTCCCTTTTTTAAATAAAAATGGAGTCATACTTCTGAGCTCGGTAACTTTTGAATGGTATAACCGATTTTCAAAATTAGACATGCGTTGGAAAGGTAGTGATCAGTACGATTAGAAGCCGCAAAGGTCGGACTTAAATTTTTGAAGTTTTTGGGAGTTTTGGGGACGAGAACGAAAAACAGACCCTAAATAGAAAGGGCCGTAAAATCCACACCCTTGGACCAAAATGGATGGTTGACATATGAATGGGTGAGTCTTTTCCTGAACTTTAAGATGGAACTTGGCCCATCTTTCAAATCAGTCAGATTTAGAAAATCGAAAATTTTGTGTATATGTAGTGTCGCGTGTAGGGGGGTGTTGGTGTGCGCCACTGGCGAGAACTGCTGTTCTCTGGTAATAAAAAAAATTATTTAAAAAAGTACAAAAATTTACAAAAATACTTGGGTAAAAACCCTTTAAATGCTAACAAAATATGTTACAGGTAACCCGGGAGTAGTCGCGCTCACTTCTGTAACGTGAATAGTCGTGTGTTAGATTCTATCTCAAAATACGAATTTAAATACGGATTTACAACAAATTTTTATTTTATAGTATTTTTATTTACTTGTTATGTTAGAAATATTATTTCTAACAATTATTAAAGCTAATTGGCTCTCCCCAAAGCCATAAATTCCACAAGAAGAAGAAGACGAAGAAAAAAATCTTACTCATTACTACACCCTTCATCGAGGCACTTACAAAATTTTTTCAAAATTGCAAAATTTTTCATCAAGTTATCGCGAAAAAGGAGAAAATGTGAGTTTCTATCTAACGGCGCGACTACTCGCGGGTCAAGGATATGGCCTTTGGCATCCTGCGACTCCCCACAAGAACGTGGGTTGCTTGTTTTAAAGTATGTTTTTGCATTAGGGACGAGTAGCAACTGATTTATTATTTTTCGTGGCTCAGCATGTGATTTGTCTGTAACACTGATGATGATCTGTGTAGATAGAAAACGTCCTGTGATTTAGATGTGGCCAGCTACAAGAAAATTTTTCCTTATGGATAAAAGTAATAATTTTTGTTTATATTTTTATATTTTTTTATAAAGGATCCTGGCACTTTTATGTAACAGTGCTTAAATTGGCTGAAACCTTGCAGAGAGGTAGATTTGTTCATGCCGATCAAAAGATCATTGCTCCAAGATTCAGAAATCAATTCAGAGTTACTGGGGCTCAAAGTGTTAGTTTTTATTCCATTTGAATAACAAATATTTTTATAGTACCTATATAGGGTGTTAGTAAATAAGTGCAACAAACTTCAGAGACCAGTTCTGCTTGAAAAAATAATTGACAGTTTGCTATATAAACATATTTCAGCAAATGCTTCGTTTTCCGAGATATGTGGCGTTATTGCTTACAAACAGATGATTTATTTATTGCTCTGAAACCAGTTGCGATATGCAAAGGAAATTTGGTGAGTTAAGATGTAGTTGAGCATTTTTTGCATACAATTACCAATACAGGTAATGGTCTCAATTTTTTTACAGACAAAAGTGGTATTCCTCTGAGATATTTTAAATTAAAAATCATTTTTGAATTCTTGAACTCATCTTCATTGAATTTGTGACAAAAAAATCTTTAATGAGGCTCCTTTTTATGAAAAGAAAAAGTACTTAACGCATATTTTTCATTTCTTTACTACATTCTCAAGAGCTATCTAATACAATACCTTTAAACCGGAACAATAACAGAAAGTATCAGAAATAAAATTTTAAAGAGGCGCAAAGCTACCAATAATGTTCAAAATTACCCCCTGAAGCATAAGGATTCATACCTATAAGATTCAACTCTTAGCCTTATTGGTTGTTATATTCATGCAAATATTCCTCGTTTCATACAGGTTCTCTGAACCGCAAATTGGAATATTTTCCTAGCGGTGCCTTTTGGTATTGTCATACCTGGGTTAAACAGAAAACTTGAATCGAGTCGACATTCATTTCACTTATTCCCCGTTAGAGGGCGTTCTAACCATACTACGGTATAAATAGTTTGATTTTGTACCGAGAAACTACGGACGTGTTGGTGTAAATTTGTCTTCTGCAGAGCCTCCTTGACAACAGGTAGACCTAGAAATAGTACTATCGGGGGATGGCAGGAGACAGATTTAAATCAAAACGAAACCGTAGATTTTCTTATTTTATTTCTTATTTACAGTAGGAAAAATGAAAGAATACCCATGAACGAACATATAAAACACGCTGTATTTTCTTGTCACCGTGTCACACAAAAAATTGGCCAGCGCAAGTACATGTAATAATTATTGTTACATGTACTTGCACTGGACAATTTTCTTTGTGACAGGAAAATACAGCGTGTTTTATATGTTCGTTCATGGGTATTCTTTCATTTTTCCGACTGTACCTTGTAAAATTGGTTTTAGTTAAATTCACTGAAACTTTTTATGTAAAAAGGTAGTTTTTGATGTTAAAGAATTTCCCATCCTGGATGCATATGTATGTACACTTCGCGTCAAAAAAAACTGGTACAACTCTTATAACCGAAAATCGTGTTTTTCAAGTTGTGTAAGTTGATCTTGTCACAAGTGTCATTCCAATTTCTACGGCAACGTTGACAGTTCAACGAAAATATTATATCAAACTAGGTAAAAACGGGGCTGTGTGATAGACCGCATTTTTTAATATACTAAAAACTAAAACAATTGTAATTTTCCGTCATCTCAATTAAGTATCGATACATTGATTTGTGTTTTATTATGGTTTTATTATAATTTATGAAAATATTTCAATTCAAAAATAATGATAGATAGTAAATCTTGACATGACTTTAAATTATTATGTTTAATGTCAAATCGAGAGGTGTGATTGGTTTCTCGTAAATTGTAGGACAAAACTGCATTAAGTTGTGTAGAAGAAATAAAACACACTGGAAAAATTAAAAATTTAATTTCAAATTAATACAAAATAACTTTTACAGTGAACAAGTGTGTAATTTAAATATATTTATTACAATTCGAAATATACATTTTAAACGTTATTTTTTTGTATTTATATTTAGTGCAATTCTGTTATCTGTGATGGCAACAACGAAGTGATTCACGAACAATAATTGTCAGTCTGAACACAGGTTTACATTGGGAAAAAAAGTGTACCAGTTTTATATGACGCGAAGTGTACAATCGATCTGTTTGGGGTAACCATACCACCTCATTCAGTCAATATTTAGCATTCTCATTGAAGTAAATATTATAATTGTGTAGGCGTTTGATAATTTCAACAATTGCGTTTGCAATAATATTAGTGCAATAATATAACCAATATTTTTCACGAGCCACAAACTTTCTCTTGGTATAAAAGTAAGAATACTACGATGCTACGTCTTCTCTGTCCTTTTTTATAGTGTTGAATCGTGGACCTTGAACGAAGATATGTGCCGAAAATGGGACGAATTAGAGATGTGGCTATTTTGGAGAATTCTTAAAATCCCATGGACTGACCGGGTCATAAATGAGGAGGTACTTAGAAGAATGAGGAAGAACCGAGAGGTACTAACTACCATCAAATCTCGAAAGTTGGAATACTTTGGACACATTATGCGAAATGAATCCAGATATGTCCTCCTACAAGCCATCCTGCAAGGAAAAATATTTGGAAAGCGAGGTCCAGGAAGAAGAAGAACATCCTGGTTAAAGAACCTCAGAACGTGGTTCAACAGAAAATCTGTGCAGCTTTTCCGTGTTGCTGCAGATAAAGTAAAGATTGCTATGATGATCGCCAACATTCGTCACAGATAGGCACATCAAGACGAAGAATATTATAAAACTATCCAAATTCATTTAGATTTTCTAGTGACACTAAATGATGAGGGGATGTGACACATCATTCACATTCATGTTCACCAAGAACTTGTTCTTGTGGTTTTTTGGTTTTGTTTTCATTATGATGATTTGATTTAAGAAACCTGATTTGATTATTAGAAGATGAAATAGGTAGTATTTCATTTTCTATTTACTATTTGTATATTACTGCATTAATTTTTTTATGCCTTATCTTAGAATTTACTGTATGTATTGTCTTTTTAAAATCACTGTATTGTGTTGTAAACATATAGAACATTATTATCTAGAAGAAACTATTGTTTTCGTTATCTTTAATTTAAGCACTTTTATGTATTAATTGTAACACTAATTAGACTCGGTTGACAATGACTCATTGCATGACCTTTAAAATAAATATCAATACTACATTGTTATTCAAAAGCTGTTTATCTACATATGTCCGAATCCTTTCTGTGGATTATTCTACTACAGTCTTACTAAAAAAGGACCCCTTTTACCAAATTTGTATGTTGCCAGGTCCAAAAGTGGGTCAAACATTTTTTAAACGTTTTTTTGTTTTTTTTCCTAAAATTATTTTTTTACATCGAACAAAGTATTTTTAGGTTTTATGGATCATTCCAAACAGAAAAGGTCTTCACTGACTTTTTTCTAAAGTTGATAGTTTTTGACATATATAAGCGATTAAAATTTTAAAAATTGCGAAATCGGCCATTTTTAACCTTTGAAAACTATGTGAAAAACAGAAAATTTCAATGTTGACAAGGTGGGTAGATATTCTTTAAACATCGATTGATAAAATCCCGAAAAGTTCTTTGCAACACAATATCGAAAACCCCTTTGTTTTTTAATTTCGAATCAAGTGGGCGCGACACTATTTTCCACCCTTGCATGTGTATGTAATATGCGTAAATATTAAATATGTGCGGAAAAATATTGTGATTCAATTCTTTTTCACCATCTTGTTTGAAAAGGTCCCCCTTTAACAAATTTGAATGTTGCCAGGATCAAAAAGGAGTGAAAAACTTTTTTAAACGTTTTTTTGTGTTTGTTTTTTCCTAAAACTAATTTTTTTACATCGGACAAATTTTTTTTTGGCCATTTTTAACCTTTAAAAGCTATGAAAAACTGAAAATTTCAATGTTACCAAGGTGGGTAGGTATTCTTTAAACATCGATTGATAAAATCCCGAAAAGTTCTTTGCAACACAATATCGAAACCCCTTTGTTTTGTAATTTCTAATCAAGTGGGTGCGACACCATTTTCACTCCTTGCATGTGTATGTAATAAGCGTAAATATATGTGCGGAAAAATATTGTGATTCAATTCTTTTTCACCATCTTGTTTGAAAAGGTCCCCTTTTAACAAATTTGCATGTTGCCAGGATCAAAAAGTAGTAAAAAACTTTTTTAAACGTTTTTTTTGTTTTTGTTTTTTCCTAAAACTAATTTTTTTACATCGGACAATTTTTTTTTCGGTTTTTTGGATCATACCAAATAGAAAAGATCTTAAGTGACTTTTCTCTAGATGTGATAGTTTTCGAGAAATAAGCGATTAAAAATTTAAAAATTGCAAAATCGGCCATTTTAACCCTCAAAAACTATGTGAAAAACTGAAAATTTCAGTGTTACCAGGGTACGTAGATATTCTATGAACATCGATTGATGAAATCCCGAAGAGCTTTTTGCAATACATTATCCAAACCCCTTTGTTTTTGAATTGCTAATCAAACGGGCGCGAGACTATTTTCAACCGTTGTTTGCATGTATGTATATGTAATCGGAAAACATTTTAAGTTTGAAGAAAATTGTTTAAAAAATTTTTTGACCCCTTTTTGACACTGGTAACATGCGAATTTGTTAATAGGGAACCTTTTCAAGCAAGATGGTGAAACAAAAATTGATATGAACCAGAATATTTTTCCGCACATATATTTACGCATATTACATACACATGCAACGGTTGAAAATAGTGTCGCGCCCGCTCGATTAGCAATTAAAAAACAAAGGTGAATTCGATATTGTATTGCAAAAACTCTTCGGAATTTCAACAATCGATGTTTAAAGAATATCTACCTATCTTGGCAACATTGAAATTTTCTGTTTTTCACATAGTTTTTGAGGGTTAAAAATGGCCGATTTCGCAACTTTTAAATTTTTAATCGCTAATATGTCAAAACCTATCAACTTCAGAGAAAAGTCACTAAGACTTTTTCTGTGTGGAATGATCCAAAAAACCTAAAAAACTTTGTTCGATGCAAGAACAATAATTTTAGAAATAAAAACAAAAAAAAACGTTTAAAAAATGTTTGACCCACTTTTGGACCTGGCAACATGCAAATTTGTTAAAAGGGGTCCTTTTTGAGTAAGATTGTGCAAAAAGTCCGAATCAGAATATTTTTCCTAGCGGATGCGCACTGGCTTTCTGGACTATACGTATATGAGTCTCAGATGATTTGGAAGAAAAACAACTTTTGGCTAAGAAAATGATATGAGCGAAAAATAACGCCACATTTTGCACTTACCGAGCAAAAAATCCGAATCAGAATATTTTCCTAGCGGATGCGCAGTGGCTTTCTGGACTATACGTGTATGAGTCTCAGATGATTTGGAAGAAAAACAACTTTTGGCTAAGAAAATGATATGAGCGAAGAATAACGCCACATTTTGCTCTTACCGAGAACAAAACCGGAGTGATTGCAATACTAGAAGCACCTAATAAAGAACCTTGCATAAGAATAGTGCCAAGAAAGAAAATACCTGCCAATAACAACCAAGCACTTGACAAATAACCTTTACATGAATAAAACTGTTTAATTTCAAATTTAAAAAGGATTTAAGCAAAAAACCAAGAATAAAGTCAATATCAAATGATATAAGTAGTGTACAATAAGTAAATGACTAAATTAAGAGAGAACATAGCAACAAAGAAGAAGTGAAATCACAAGAGAAAATAATTTAAAAGTTGGAAAAGCAAATAAGAATAAGACATGTATTATATATAATTCACGGTATAGAAGAAAACAAGAACGAAAATACCGAACTTCTATAGAACAAAGTAAAGGAAATAACTAATACAATAAATCTGAAAATAAATGGGTATCAAGATATAATAGGAATATGCAGCATTGGAATACATCAAAACTCGAGGAATAGACCTTTAAAGTGGAGCTCACAAACGAAACGATAACAAGAGAAATTTATAACACTAAGCAAAAACATTAATGGACAAGAACATATTATTTATAAATGAAGCTTTCGCAAAAGAAATATTAGATCAAAGAAGATAATCACAGTAAACTTGAAAATTACCTGAAAGAATCGAGAAAAAGGACAAACCGCTTACATAAGTAATAAAAATATTATTTCATTGTATTTGTTTTAAATTCTTTCAAACTTTTGGACCCTATTTAGTCCAATCGGGATAGCATTTGACTTTGTTTGGCGAGCTGCCCGGAACTGTATTATTCTAATACTTAGATGGGGTCAGTAGTAGTGTAAATTTAAAATCGCGACTGAATTCCCCTGTTACGTTAGCCGCCATCTTGATTGTAAAGGAGAACCATTGTTGCTCCATATCTCCGCCTTTTTCAACGTTTCTAGAAAATGGTAGGAACTTAAATTGTTCTAAATGCGATTTCCTACAATTTCTTTTAAACAATTTTTTTCCCAGTTAAGATAATCGGTAGAATTATTGAATTGAATCTTATTTATTATTAACTTTACAAGATAATTATTGTACATAAACAACCATGAAGTAATTATATTTTATACAATTTTGATCTCTCTTATTTTTTTGCTAGAATCAATATTTGAGATCTTTGGTTTGTTCTTGATTATGGCATACTGCTGCTGGCGTCAGCGTCAAGGCTTGCCATAGGCGTATGTCCTGAAATGTTGATTGTAGTACAAAATATCAAAGAAATCAAAATTGTTATATATGTTATATAGTTATGTCATAAAGTTTTAATAAATAAGTTAATTCACATAATTATGCTTAGTCACTATTTTCACCTTAACTTGGAAAATATCGACTGCAAGAAAAAATTGCAAGGAAGAAATTATAGGAAATCGCAATTACAACAAATACCTACCATTTTGTCGAAGAGTTTAATAGACAAAAACAATTCCTATCCTGCACCTAAGTTCACGCCTTTACCGCACACGTACGACCTCAAATATTGATATTGTTCTGAATATCATTAATGTTTTGTTTTTTGATAACGATTTCCGAAGTTGCCGTCGAAACGAAAATCTCAAATATTAATTTTAGCCAAAAAATTAATGATATCGAAATTATGTAAAATATAATTCTCCTCATTTTTGTTTATGTGCAGTTATGTCGTAAAGTTAATAATAAACGAGATACATTTCAATAATTATGCTCCCCCTTCCGCTATTTTCCCCCTTCCGCTATTTTCCCCCTTCCGCTATTTTCCCCCTTAACTCAGAGAATATTGACCGCACAAAAAAATTGTCAAAAAGAAATTGTAGGAAATCGCGTTTGTAACAATTTCGGCCCTTACCATTTTTGTCGAAAAGTTGAAAATGTGCAAAAATGGCTCCTTAAAAATTAAGATGGCGGCGAACGCAACGTTGGAAGTCAGTCGCAATTTTAAATTTACACTAGTATTGTGACCCACTTTAAAGATTAGAATAATAAAATTTCTGACAGCTCGCCATTCAAGGTTAGGCATTTTTTTCGTCTAACCCTGGACTAATTATTACTCCTACTTAAAGAAAGTAGATCCTACTGATAGAAATAGCGAGACAATCATTGATCAAAATGAAAAAGTTCCTATGCTGCCGAGACATAAATCTGAAATTGAGAATGAGAATGTTAAGGTGCTATGTTTTCTTCGTTCTGATGTACGGCATGGAAGCATGGACACTGTAACAAAAAAGCGATTGACTACCCCAGCTAATTGAAACAATATTCGAAAATATTACCTCAACTAACCAAGATAGCCATCGTTACACCCTTAGCTTAGCTCAGTCACTCAGGTGTGTGTTCGTCTTGTCCTAACCTCAGATATGAACTATGAAAATTGGAATGGAAGCAAACAAAACATAGTTTTTAACTAATCATGTTTATTGTTCATAAAGATATAATAAATAAAATGACTTGTAAATTGCATTAACAAATGTATTCAAATTCTTGCCAAAAACTAACAATTCTGGATTATACTTATGGCTTTTGGTAGCTGATGGTATCTTCTTGATGTCGTATGGTACTGCTGCTGGTTCTGCAACGGGCTCTGGGGTTGTAGGTGTTGTATTCCACCAGGCCTACGGATGTTGGTCGTTGCAGTCTTGGTTATGTGGTTGCAGCCCTGATGACATGGTCCTCGTTGTTGTATCGCCGGCGATTTGAGGGTTGTTGAAACTCCCGGAGGGAGAAAAGTGGTTTCTTTCCAAAAAACTATAAAATAGAGACACATATCAATCATCAAGAAGAAAAACCAACGTGTGCCATCTGCCGTTCTAATCGTCAGAAAGAGTAGCAGATGACAAGAATAAATCAAATGAAATTTAGATGAGAATAGTTAAAATTCTGATTACTAAACGTGCATACATGTAAATTAAAAGATAATTATATTTGAAACTAAAATATCAGAACCAATGAACTGTCAATACGGATGGAATCGGCAGGAAGACAATTAATGCAGCCACGATACAAGAGAGAGGTCCTAGAGAGAGACAGACAAGGTGCTGGAAACTTTGACAGGCCGTGTAATTTGAGTTGCCTATATCAACTTAAATCGGGGAAATATAAAAGTAACATAAAAACATAATCAAGGACTACTTCTTCTTCACTTTATATAAAACAGTCACTAATTTAGTATTTAAATAGTTTTAAAATTATTTAACTCCCAAATACTTTAGGAAAGTAGGTATTTGTTTTGATAAATACAAATAACAATTCTGAAAAGTATTTAAACTGATTTAAACACCAAGTATGGTACTCTGTTCTCTATTTACTCTGTAAATACAAAAAAGTATTTAAATTTTGAAATATGTACTACCAATCAGCCCTGAAAATTAAAATATGAGGTCCATTCAACGAACTGTCAATACTGATTCAATCGGGTCCATTTATATAGGCAACTCAAATTACACGGCCTGTCAAATTCTCCAGCACCTTGTCTGTCTCTCTCTAGAACCTCTCTCTTGTATGTTGGTGGCAATCTCGCTTCACTATTTGAATGGGACAGGGCCATTCCATCCGTATTGACAGTTCATTGATCAGAACACATGGTCTGACATTGGAAGTTAGGTTAGATAAAAAAACATTAGAAAAACTGTTAGACGGAGAAATATAATTACAATATATTATTCTTACCCCAAGAGGAAGATGATTTGTTGAAATAGAAATGATTTATTTTTCGAATTACATGCCTTTTTAAGGATTAATTTTTCCCTTCCAGTGTATGTCAGGGAGTAGGGGGTCAAGTCGATGAAGTGACAGTTGACACTGTCATTGAAAACGACGTTTAAAATGACAACCAAGTACTATGAAGTAGCGGCATGTTCCGTATTGAAAATACAGATATTTGGAGAGTATGAATATACGAGGTATGTTCAGTATGATGATTTAAATGAAAGAGATATATTAAATAGAAGATAATAAAAGAAGGTAATAAAAGAGAGCGCCAACCGATTTTTAAAGGGGAAAATGGGTAAACCAATTAGAAGAAGATAATTATTAATGAAATATTAAAGGAAATAAGGTAAAATAATTATTTAAAAACAAAATATCAAAGATGTGACGTTTGTAACGTTACAACACTAAAAAAAATAAACATCAAAAACATTGAAGCATTCGGGATGTGGTGCTACAGGAGAATAAAAATCCCATGGACAGAGAGAATAACAAATCAATATGTTTTGCTGAAGATGAGGAAGGAATCATCATCATCAACAGCTATTCCATCCATCGTCGTATATAAGCCTCCCTTAGGTGTGTCCATTCATACTGTTTGCTGTTTTTTGCATCCATTCGTGACCAGCCATTCGCTTGATGTCATCAGCCCATTTTGTTTGAGGTCTGCCTCTACTTCTTTTGCTTGCCCTTGGTCGCCACTCGAGAATTCGCTTTGTTCAGCGGTTGTCTTCCATTCTTTCTATGTGTCCTGCCCAGTTCCATTTTAACATGGCAACCTTCTGGATCACATCTGATAATTTTTATCGCCTTCTTATCTCTTCATTGGACTTGGGATCACTGAGCTTAATGTTGAGCATTTTCCGTTCCATAGCTCTCTGTCACTTGAAGTTTGTGGACTATGCTGTTGTTAAAAGCCCAAGTTTCGGTTCCATATGTCAGAACTGGCAACACCAACTGATCGAACGTTTTTGCCTTTAAAGTGTTTGGCAAGTTTGATTTAAATACTGTTTGTAATCGACCAAATGCTGCCCATGCTAAAGAACATCTTCTATTTAAATCAGCCTTTAGGTTAAGCTTTGACAGTTCTATTTTTTGTCCCAAGTATATATACGGGTCCCGGTGAATTCGTAACTATTTTAAACACCCATCCTAATTACAGGCCAACTGGCAACTCTGGCGTGCAAGTAATTTTTCGATAACCCACTAACTACCGGTGAATTTGTAACTTTAATTAAATATATTTAATTAAATAATTTTTTAAGTAATGTTGATAATCTAATACCGGTATTTCAGGTATGTACCTGTATAAATTATCCTCTTTAAAGGTGATGTAAAAGGTATTCATCATTTATGTATTGTCTCTTGGAAGAGTTACTAGAGAAAATCCAAATAAATTTTGTGAAAATGGCTGAAATTCTTGTAACAGATTTCGTAATGAGTGAACGTGGGTGTAAGTTATTGGTGGTAAATAATTTTAAATTTCACTTAAAGAAAGTGCTAAAAAGTGGAAAACATTTATGGTGCTGTTTTGCTGTTTTGCAAGGCAACCAGATGCAGATTAATATTTTAAGTAGTAACAAACACTTATGTTGGTTATCAGTAATTTGATGTCAAAAATGCACATTTTTGCTATTTTTTGTCTACCAGTAAGAAGAAAAGCATTTAAAACAAAATTTAAGATAACCGCATTATAGTGCATGTAATAGTTATTTATGATATAAGTGTTAAAAGTACAATTTTAAGGCACGCATGTGAAAGTTTGCAGAATGAGCGAAGCGAATTCTGCAATTCACATGAGTGCCTTAAAAATGTACTTTTTAACACGTATATCATACAATATTTTTTCTACAAACGTCTTATATATCAACAATTATAATTTATTCATTCTCAATTACAGGACAATATCTACAAAAACTTTTACTTGAACTTGACTGACATTCCATTTTTATATTTTTCTTGACCTTACATCAAAACTGCCTATACTGTCAATACGTAAATCATAACAACTATAGAATATTGTCCTTTTCATGATCATTTTTCAGTGCGTAACAAATGATAGGAAAAAGGGTAAGTCCGTGATAATACACATTTATGACATTTATTCTAACATGACATTTTAGTTAAATCTGACAGTTGTCACATTTTATTTTCAATTTGGAATAAAAACAAATCAAAAGTGTTTCTTGCATTTATAAAATGGTATTTTCTTTGATTTGTATAGTCTTATAAATTATACAGATTATATTTGTAATATTATTATCTAATTAAAAAAAATTATTTTTTTATTATGGCGCCATCTATCGACAACTAGAATAACTAGAATGAATGTTATAAAAATGTCACCGACGAAATGTAATCACCGACGTGCCTTTTTTTCTGTCACATACAATTTAATGCGTTAGAAAGAAATCGAAAAACTGTGACGTAGTGAAAGATGATCATGAGAAATACTGTAACATCTTACTTTTATTGTTGTATATTCTAACACATTTTAATAGTTTTTTTTCTATAAACATGTTAAAAATGCAATAATACAGTTTAAATTAAATTTAAAAAACCTTTTAAACCATCTTTTTCAAATTGCACAAGTTACTATTAATATTAATGTTAAGGCTATGGGTACATAATTCGCAAATATTTTACGTGTATCCCTACTTTTTCTGTCTTTAAACGGCAAATTACGTGTAGTAAAATTCACACTGGTATGGATATGTAAACATTAGGTACTAGAATGTCATTCTACTTGAAAATGTCATCATTAATTTAAAGAGATGGGTTTTTAATGTTCTTGGATAACTGTTATTTTTACAATTGCAAATTATTAATTCAGTTAATAAATGTGATAATTTTTTCACTAACTATGTATTCAGTGATTGTAATAATTTATTTGTACAACAAAGACTAATACTCAATCGAGAAAAGAGGAAAAGTGTTAAAGTGATTTTTTAATAATATATTGTTATGGAACGCTTACAATTTTGAACATCTTTAACAACAAAATACTTGGATCACAGAATATATTATCCTGATGTGTTCTCTGCTTGGATCTTCCACAAATAATACACAATAAATAACTTTTTATTAAGTTCACGTCTTAAATCAATTATTTATCAAATACACTACACACTATACAGGGTGATCAACTTCTGTGACAAAGTCCAATATATCTGTTATTATACAATATATGAAAAAACGTTGTTAATAAAAGTTATAGACACCTTTAATGTACACATTTTAAAATTAGTGAGAAATATACAGGGTCCTCCATAACACGGTGGCAAACCAAAGTTATGTTTTTTTAAATGAAACACCCTGTATTTTATTCAAAATCTGGTTTCTTTACATTTTTCTAATTCTAGAAATATAGCACTTGTCTAGGATTATACTGAGTGTTTTAAAGTTACGAGCACTTTTATTAAAAAATCATACTGATTTGATCGCCCTGTATGTTTCTAACGGTGTAATATAAACTTATTTTTTTAATGCTTTTGACTGTCAATATTAAAGTAGTTTTGCAACAATGTACAATTTTTTTATAACTACACAAATTGTATACAGGGTAAGTCAAAATTTAAATACAAGATTTTCTTCATAATTTTAAATGGAACACCCTGTATTTTATATTATTATCGAAAAGTTCTATCACTATACTTACATATCTTTTGAATATTCCCTATACCTAAAGTTATTAGTTTTTGAGATATTTTAGTTTTATTGTTGATAGCAACATGTATTACTTAGTTATTAATAACAATACTTTAATTTATCAAAATTTATTAAAAAAACTAAATTAAATAAAAAAAAATGTTCATCGTACCTCTTATGTTATAAAATGTGTTCAAAATGACCTCCCATAACGTCTACACAAGCCTGGAGACGAGTTTAAAAAGACCTACAGATGTTTGTAAGCATTTGTTGTGTGACACTTTGAAAGGCGTTTTGAATCCTTACTCTCATATCATCAACTATTGTTGGAGGTGCCCTATAGACTACGTCTTTAATATAACCCCAAAAAAAGAAGTCACCTTCGTTTAATTCTGGTGATCTGGGTGGCCAGTGAACTGGCCCATCTCTTCCTATCCATCTTTCAGGAAATAGATCATCGTTGAGAAGTGCGTTGTGGTGAGTAGGGGCTCATATGTTGGCGGATGTTTAATGGTACATTTTCAAGTAGAATAGGTAAATGATTCACTAGAAAATTTAAATAAACCTCACCATTTACCGATTCCTCATAGAGAGAAGAACCTATAACGTAATTGCCTCTGATTCCACCCCAAACATTTAAGGACCATCTTGTTTGACTATGTGTCTGAGCACAGTACGGATTGGTTGTGGAATAATAATGAAAATTGTGTCTGTTTACACTACCATTTTTGTGGAATGTTGCCTCGTCCCCCCAAAAAAAAGGACAAACTCAAAAAAATCTCAGTATAACTATTTGTTTTTGTGACCATTGACAAAATTGTACTCTTTTGTATATGATATGGGTGCATGTTGTTTTTCTTGACTATGTTCTGGATAGATCCATAACTTATATCTTGCTCTCTTGTAATATTTTGAATACTTGTATGAGGATTTTCTGTAACAGGCAGTAAAACATTTAATTAATTTTCATTCGCAATAATGAATTTTGTTTTTTTCTTTGCTTCATAAACAGAGCCAGTACGATTAAACCTGTCTAATAAGTTGTCAAATGCTATCTTATTTGGTTGCTGACGCTATGGACACCATTCCTTATAAATTCTTGTGGCAACTAATGAGTTTTTGAAACACTCCTAAAAACCCTATCATGTCTGTCATTTCTTCACGACTAAAATTCATTGTTGGGTAACAATTATAACAATATGGCAAACAATTATAATCAATAACAAAAGTAAAAACGTACAGATATTTAAAATCTTACATCTGACAGTTCTTGTGTCAATTATTTCAAAGCCACCTTAAACAAAAACTTCCAGCAATTTATAGTTTCCATTTCTTCGCGGAAAATTAATATCATTTTGTTAGTAAATATAAAATTGTCGTTATTGTATATAATTTACCATAAAATTGGAGAAAAAATGAAATGCAGTCTAATTTTAATTATCATTACCAAAGTCATTGGAGGTTTCTCATATTATGGGTAATTAATTTACTGTAATTAATTTACTGTAATAAACGTATCTATGAGTTATCGACAATAAAACTAAAATATCTCGAAAACTAATAACTTTAGGTATAGGGAATATTTAAAAGATATGCAAGTATAATGAAAGAACTTTTCGATGGTAATATAAAATACAGGGTGTTCCATTTAAAAATATGAAGAAAATCTTTTATTTGCATTTTGACTTACCCTGTATACAATTTGTGTAGTGATAAAAAAATTGCACGTTGTTGCAAAACTACTTTAATATGGACAGTCAACAGCAGCAAAAAAATAAGTTTATATTATACTGTTAGAGTCATACAGGGCGATCAAATCAGTATGATTTTTTGATAAAAGTGCTCATAACTTTGAAACACTCAGTATAACCCTAGACAAGTGCTATATCTTTTTAATCAGAAAAATGTAGAGAAACCAGATTTTGAATAAAATACAGGGTGTTACATTTAAAAAAACATAACTTTAGTTTGGCACCGTGTTATGGAGGACCCTGTATATTTCTTACTAATTTTAAAATGTGTACATTAAAGGTATCTATAACTTTCATTAACAACTTTTTTTAATATATTTTATAATAACAGATATATTGGACTTTGTCACAGAAGTTGATCACCCTGTATATCAATAATATTTAATCAATAACTCAACATATTCCCGATGCAATGTCAAATATTTAAAATTGTCACTGATTGTCAGTGTCTGACTGACAATATTATATTCGGCTGAGTGCGTTGTAAGACAAAGGTAGATTTGGAAAATATTACCACGGCATTGTGTTCATTTTTTTCGAATCCTGAAAAAACCAATAAATATTTTTGAAAAATTTAAACGCAGAATGAAAGACTAAATTATTACCGAGGGCCGAAAATCCCTTAGAATAAATAAAAAGTTTATTTTGAATGATATATTTGAAATTAAAAATCACACTAAATTTTCTCTTAGTTTTTCACCCCTGTAACTTATTAAAATAGACATTATAGAAGTTCTCAGGGACTTTCGGCCCTCGCTAATAACGTAATCTTTCATTCTGCGTTTAAATTTTTCAAAAATACTTATTAGTTTTCTCAGGATTCGAAAAAAATGAATCCCCATATGAATAGCATTGCAGCCGAAAATACGTACCGATCCTCTTAATAAATGAAATATAAATATTTTGACGTTTCACAATTTGACAATTCACTTTTAACTGCAGTGCCTTAAAATTTTTAAGGCACTAGTGCTTTAAAGTAGCATTTTTAGCAGTTAAACGTTAATAACTTATGTAAAAATAAAATTTCTATCTCGATATTACGTGAAATAGCCCAAAGAAATGAGTAAAAATACTAGGTTTTTATGACACTCAGTGTAACTACTATATGTAAAAATAAAACTTCTATCTCGATATTACGTGAAATAGCCCAAGGGAATGAGTAAAAATACTAGGTTTTTATGACACTCAGTGTAACTACTATATGTAAAAATTGTTTTAATTTCTATATGGATAGAATAACAAAATTTATGTAAATCTGATCAATTTTTTCTCAATTTATTTATTTATTGACAATTTAAATTAGTCCGTTCTTTAACGGTAAAATATTGCAAAACCTCTAAATCTTAAAGAACCGCTTGGATTGACATGAAATTTGGGTAAGACCCCATTTTAACAGTCCCCGTTTCAGCGGTTCTCGATTCCACCGACCCTTTTCAGCAGTCCCCGGTTCAGCGGTACCCATTTCAGCAGTCCCCGTTTCGGCGGTTCTCGATTCCACCGACCCGTTTCAGCGGCGTTTGGTTCTGCAGCATGCCGTTTGAGAGGCATCCTTCAGGAAAATGAGTAAAAACAGGACCCTCTTGGGGACAGTAGTGTTAACAATAAAAAATGAACATATAAAATTATTTTTTCTTTTTTTATATGCATTTTTTCATCAGCTTTTCATTGAGCCTACATACAAGCACGGAACATAAAAAATATCTAAGTTATTTTAATTGTTTATAAGCTAAAAGTCAGGTCTTTTTCAAACAGTTTTTTTAATAACAATTTCAATAAAATGTTAAAAATTTTTTAATACGTCTTAAAATTAAAGTCTCAAATAATCGACTGCGATCTGCTAAATATCTCACAGAGTCACTGTAGGGCAAGAACAGTTGTATAAACAATTGCTCTCTGGGATAAACAAATTGAATAACTTACAAACTATTTGGTCGAAATTTAGCACACTTAAATAACTCAATAATTGACATAATTTAAAGTCATTAAATTTTACGTCATTGTGCAAAAAATAAAGTTATTAATATTTATAATTTACTGCAAAAATGAGGGTGTTTTGCAATTATCTCGGTCAATTGTTTATATATTACAATATGCTTACCACCAAATTAAAGAACTTTTTAAGATCTACATTTATTTGAAACATTTTTCTCTAAAATGTACAAGAAACGTTTTATAGTCAAAAAACTGCTTTTTTCATTCTTTGCAATTGTTTAAAAAAAAAGCAAAAACAGCTGTACGTCTTCACGGAATTATCATCAGTTATCCCTCATCTAACGTTTAAAACTTTGAAAACCCTGTAGAACATTTTTACATGAAATCGATGATTTTTTTCCCTATTAAGAGGATCGGAACGTATTTTCGGCTGCAATGCTATTCAAATGGGGATTCATTTTTTTCAAATCCTGAGAAAACTAATAAGTATTTTGGAAAAATTTAAACGCAGAATGAAAGATTACGTTATTAGCGAGGGCCGAAAGTCCCTGAGGACTTCTACAATGTTTATTTTAATAAGTTACAGGGGTGAAAAAACTAAGAGAAAATTTAGTGTGATTTTTAAATTCAAATATCTCATTCAAAATAAACTTTTTATTTATTCTAAGGGACTTTCGGCCCTCGGTAATAATTTAGTCTTTCATTCTGCGTTTAAATTTTTCAAAAATATTTATTGGTTTTTTCAGGATTTGAAAAAAATGAACACAATGCCGTGGTAATATTTTCCAAATCTGTCTTTGTCTTACAACGCACTCAACCGAATATAATATTGTCAGCATATATAGGGCTTTTCATCGATTGTCATTTGTTTCGAGCTTCTGTCATATGTTGTATAATCTGTGTATATTATTAATATACACGGATTATCCGACATTTGACAGAAGCTCGAAACAAATGACTGTCAATGAAAAGCCCTATTGTCAGTCAGACACTGACAATCAGTGACAATTTTAAATATTTGACATTGCATCGGGAATATTTTGAGAAATTGATTAAATATTATTGATATGTATTTGATAAATAATTGATTTAAGACGTGAACTTAATAAAAAGTTATTTATTGTGTATTATTTGTGAAAGATCCAAGCAGAGAATACATCAGATATATCCTGTGATCCAAGTATTTTGTTGTTAGAGATGTTCAAAATTGTAAGCGTTCCAAAATAACAACATATTATTAAAAAATCACTTTAACACTTTTCCTCTTTTCTCGATTGATTATTAGTTTTTGTTGTACAAATAAATTATTACAATCACTGAAAACATAGTTAGTGAAAGAATTATCACATTTATTAACTGAATTAATAATTTGCAATTATAAAAATAACAGTTATCCAAGAACATTCAAAAGCCATCTCTTTAAATTAATTATGACATTTTCAAGTAGAATGACATTCTAGTAATGTTTACATATCCACACCAGTGTGAATTTTACTACACGTAATTTGCCGTGTAAAGACAGAAAAAGTAGGGATACACGTAAAATATTTGCGAATTATGTACCCATAGCCTTAACTGGGGTATATACCAAATACTTAGATATTACCTGTATATTTTCAAACAAGAATAGGTTAAAATGATATCCTACAATAAAACTAATTACTTATCATTGTCATATTATTATTTTCTTATTGAGACCGCTCTATTGGGGACCGCGTTTATGGGGACCGCTGAATCGGGCACCGCTGAATCGGGGTACCGCTGAAACGGGGACCGCTGTATTGAGACCGCTCAATCGGGGACCGCGCTTATGGGGACCGCTGAATAGGGGTGAAACCGAAATTTGGCATACACATAGCTAACAAGTCAAAGAAAAAAAGTGATATTGTGCCGATATGTGCTTTTGCCCTGGGGGTGAAAAAATATTCGTCCAAAGAAAGTCAGGAAATGGATAAACTGGCTAATTTTAAGTAACTTTTGATCCATAGAGTTTTTTCACTAAGTCAATACTTTTCGAGTTATTTGGCAGTGAATATGTTCATTTTTTCAACAAAATAACCACGCTTTTAGACGGTTTTTCGCAAATAACTCAAATAGTAAGTATTTTGTCGAAAAAACATTCTTAGCAAAAATATAGCCTGTAAAAAATTAAAAAAAAATGGTGTATACATCACGTCTCTACACCTAGTAGAAGCATAGTTATAGCTAATGAAAAATAGGTTCATATTCGTCAAATTCCAAATGGAATACTTTAACGTGAAATAACCAAAAATGAAGCACATTTCGGGGAAAACTCATTACAACTTATAAGTGTTTAAAAGAAGCTTCATTTTTGTTTTATAAAAAAAATTTCTAGCATCAAAATTAAACAAGTTACGCTCAAAATAAAGTTATTCCCTCTTGGTTTTGGTAAAAGAATCGAGAAAACCACCCCCTAATTAGTATCTTAATTGAACCTAATCGTTACGACTTCACAAGTTTCTTGACTCGTGTATATATTGTTTATATGATCTGTAAGTTTTATCGGTTCAAAAACCTTACTATTGAAAGGGCTGTAGTTAAAAGGGGTTGAACGAGTCACTTATCACGAATGTATGCAAATTTAGAAAAACCAAATCTTAATCAATTTTTTTCTAACAGAAAAACAAAAAAAATACATGATATTCAGAAAAGAAAATCTGATTTTTTTTGTTTTTCGAGATGTTTGGTATCTCTAACAATTTTTAAGTTATTTTGAAAAAAAAAGCATATTTTCAAAATTTAAATTTTTAAAAATTTTACTTTGAAACCAATTTTTTTCAAAAATATGCACTTTGAATCGATGAAATTTACAGATCATATAAACACAACATAAATAAAATAATTTGTGGAGCGGTAACGATTAATTTCATTTAAGTTGCTAATTAGGGGTTGGTCTTCCCGATTTTTTTTTGCAAAAACAAAAGGGACCAACTTTATTTTGAGTGCAACTTGCTTAAATTTAATGCTAGAAACTTTTTGTAAAAACAGAAATAAAACTTTTTTTAAACACTTTGAAAAAGTTATAATGGGTTTTCCCCAAAAAGTGCTTAATTTTTTCGATATTTCACGTCGAAATATTCTATTTGAAATTTAGTGAATATGAATCTATTTTTCATTGGCTATAACTCTAGTTCTACGAGATCCAGAGACCTAACGCGTACACCATTTTTTTTACTTTTTTATAGGCTATATTTTTGCTAAGAACGTTTTTTCGACAAAATACTTAATTTTTGAGTTATTTGCGAAAAATCGTCTAAAAATGTGGTTATTTTGTTGAAAAATGAACATATTCACTCGCAAATAACTCGAAAAGTGTTGACTTGGCGAAAAAGCTCTATAGAACAAAAGTTACTTAAAATTAGTCAGTTTACCCATTTCCGGACTTATTTTGGACATATATTTTTTCACCCCCAAGAGGGGGTGAAAGTCACCCCCAGGGCAAAAGCACACATCGGCACAATATCACTTTTTTTCTTTGACATGTAAGCTATACGCATGCCAAATTTCATGTCAATCCAAGCGGTTCTTTTAAATTTAGAGCAAAAACCGTGAAAGAATGGACTAAATTAAAAATAGCCGATTTTAAGAATTTTCGTCTATAAGTTACATTTTTCCAAAACACTGAAAAAAGAACCGATTAGTTTATTGAAATAGCTTTAAAATGAGTTGAAGTAAAATAGAATTGGAGCTTTGTTTATCAATAAACATTAGTGAAAGGTATACATTTGTGTTGGCCTAATCCGTTACTGTTCAAAGGGTACCCCCCGTTAAGATAGGCAAAATGCCCTCACTCTCAGAATTCAATTTTTTTAATTTTTTTACGTTCTGTGCAATTAAAAAATGAGATAACAAGGATTTTTAGCTCGCCACCCCCCCTTACCCCTCCCCCCAGAGCCAAAAACGTAGATTTTTAGATTTAATTTTTTTTAGTTGAGTTGCAATTGATTTAAAAATTTCAAAAAATTCACGCGTGTAGCTGAGGCTTTTACAAAACATGTCCATTTTTTATGGACCCTTAGGTCGAGTGTACATAACCTCAAATTTTTTTTTAACTTTTTTAAAACCTATAACTGTTTTCTGGAGGGGGCTGCAGGTCCAATTTTTTTTGAATTTTGTGTATTTTATCAAAAGCTATCTCTCTGATTTTTTTCAGATTTTTCCGTCAGGTGCGCCATCTTGAAAAATCCGGAAAACTGTTTTTTAGGGGGTTTTTTGGGATTTTCTCCATTTTATAGACTGCAACATAGATCAACTCAAGGTTTTTTTAATAGATTATGTATAATTTGAAATAACTGAGTATATTAGGATATTCAAAAATTGGGCGAAACACTTTTAAACCCCCCAAAAACCATGTTTGTTTTTTGTAAGGATTTTTGAGGGTCTAATTATTTTTTTTTTGAGGTCGATACAGCCTGAATATTTTTTTTTTATTTTTTAAGTTCTATATGATTTTAAAAAATTAGGACTCAACGCAATTTTAGCCCACTTCCCCCTCCCCCTCCCCCACAGCCAAAAATGTCAATTTTTCGATTTTATTTTTTTTTTAAGTTGGTTTGCAATTAAATTATAAATGTTGTTCTGAAGCTATTTCTTTGTGGCATTTTTATAATGAACTATTCTAAATGGGAAATAAGCCACAATTTAACTAAAAAATGATTTTATTTTCCATCTGTAATGCGATAGAGAGAATTCGATAACCTGTGACGCACTGAAAAAATGGTATATAAATAAGTCAGATTAAATTAAATTATTAGAAAATTTTTTTACCAAGTAACATTTTTGTTTAATTTATTAATATTTTGTATTTTGACAACGATGTCCGTGGCGGACATCGAAACGTTAATAAAATCATTTTTTAGTTAAATTGTGGCTTATTTCGCATTTAGAATAGTTAGTAATTATTAAATTATAAATTATAAAAAATTCACACGCACAGCTGAGGCTTTTAGAGAACATCTATTTTTATGGACCCGAAGGTCGAGTGTACATATTATAACCTCATTTTTTTGTTTTTTAATAGGTACGTATAACTTTTTTTGGCGATGGCTGCTAATTTTTTTGTGTTTTGTGTATTTTACAAACTATCTACGTTTGGCTCATAATGCAAATAGTCCCCGCTGTATGCTTGTCCCGTTAGGTAAATTATTCTGATTAATTTTTTTGCGCAAACTGACTCAAAAACAGGTCATTATAACAAATCCACAAGGTGCCAGGCAGTACCGCGGTAGGAAAATTTTTTAAACATTTTTTTAAACGAATTCAAAAAATCAATTTTTTCACTTCGGACTTTGTTTTAGATTCTCTGGATCAAGCTGAGCAAAAAAGGTATCTTGTGATTTTTCTATAAAATTGACTGTTGTCGAGTTACATGCAATCTTAAATTTGAAAAACGCGAAAATGGCTATTTTCAAGGCTTAATAACTCGATTAAAAATTATTATTATGAAAGTCATAAAGTGACCAACTCAAAGTTTAAAGCCCCCCCTGCAATAGCCTAAAGAAATTTTTGTCATTATTTTATTACTAACTATTATTTTTAATAATTAAAAATGAGCGCTAAGCATGTATTGAAGCGGCCGTCTGAGAGAGAGAGATGTACAATATTCATTGGACGTTTTAAAAAAATATCGATTGGAAGTCAAAAATACGTTTTAAAAAAATAAAAAAGGAATTTTGAGGTTATATGTATTGTACACTCGACCTACACGGGTCTATAAAAAATAGATATGTTTTGTAGAAGCCTCATAAAAATTTTAAATTAATTGCAACTTTAAACAAAAAAAAAAAAAAAATAGAAAAATTGACGTTTTTTGTGGGGTCAGGGGGAGGGGGTGGTGGGCTAAAAATGCGATTAGTCTTATTTTATAGTCCCATACAACGTAAAAAAAAATGAAAAAAAAATATTCAGGCTGTATCGATCTCATAAAAAATCATTAAGACCGCAAAAACCCTTACATAACTTAAAAAAACATGGTTTTTGGGGGGTTTAAAGGTGTTATGCCCAATTTTTGATAATCCTTAAATACTCATTTATTTCAAATTATACATAATCTATTAACAAAACCTTGAATTGATCTATGTTGCAGTCTATAAAATGGAGAAAATCCCTAAAAACCCCCTAAAAAAACAGTTTTCGGGATTTTTCAAGATGGCGCACCTGACGGAAAAATCTGAAAAAAATCAGAGAGATAGCTTTTGATAAAATACACAAAATGCAAAAAAAATTGGCCCTGCAGCCCCCTCCAAAAAAAAGTTATAGGTTTTAAGAAAGTTAAAAAAATTTTGAGGTTATGTACACTCGACCTAAGGGTCCATAAAAAATGGACATGTTTTGTAAAAGCCTCAGCTACACGTGTGAATTTTTTGAAGTTTTCAAATCAATTGCCACCCAACTAAAAAAAATTAAATCTAAAAATCTACGTTTTTGGCTGTGGGGGGAGGGGTAAGGGGGGTGGCGAGCTAAAAATCCGCGTTATCTCATTTTTTAATTGCACAGAACGTAAAAAAATTAAAAAAATTGAATTCTGAGAGTGAGGGCATTTTGCCTATCTTAACGGGGGTACCCTTTATTTCTTACGTTTTAACCTAACTACCTGAGGTATTATATTTAATCCATGGTTTCGAATTCACCTGTAAAAGGTTTCGAGTTGGCAGGTCCACGTAGTAGAAAAGTTAAGAATTGGCCGGTGTACATATTAATTTGAAAATGTTTGTCATTAAAAGTTGCGAGTTGGCGCGTGTCCATATATACGACTCAACTTTTTCTATATTATTGTTGTCCAGAGTTATATTTCCATTTATATCTAGAGATTCGTTGGTTAGAAATTTAGTTTTTGCTTGATTTATTTTTAATCCTATTTCTTTTGATTTGGTATTTAGGTCGAATAATATTTCCTACAATTCTTCTCTGTCTTTTGCTATTAGCGTAACATCATCGGCAAAACTCAGATGGTTTAGGTTTTCGCCGTCTATCATCACTCCTTTATTTGCCCATTCTAAAGTTCGAAACATATCTTCTAGAGCTAAGGTAAATAGTTTGGGTGAGATAGAATCTCCTTGTCTAACCCCTCTTTGCAGTTTTAACTTTTCTGTTTTTCCTTCTGTTTTTATTTGTGATGTTGCATTGTCATATAAATATACTTAATGATTTTGGACGAAGGAATATGAAGTCATAAAAACCATACAAACGAGAAAACTGGAACATCTAGGCCACATAATGAGAAGGGTAAAGTACTCCCTGCTAAGGCTCAGAATCCAAGGAACAATCTCGGGAAAGAGAAATGTGGGACGTTGGAGGATTTCCTGGTTGCTTCCTGGTTGCGAAATTTAAGGGAGTGGTACGGGTGCAGTTCAACACAATTGTTCAGAGCTGCAGCCAACAAAGTTAAGATTGCTATGATAGTAGCCAACCTCTGATAGGAGACGGCACTGCTAACCTCCGATTGAATTTGGAGTTAAAAATCGTGATACATTGGACTATAACCAGTTTTAAAAGGGAATGTTCGATTTTTTAATATCCTGATTTCTGTTGCTGACTCGATTCCAAAAATGCATCACACATTGCTTTAAATTTATTACAAAAGTTGTTTCTACTCCCATAAAGTAACGCATAAATTCTGTGGTAGCAGGGTAAAAGTTCTTAAGTCAAGTGTTGGTTATTTTGTGTTAAGTGGACAAACGGATCGATTGCGATCTATATTTGTGGGTAAAAAATCCGTAAATCCGTAAAATCTGTAAATAAAGTCGTACACCATGATTAAAGCATACAGAATATACGGTGGAAATAATAATATAAGTCAAATCTTGCGATTTCTCGAATCGAATCTCAATACGATGATTTGTGACTTAAGAACTTTTACCCTGCTACCACAAAATTATCAGTTAAACAAAGAATATCAGTTTTGTAATGAAACACCCCGTTTTTTCAATTTCCAATGTGTCAATATAGTACGTTCTTTAACGGTAAAATGTTGCAGAACCGCTTGGATTAACATGAAATTTGGCATACACATAGCTAACAAGTCAAAGAAAAAAAGTGATATTGTGCCGATGTGAGCTTTTGCCCTGGGGGTGTTTCACCCCATCTCGGGGGTGAAAAAGTATATGTCCAAAATAAGTTGGGAATTCGATAAACTGACTAAATCTAAGCAACTTTTGTTCTATAGAGTTTTTTCACCAAGTCAATACTTTTCGAGTTATTTGCGAGTGACTTTGTTCATTTTTAAACAAAATAACCACGTTTTTAGACGGTTTTTCGCAAATAACTCAAAAAGTAAGTATTTTGTCGAAAAAATATTCTTAATAAAAATATAGTTTATAAAAAAATGATAAAAATGGTGCATATATTAAGTCTGTAGACCCAGTACAAGCAAAGTTGTAGCTAATGAAAGTAGGTTCTTATTCGTCAAATTCCAAATCGAATATTTCATCGAGAAATAACCAAAAAACGGAACACTTTTCGGGGAACACTCATTTCACTTTTTTTAAAGTGTTTAAAAAATGGTTTATTTTTGTTTTTAAAAAAACTTCTAACCTTAAAAGTAAGTGAGTTATGCTCAAAATATTGTTGGTATCTTTTATTTTTTGTAAAAACAATCGCGAAAAGCACCCCCTAATTAGCATATCAAATAAAATTAATCGTTACTGCTTCACAATTTACTTTACTTATTTATTATTTATACGATCTGTAAGTCTCAGCGGTTCAAATTGCTTATTCTTGAAAAGGTTATAGTTAAAATGGCTTGAACGAGTCACTAATCCCTAGTGTATGCAAACTTTAAACAGCCATAGCATAACCGATTTTTGTCTAACAGGAAAACAAAAAGTCGAAAATATTCAGAAAAGCAAAACGTACATTTTATTACTTCTTGTGATTTTTGGTATTACTAATAATTTTTAAGTTATTTTTAAAAAGAGCATGTTTTTCAAAATTAAAAATTTCATTTTAAAACTATTTATTTTTCAAAAATAAGCACGTTGAATCAATGAAACTTACAGATCATAGAGACACAACATAAATAAAGCAACATGTTAAGCGGTAACGATTAATTATATTCAAGTTGTTAATTAGGGGGCGATTTTCCCTATTGTTTTATGCCAAATCAAAACGGACCAACTGTATTTTGAGCTTAACTTGCTCACATTTGATGCCAGAATATTTTTTTATAAAAATGGACATAGAGCTTTTTAAAAAACTCTTTAAAAAAGTTGTAATGAGTTTTTTCCAAAAAGTGCTTCTTTTTCTGGTTATTTCACGTTGAAGTATATTTATTTGAAGTTTGGCGAATATGAACCTATTTTTCTTTAGCTATAACTCTGCTTCTACTAGGTCTAGAGACTTCATGTATACACCATTTTTTCACTTTTTTGCAAGCTATATATACTTTTGCTAACAACGGTTTTTTCGGTAAAATACTTACTTTTTGAATTATTTGCGAACAATTGTCTAAAAACGTGTTTGTTTTGTTGAAAAATGAACATATTCACTCGCAAATAACTCGAAAAGTATTAACTTGGTGAAAAAACTGTATAGAATAAAAGTTGCTTAGAATTAGGCATTTTATCGAATTATTTTGAACGTATGTTTTTCACCCCCGAGAAGGGGTGAAACTCACCCCCAGGGCAAAAGCACACATCGGCACAATATCACTTTTTTCTTTGACATGTTGGCTATGCGTATGCCAAATTTTATGTCAATCCAAACGGTTCTTTAAAATTTACAGCAAAAACTGTCAAATAATGTACTAATATGACGATAATAATGGTTATCTTAATAATTCTAACTGGAAAGAAAATATATTTAGATATTTTAATTAGTTAATGTGCATTTTAACGAACATTTTAGTTTATCCATTTGAATTCATGTTTTTACACCTTATATAAAAGTAATTAATTATGTTTGCAGGCTATCGAAAAATACAAAGAAGGTATTAGATTGATAGACGAAGCCTTGAGTATACAAGTCCAATGTCCAGAAAACCCGGATATCACATGGGAAAAAGCACGCGTAATGATTCAAAAAATTAAAAAGACGAGAGCCGAAGTGATAACGCGTATTAATTGCATTCAGGGTCCGTCCAGTGCTCATACGAGTATTTTAGGTGAAGATCCGCCATCGTACGAAGAAGCTATGTCTTCTACGGACGACGAAGGACCAGTAACACCAGTAACATACAAAGATTTAGCTACGGCACTAAGAGATTTGAGCGTTGATCCGAATCAACACATGCACGAAGAAGTTGTTTATACTCATGATAACGTTAGAGTTTATTTTATTTCTCCTAATGGGGAAGTGGTTTCGACTCTACAGCCGGAGGTTTTGACAATATCACTAGTGAGAGGTAAGTTTTTATTCAACGTTTAGTTTAAAAAAACAGTGAAGTAAAAAGTTTCTAGTATAAGCTGGTATTGTCACAATTTTTTATAATTACTAAAGAACAATTATTACAATACTTATTATGAACTTTAACCGAATGACAAGTATTCAAAAACTCAACTACTACCATTGTTTATATAGGGAGATAGTTGGTCAGCCCAATAGGTAAATATGTTTGATTCAGATTGAGACAGTCACCAGATGTCCCCACAATTTCTGTCGAGGGTTGCAACGTCAAAATGCATAGACATCAAGTTGGATACAATCCTATTCATAACACCCAACTCGCATACATATTAAGAAAAATAAATATATATTAGAAGAGTATATTTAGAAATTTAATCAATTATGCTACATACTATATATTTATTATACAAGGTGTCCCAAAAGTAGTGGAATAGTGGAACGGTCGAATATTTCGCGAACTAAACATCGTATCGAAAAACTGAAAAATACGTGTTCAATCATTTTTAAAAATCTATCCAATCACACCAAACACCAACGCCCACTACACCCCCTGGAGGTGGGGTGGGGGGTAACTTTAAAATCTCAAATGGAAACCCCCAGTTTTTCTTGCAGATTTTAATTCGTTACTAGTCCTGTCGCCAGGAGGGGTACAACGGCCTCCTGTATTCAGATGGACTTACCCAAGTTTTTTTTATGTATTTTGACCCGTAGAACACGAATTTTTTGGGTAACAGTTGATCCGGATGTCGATAAGATTGTTATAAACAAAGAAGTTGAGGAATTACATAACAGCGATTTCTCTCAAAACAAAACATGTTATTGTATTTTTTGGGCCATTCTAACCAAAAAGTGTTCCTACAAATTTTTTCGTCAGAAGCATAGTTTTCGAGATAAACGCGGTGGAACTTTCAAAAAATCAAAAAATTGCAATTTTTGTACCCGAATAACTTTTGATTAAAAAATAAAATAGCAATTCTGCTTACCGCATTTGAAAGTTCAAGCCAAAGTATATCGGTTTTAGTTATTTGCATTGCTACAAATTTATTATTTTATTGTTAAACACAAGTATAAACACCTAGTGCTGGAGTGATGTTTTCAATGATTTCCCATTTAAAATCGAACGAGTAGGTAGAGTAGGTACAAATGCAAGCGAGGCTATTTCTACGTCGCATGCATGTAAACGCATGTATTAGGCACGGTAAACACTATGTGTTTATAGCTTTTTTTAGCAATAAACACATAAATTTTTAGCAATGTATATATTCGAAACCGATAGAATTTGACTTGAACTTTCAAATGCGGTAAGCAGAATTGCTATTTTATTTTTTAATCAAAAGTTATTCGGGTTCAAAAATTGCAATTTTTCGATTTTTTGAAAGTTCAACCGCGTTTATCTCGAAAACTATGCATCCTACGAAAAAACTTGTAGGAACATTTTTTGGTTAGAATGGTCCAAAAAATACAAAAACATGTTTTGTTTTGCGAGAAATCGCTGTTATGTAATTCCTCAACTTCTTTGTTTATAACAATCTTATCGACATCCGGATCAACTGTTACCCAAAAAATTCGTGTTCTACGGGCCAAAATACATAATAAAAACTTGGGTAAGTCCATCTGAATACAGGAGGCCGTTGTACCCCCCCTGGCGACAGGACTATACGTACAAGTAAGCAACTTTTATTCAAGACATTTTTTCGAACTGTGGGTAGATGGCGCTATAATTGGGAAAAACGATTTATCCTGATACCATAGGTATAGGTAAATTATAGAAACGGTCTAATATCTCACGAAATACACTTCCAAATGAGAAACTAAAAAACAGATTTTTAATCTTTTTCGAAAACCTTTCGAATAACACCAAACGTGACCCTCCAACCCACCCCCTGGAGGTGGGGTGGGGGGTAACTTTAAAATCTTAAATAGCAACCCCCACTTTTTATTACAGATTCGGATCCGTCATGAAAAATTAAGCAACATTTATTTGAAACATTTTTTAGAATTGTTAATAGATGGCGCTTTAATTGGAAAAATACGATTTATTAGCGCCATCTATCAGAAATTTTAAAAATGTTTCGAATAAATGTTGCTTAATTTTTTATGACGAATCCGAATCTGTGATAAAAAGTGGGGGTTGCTATTTAAAGTTACCCCCCACCCCACCTCCAGGGGGTGGGTTGGAGGGTCATGTTTGGTGTTATTCGAAAAAGATTAAAAATCTGTTTTTTGGTTTCTCATTTGGAAGTGTATTTCGTGAGATATTAGACCGTTTCTATAATTTTACCTATGGTATCAGGATAAATCGTTTTTCCCAATTATATCGCCATCTATCCACAGTTCAAAAAAATGTCTTGAATAAAACTTGCCTACTTTTACGTAACGAATTAAAATTTGCAAGAAAAACTGGGGGTTTCTATTTAATATTTTAAAGTTACCCCCCACCCCACCTCCAGGGGGTGGGTATTTTTCAGTTTTTCGATTTGATGTTTAATTCGCGAAATATTCGACCGTTCCGCTACTATTGGGACACCCTATATATGTAATAGCATGACATTATTAATTCAATTTCTAAATATATTCTTCCATATACAGTAAGAGCCACCGTACTAGACACATAGGAACATTGAGCTATTACAGTCCTGGACCCTTCACTTGTTGCTATGTTTATTTTTATGTCAAGTGATGTTTAGAACTTCAGAAAATGTATAGAAACTGAATATTAACATAGAAAGTTGACAAATAATAGATCAGCTGTATTAAATACAGCTGATTTAATTTTGACGTTTATAGTTGTCATTTTGTTAAAGTTGTAAAAACTTTAAAGTATTGTACTATTCTTGGTTTTTAAATAAAACTATTTTAAAACAGAGTAATAATACTATTAACTAATGTATTTTTTGCATCAAAAAACAATTATTTTAAATAGTTTCTTGACAGTAACATGACAGGGATGAAAGTCACATCTGAGAACGGACCGGAGTAGCCCATAACCATAGCAATTAGGTACATACCCATGTGTCTAGTACGGTGACTCTTACTGTATATTTATTTTTCTTAATACGTATGCGAGTTGGGGTGTTACCAATAGGATCGTATCCAACTTGGTGTCTATGCATTTTGACGTTGCGACTCTGACAGAAATTGTGGGGACATCTGGTGACTGTCTCAATTTGAATCAAACAAATTTTCCTATTGTCAGGGCCTCGATTTTTGACCCTTCGCTTCGTATACTAAACAGATACGAAGCGAATACGTTCGATAACGAAGCGAAGGGTCAAAAATCGAGGCCCAGGGCCTCGATTCTGACCAACTATCCCTATATAAACAATGCTACTACTCCTACTTAAACTGTCAATTTCCTGTGTTTATATCAACGAACTGTCAACACTGATTTATATACATTTTTGACGTTCCAGACCTTACGAGATATTTCGGGATTTTTCGATGACATCTCGAACATTTTAGATGTGTATAATACTTCTTCTTTTTCATCAAGGGATTTTTCTATATGGAATAAATCTTACGGAAGTGCCGTAACACTGCTACTTCCTTTATAGTTATTTTTGCGAATAACTGATCTATCAAGGACCGACTGAAGCCAACAGGCTGAATCAGTTTTATGGTATGGAACTAATCTCTCGATATGAACTACCTTGGGTTTACTTCTAGCTGAAAACTGAATGCTGTAGATTAGAGCGTTTATTTTCTGCAGGAGGGTGTCCAGTTTTAAGTTTTGGACAAAGTTTTTTAAGTGTGGGATTGTATAACCATACTGGGTCACCTCTTTCTAAAGTTTTCCCGGTAGTATGCATGTAGAGCCTGGCCTTGGCTTTATCACTTTGAAGCTTCAATCTTTTACGAGCAAATTCGTAGACTTTTTCCAAATTTTCTTTAAAATTTTCGATGTACGTCGGGGATGAACGTTCTTATTCGCAGGGAGGCAGTCTTTCAAAATTAAGATTTTGAGGAAGCTTCATTGAACGAAATTTAGGTGTAAATTATATTATTGATTTAAATTATGTTAAAGTAAATAAAGTGATTAATTATAAAGTTAACTTAAAAGTTACTTGTGAAATATGGTTATATTTGTGAGAAGAAATTTATAATTAGGTACGCAGAAAACATGATGGTCCAGATAAAATCATACGATGTCGTCATGTAGCCAGCTGAATAATTGGATGGTCTCATACCAGAGTGAACCAAAAGCCAAAATTGAAAGTTTTCAGTACGACAGTTTAAAGTTATACAGGTGTTATAAAATATACACGATATAGTATAATATCTTATATAGTATAAAAGGTTATAAGACCTATTCAAAAGAACATTTATTTAAATTTTTCAGTAACAGCAAATATTTTTGTTTACTTTTAAAGCCCTTTTATTAGTTTTGGCAGTACATGGTTCACTTTGGCAAACTTTTTAGCATTTCGTTCTGTCTGGCATAAGAAGTATAAATAAACTGTTCTTTTTGTTTGTAATCAGGTTTATTAATACATCATTAAAATTAAACTAACAATACATAAGAATAAAATACAAAAATGATAAGTAATAATAATAATATCGTATGGCATTTTTGCCGGGGAGATCCTTTCGGATAGTTCCAGCGTCAATTACATCTTTAACCCTGTTTCAAGTAACTAGTGTCGATGTACACTAGCCCAGGGGGACCGACGGCTTAACGTACTCTCCGAGGCACGGTGAGACGGCTCGTGTCATTATTGGAAATGAAAATGGTTTGTCTTTGGCAGGGATCGAACCCACGTCTACTGGCGTATGAGGCCAGCGTTTATGCCGTTACCCACGGCCGCTCACAAAATGATAAGTATCAATCAAAATCAAAAAATCAAAATGATAAGTAATTAAATTAGACAAATGTGTAAACCAATAATAGTAGCAATATTTAGATCGCATTGTTCGTCTCTTTTTCCTCTTCATTGTTAATGTCGTTCTCTTCTTCAATGTCATCTTCCAATACTTCACTTTGTTGAAGTTTACTGTAAAATTGGTGATATCATGGTGGTCCGAATTGCAAAAGTGATCTGATATCATTATGTTTTGCTTGACTTAATTTTCTTCCTTCAGGGTAAAGAATGTCTTAGTTTAAAGAAGCTAGGTTTACAGGTCGGCCTTTCAATCTCTTATTTAGATTTACTGAATAAAATTGCGCCTCTTTGTTATGTGTGTATTTGAATTCCATAACTCTTGGATGGCCTTGAGTAAATTTCATTTGTTTTATTTTTAACCACTCTACTTTTTGCTCATCTGAGTCTTTTTTACGGTTTACCAGATTTTGTTTTAATGCATACATACTCTTGAAATACTATTTTTCCATGCATATTACTTTAAATTTGTTCTTTTTAACCGTTGAGTTTGAAATTATGTTATGCCATTGTGTAGCCACATAAATTTCAGAACAGATATAAAATTCACGATTTCCTGTTTTTTTTTAAATATCAGTGTTTTTACGACGCGACGTCTTGTTATCGATCTACATTTTTTACAGCACCAATTATTACGCTTGTTTGAGTTTCCCAAGACTGTGACTCATTATAAAACAAATTAAAATTTTTTTCTTTTTGCTGTGCTGTAAGCTTATTTTGGCATTTCATTTTGCAATTGCAGGAATAGTCATTAAAAGATTTAGAGTGTATGCCAGTACCTGAAGTATTCATATATTCTTTACCAGCTGCCCTTTTTTGCTTGCGAATATTTTTTTTCACTTCTTATGATCAGATTTTCTCTTCTTGTTTTGGGACTCTTCCTGTCCTCTGGTATTTTCTTCATCTGTAAAAGTCACAAAATATTAATATTTAATATAGGTACACATTTTACAAGTAACATTACTTTTTTATGTTATAATACATAAAAAATACTTTCAAACACACATTCACTATGCATAAGACAGATAATTTTCATTCTCTTTTGCCAAAGTGAACTATGTGATTTTATTTTTTTTTTTACAATTCCAATACAAAAATGATGGGATATATTGCTTCATTCTAATATAGATAGGTAAAACTATGTCCTTACGTTGGTACAACTGCTCATATTTCACAAGCGCTCCCAGCGGACACCGCAAGAGATTGGCAAAAGAAACAATCCAAAACATAACCATACTTTTATACTGATATTTGATATCAATAAATATTATTATCTTACCTGATTCTGTAATATCCGAATCAGAACTTGAATGGTAATCATCTGAAGACCCACTACTGAAATCAGCGACTTCATCTTCACTAGAATTTCTATCAACAATGTGATGAAGATGTGAACTATGTGCACGGGTAGCCATCTTGGACTGGGTGATGGTTCACTATGGCATATGACTACCAGTACTACCAATCTTTTGCTAAATAGAATTTATTAGTTTCCAGCTAATGTTTTCTTTTATTCACATAGTTCATTTTGGCATAAGTTTAGAACACAAGTTTGCCTCATAACGGCAATGAAAAAGTAAAAACAAATAAAATGTACATAGTTCACTCTGGCATAAGACCATCCAATTGGTATGTACAAATGTATATATGTATGTACAAAATATTTCAAAACATATATAAACTAGATTATGTATTTGTTGAATAGATTTCTTTCTTCACTATTTCTGAAATTTTAATCCGTTTGAATAATTTGAATTTTTTATAATTTTTTTTGTAATACTAGTTTTTTATTTCACTGTAAGTTTTTTAAACTATGGTATCCAGGCAACCAACCACTGTGATTTTCCCTTTTATTAGTGGATGTTTAGTTCTATTATTCTTCCTCTTTCCTTTCATATTCTTATAATACAAGGTGTCCATAAACTCTTTTTCTTCTTGCAGTGCCTATCCGTTACGGATATTAGCTAACAGCATGGCTATTCTAACTTTATTGACTGCTATTCTAAAAAGTTCTCTAGTCGTCAAGTACGAATCGCGGAGATTGCGCAGCCATGATATCCTATACCTTCCTGGGGCACTATTGCCGTACACCTTACCCTGCAGAATGAATCTGGGTAGACTGTAGGTACCGATATTCTTTACGCATTACGTGACTCATATATTTCAGTTTGCGTCATTTTATAAGTGCGCTTATTTCGAGGTTCTTTCTCATTATTTACAAGACCTCATTATTAGTAACTCTGTCTATCCAAGAGATTCTAAGTATGCGTCTGTAGCACCATATTTCAAATGCATCAAGGCACTTCATGGATGCCTAGGACAAAGTCCATAATTTCACTCCGTACGAAAGAACGGAGCAACACAACATCTCAGCAGGTTGACCTTATCCATTCCTACCGGTCATTAAAATGTGTTCCCATACAGATAGATAGATAAACGATCCTCACAAAAGAAAAGTACAAAATCTGAAACTCATTTTATGTCGACTTGATGTAAATATCTTTGCTTCCTAAGGGAACTAGAACTCTTTAAAGATTGAATATCTTCAAAGCGTTTGTTTTTTTAAAGTGATAACATTCCAAATGTACCCAATCGTTAGGTGTGGATGCGGTTTTTAATTAGGTGTTGCAGTCATAACCCGCTAGTTTAAGAGGAGTATTGGATATTTTTATTCATCACTTTTTTGTTTTTCAAAAATCATTTTGACATAACATTTAACAAATTTAGATTTTTTATAAAAAATAAGGCATTTTAGTTTTCAGTAGGTACGTGTCAGGGATGGCAAAGAACTTTAATCTATATATCGATGTTTTAAAACATCTAATTAAAACCATGGATGTGAATAGAATTCGGTATCTTTATGACTTTGGTTGACTCGGATAGGCCCCATTTCTAAGCCCTTCAGACACAGCTTGATATACTCAGATACATATTTTTTCATGGAAGTCGTCTGTTATAAATACATAGGTCGTTCTGCAGCCAATTAGCTTAGTGTACATCTTCAATTCCTTCATGTTACCCATCCCAGGATTCTGGAACCATGTTAAAGCGTTTACAGGTCTAGTTGATGAGTACCAAATGTTTTGGTGTCACCAAGTATGCTCCACTTAGACCGCCTGCGATCTAATACCTCGTAGTCATGTAAGATATGGTTGACTTTTTCAGGTTGACTACTACAGAGTCAGCAGCTGTTCCATGAAACAGTCCCATTACCTGCAGGTGTCCCTTGACTAGCGCATGTCCAGTAAGGAAGCCTGTTATGACTGTGAGCTGATTTCTGCTTGTTTTTCACAGTACCTCAGCCATACGCACGACAGACGTATCTGCTCTCTTGGTTATTGAATTTGTTACATACATTTTAAGACAGGTCCATTGTATCACCCTATATTCTATATCATCCGGACAAGTACGTCTGGAGATACAGCTATTCCGAGCCTTCTATTGTCTACTAGGTTCAGCAGCCGTCTAGTCTCTTAATAGAGTTGTGTTCTCACAGAAAGCCGCGCTCTTACAGAAAGCTACAAGGGTTGTTAAGCGTATCTTCTAGACTTTGTTCTGCTAGATGAAATCCGAACTAAAGTTTTGCCGCCTCTGGTAGGATAGTTTTGGGCAACTACATGGAGATTTTCTCTTGGTCTTCACGTAGACTGCATCTTAAGTTATCTATCAATCCAAGTAAATGCAGGTGCCGTCTACAGTGATCATACTGGCTGCCGGGGAGTATCTACAACTACTTAACTTAGCCGCTAGTTAGCATTTTTGAATTGCAGAACTAGCTCTGGGTGTCTTTAGGACCTTTAGAGTTGCTTCACTGCCGGGGCAGATAGAGATCGATCTATCAGTTAAGAAGCGCTATTAATTATCTCCTGCTCCTGAGCACATACTAAGATCTCAGTGTAAAAGTCTGTTACATACGAGTAGTACTCCGCGGTCTGCCTCCAAATGACTCCATGACCAATCCGACTGGCCATTCTCAACAATTGCCCAAAGCAATCATCCTTTTGAAAATTTGGAAGCTGCTATGGTGCTTCTCAGAGGCTTGTTTCAGTGCGTCACAGTTTTTCGATTTCTTTCTAACGCATTAGTTGGAAGTGATAGAAAAAAGGTACGTCGGTGATTATACTCATTTATAACATTTATTATAGTTGTTGATAGATGGCGCTAGGATAAAAAAAATGATTTACGTATTATCTATACGACCATAATATGTACAATTTATACAACTATACAAATCAAAGAACATACCTTTTTATAAATGCAATAAACACGATTGATTTGATTTTATACCAAATTGCAATCATATTATAATAAATAATTTTTTCCGATTACAGCGACATTTTTCAACAACTAGAATAAATGTTATAAATGTGCATTATCACAGATGTACCTTTTTTCTGTCACTTGTGACGCACTGAAAAAAGCCTCTGAGAAGCATCAATTCTTTTTGTACAGCAAATATATTTTATACAAATTTTAGGTACTGAACCAAATGCACCTGCAGCGATTCTTCAAGTAGGCACATGGGTGTACCCATTGGTTCCTGGTGTATCTCCTTGTTATAGAACCGACTATGGAGCATTTGTACTTCCGGATCTAAACGCCGATGTTCCTGGTAATTTTTCATTATTACTACTAAAATGAAAATATCGACCAATAATAAAATGTTGTAGGTTCTTCAGTTGGGATTATTTTACCGTCTGATGCCGATCAGGAGGTGTTTGACCTCTTGGAAAGCATTCTTCACGGTATTATAGGTTCCACACCAACAGCAGAAGATATTAGGAGCTGGAGAGAAAGGAGAGCAACCGGACAAGCGGAAGATTATAGTACATATATTTCTAATAAAATTGTTGATGGTAAGTTTTCAGTCAATAAGGTTGTATGTTTCTTTGATTTTACTATAATTTGACAAGGCAATCCAGATTACTTTCAGAAATAAACCAAGTTGCGTAATTGTAAATTTTGCCACTATAAAGGCAGTAGTTGTAGCCGAAGTCAACTTATAATTTTTTAAGGAACTTTTAGGTCGGAACACAGAATCCTTGGTAACAATCTATTGTCTGAGCTTTTTACAATTTTTAAAGCAAACAGACCGATAAATAGCGGACATGGGAGAATCTACAGGCATTCATCACTTGTCCGCTTATCTAGATAAAAATCCAACAGAATTCTGCTTAGTTAGTATTCAAATATGAGTAAAATAAAATAAGGAAATACAGCTTTATATTTAATTCGATTTAAGGACATACAAAAGTCATACCAAAGTGATACACGACAAAACATATAAAAAATGCTAAGAACAAGTATCATGGTCACAATTTGGATTCCGCGATACTTTAAGCACATGGGAAGCCCTATTCGCTTAGGAAATAAGTGTTTTTACAGAGGTGCAGGGATGTTAACTGTGACGTATATATTTGTTTTATCGACTACAAAAAGGCATTTTAGAGAGTAAAACATAATAAGCTCATAATCATCTTAAAAACCCGGGCTTAGATGATAGAGACTTGAGAATCATACATAATTTATATTACAACCAAACAGCCATCATTAAAGTAGATGACCAGTTGACAGAGGCAGTCTCCATAGATAGACGAGTGAGACAAGGTTGCATTCTGTCCACGGTGTTATTTAATATTTACTCTGAACATATTATTTTCGAGCAAGCACAGGAAGGCATGTTAGTCAATAGAGTGCGTCTCTATAACATTAGATATGCCAACGATGCAGTAGTTTGTGCAGATAGGCTAGATTGCTAGATGGTTTGAAAGAATAATGTCGCGTATATCAGATATAAGTAGTGAACATGAACTTGCTTTGCATACGAAAAAAACCAAGTACATACATGGTCAGGGACGCGCCAAGTAACTTCGGCGCCGTCATGCAAAATATTGATAAGCACCTGTATCAAAATTACCAGGGTAGTAGAAATATTATAATCAATCACTCCACATTTCAACGTGGAAAACTGAATTTTTTTTATGGTAGGGGAGCAAAGTATGCTAAATGTGCAGTCACTCGAGCGCTTTTGGGGACCTATTGGGTTGTGAAGAGTAGATCCTAAAACCAAAAAAAGTTAAGTAAAGTTTTCCATTTTAGTGGGGACTTTCCATTTTTAATTTAATTTTCCATTTCCAACAATCGTTTTTTTAGATTATAGCGCCATCTATCTATAATTCGAAAAAATGTCTCGAATAAAAGTTGCTTATTTTTACGTAAGGAATCCAAATCTGCAATAAAAAATAGGGGCTCCCATTTAAGGTTTTAAAGTAACTCCCCACCCTTCCTCCGTGGGGGTCCGTATTTTTGAAAAATATTGTATAAGTGTATTTTTCAGTTTTTTGATCTAATGTTCATTTCGAGAAATATCGCGCGATTCGTATTTAAAATATTAAATTTACCCCCACCCCTCTCCGTGGGAAGTCGTGTTTGCTATCATTCGATAGATTTTTGAAAAATATTGAGTACGTATTTTTTAGTTTTTCGATCTGTCATTTATTTCGCGAAATATTCGCTTTTTTCTTATGAAACTTTGGGACTCATCCATTTCCTTACGCCTTGCTCAAATCATCAGATTTTTGCTATATAGACTGTTTTGCAAGTACTTAACTTACCTTATCTTAATCTGACGATTTCGGGTTTTTCTAAGGATAGATTTTTTTTCGGCCCCCCTTAACGAACTCCCCTGCATTTAGAGCCAATATATGGGAGAGGTACATTTCCAGGGTACAAGGTTTCTCCCCATGTAATAATCTGACGCGCTCGAGTAACTGCAAAAATCCCCGCTTGGGCTCCCCTACCATATTATCTACCTAGATTTTTTTTGAAGGAAACAATAGGTACACAGTACACTTATAAAAAATAATATATTCTTCTTCTTCCTTCTTGTATGTATGCTTAAAGCCTGTTTCTTCTTCAATATGAGCCTCCTAAATTGTTTAGATTATCGCACCATCTTTTTCTTGGTCTGTCAATACTGCTTCGTCCATTTGGTGACTTATCACGTGCTATTCGTACTATCCTATCCTCTGCCATTCTACTAATTTGTTCGTTCAATTCCTGTTTCCGTTTTGTCACCCATCCATTTATATCTTCAACATTGCATGTTCTTCTTATGTTTTCACTTCTCTCCCTATCCAACAGACTTTTCCCTGATATTCGTCGGAGTATTTTCATCTCTGTTATGTCTAGTAGTCTAGTACTAGTAGTTATTAAAATAATATATAAAACACTATATTGCACAATAAAACAGAACAGAATAAAAACTATGTTAAAGTTATAAAATATTATTTAAAATTAAAAAAAAAACTGAAAAAAAAATTTATATTGCGATTTTTTTTAAACAAATACACTTATTATGATTTTTTTTTTCCCTGGAAGCCGTCTGTTGTGAACCGGTTGTACTGCAGCCACTTGGCTTATTGTACATCTTCCATTGTTTATGAAACCCATTCCAGAATTCTGGAACCCTGTACCAGCTTGTACAGGTCTAGTGGGTGGGTGCCATATAATTTTGGAGTCATTTCGATGTCTCCGAAAAGTGTTTGCCGCCTCCGATCCAATGCCTCACAGTCATGCAAAATATGGTTGACTGTTTCAGGTTCTCTGTTACAGAGTCTGCAGCTCAAGTCTCCATGAAACAGCCCCATTGTATGCAGGTGACCCTTAACTGGCGCATGTCCAGTGAGGAAACCTGTTATGACTCTGAGCTGATTCCTGCTTGTTTTCAGCAGTAACTCAGCTCTACTAGCACATGTCCGTCCGATATACATCTTGCCATGTGTTTGACCGGGTACACTCTCCCAGTGTGAGTTGTGTTGGCTTCGGATCCAGGCTTTTTTCGTTCGCGGACGGTGCTTTTTGGCACTCCCACGGCCGGCTCTGGACCCAGGTATTTTGTAGCTGATGCTCTCTTGGCAAGTGCATCAGCTCTTTCATTGCCGTATATGCCCCGATGACCTGGAACCCATACCAGTATAACACTGTTATGTTGTGCCAGTCTATCAAGTTCTTGTCGACATTCCCACACCAGCCTAGAGTTCACCTTAGGGCTTATAAGAGCCCCAATGGCTGCTTGGCTATCTGTGCATATGTTAACCCGCTGCAGTTCGAATGCCCTCAGGTTGTTTTCTCTTGCACACTGCAAGATTGCAAAAATCTCTGTCTGAAATACGGAGGTACATTCTCCCAGTGGAATAGAAATGTTGAAATTTCCACCACTATAGAATATTCCTGCGCCCGAACCGTCTGCAGTTTTAGACCCGTCCGTATACCAGGTGCAACCCTGCAGTCTGGGTCGAGAGTTTCCTCTGTCCCATTCGTCTCGTGGGCAAATGTCCACTTGAAAAGGTACTTCAGGCATATATCTTGATGTCATATGGTCAGAAATCATCATCCATTCGGCATCATTAATTTCATTCGTTATTTTACTATGTCCTGATTTAACTGGTACGTTGCTCAGGTTTTCTCGCAGTCTATAATAGCCCATTCTCGCCTCACCTCTTATTGTTATATGTAAAGGAGGGAGATCCAGTAGTGCCTCCATAGCTGCCGTAGGTGTGCCCCTCATAGCCCCCGTGATCCCGAGACAAGCAAGTCTTTGCACCTTGCTTAATTTGATGATGGCACTTTTTTGCTGCACTTTTGGCCACCATACCACTGATGCATATGTAATTGTGGGTTTTACTACCATGTTATAAGTCCAATATACCATGTCTGGTCTCAAACCCCACATTTTTCCATGAGTACGTCTGGCTACCATTAACGTAGATACCGCTCTCTTCGTTATTCTTTCTATCTGCTGATTCCAAGTAAGTCTTGAGTCTAATATTATCCCGAGATACTTTACTTCACTCACCAGATTTAAATGTATACCATTTAGACTTAGAGGACCCAATTCCTCTGAATTCCTTCTTTTAGTAAATTTCATGATTTTGGACTTTAGAGGACTGATGTTAAGCCCTACATTTGAAGTCCATTCTGTAACTACTGTCAGAGCCTGTTGCATTCGATCTCTGACTGTACCATTAAATTTTCCGTGGGCTAAGATGACTAGGTCATCCGCATAGCCCAGGACGTGATGCCTATCGTTGTCGAGTCTAGCTATCAGGCCATCCATGACCAGATTCCACAATAGAGGAGATAAGACTCCCCCCTGTGGGCAGCCTCTGGCTACCTGAGCTGACACTGTATCCCCTAGCAACGTAGCATATATCACACGGCTTCTCAGCATGCAGTCTATCCATCTACAGCTTGTTTCGTCTATTCCTTTTAGACGGATCGCCCTTGTGATCGCTTCGTAAGAGGTGTTGTCAAATGCTCCCTCAATATCGAGAAATGCACCCAACATCACCTCTTGGTTTTCTAGAACGTACTCCACTCTCTGTACAAGATGGTGCAGTGCCGTTTCTGTGGAGACTCCCGCTCGATATGCATATTGTCCCCGATGTATCGGACTTTCAACCAATACACCATCCCTGATATGCCTATCGAGCAGTTTTTCTAAGGTCTTCAGTACGAATGACATCAGACTTAATTGCCGCAGAGACTTGGCCCTTTCCTGTCCGATTTTGCCAGGTTTGGGTATAAAAGCCACCCTTATCAGCCTCCATGCTTTTGGTATGTACCCCAGCCCTAAACTAGCCTGCAGTATCTTACACAATTTTTTGAAAAGAAGGTCGTTTCCCTTCTGTAGAAGTATTGGATAAATCCCGTCCGGACCCGGTGATTTATATGGCTCGAATGAGTTTACTGCCCATTTGATTTTGTCCTGGTTTATAACTTCTTTTGCCACATGCCAGTTTTCCCTAGAACCATAATTCATGATATCCAGTCCGGTTTGCCATGTGTCTAGTGGTATCAGTTTTGTCTCAGACTCAGGAAAGTGCACCCTGAAAAGCTCTTTCAGGGTGTCTTCACCATTCTGAGTGTATTCACCTGACTCTTTTTGGAGCGAGGGAATACTTATCTGAGGGTCCTTTGAGAGAACTTTATGGAGCCTTGCCATTTCTGAAGTCCCTTCTATCTCTTCACAATGCCTTCTCCACGATTCTCTTTTTGCCCTTCTCAGTTCCTTATTGTAGTCAGTCAGAGCTTTGCGATAATCGCCCCACTCGCCTGACCTTTTGGCGAAATTAAATTTTCGTCTAACCTCTGTCCTTTGATTTGCAAGATTATGATTCCACCAGGGAACTTTCCTGTTGGAATTCCTGACTATCTCCGGACAGTTGTCTTCGAACGCTGACGTGACAATCTCTTGAAATTGTTCGGCAGCCATGTCTAGGTCCAATGTATGCCTTATCTTCCCGTTAATCCTGCCTAAGCTATATTCTATGTCTGCTTGATATGCTTCCCAGTTTGTTTTACGAGGATTACGATAAGTTTCCTTGATAAGCTCATTGCCTGTCATTTCAAAACAAATGTGTCGATGGTCTGAAAAGGACACCTCATCTGACACATGCCAGTTTTTCACAGTTCTAGCCACGTTAGTCGTGGCAACTGTTATATCAATCACCTCCTTCCGTCGTGAAGTCACGAAGGTTGGTTTGTTTCCTACGTTTAATATGTCTAAATTATGTTGCATTATAAACTGTAGTACTGACTCACCTCTTGCATTGGTGTTTGTACTGCCCCAAGTCAGATGGTGCGCATTCGCATCACAGCCAATGATCAATTGCAATCCATTTTTCCTGCAATCTCTCACTAGCTGCTCCAATTCCCTTGATGGTGGTTGTTCGGGATCATCATATGGGAGGTATGCTGATCCTAAAACTATCTGCTTCACCCCTCCTCCATCTATGATCTTCATCTTTACCGTGGTTAAATCCCTGGAACAGTGATTTATCAACGGCAGTGTTTTGATGTTTCGTTTGACTATTATGCAAGTTCGCGGGACATCGGCAGACCGGCTATATATAAGCTCTCCACCAATACCCGATAGACTTCTTATTTTGCCCTTGTAAACCCAGGGTTCTTGTATCAAGGCTACATCAAACCTTCTCATGGCGACAGTAAGTTCTGCCGAAGCTGACTTACTATGCTGGAGATTCGCTTGCAGGATTCTGATTGGAGCCATCAATGCCTCTGATGGTTTTGAAGGATATCTTTTCAAGTCTGTAATACGCCTTGAAATTTGCAGCCTTCAATGTTTTATAGGAGACCTCGTCGATCGTGTATACGAGGATTTGCATGTCCTCTCCGACCTTCCGATTTTTCAACAACCAGTCTTCCGTCTTAAGGTCTTTATTTTGCCTCTCTAAACGGGTTCTGACTGTTGATTCTTCAGCCTCTTTCTCGGGGATGCGGGCGAGGACCATAGGGCGTTTTGGCATGTGGCTGGGATCGACCACATTTAAGTCGACTCCTTCCCACAGGCCCTCCATAGTCCTTACCACCTCAGTAGTCCATTTTTTGGTATGTTCGTTAGCACAGTTTACCCACAGAGTACCTGCGCTAAACGATGTTTTATGGAACTGTAGCAGTTGATTTTGACTTCCAACAGGAGCCTCATCCACTGCTAGCTTTAGTTTGTTGATGATCAGGTCTGCGTGAGCCTGATCTAGTTGAGTATCCGGATGGTGCCTGTGTGCCACCGCTATCCTGAATACTTTTGTGACATTGCTGTATGACCTAGTCTGCTCATGAGAGCTCCTTGGTCTCTTAGCAACCCTTTGTTGCGGGGGGGTAATGGTATTCTCCCGCGGTCTCTTTTTACCCTCGGGTTTTACCAGTACTCCCGTTTTGTTTTTATGGGGATTTGCTGTGGTCCATGTTCCAGCAGCCATTTTTGCCTTTTTCGTCATCTTTCTTTTTTGAGCTCCAGAAAGGCGTTTTTTGCTACTTTGTGCAGAGTCTGTTCCGCTTGGAACAACTTCTGGCTCAGTATTTGGGACAGATACAGAATCCACGACTGAAGTCGCCTCTGTGTCCGTTCCCGTTTTTGTGTTTGTTTTTTCAATCTCGTTCTCCATATTTGTTCCCACGAGTTGGGACGAATTGCTGTCAGGCACGGCAGTGCGCCCTTACCGTGCTAAGGCTATAATCCCTCAGAGTTCGCCATCTCTCTAGGGCATCGCTTTAGATACACTTTACTCCCTGTACCATGCATCCCGTCGGCACGATGGTGTTACACCTTAGGATTGGGAGGATGGATCATTTGGCGTTACCCAGGGTGCACCACGTGGAGGCGATCCATCGCTACACCCCACTTATTATGATTAAAACCAACGGATATTTCTTATAGAAATTGAAATTTTCTTGCTTCACCTTTGACAAATTCATTAATTAGATTTTCAATATTCAGGTCCCTTAAAAACTCAGATTTTGTAGAAATAACAGCAAGATTTTATAGCCGCTCCTGACCCATTCTAGATCTTACATAGTACTTAATTCTTAATTAGTTTTAGTTTAGAACAGCGGTTCTCAATCTTTTTGAGTCATGTACCATCTAAAGTTTCTTTTATATATTTCTATATTTTTAGATTGTATAGTCAAGACTTACTATGTACTACTATTTTAAGTTTTTGTGTGTTTTGTGTACCACCGCAAATAATGATATGTACCACCAGTGGTACATGTACCACAGATTGAGAACCGCTGGTTTAGAAAATTATCTCTCGGCTGAAGGTACAGAAATCGGTATAGTGAATAATACACGTAACGCAATAGTAATGTTTGGGAATGCGTGGACTAAGTTATTTTTTGCAATGTTTTTTTGCTTCAAAAAATATTTAGTTTTGAATTGGATATTTATTTAACATTGCCGAGTCAAAGGGCGCCTTTAACGCCTTGGCGCCGTCGTGCGCCGCACGACCTTGCCCATATGGTCCCTGTACATGGTAGTCATTAAACTCGAAATATTAAACACACGGCTTTTGGTTAACATACAACTAATTGATAGGGTGGACACCTACACATTCCTTGTTATTAACATAAACAGCCAGTGAAACGTCTCTACTGAAATAGAACAACGCATAGGAAAAGCAAGATCAGCATTCGTACAAAATACAAAAATTTCTATTATCAGATGCTATGTATTTTCGATGTTATGAAACGAACTTGAGGTCTGGACACTTTCTAAAGCTCTTTAAGTCGAACTCTTTGAAATGTGGTGTTACAGAGGGCAAGGGAGAAGAGAAGAAGCATATTTTGGCTTCAAAACCTGAGAAAGTGGTTCAAGACATCTACAATTCGACGATTTCTAATAGCAGCAAGCATTCGGAACCATGCTGATCGCCAACATTCGGAGCGGATAGGCACCGTAAGAAGAAGTCAATGTCATCTTCAACTAGCTGTACTTTTTTCTTTAATTTAGGATTGTTATGGGAAGATTTCTCTATCCCCCCCGTAGATCCGCCACTGTTCAATAGTTTTCTGAGGATACGGCGTAACTGCTTCTATACTGGTATTGGATTCATGAAAAGTGTGAAGCATTAATGAAAACATGATAATTCTTCGTCGCTCTAACAGCATATTTTCTATAGCTCTTCTTGAGTTTTCTGAGGTCTTTTCGGAGGATTTGTGAAGACTAAAATGCAATGCATCTACACGGATTCATATGCTTCTTGCAAATATACATGAAAGAAATGAGTCTCTGTTCTTTCAATAATAAATATTTTCGTTCACTTTACTGTGAATTAGTGCACTTGACGTACACTGAATACCTGAATCCAATAACTTCAGAAGGCTGTAGCTTCAGAATAACAGTTTTTCAGACCTAGGTCGCATGGACTTTTTTAATCTACATGCTGAGAACTATCATTGACAGAACTTTCGTTAAATTTGACCGGGGCCATTTTTCCATAAGGGGTGTTGCGGGGTCCTTTGCCCTAAGATTCAGTACAATTCACTAAGTGTAATTTATACATAAGGACAAAGTGTGTAATAAGAAGGATTTATATTTGAGTTAAAAAATCTATTTAATCTAGCAAACATTTTTTTAGGAGCCCATTTGCTCTCTCGAGGTATTGTTCGGGGCGCAGAAAAGGCTGGCGATTTCTTTAACAGAACCACCCCAACAATTATTAATAAAGTACAACCAGCAGCAGAACCTGCCAATGTTCCCCCTACTTTAGCTAAGACGATACATGTAGCAGAATCAGCTACAAATAAGGCAGCTAGAGTTACTGGATTTATAGGTGAGTTTTCCGATTGTTTAAAATTTTTCTTTACTTTTGAAATGAAGCACCCAAGTAGCTTGGAATATTTTGAAAGTTTTGTTGGTGCCAGGTATCAAACCCGCGCAGTATTATACAATTCTACTGTTAAGATATCCGCTCCTATTCGCTCCGTGCATGACTGACGCAACACCTAGCGCCTTCACCTGACATTTTTGGGTATCACAATTTGAGGTTAAGCATATGATAAATACATATTACACCTTTGGGGAAACACTGACGTAAGTTCAAATTTGTTAATTGTTGAGAAAACGCATTTAAAATTTCGAAAGTTAGTTAAGAGGCAACAGTAGCGATCAACAGGTAGCAAAAAATGCGGTCCAAGATTGCAGCTGTAATTTTGAATATTTTGTTGGGATATTTAGCACACTTATTCGTAATATAATAAATAATGGTGGTACAGAGCCCAATTTGAGAAATATGTTAGTATGTGGAAATTACTCTATAACTAAATAAAATATTACAAAAAGGAGCCTGTACCGCCATTAAGAAGAACAAAAAAATAAACTTTCTTTAAATAAACTTTTTTATCCTATGCCTAGATTTTGTGTCATATTGGACCTACTCAATTTTTTTTCCACCTACCTCTACTGAAAGTATACTTTTCCTGACCTGATTGTAGGGAGCAAGGGACCTAGGGAGGGAAAGTACTTTTTCGCCTTAGGGAGGAAAAGTAATAGTGACGTCATGGCATGTCATTGATGAAATAACTTATTGACGCTCTATACAATATTCTATTATCTATTACGTAAGTCTCTATACATTTTAACGTTTATTTATAGAGCACCCTGTATTTTGCAGAACGCTAAAAACAGTAAATTGTTATTTTGATTTAACAATGTTTATATTAATAATTTGACTTATATTTGACAGTTGACAGTTATACTGTACCTACTTGTTAGTTTTAGTGCTCTAATAAATTTTGTCAGTTAGTTACATAAATAAATTATTTAAAAATGAAAAAATTACTTGATATTTGAGGAAGGTGGAAAAATCATATGTATAACATGGGAGTAAAGTGCCTTTTCCTCCCTCGAATGATTACTGCCCTCCGCTACGCGTCGGGCAGCAAACTTCATTCTCGGGAGGAAAAGTAGCACTTTCCTCCCTTGTTATATAAATAGCTATTATCTCTAACAAGAAATCGAACATATTATAACTAAATAACTGATTAGTCAACATAGAGAAAGTGTCACTGTCATTTTGACAAACCTGCGTCAGATTTCTGTTCTGTTATCAGGGCCCGGATTACGAACACTCGATACGAATCGTATCCGCCATGTTTTCCCATAAAGCGCTACGGTAAAACATGGCGGATACGATGCGTATCGAGTGTACGTAATCCGGGCCCTGCATAGGAATTACGAACACTCAATACGAATAGTATCCGCCATGTTTTACCGTAGCGCCGTAGAGTGTTCGTAATCCCTATTAGTCGAAGAAATGCAACTGAAAAAATGGCAAAACCTCGTAATTTTTTCGTCCACCACCGATTTGTACAAAAATTTGGGATTAGGCTCATTACACCCTCTAGTTCATTTTCTATATTGAGCCGTTGTACGCTTTTGATTTTTTAAGGGTGAAAACTACCCCTAAAAAACTACTTGTAAAAAATTATAAAATAACATTTTAAACTTTATTATTGTCAACATTTGGTTCTTATTAGTTACATAATGATTGTTTTATGCTTTAAGATATACTATCATAATATTTCAACTCGTAAAACCACCCTTGTTGGAGCCTATATATGAAAACTATACTTATCCTAAAAGAATAATTTCGGCTTGCATCGATTTACATAGAAATTTGGGATTAGGATCGTCTCACCCTGTACTTCATATTCTGTAATATGCTCAAGGGCGTCGATTATTTTTAGGGGTGTAAACTTCCCCTTATTGTCAAAAATTATACAAAAACATTGTAAACTTTAATATGGGTAAAATTTGGTTTTGATTGGCTAAAAATAATGATTGTTTTATGCTTTAGGATATAATATTTCAACCCTCAAAAAAGCCACCCTTAAGAACATTACAATTTTTATAAGTAAATAATTTAATAGATCTATACAGAAAAAAAAAGTAGAATTAAAGAATTACAAAAACATTTATTTACACAAAAATACGAATTTTCAAATATGTACAAATACAAATACAAATAGTTTTTAAGTTATCTTCCAGTATACGAACCAGTTCTGTGGTATTATACATGCATTGAAAATGTTCCATAAGCGGACTATTCGAATATTTCGAAAAAAAAAATAATTTCGTTTTATAAACATAGCTCCTTCATTTTTGGCGATAACAAGTTTTTTCAAAAATGATTTTATAGGATTTTTGAAAAGCTATTTATTTTTTGAAGAGCTGTGTAAATTAAATTCCGTTAGATCCCTTAGTTTTTAATTGGGGTGGGTTTAAAGGGCTCGAATATGGGGGTGTTTGCTCGTAAATAGAGGTTTTAAACAGCTATATCTCGCTCACTACTCACTGTAATGAAAATCTATGTACAATATAATTTTGGTTATTAAAAATCTACAATTTAGTAGTTAATAATCATTGTTTTTCGCATCTCCAGTATTTTCGGAGATATTTTGAAGTAAAAGGTGAAAAATACGAAATTGCAAAAAATCAATTTTTCTTTACACTCACAATGTTTCTAAAATTAGGCCTTTTAAATAGGTCAACCTTCTTGGGTGTATTGAAAATACAAATATACAAGGAATTACAGAAAGGTAAAGACCAATTTTTAATTAGGAGGGTAGTTAGGGGGTTATATTCACTGATTTTTTCGCAGAGAAAAGCAGATACCGACTTTTTTTTGATCATAAGTCGCTCTATTTTCATGTTAGACATTTTTTATTATTATTCTTTGAAATGTTTAATTGTATGCTTGAAAAAAGATAATTTAAGTTTTCCTCGAAAAATGCAAAGTTTTCCCGTTATTTGGCTTTGAATATTTCAAATTATGCATTTGACGAGAAAAGCTAACCTTTAACATGCCATATCTCGGTTTGTATTGGTCTTAAAGATATTATAGAACAAGAATTTAGTTTGTGTTAATAAAAGATACAATTTTGTTATCTGCAGTTTTTTTGATTAACTGCATATTTTTCGAGGTATTCTCAAAAAACCCTCTAAAAAGTTGATTTTTTCGACGAAAAACTGTTACTTTCAAGCGCGAATAACTCGAAAAATGTTAGTTTTACGAATAAAAGGTAAAAGACATTTTTTTCTTAGAATCACCTTTTACATCGATTAACATGGTTAAAATGTAATAAAAAATTCCCACCTCCGAGATGGGGTGGCAACCACCCCCAAGGTTTTAGCGTACAGCGGCATAATATAGAAAATGATCCTGGGACTATTCCCTACCTTCTGTAAAAATTTCAAGTAAATCCATCATGGACGAAAACATTGCAAGCCAAAATGCTTTATTTCCTCGACTATATGCAGATAACAGAACAGAACCATGACGCAGGTTTGTCAAAATGACAGTGACACTTTCTCTATGTTGACTAATCAGTTATTTAGTTATAATATGTTCGATTTCTTGTTAGAGATAAAACATTTTACTAGGTCCAATATGACACAAAATCTAGGCATGGGATAAAAAAGTTTATTTGAAGAAAGTTTATTTTTTTGTTCTTCTTATTGGCGGTATAGGCTCCTTTTTGTAATATTTTATTTAGTTATAGAGTAATTTCCACATACTAACATATTTCTTAAATTGGGCTCTGTACCACCATTATTTATTATATTACGAATATGTGTGCCAAATATCTCAACAAAATATTGAAAATTACAGCCGCAATCTTGGACCGCGCTTGTTGTTACGTGTTGATCAATACTGTTGCCTCTTAAGGCCAAAAATGAGAAGCAAATTACAAGAGAAAGTAGAAATTTATTGTCCACGGTTTTAGTTATTACCGTATACTATAATACATAAATATATTTATAGTTTTTTAAGAATTTTTCTTAAATATCCCCTCTTATTGCCTCCTGAAAAGGAAAGAAAATTAGCAAATATGTCATTGTTTCTCCAAAAATTTCATAAGTTTATCACTGTATACTAATGTTGTATCACGCACAAATGATAATCTGAGTTTGTTGCATCAAGAGAGCAGGTAAAAACGGAAATTCAACAACGACATACACGTTATCTAGTGCAATAGGAAAGAGTTACAATTCTGACTTTGTTCCCCAGGCAAATACGAGTACATATTAGGAATATCGTAGTGTTGATAAACCAATTTGTGAAAAATTTGCACTTGTGTCAGTGTTTCCACAAAGGTGCGGTATTTGGAAGTTGCAAATTATTAAGTATTAAGAACTGGGTTTCTAAAAATTCATCACAATTTATTTTTCAACCCCAAACGGAACAGAAAGGGAAATATCTATCGTCGTTTTTAAACTAGCAGGAGTACATAATTCAAATTTACCGTACTGTAATGCTTGTCTGTAATTGGTCCAACCGCAGGCAAGTTTACTCCATTAAATTATGAAATTTTAACACTATAAACATTTATGAAATTTTGACACTATTGACATTGAACATTAATAGGTTAATTAAGTTTCAAGATTCATAGATATAATAGGTTGTTTGGTAACTATATAGATTATAGACCAATCAAATGCTTGCTTTTTAACCTTCCGATGACCAACCTTTTTTTGTTACACGGATGACCAAGGCCCAGGTCAAAAATGTCAAAAATGACAATTAACAAAAAAATGAAGTTTTTTTATGGCATGGACTTTATGTCATTCAGCCAGTCACAACATGAGTATTAGTGTCATGTGTAGTGTGTATGTTGAGTAAGTGTCTTGTTACTTTGCAAAGTCGACGTCATTAGCGTAAAACTACTTGGAATTACACATAATAGACGGTATTTTACCAAACATCAACTTCAGAATATATTTTTTATTCGTAAAATATAGGGAATTTTTTTTATTTCAAAATATGAGGATATCTAGAATGATATTAAAGTCAAATAAAAAAATAATGAGTTAAAGATTGAAAATACTTTTGAATTTATTAAAGAAAAACATACGCTGGGGTCCAAATTTCCCCCGCTTGGTCGTCCGAAGGTTAAAGGCGAGAATACGTCATCCATACGACAATTTTAAAATTGTATATAGACAAGACGAAAGCGGCGGGTTCGTTGGAAAAAATATTCCCACGAGATTTTTTTTTGCATAATCACATTCGTGAGACACCCGAGAATAAGGTTCAAGAAGTCGCCTACGCGAAAAGTGGTCCAATTTTTTTAACATTTTTTTTAATCAAATTGCAAAAATCAATATATTCGGCCCGGAGAATTTTTTTTCGGACCATTCCGGACAGAAAAGGTCTGTTATAATTTTTCTCTAAAGTTGATCGTGCTCGAGTTATAAGCAATTTAAAATTCGAAAAACGCGAAAATGGCCATTTTTAAGACTTAATAACTCGATTAAAAATGATTATTATGAAAGTCAGAAAGTGACTAAATCAAATTTAAAGCCCCCCATCATGATCATGATTTATTACTAAGCTGTTATTTTTAATTATCAATAATGAGTGATAAGATCGTATTGACGCGGCTGTAAATGTGAGTGCGAGTGAGATGCGCCATTGGACTGTCTGAATGCAGCGGCGGCGCGTGATGTAAATTATTGGGGGTGCACACATATTAAAATATAAAAATAGATAACACCGTGGGCCTCCGCTTGAGCCCTATTTCCCTGATAAGTAAAATTTTTTGAGTGTTGTCAAATTGTAAAAATCAAAGGTTCTTACAATAATTAATTAAATAATAAAAAAATTAGGTACAATATCGAATAACGTATTTTATTGGCTTACAATTATAATTTAGTGTTTATGTTACAAGCAGGTTTTATTATCAAGTCGCCTGTTTTTTTAGATAAATTCTTTAATAACAAATTCTTTAAAATTTGGAATTTCTTGAATCATTTTTTTTTAATTGACAACATTCCGAGTGCAGTTAGTCGATTCTGGCCCATAGTATTGTAAGGAAAGTTTTGATACGTTTCAATGTCGAGAAACATCGTTCTGCTTCTGCAGTTGGCACTGGCATCGTAACAAGTACTTATAGAGTTCTAATTATTTCAGAAAAATCTTCTTGCTAATTATTTTCAGTTAAAAAATCGGATCTTCTATTTTGTCCATTCTAATTCCTCATCTCCAAATAGGTAGGAAACACGGAAAGCGGTAAAAAATATTGTTAGTAGCACACCTACATATTTTCACAAATCTCTATTTTAAATGGACGGCGTTATGCATAACTCGACCAAGCGCCATTTCTTTAAAATCGAGATAACAGCGGATTCTGGTGACACATAGCTAAAACTATCTTGGAAAAAATCCCTGTTATTGTTACGTTAACGGTTACTAAGAAAAACAAAATTAAACCAAGCGACATTCTGTCTATTAAGGGTTTTTAGTTTTGCATAACAAGACCATAACGCCCATTCTTAGTTTCGCAATAGTAGACTAAGCGCCGACTTCGGTCTGGTTATGCTTAACTAAGCGTTTGGACAGAATAACATTTTTGTACCCCTTAATGTACACATTAATTTTGAAGTTTCGGTCAAAAAATGATCGAATTGTTTTAAAGTGAAAATGTTGTTTTTATGTATAATTAAATTAAAAATACAAATAATCTATATAAAATCTCTATACCTATATAAGGCATAAAATAATTCTAAGAATAAAAAAACATGATTTACTTCAGACTGCTTCAAATACCCTTACGCTTTGTATAAAAACAAAATACTGAAAATTCTACAAAATTCAATTCGTATCGATTATCAAATGGTTCGGACTGCTGCAAGTTATTAAAAAATAAATCTCATTTTACAATGTCAATACTGCCTGAGCAATAAAGAAAGGTATCTATGTACCGCTGTTTAGTACACTAACGCTTCGAATAACAACAGATTTTTAACAATTCCAACAAAACTAAATTTATGAATTGTCAATGGTCCCTACTGCAAGTTAATAGATAAATAAATATCATTTTACATGACAACACAGTCTTGGCAAAAAAAGGGTATAGAGTTAAAAAAAGATTTTACCGCAAGTTTAAAAACTTTGTATACTCCAATTTTTTATTGAGATAATTTTAACTGTATTGGAATTAACTTCTATTGAATGGTAAAATAAATTTAGAGCAATAAAATGCAAAAAATATATTTAATGATAATTGAATTGATTATAATTTAGCAATACACGTTTAACATAACAATTAAAAAAATACTAGTTTATTTATTTAGTGATTTAGAAGAGGCATATCACAATATTTTGTTTTGCATTAATAGACCAAACGACATAAATGGTAGTTGGTCTAGTAATGTATAACAGCTAAACTTCCTAAAATATATTTAAAGCATAAGTAGACCAAGCGACATTTTATTTTTTTTTCTAGAATATCGTAGGTGCGATTATAATGAAACTTTGCAACCAAAAAGAGTTAGAGGTGATCATTGTTCTGTTAAGATTTTGTGCAAATATGTTAATAAATGCATTTTTAAGAAACGATAAACTTTGAAGCCATTTATCTCAAAACTATGTTTTGGCGCTTGGTCGAGTTATGCATAAAGCCGTCCAAATGATCGTTTATAATTTCTTTGAGTATTGCTTCATTTTACGATAGGTAGGTTGCTAACCTCGCCTATTAACCCTCCACTTTTATCCTGGCTAGGGACCCGCTGTGATTACTACCAAGCTACTCGATCCACCCGATAGTTATCCCAGGCAGTGTTATCAGCCCAAAAAATAAAAAGCTTAGTAATTGCCAAAGAACCAATAAGATGCAAATTGGAGTTAAACAATCAAATTATACAACCAGTAATGAATTTCAAATATCTGGGAATTAATCTATCAGCCGACAACAATATCGAAGAAGAGGTAAAAGACCAAAGAGGTTTTATTCAAGGAATTGAAAATCAAGGATGTTCGCATTTATCAATCTTTAACAATTTATTATTAGATGAAAATACAAAAAATAATTTGTATAATAAAGTTAATAAAAAGTTAACTTGCAATAACTAGTCTGTACATATACAGAGAGGTTCAAAATTATAGAATAAATTCATTTTTTCGAGAAGAAAATCCACTTTGGAGAAAAATCCCGGGACACGTCGATTTTTATTTTTAAATTATAATTTTTTGACATATATGTATATATCGTTTATTTGGGCGTGATGAGGTAATCGATGATTTTTTAAAAGAGAATATTGATCGTTTGATAGCTCATTTGAAATTTTATTCAATTGTTTATTCAGTAAAATAAAGATTAACGTCATTATTTATACAGGGTGGCCAAAATAATTATTTTTGGATTCAATTAATTGACGCAAAAAGAAGAAGGTATGTAATTTGTAATGTATGAAACTATTGACAAACAATAAGCGGCTCAATTCGACCTAACTGTTAATTTTACAAGCATTTCTACATAAATTTAAAGATTACGATGGTCAAATTTCACCAGAAATAGTATTTATTTGAGATTTTCTGGAAACTAAAATTTACCCAATGAAGTTAAAAATTACAAATATAAAATCTAAATAATAAACTTAATTAAATTATAAGGAGACGGAACATAAAGTTTCATGAATATCGTTTTTTTTTTCGTTTCAAAGACATTTACTTGTTTCCATACTTTATCCCAGCCTTATATAGAGGATAGTTGATTAAGATAGTTGTGAATGATGCCATTTTAGTGATTATTAAAAGAGGCATCATTAAAACGTTGAAAATAGTTATATTTTGTTTTGTAAACAGTCTATATTTTAGAGATTATTCAGAATTTTTAAAGACATTATTCACAATTTATTTTTATATTACTCACATAACCTAAAATCTGCATATTTTACTCCAACTGTAACTTGCTTTTAGCCGAAAGAGTTGGAGTTGCCACCGTCCGCTTGGGTCAATACCTGGCTCCTCACATCCAAAGAGGTGGAACTAAATTATTAGTTAAAGGTTTCAAGATGCCAGAACGAGAAGCTTCAAATAAGATGCAAGGAGTTCTGACAGTTGCAGCTGGGGCAGTCGAAGGCTTTAGCACTGTCTACAGAGGGCTCGAAACGTCTGCAGGAGTTCTAGGAAATAGCCTTAAAGAAAACACAGTTAAGATTGTAGAACACAAGTATGTATAAAGTTATGAAACTGTTTTCTTGTGGCATGCCAAGTTAAATATTGTGTTTATATGGGATTAGTCACAGTTGATTGTAATAACAAATACATTGATACCGAAAAATATTTGACGTTTCGATATCCATTCCGAAAATTGTTTTTAAAAAAGGTTATTAAAAAGATAAAGTGCAGTGGCGAAGCGTCCATGTAACCACTGTTACCATTGGTAACAGTTACAAATCTTGCAAATATATATTTTATGACTACTACGAAATATTTCCATTTATATTTTTTACCAACAGAAATACTTGTTAATAGTACCTAATTCAGTAAATATCCAACTAGACGCACGAAAATATTGGCGAGATATGTGAATCCATGACACGTTATCATATGCCGTTACCAATACTGGCACTGGTAACGGTAACGCAGGAGAAACCTCACTATCGCTCGGGACTAACTCTGAAAATTTTGAAGGACCGACGGGTCTAGAGACGGCGCGCGGGCACGTGGTGCATATCAGTATTGTAACCATTTTGAAGATTGGTAACGTTGGTTTAGAGTGTGCGTGCATTTAAACATGGAAGAGTGTTGATACGTATTGCGTAATTGATCAACTACTTGAAAAGTCATTCTACTTGTATATTTTTTTATATATTATTTTAAAGAAAAAAATGATATTATTGAAAATGGAAGAATTAAAATATAAACAATAGTTTTCAAAATCTGTTCTTTTCCCTACTTGTTCATTTTTTTATGTTAATTTTATGGTAGAATAATATGTTTAGTTTGTTTATTATTTATTGTTAAACCTGTTACATATACATAATTACATACATATCTATAATTTGGGAATAGTGATTTGTTTAATTTTATCCCACAGGATTGAAAACAAAAACTTATATTTGGGAGGTTCCAAATATTTTTTTAAATCAGATTTTTTTACATCTGGTTTTGGTAACACTTTAGAAAAAGTCACGCGTCGCCACTGATAAAGTGTTGAAAGAGTGTATAGCCGCCAAGGCGTTGAGGTTATGTATTATCAAAATTGAGATTGACATACTTGCCATGTTGTTGTAGGCAACAGCAATACTTTAGCTGGAAAGATCTGAGGGTGGTTGTTTTATGCCTTATGCCCTAGGGAAGGAGTCACCAATTGTCGGACCTCGGTCCGCATTCGGACCGTAGGCTAGTTTTGTGCGGACCGCAAATAAATTCAGAATATAGTGTTTTGCAATTATGACAATGTTTGGCCATGAAATTATGTACCATGTTTGGCTCAACTTACGTGCTTTTGTATTCGGCTCAACTTCCTAATGAGAATCAACTAAACTCATTCCAAACTTCAGACAGGTTGTACATTTTTTTACATAGAAAATAATTTTTTTAAACAAATTCAAAATTCCCTTTTTGCGTCGAAAAATGTATTTTTACGTTTTTTTGGGTGATTTTAAATAAAAATGATCTTATTATCATTTTTTCTCAAACGTTGATAGTTTTCGAGTTATAATCGATTTGAAATCTGAAAAATGCGAAAATACGTATACGCATTTTCGAGGCTTAAAAACTCAAAATGTAAATTATTAGTGTTCAGGTTGACAAGTGCTTAAATTGAAGCTTATACCAGAGAACAAGGACCACAGATAAACGACACAACCGCACTAAAAACGTGTACCGTTTTTGAAGACGCATGCGCGAACCTGGTTGCTTTAAGTATCACCAACATACTAATTATGTCCCTCCTGGTTGTTTTACGATAGTCCGTAGGCGTGTATGGTAAATACTCGACTTAAAAAGTTTGTTTGAGATTTATATAATTATAATAGTTAAAATGTCTGGTTACTCGTATGTGTTTCACGGATGTCCATCTGCGACAGGAAGAGGAATAAGTTTATTTAGATTTCCTAAGAATAATAACAGGTAATTGTTATTGCTTTGTAATTTTTACATAAGTATTAGTTATTACGTATCTAATAGTCTTAGTTTGACTAGAATAAATATTATTGATAATAAATCATGGCGAAAGTGATTCATTTTCTTGAATTTAATTACCCCTACGTAATGCATAAAAAACTAAACTTCGCTCTGTCAAGCAAGGGATATTTCAAAATAAAAATATTAAATTTGGTGTCAGACGGAAGTCTACGAAGGGTCAGCCAGGTCAAAAATTCAACAGATGTTTTCCGTGTGTCATCGCACTCCAAGATATCCTATTTTTACGAAATAAAAATATATAAAGAGTTCTATACACGAGAATTTCTGATTTAAACGACAAAAACAAAATACGATTCAAACAAAAATTGTTGGAAACATAATTGGGGCCGATAATTGAGAAAATCTTAAAATTATAGCAGAACAAGACTGCAAAATTGCAAAAACACGGTTGCAAATAAACAAACTTACATTCAATTATGAAAAAACTAAATACTTATCTACCTTTTGCAGTGCAGTATACAAAAATTGTCTGCCAACTTTTAATTATTTAAATATAAATAACAAAGGTTACCTATATAATATATGGATCGGAGTATACATCGGAATCGTATTGTAGTGTTGTTTTCTGAATAGTTTGTTTTTTGAATGTACCTGATATCTTTAGAAACAAAGAAAATAGACGGTTTTGTAGTTTTAACATGTCTTTTGTGGATGCAAAGGTACAAAGGTGGATACATCGATATTATATTGTAGTCTTGTGTTTTATTTCACAACGTATTATGTTTTCCGTCTTTTGCGTTATTTTTTCGGGTATTAGCGCACTCATCACCGTATATTATAGTATAGCTTCCCGTGCGTGACAAGCTTTAGGTTCTTGACGTTCGGCAATATTTGTACTGCTTAGAGCCAACCTAAAATATTTACAGGTGACAGAGATAAAATTCCACTTAAAGAAACATTGTTAAATTATGAAACATGAAGAGAATTAAATGTAAAATGTCTTCATACTTTTGCTCCAAAGATATATCAGAGAAGGTATAGGTTTCCTTCACAGACATTTCCGTGAAAGTTACAATGGCTGTGTTATTTTTCGATAACCTATATTAAAAAATATAATTTATTAGGAAATACCCCGACGAACAAAATTATATCTTGTATCAGCCCAAGCCAAAAACAATCAGTGAATGTCACACCTACCGTAGGAAATAGGTATATTTTATTATTGGTCTTTCAATGCCAAAATCAGGATAAACAAAAAGGTATTTTCATTTATGGTTCCAATCAATATGATTTTCACCATTACTTAGCATTGTGCGATATATTTGCAACCTTTTGTAAATCAAAAATAATTCCATTATTATAAAGAATGCCAACAAAAGTCGGCCCTGCACGCAACTTTTTTTTCGGTGCAATATTTTATATTTATTGAAAGTCAACATAAAATCCAATTGAAATCCAATACCTAGGATGTTGGATAAACGAGACACTAAATCCGGATGAAGAAATTAAAACTCGTATAGAAATTGCAAGAGGAGCATTTATGAAACTTAGATCTATTATGAGCAACTCTCAGCTGAACTTACAACTAAGAATCAAGTTCCTAAAATGTTATGTGTATCCTGTATTACTATATGGATGTGAAACCTGGATCATGAAGGTTAACATGATGAACAAATTAGAAGCCTTTGAGATGTGGTCGTATCGTAGAATGCTCAGAATATCTTGGGTTCAACGCATTTCAAACAGAGAAATCTTAAACAGAGTAGGTCAAGGCGAAGGTGACTTAATGAAGATGATAAAAAAGAGAAAACTTGAATATCTGGGGCATATAATGAGAGGTAGCAGATACAGGATGCTGCAGTTAATACTCAATGGAAAGATCGACGGAAAAAGAGGAATTGGTCGAAAGAAATATTCATGGCTCCGAAACCTTCGTCAATCGACTGGCTTATCAGCAGATCAATTGTTACATGCCGCACAAGATCGAGAACGATATCGGCAAATTGTTATGGAAGCTACCCACGCCTAAAAATTTGGGCACGGTACTTAAAGAAGAAGAAGAAGAAGAACATAAATGCTTAATTTTATTTACGAATTTATATTGTGTGATATGCCCACTGACTATTGGTACGCTGGTTGTTCAGGTTGGTTTGAAGGTCATTGGCGGCGTGGCCACGCAAGATCAAAGGCGTGTCGCTTCTCTGTGGTCCTTGTTCTCTGCTTATACATCCAATTTCAAGATTCTAACGAGTAATCGGGGCTTATTTCAATATAGGCCGTTGTTTTACAATTTAATCGTCGTGCTTCGCATTTTATGGTGTGTCTTTGTCGCACGTATACCTACATATATATACGTACTTATGCGAAAAATTCCTAACAAATAGGTACTTGACATTTATTAAAATTTTATATTATATTATTGACATAGTTTTTTTAAAATAATTGAGGGGGCCAGACGTAAAGGGTCTAACTGCAGTTTTGGTAGTTCTGAGATAATCAGCTTCAAAGTTGTTTGAGTTTTATAAATTCTAGGAGTCATTAAACTAAAACTTGTCTAATAGACAATGTACTATAAAGTGATAAAAATATAAGGGTATATTATTACCCTTTCTATATCCTTCCTTTTTTTCAATTATTAAAAAAATGTACTTGAATCGGTACATGGTGTTGATAAATGTTACTGGTAAAACGGTTCAAGTACATATGTTAACTACATATTACTGATAATTTTTGTTCCAGCTGTTATCCACAGTGTAACTACAACTGGCACGTTGCATAATACTTAATTAGTCTTCAAAATTGGTCACAAATCTAATATTTATTTACTTGAAATTAATCCTGTATTAACATGTGTTAACACATTACAAAATACTAAAAATAGTTTTGTGGTAAAATGGTTCAAGCGCACTTAAACCCGTTTCTTACTTTTTGTTTTTACAGAATACTAAAAATAGTTTTGTGGTAAAACGGTTCAAGAGCACGGATAAACCTGTTTACTACCAAAGCAAACTGTAATTGTTTTCATTGAACAAAATGTAATGGCGCCTGTAGGGCGAAATATGCTTAGATCAATTTACCACCAAGTTATAATACCATTTAGGTATGCGAATCTGTTCTTAGGTCAGAATTTGAAAAAAGTGCACTTAAACCCTTTTACTTCCAAGCCCCTCAATTTATTTATTTATTCAATTATTGCCAATGTGCTAATTAAATACGCCAATCATATACTGCGATACGCAGCATATATGGTGCGATGCGCCGCCGCGACGGCTTAAGGGTCGAGTGGACGCGCATAATTAATGGGTAAAAACAACTTGAATGTTTAAACTTCAATTTAGGCACTTGACAACCTCAAAAATAATAGTTACACATGAGTTTTCAAGCTTCGAAATTGCTTATTTTCGCATTTTTCAGATTTTAAATTGCTTGAAATTTATCAACTTTTGAGAAAAATGATCTTTTTTGTTTAAGATGACCTAAAAATACTGAAAACATATTTTCGGGGACAAAAAAGATTATATTTTGAGACGAAGTAGTTTTCAATCCTAATAGTAAATTAATAATATTGAAAAATATTAAAAACATTACTAAAAGATTTTTAAATTGAAAACTTATTGAATTATTATTAGGATTGAAAACTACTTCGTCTTTCAATGCCAGATGGCGCTAGCCACCTACTACCATCACCTCGGTTGCAATGGGTGGGAAAAGCTCTCGATGCGAATCAGTTAGAATATGGAGAACAGTGCCTACGTTCTTTCCGATGAGGCTCCAATAAGAGCCGAAAATCGCGATTCAAGGGACTGGACTGCACTCCGTATTCTAATTGAAAAGTAAGATTGTTTTGCCTTCGCATTGCAACTGAATAAAAATGGTATACATTTTTATATTATATTTTGAATTTGTTAAAAAAATTGTTATAACAATTTCTGCCCAAAAATTTCGAATGGCATTCTTCTGATTTGTTTATAGGGGATATTTTTTAACAAGAATCTGCAAAGAAACCGAATCAGAACAACCAGACACAGGTAGCATTAAATCCGGACCCCGGAAGTGTCATAGGTTTTCGAAACAGACCCTCGGAAAACATAATTGGTGACCCATGCCCTAGGGTACATCAAATTATGATTATTCTGTGTGTTTATGCATTGTTTCTATGTAATTTATGAGGTTTAAGTATTGGCAACCAAAGCCTGCTGCATTCTGATGATGGATTTGCTACACATTTTTCTTCATTTCTAGAATCAGAGCGGCTTTTTTGAATTTACTCTTTTTCCATGTCTGTTTCCTTCATGATTATTGATGAATCTTTTTATTGTACTCTGTGTTCATTGTCCCAGGTATGCTTGCATATCTGTGATTTGCCGAAATCACTGTTTTTGATATACGTTTTATGCTCGTTTATCCTGACACTTAGTGGTCTTGTAGTTTCTCCCACATAGAAATTGTTGTATTCACAGTAAGATGTAGTTCTTTGACCTCTCTTGTATGTTGTTGGGTTTGGTTTTGGACAGGATAAATATGAGTGTATTGGTTGCTTTAAGTGTTATTGTGATGTTGTACTTTTTTTCTATCCTCTTCATATCATTCTGCAACATTCGTTCCTGTATTTGTTATTAGTAATAAACACATACAGGGTGAGTCATGAGGAACTGTACATACTCCTACCTCGTATAGAGGCTCCTATGGGGAATAACAAATGACAATTAAAAAGTGTCTGCTCCCATTGTTTAATAATATACAGGGCGAGTTTCGCATTTTCACAGAAATTTGTATTCGTCATAATTTTTGAACGGTCAGATCGATGTGTCTCTTATTTTGGCCAATCGTTACACTATTACCACCTAATCAACTAATTTACTCAAACTAGAAAAAATCAGATCCGGCTTTAAAAAAATTAGTTCGTTTTGCTCTTAGAAAAAAATTTCACCCTGTATACGCTTTTTGAAAACTCTAATATGAATTTTACAGATTAGACAAATAGGCAATTAAAATGGCATATTTATTTTTTTCCGCACTCGATTACTTAATTTTTTATAAAAAAATCAAATTTCACTATGAATTAAAAGTTTGGTAAAGTGAACCATAGATTTAAAAAAAATAACTTTTATTACAAAAATTAATTTTTTTTTGCACAAATAAGTAATTTATGTTACCATCCAAACAACTGATTTATTCAAACTAAAGAAAAATCAGGTCCGGATTTAAAAAATTAGTTCGTTTTGGTCTTAGAAAAAATTTCACCATGTATGCGCTTTTTGAAAACTCTAATATGAATTTTACAAATAAGACAAATAGGCAATTAAAATGGCATATTTATTTTTTCCCCACACGATTACTTAATTTTTTATTAAAAGATCAAATTTGTCAAAATCGGAATTTTAACCTAAAAATGAAAAAAAAAATGAACTCACTGTTTAACTCGCTACAACTCTGTTCCATTTTAATATTTTTTTTCTGAAATATTTACAGCACATACCTCTTACCATTGTGAAGACTATGAAAGTTGTTGTAGACTTTCAGTCTTCTTCTTGTAAAAGTCGCAAACTTGTAAATCGCAAAAATTAGGTGGAAAAATTTAAAATTTATGAATTTGATCACGTCTATGTTAAACTATAGAGTCCAAAAGAAGTGTTATGGGAAGTTTTAGATCTAGACGTGTTATAGAAAAAAAAAAAAAAATGGTAAAACTTTTAATTTTAAGAAAAACGTTGTCTTTGTAAATTAATTTTTGTAAAAAAAGTTCATTTTTTTAAATCTATGCAAAAACTTTGCCAAACTTTTTATGCATAGTCAAATTTGATTTTTTAATAAAAAAATAAGTAATCGTGTGGGGAAAAAATAAATATGCCGTTTTAATTGCCTACTTGTCTCATTTGTAAAATTCGTATTAGAGTTTTCAAAAAACGTATACAAGGTGAAATTTTTTCTAAGACCCAAACAAACTAATTTTTTAAATCCGGGCCTGATTTTTTTCTAGTTTGAATAAATCAGTTGATTGGGTGTAACATAAATTAAATATTTGTTCAAAAAACTCTATGGTTCACTTTACCAAACTTTTAATTATTCATAGTCAAATTTGATTTTTTTTATAAAAAATTAAGTAATCGTGTGGGGAAAAAATAAATATGCCATTTTAATTGCCTATTTGTCTAATTTGTAAAAATCATATTAGAGTTTTCAAAAAGCGTATACAGGGTGAAATTTTTTCTAAGACCAAAACGAACTTATTTTTTAAATCCGGGCTTGATTTTTTCTTGTTTGAATAAATCAGTTGATTGGTGGTAACATAAATTAAATATTTGTTCAAAAAAATTAATTTTGGCAATAAAAGTTAATTTTGTTAAATCTATGTTTAATTCATAATCAAATTTGATTTTTTTATAAAAAATTAAGCAATCGTGTGCGGAAAAAAATAAATATGTTATTTTAATTGCCTATTTGTCTAATTTGTAAAATTCATATTAGAGTTTTCAAAAAGCTTATACAGGGTGAAATTTTTTCTAAGACCCAAACGAACTAATTTTTTTAAAGCCGGACCTGATTTTTTTCTAGTTTGAATAAATCTGTTGATTAGGTGGCAATAGTGTAACGATTGACCAAAATAAGAGACACATCGATCTGACCGTTCAAAAATTATGAGTATTATGACGAATACAAATTTCTGTCAAAATGCGAAACTCGCCCTGTATATTATTAAACAATGGGAGCAGACACTTTTTAATGGTCATTTGTTATTCCCCATAGGGGCCTCTATACGAGGTAGGAGTATGTACAGTTCCTCATGACTCACCCTGTATAAACAAAGCAGCATACATGCTTTACAAAAATAACTAAAAGTGTTTAAACTTGTTATAGTGATAAATATATTGATTATATATGAAGTAATTTTCTTAATTTTTATTTCAAATAAAGCAGAAAATTTTAAACAAGTTTAGGTTATCTAATGTATTCTCGTGTGGGAGTGACTAATCAACCGAAAGCTTTATTCCATAGTCAATCCTCATTACAATTTTTTTCGATGGATCGAAAACGGATGGATCTCATTACTTTCCTCTTAAAATTTCTTTGTAGATACCATTATTCAGTTTGTATGAAATCAGATATTATTTTATTTAGTCTAAAGGTCTGCGCCCATTAGATAGAATCGGTCGGCAACGGAACGGGCCGCTACAGCCCGGAATTAAATGCCTAAGTGCGCATTTATCGACAGAATTCCGCCAGCTCAGTCAGTGTATTTACATATTTCGGAGAAGATGGATCCAAAAATTATTGTTAGTTTGTTGTGCGCGAAAGAGGAGCAACAAAATAAATCTGCTACTTTATTTCCTGATTTAATCGATCATCAAAACAAATTTTATCAATACTTCAGAATTAGTTATGAGTAATATCAAGAATTCTTATCTATTATCAAAACTGATCTCACAAAACAAAATACAACATTTAATTCTTTCACTTTAAAAATAAACTAATTTATAGTTTTCAAAGAAAGCATACAATGGTTTCCGTCAACAACATATTGTATGAACATATATTCTATTAGCATATAGTTAAATTAAAATATATACAACCGTCGGACTACCTCGTTCTATAATTAATTAATAATTAAAAAATGACATTTTTTCTATAAATTAAAAAAAATTTCGACTCGGGTAGATATTATTTCAGATTTTTTGGATCATTCTAAACACAAAAATTCTTTTGTAATTTTTCTCTAAAGTTGATCGTTTACAAGTTCTAAGCAATTTAAAACTGAAAAAAGAATGAAAGATGACACTTTTCAAGGGTCAAAAAGAGAAGTAAAAAATATCATTTTTGTAATCATCAAGTCCATAAATTCAAGTTCAAACCTTTTTCTATTAGGTCTCGATAAGAATTTTAGCCATGTTTTATTCTAAAACATATTTTTTAATTGTTAATGAGGAAGGTTTCTTATGAGGAGACCGGCATTCACAACTACAAAACAATGTTTCATAATGAAATAAGTCCAAAAGACTTATCAAGAACTGATAGTATAAGGTTTGAACTTGAATTTAGGTACTTCGTAATTTCAAAAATGATATTTTATACTTATGTTTTTGAGCCTTGAAAATCGTCATCTTTCGTTCTTTTTTCAGTTTTAAATTGTTTATAACTGGAAAACGATCAACTTTAGAGAAAAATTACAAAAGACTTTTTTTTTAGAATGATCTAAAAAATCTGAAATAATATCTGTCCGGATCGAATTTTTTTTAAATTTATAAAAAAAATGTCATTTTTTAATTATTAATCAATTATAGTTAGAACAAGATTAGATCGGACAACCCTTATTTTTTGTAATTGTTAACATGCTAAATTACGTATCCAATAATTTTTATCCATTAAACAGATCGGTGCAGATCGACCTTATATCGTATCTTAGACTATAAAGTATGCGCTGAGTCATTTGAATACACGAAGATACAGTTGAGTCCGCGAGTCTTTACCCGTGCGTCATTAATACCTGACGAGATAAAACACATACTTTTTATCTAGCATCATTCTCTTCCACGCATGAATCTAATGATAAACCAGCTGCCGCATGTTATTAACTAAAAACACGTGTTATTTTTATGAATGATTTAGACTCAGTGCATTGACAAGAGATAGATACAAAGAAAGACGACTGGGGATGTTTTCACATTTTTTAAGTACAATTTCTAACGTTTTGGTTTGTTTACTTTTGTGGCTGTCAGTTTGTTGAATTTTTTGCTGTTGGAGTTAGAAATTTTATGATATGGTTCTTTTCATGAGCATTTTTCAGTGCGTCACAGTTTTTCGATTTCTCTCTAACGCATTAAATTGTATGTGACAGAAAAAAACGCACGTCGCTGATTACATTTCGTCGGTGACATTTATAACATTTAATCTAGTTGTCAATAGATGGAGCTAATAATATAATATTAAATAATATTATATTATTCTATATAAAAAAAATTAATCTGTACAATTTATAAGACTATACAAATCAAAGAAAATACCATTTTATAAATGCAATATACACAATTGATTTGTTTTTATATCAAATTGCAAATAAAATGTGACAACTGTCAGATTTAACTAAAATGTCATGTTAAAATAAATGTCATAAATGTGTATTTATCACGGACTAACCTTTTTTCTATCATTTGTGACGCACTGAAAAATGCTCATGAAAAGAACTCTAAATAAGTTTATGTCATTTTACGATAAATTTTGTCAACGTACAAGAAATGCTTGTGTTTAATGTTCCGCCAAAGTGAATAAAATAACTGAAAGAAAATATGTTATTGAATTTTTTTATAAATTGTTTATTTATTTATTAATCAATAGTAATAAAATAATTTATTAAGCTACTTCGAATGTAGCTGTAATTATGCACCAAAATTTTAAAGCACAACTTAAATTTGACATTCTATTTATTCGATAACGTCAAATTTTATACTATAACCCGTGATTCCCACTTTCTGTCACTTGCTATTGCGTTTAGTAAATTTCCGACGTATTTCGTATGCTTTAAATGATGACGCACGGGTAAAGACTCGCGGACTCAACTGTATTAAATGGCCGATTGTCGTGGTACGCTCCGCTGCGTGGTGATCCGGACAAGTGAGCGCGGACCTTAATAAATGCCTAGCTTTAGTTTTTAATACAAAATCAATGGGAAAATCACAGTAGCCGACTGTATACCATAGTTAAAAACTAATACAGAAGTAAAAACAAATTTGTATCTTGGTATAAAAATGTTTTTAAAAATGTCCAAATGGATTAAGCATAACGTTTTCGATCTGCATTGCATTCTGTTACGTACATGAAACTCGCACACTAATGAAAGTGGTGACATCGAAATATATGGTTTATATATTTTATAATTGTATAAAGTAAAGCAACTATAAGTCGATGTTAATGGATTTTATCCTAGTACTTAAGAGCAACATGGTTCCTTGCTCGATTGGAACGCGTGGTTCTTTCCAGTTCAAAAGACACAGACCAACAGTTGGAGATACAGACCAGCGACTTAAAGTCGCTTTACTTTATACAGTTATTACATGTAAACCATATATTTCGATGTTACCACTTTCATTAGTGTGCTAGTTTCATGTACGTAACAGAGCACTGAGGATGATCTGAATCAGATCGAAAACGTTTTGCTTAACCCATTTGGACGATATTTTTAAAAAGTTTCGAAAACGTTTTGCTTAACCCATTTGGACGATATTTTTAAAAAGTTTTAATAAACATTTTTATGCCAAGATACAATTGAAGTTTTTACTTCTATATTAGTTAGTTTTTAATCGTCTTACTTACTCTTATTTTAGATATGGATACCCTGCAAGTACCCTAACAGGCGATACCTTATCAACAGTTGGTAACGTTTATAATATCGCTTACAACACCAGAATTATAACTCCCAAAAGTCTAGCAAAACGAACTGGGGCCGGTATAATCCATGGTTATTCAAGTTCTTCGAGAGCTAGTACCTCTTTCGCTAACACAGAGATCGGTGTCGATACAAGAGTGAAAAGAGAAACTGATAATGAAATTGAAGAAAAAATCACTGAAGAGAATAATGGGCAGAATCAAACAAAAAAAGGCTAGGTATTTTGTTAAGATAATGGGAAGCAGGGACAATAACTTGAAATCTACAGATATATGTGATAACCATATTCGTTAAAGAGCGTAGGAGCAAAATTTCGGCCAATTTTTAAATTGCATTCATTTTTTTCGAATCCTGAAAAAAAATATTTTTGAAAAATTTAAACGCAGAATTAAACATGACGTTATTACCGAGGGCCGAAAATCCCTTAGAATAAACACAAAGTTTCTTTTGAATGAGATATTTGAAATCAAAAAGCACACTCAATTTTCTCTTCTTTTTCACCCTTATAACGTATTAAAATAAACGTTACAGAAGTTTTCAGGGACTTTCGGCCCTCGGTAATAATGTTATCTTTCATTCTACGATTAAATTTTTCAAAAATACTTATTAGCTTTTTCAGGATTCGGAAAAAATGAATGCATTTAAAAAGCATTACCCGAAATATTGCGCCTACGTTCTTAATTTATGTAAAACTTATTTTATTATATGTTGTATATTGTGCGTTATCATTTAAAATGCTTATATCATATTTTTATAAAAAAATTTAACTTTGTTGGCAACATTATACAATGTATATGAAATTATTTCAAACATATTATGATTCTGTGAATATGTTATGGAAGTTTTCAGAAAACAGCGATAAGATAATTTTTTTTTACCGTATTATTTTGATAGCATTACAACTAACAAGCAGTAGTGTTTCTCTGTGATCTTGATTATTCCAAAGTATGTTTTTTCCGCCAGTAGGCAAAATGTCCTAAAAAGGTTATTGTTTGGTTAATAATAGAGGTGAGTTCTAAAATCTTATTGAGATAGAAAGGATCAAAGAAATTGGGTTAATAATGCCGAATATGGAGTCATTTACGATTGTTGACAGACATTCCATGTTGTGGTCTAGGTTTCCGAATTATTTAGTTAATTTTTTCGTGGAACCTCTCACTATTATTTCTTAGCAAATATATTATTCTTTATTATAATTACTTACATACGTGTTATGATATTTTTGCTGGTCACCTGGCCTACTTACAAGAAATACTTGACAAATATCTCACTTTTATTTTTTAACGTAAAAGATCTGAAAGAAAGTACAAAATCTGAAGTAATGCCTTGGTGACAAATATGCAGAAACACTATCAGAGCTAGTATGCTCTAGCTGAGGTTAAATCTAATAGGAAAGTTACACATTACAAACAATTTCTACCAAACTAATTGGCAAGCGTTTGTGCGATAACAGATTTAACGTAAACATGCCATTTTCCAGTACAGACATTTTTTTCATAATTTTAATAAAAAATTGTATGAAGGATATGATGTGAGTATGAGTAATACGAATACCACATGAGCACATACAGAATGCGAGGATGATAATGGCAATTAAACACGAGTAGTATACATGATAATATGTTTTACGATCATTCACAACAAAAATAAAACCAATTTACTTTGTAACAGTTTGTTTAAATATTGTGAACTGTCGAAGCGTATGTTTTTACCATGGCATTACTCATTGCGCATGGGCCACCTTCGGTACAGAATGTCATCTCCTGATTCTATTGGTTAAAAATTTGTATCATAGTGAAAACCTGTATCATAGTGAAGCCCATTATGACAAAACAGTAACTAATTCGGAATTGCATAATATATCTCGTGTCTTAGATCTGGTCTTTATTTTTGATTGAAATACTCCTATGCACTCGTTAGATATCAAGTATGTCATAAGTTAGGTATCATTGAAGTTAATTTCCAAATGTAACTTTTGATACACTTGAGTCCAGGGTTCTTTACCCATGCGTCATTAATACCTGGCGAGATAAAACACATACTTTTTATCTAGCATCATTCTCTTCCACGCATGAAACTAAAGACAAACCAGCTACCGCCTGTTATTAAGTAAAAACATATGTTTTCATTTTATGAACGCTCTAGACTCGGTACATCGGAAAGATGTGGGACAAAAAAGACGTTTGGGCATGTTTTCAGATTTTAAGTACAAGTTGTGACGTTTCTGGTTTGTTTAATTTTGTGGCTGTCAGTCTGTTGAATTTTTTGCTGTTTTTTTGTCGAATTTTGAAGTTTTTTTTTTATATTACACAAACAGTTGTTTTCACAACTAATTTTATATTGGAGTTTGAAATTTTGTGGTAAGTGTATTTATTATTATTAATTTTTACAACATACAAAGCTAACCTCATTCACACAATTAAGGAATGGCTGTGTTTACGCCAAAGTGAATAAAATTACAAACTGAAAATATGTTATTGAATTTTTTTATATTTATTTATTTATCACTAACAGGGGCGTGCGGTGAAATTTGAAACAGGGGAAGCAATTTGTAAAAAAAATGTAAAAACACCTATTTATAATGTAATTCAATTCTTCTACCATTTTTGGAAAACTCGTCTATAACTTCCGTGTACAAAGGTGGATATTGTGACATTTCTTTAATCAGATTATATTTAATTGAAAAAAAAAACAAGTAAAATCCTTTATAAAAGGATATAGTAGGGAGTATAGTAAGGTAGGGAGTATACTACTAAGTATACTCCCTACGGAGAAAAAGTACGACTTTTCTCCCTACAATCAGGTCAGGAAATGTATACTTTCGATAGAGGTAGGTGGAAAAAACAGCAACTCATTGGCAATATTTTTTGTGTCAGTGCTCATTGTGCTCAATATCCACAGTCTCATATAAAGCTGTTAGTTCCGAACGTAATGAAATCAAGTCAAAATATTGCCCATAAAGACGCATCAAAAATTTTGTTTATTTTTCAGGAAAATGTGTTTTTTTAATGTATTAAAATTGCACAGCTGAAGATAGTCTCGATCATCAAAATTATTAAAACCTATTTTCCATTCGTTGGCATATTTGATCTAAAATCTGATAGTATAGTCGGCGGTAGCACGATTTGACATTTCCAACATTATCAGTGCGTACGCGTTTCCTTTTAGGCTCAAAACCTCTTGCCATCATATTATTCGAGCATTTTTCAAAGTCAGCTCTGTCTTTTTGTTAATAACATCTTTAAATTCGCTAATTTTTTACACAGAAACCAATCTCGCTTATCTTGCATTGCAATACATTAAATAAATTATCTGAGAATAGAAATATTTCTGAAAAAAGCAAAGTTAAAAATTAAAATTCAAATAATTTATTAAACTACCTATCCAAAAATCCTCTCGTGCTATTTATGGTTTCTGTATTCCACTTTTCACATTTTCACCATTTTCCAAAACACTAATACATATTTATAATATATTTATATAAATAATATTTAGTATTTATAATATAAATAATTCTATATATTTATTTATATAAATAATTCAATAAAATCCATCTTCATAATTCCACAAAATCAGTCGACGAAGCCCATCATTGTCAAGTGCTGGTAAATCCTATTTCAATTCAAATCATCTTCGTATGCAATTGACAAAACTGCTTAAAAGCTAAAGATATGCCCGAAATTTGAACTCGCCGGTCAGCGTGTAACCCCGATGATTTTTACATAGGCCTGAAGAGAAGCAACTTTAAAATCAGATTATTATGCCGACATAACTCGAATACCACCGTAGAAATACGATTATGGTCCGAGTACGGAAGGATGCAGCATCCAACGCTGCTTACGTGTTTACCAGTATTTCGTCGCTTTGATATTTACTGTATGACAAAAATAGAGTACGTGTGTATTTTCTTATTAGGTACTTGCTGCTTGTACTACATAATTAAATATTCTCGTATACAACTTAAAATCCTGCTTATGTGTTTGTTCATTTTTTTTTAAATAATCTCAGTTACACAATTGGTACGACATTACTACGGAAACCAAGGGAAGCAATGCTTCACTTGCTTCCATGGACCGCACGCCCCTTATCACTAATGGTATTAAAATAATTTATTAAGCCACTTCAAATGTAGCTGTGATTCTACACCAACATTTAAAAGCAAAACTTACATTTGTTGACATTCTATTTATTTGATAACGTCAACTTTTATAATATGTATAACCCGTGATCGGAGCAGTAGCAACTTTCTGTCACTTGCTGTTGCGTGGAATAGATTTCCAACTTATTTCGTATGCTTTAAATGATGACGCACGGGTAAAGAACCTTGGACTCAACCACTGGTTATTTATTCTGTGACTCAACTGTATATGATATTTGAAGTAATTTTAGCATTAAGGCGGATACTCACTACGCGCCATTTGTCAAGTACTTGTCAAATGTCAAATGACATGAAAGTCAGCCGGGCTATTTGTACTTGCCAAACAGTAGTGCAGCATTTACTTGACAGTTATCTCGTAGTGGATAAAATATACTTGAACATATTCATATGCTTAATTAAATACAAGTACTTGCCAAGTACCGACTTTAGTTTCTCATAAGTTATCTGAAATTAGAATAACATTGCCAACGAAGCATGTTAATGTTTATTTTGATGTTAACTCGTAAATGTCTTCAACGCATTTACTGGGATAGCTGTGACGAGTTGTAGTGACATCTTGTCGTCTTGCCTGACATCTATTCCGATATTTTATTTTCTACTCTCTGTGGGCAATCTTATAGACGTGGTGCAGTTTTGTACATATTGTAAACGTTTGGGAAGATCTGTGGTCGATTTTGAAGTTATTTTATGCTTTCAGAATTCGTCTCCTTAAAACTACGAAAATTAGTACTAATAGCCCATTTGTTTCAGAGTTTTCTCAATTACGACTTTCAAACCTTGTAAATCGTTGTTTATTCTCCACAGTGTAACGAATCCAGACAATGCTCGTGGTTAGTAGAACACTTTTTTCGAGTCTTAATCTAATAACTATACAATGTAATGCAACTGCCTATACAATACAGTGATGAGTGCGCTAATAACCGACAAAATAACGTAAAAGACGGAAAACATAATACGTTGTGAAATAATAGGAGATGAAGCTAGTAGAGGTGCGAAATTATCAATAGAAACCTATAAATTTACATTATATTCATGCCTATTCTGTAACTCATTTCGATGATAGAAGTCAGTAAAATCGAATAGAAGTTGCCAAGTCGAATAGAAATAGTCCAAATCGGTATTCCATAACTACTTCGGAATCTCTACAATCGTAATAGTGAGTTAGTGAGTAGAAATCACTTCGACAGCATTTACCCTGTCGAGATGAGATTTCGATTATCGGAATTGTGCTTGACGCAAGCGCATTTTGTTTTGTTTTGACGTTTATATTTTTTATATCTACTAAAAATAGTTGATTACTACTTATTTATAATTATTTATAGTATTTGTACCTTTTTAACTGCTTAATTTTTAGTCTGTGGTGTTATTTGTATAGAGAATTATATATTTAATTTAGACATGTACGAGTATGAATTGAACCTAACCTTATTAATTTGCTATTTGGCTTGGCATCTGAAATCTGAATGTTTGCCAGCCACAGTGTTGCCATAATTTTTTCGCTTATTCCTTATACAATTTCAATCAATGGTATAATGTACAACAATAGCATACGCATACGATAGACTTCTTATGCGTTGATTGATAAATATATTATACCAGTATAATACTTGTATAATTTATCAATCAACGCTCATAGTCTGAACAAATTATAGAAAAGAAGCAATTTTGGGGAAAAGTTGTTTAGCAGTTATTTCGGCTGGAATCAAATCTTAAAGATTGCATATTATTAGTAATACATATCGATTTTAAATAATTTATTAATAATAATTAATAACATCACTTTAAATTATCTTTAATTTAAAAGCATTTATACGTCTTATCTTCATTTAGCTTTTTTTTATATTATATCGATTTATCTTCTTTTTTATAACAATCTTAATTAACTTTGATTTAAAACCATTTATCCTCATTTGAGCTTTTTGTATCCAGTATTTATATTAATATTTTATTATTTTTAAATGTAACTTTATGTAATGTGATAGCATGAAAAAATTGAGCATATGGCAACGGTGTCATATCTCAAAGTTTAGATCCAGCAACAAGCAATTCACGGAACACTCATTTCGCTTGTCAATGCGGGGTTGCCACCACCTCCTGACCGTGTGTAATAGAGGTTACCGATTTCGATTACGATGTGAGTTACAGAATGCCAATCCAAACACAAAAATGACGCGATAGATATCAAACATTCCGATTTCGGGTAATTCGACTTGGTAATTTCTATTCGATTTGTTAAAAGTTACAGAATAGGGCTGATTGATAGTTTCCCACCTTTAGACATATCGGAGGAGATTTACAACTACCACTGTGACAGTGACAGTTTTAGTTGACATACTTCTCCGTTACGTGTAAAGGTGGGAAACTATCAATATAATGCAAATTATTTATAGGTTTCTATTGATAGTTTCCCACCTCTACTAGTTTCATCTCTTTTTGTTTCACCACGTATCATATTTTTCATCTTTTGCGTTATTTTGCCGGTTCTTAGTGCACTCATCACTGTATAATAATTATTCCACTTGGAGGATATTCGTATATATGTTTTGTATTTGTCTTTTTTATTACAAGAATGCTCATATATTTATATTTTATATCTTTTGAACCACTCCATAAACTAAATATTTTACTTACCAGTATTTTTATAGACTTTTTACTTTCCATTAGACACGGCTGCTTAATTCTCTTTTTGTATTATTTGTACGATTTTTTTATTCAAACTGTTATTGTATTTTAAGGACTATGTTAATCTCTATATTATTATTAGTTTTTTTATAGAATTTTCCAAAAATCATAGCCTTATCCGACTAACGCATACAAAAAGTTGTAATGAATGTGATATGAAGTACATTCATTCGGTAGATTTTTTATTTCTATTTATTGATTTGGTTTGTTAAGTGATTTTTGGAATATTTTTTTGTTGTGTGTTAAATATTTACAGATATATAAAGTGGTAGTTTTACATTATTCTTGTATATTGATATTTTTTGTAATGTGATATTTGTTACCATTTTGAAGGGTTAATAAATAATGAATTTTCTTTGCTCATTTTTATTATTTTTTTGGACAGGTGATACAGGGAAAATAAATGTTTTTTGTAATACCCCAAATATTCTAGAAAAATACTTTTTGTAATTATCAGGTTTATAGATTTATAATTACGAATTACCTAGTAGAAGGCATGCATGTCTTGCATTTTTGTTTCTAAAAATTTGTGCTGCGGCAGCACTGTGTCATAAAATGCAAAGACAGAAAAGGGATAAGGATAAGTAATAGATAAGCACCATACATACAACTATAAAACACCCGTACAGAGGGAACGAAAATATTAAAAACATATGTGCACAACTATAGGATCATGCTGACCGCCAAGAATCTAGAGAACTTTTCTCAAAAGTCAAATATCTAGCGAGAGAATTCAATTAGCAAACACAGATTATCAAAGATAATACCATAACAAACCCAGAAGGTATCGCAGCGGCGTGGAAACAATATTGCAAAATATTCCCTTATACAGGGTGTTTCATTGGTAAAGTAACATACGTTAACTGTAGAAAGAGGATACTTAGGCGGTCTCAAAAATACCATTCTTAATGGGTCTTACTCCATTAATAACAAAGATACTGGGTGTTTTATCTATTTTGCCATTTTCTTAATTGGTTCATAACTTTTTGACCACACTATATTTATTTTATATTTGGCACTCAAATATCATTTAAGGCGTACAATAAATTAATTTATTTATAATTGTAAAAAATCCAGGTCCGGCTTAAAAAATATTGGAAAAATGTTCCGACCCCAAAACAACACCCTGTACATTAAATTTTTTAAAATGGATTTTTCAGTTGAAAAGATGATAAAAACTAAATTCAGTGGTATACTTTGAACTTTCGGCAAAATAATTTTTCTGGTGAAATTTGGAATTTGAATTCTGAAATTAAGTGAATTGCGAGAGCTCTAAGTAGAAAAAAATTGAAATACAGCTTACAACTTGTCAACCACACTGTATATTGATTTTATATTTAAGACGCGAATATTCTTTTAGGTGTCCAGTCAATTAATTTAATTACAATTATAAAAAATCCAGGTCCGGATTAAAAAATATTATATAAATGTTCCAACCCAAAAAATACCTTGTATATTAAATTTTTTTAAAATGGATTTTGCATTTGATGAAAATGAAAACTAGTGGTATACTTTGAATTTTCGGCAAAATGATTTTTCTGGTAAAAATTTGAATTTGAATTCTGAAATTATGTGAATTGCGAAGCTCAAAGTAAAATTAAAATATGACTTAATTTTAATTAATACCATTATTTAATCTAAATTGGTAAAATATTAACATTTGCACACATAACAATAATTTTTGATGACCCCCTCTGTGGCTCAGTGGTAAGAGCACCTACCTTTGGATCGAAACGTCCGAATGGTCGTGAGTTCGAATCTCACCAGGGTCAGAAATTTTTCGTTTATTATAAATTAATAAATGAAAATAGTTTCTGTCCTTGTGGGATCGGTACTCACCGGAGGGACCACAGACGTTCGGATACAATTAGCGTCTCTTTGCAAAGACAATGACGTCGACTTTGCAATGTAACAAGACACTTACTCAACACACACAGTACACATGACGCTAGGTACCTAACTACAAAAGTTTACCGTACCTACGTATAAAAAAAATAATTTTTGATGGTGGTAATTTTGAATAACTACTTTAGTTTTGAATAGTGATTATGCTGCAAATTTTCACTGTGTTGTTATAATTTTTAGCTATTTTGTTGATTAAAGTGATGTATTCTTTATTGACCCTTTAGTATTTATTCATTATTTAAAGATGAATATTCGCCAAAAACTATTTTTCACACATAAACTAAAATATTAACATTTTACCAATTTAGATTAAATAATGGTATTAATTAAAATTAAGTCGCATTTTAATTTTTTCTATAAGAGCTCTCGCAATTGACATAATTTCAGAATTCAAATTCAAAATTTTACCAGAAAAATCATTTTGTCGAAAATTCAAAGTATACCACTAATTTTGTTTTTCATCCTCTTTTCAAATGCAAAATCCATTTTAAAGAAAATTAATATACAAGGTGTTTTTTGGGTCGGAATATTTACACAATATTTTTTAAACCGGACCTGGATTTTTTATAATTGTAAATAAATTAATTGATTGGACACCTAAAAGAATATTCGCGTGTTGAATATAAAATCAATATACAGTGAGGGTGACAAGTTGTAAGCTGTATTTCAATTTTGGTCTACTTCAAGCTCTCGCAATTCACTGAATTTCCGAATTCAAATTCAAAATTTCACCAGAAAAATCATTTTGCCGAAAATTCAAAGTATACCACTGAATTTAGTTTTTATCATCTTTTCAACTGAAAAATCCATTTTAAAAAATTTAATGTACAGGGTGTTGTTTTGGGGTCGGAACATTTTTCCAATATTTTTTAATCCGGATCTGGATTTTTTACAATTGTAAATAAATTAATTTATTGTACACCTTAAATGGTATTTGCGTGCCAAATATAAAATAAATATACAGTGTGGTTAAAAAGTTATGAACCAATTAAGAAAATGGCAAAATAGATAAAACACCCAGTATCTTTGTTATTAATGGAGTAAGATCCATTATGGTATTTTTGAGATCGCCTAAGTGTTCTCTTTCTACAGTTAACGTATGCTACTTTCCCAATGAAACACCCTGTATATACAGCGAAAAAAAGGTTAAGGAAAAGAATTACAAATACTGAAATCAGAAATTGAGCTGAAGGGGAAGATGGAATAACAGCTGATACACTCAAAGAAATGGGAGAGGTGGGGATTGAAGTAATGCTTATAATCTGCAATGAAATATGGAATACCGGAAAGTGGCCAAATGGCTGGGGTAAACTCACTCTTATTTCCTTATACAGGGTGTTTCATTGGGAAATGGAAATACTTTAATGCTTAGTAGAGGTCATCGAGCCGGTTCTAGATATACTACATTTTTTGCCCTACCGACTTTTATAACCGAGTTACAGGGTGTTTTATCGATTTTGCCCATTTATTTCCTAAGCCATAACTTTAAAACCACCCTGTATATTTTTTTGATATTTGGTACACATATGTCTCATTCAAAACCCAAACGACCGACATACTAACCATAAGAAAATTTCCTGGTCCGGATTAACAAAAAATTATCAAGTAATTGTGACCTTAAAACAACACCCTGTATATTAAATTTTGAAAATCCGTTTGATTATTTGAAAAGAGCACAAAAAAGTAAGTTTAATGGTTCGCTTCAGTTTTTCGGCCAGACAATTTTATGACTTTAATTTTGAAATTATTTTGAATTTTTTAAGAACTCGAAAAAGCAAATATTATTAACTCTTAGTTATAAATTATTACAGTTAATGAATAAATACTCATTTTAAAAATAATCAATACTTATTTACCACATTGGAACGACCCAATTACTAATGCCAAGAAAAATTCAGGTCCGGATTAACAAAAAAATATAAAGTATTGTGACCTTGAAACAACACCCTGTATATTGAAATTTTGAAAATTTGTTTGCGTATTTTAAAAGAGCATCAAAAACTGCGTTAAAAAGTGCATGTCAAATTTTTGCGGAGATAATTTAATTACGGCAATTTTGAAATCGTATTGATTAATTCTGTCAAGGTCACAAGAAGCTGCCAGAAAAATGAAGAACAATCCCAATGTAATTAGAAAATCGATTCGAAATCTTTTACAACGAGCAAGGAAATGCATCGAACAAAATGGCGGACATTTTGAGCAACTGGTATAGTTCAAATATTTTTAATTTATGTTGAATTGTTTAAATGATTTATTTATTAGATACAGCTGTTTTTTTAATTCTTTACTAAATCATTAAAATATCCCAATTCTCGCAATTCTAATTTTTAATGATGTGCATACAACTACAAATCCAGAGAATCCATGAAGCCAGCGTAGTAAATAAGCATTAAGTATTTTTAAAATAAGTATTGGATTCATTAACATTTAATTATTAAAAGTTAATAATACATACCTTGTAACGGGTAGTTCTTTTAAGGACGACAGACTCAGTAAAACACAATTTAAAAATAAAGCAAATATATTAAAGGTAATTATATACAGTTTAAAACAAATAAAATAAAATATAATTCCATCTTCTGCAAAGGAAAAACAATATTAAACTTTATTATAGTTATCCGATCATAATAGCAACATCGAAATAATACGATAATCAATATATACAATAATAATCTCGCTACGTTAAAACAACGTAGCCTGGAGACGGCATTTCACTTCAATGCAGTCACTCGTTCCTCGCTACTACCGCCTACTGCGATAACGATTGTGGCAAGACTCCACGTCACTACGGTGGCGTCTACCTAGGCATAGTTCCGCCTCACAAACGGCGCATCTTTGCCAGGCCAGCTGAAGCTCGTTCAATACGCGAGGCATCAGCTGTTGAGCCATAGTAAGTTCAATACACGAACCATGACTGATTTTCTCATTCTCCTAGCTCGCCTTAAATATGCTCTCGATGCCCTCTCCTTCGGTTTCCCCCAGCGGTGCCGTGAAGAAGGAATGCGCAAACACGGAGACTCCATCAGTCCCCTCCGGTAACAGCAGCTCATCGCCCGCCGAGGCATCACATCGTTACACCCCCTTCTCTTTGGAAAACAAAAAAAATGTAGCATACATTTTTTTTGTGCCGTGTGTGAAACACGGCTTGGACTCATCATCGGTGTGGTCTTGGTCGGTTCTTCCTTACTTCGTAAACTGGTCCTGGATGGCTGTCAAGAAGATGCTTCCCTCTGTAGATCTTGATCGTGGTCCCCTCATATCCATTGGGACAGTGTACCAAGGCTTTTCTACAGCAAATGGTCACATTCTTCCTGCTGGCTGCATCTGCGACGGTTTACCCTTAAGGCATGTACTTTCTGTCGATTTTCTTTCACAAACTGGTCTGGGATGATTGTCAAGAAGATGTTTCCTTCTGTAGATCTTGCTCGTGGTCCCCTCAAATCCATTGGGACAGTTTACCAAGGTTTTTCTACAGTAGATGGTCACATTTTTCTTGCTGGTTTCATCTTTGACGGTTCCATTAACAATGTCATTTTTTTCGGTGATTCGTAAATTGGTCTCGGATGACTGGCTAGAAGGTGCTTCCTTCTGTAGATCTTGGGCGTGATCCCCTCAACTCCATTGGGACAGTATGCCAAGGTTTTTCTACAGCGAACGGTCGCAACTCTTCCTGCTCGTTGCATCGGCGACGTTTATTTTCGGTTCCTTCTCGGTTTCGGTTCCTTAAGAATCTGAAAACAAAGAAGCTTAATCATCTTTGAACGGGTTCTATTTATTTATCCACGACGTGGACCTGGTACTGAGTCTGTGTCTTTGTATGGTTCTAATTATTGCTCGGGTGCCAATTTGTAACGGGTAGTTACAAACTGCGTAGCTTTTATTTTGCTCGGGCGCCATTTTGTAACGGGTAGTTACAAACTGCGTAGCTTTTATTTTGCTCGGGCGCCATTTTGTAACGGGTAGTTCTTTTAAGGACGACAGACTCAGTAAAACACAATTTAAAAATAAAGCAAATATATTAAAGGTAATTATATACAGTTTAAAACAAATAAAATAAAATATAATTCCATCTTCTGCAAAGGAAAAACAATATTAAACTTTATTATAGTTATCCGATCATAATAGCAACATCGAAATAATACGATAATCAATATATACAATAATAATCTCGCTACGTTAAAACAACGTAGCCTGGAGACGGCATTTCACTTCAATGCAGTCACTCGTTCCTCGCTACTACCGCCTACTGCGATAACGATTGTGGCAAGACTCCACGTCACTACGGTGGCGTCTACCTAGGCATAGTTCCGCCTCACAAACGGCGCATCTTTGCCAGGCCAGCTGAAGCTCGTTCAATACGCGAGGCATCAGCTGTTGAGCCATAGTAAGTTCAATACACGAACCATGACTGATTTTCTCATTCTCCTAGCTCGCCTTAAATATGCTCTCGATGCCCTCTCCTTCGGTTTCCCCCAGCGGTGCCGTGAAGAAGGAATGCGCAAACACGGAGACTCCATCAGTCCCCTCCGGTAACAGCAGCTCATCGCCCGCCGAGGCATCACATCGTTACAACCTGGTTTTTAATCTCAGAGTTCTTTAAAATTTCAATATCATTTCAAAATTGATGTAATTAAATCAACGACGAAAAAATTAAAATTAAATTGTTTCCTATCCTGCGTCAGTCTGCTTGCTTCTGCTATGGTTTTTCCTTTTTTTTGGGATAATCTTCTGGATATTTCTTTTTTATTTAAAAATTTGCTATTGATTGCGTAGAATATCTTAGACGTTATGTTAATCCTTTCTTCTATATCTTTGTGTTGTTTTCCACTGTTACTCCCAGGTATTGGAAGTGGTTTACCTGTTCTATTGTTTTTCCATTGATTTGTATGTTTAATACGGGTTGTTCTTGTGCTATTACCATAATCTTTGTTTTGCGTGTGTTTATTTTCATCCCATGTCTATTTAATACCTCATTCCATGTTTGTAAATTATTTCTCAGATCTTCCTCTTTATCCGCCATAACAACTACATCATCAGCAAATACACATTCTGATAATCCGACTCTTTCTAGGTTTCGGTAGCCTACATGCAGTTTTTTTAATATGTGGTATATAAATATGTATTTTTTCATTATTTCGTTCATGAAAATGTTGAACAGTGTAGGATTCATTACCCCTCCTTGTCTTAAGCCTTCAGATGTTTCAAATTGTTGCGATTTCATATTTGTCTGCATTATATAATTCGTGTTTCTTCTGTATAAACTTTTGATGACTTCTATTAGTTTTCTATCTACTCATCTTCTAATTAGATAGTTCCATATTGTTTGTCTTTTAGCTCTGTCGAATGCTTTTTCTAGGTCCATGAAGGCCATGTACGCTTTAGTTTTAGTCAGTAGTGTTTTTTCTGTTATTTGCTTCACTGTGAATATGTGATCTTGCACTCTTCGTCCTTTCCGGAAACCACTCTGAGCTTCCTCTAGTGTCGTTTCTATTATATTCTTCAACTTTTGTTCTAATACTGTTTCGTATGCTTTCAGCGCCGTACATAGTAGTGTAATTCCTCTATAATTTGCTTTGTAATAAAATAATGACAAAAATTTCTTCAGGATCTTGAAGGAGGGATTTTAAGCTTTGAATCGATCACTTTCTGACTTTCTTAATATAATTTTTATCGAGTTATTAAGCCTTGAAAATGATCTTTTTTGCATTGTTCAAATTTTAAATCGCGTATAACTCGACAACAATCATAGTCCAAGTAATGAAGCTTAAAATAGGACAAAACCTCGCAATTTTTACAGAATGGATTGATTTGCTTAAAAATTTGAGAGTAAGTAGTGCATAGTCCAAGGATCAAAATCTATATGATGCCGAAAGGCGCTTTTACCATGGGGGTGGTTGTCGTCCCATCTCGGGGGTGGACATTTTTTAATATATCTTGACCACAAAAGTTGGTAAAAAAGTTCATTCTAAGCAAAAAACGTTCTATACATTTTTTTGATAAAATTGACAGTTTTCGAGCTATTCGCTATCGAAAGTGTTAGTTCTATATCGAAAAAATCAATGTTTTTAATAAGATTTCTGCTAATAACTCCAAAAGTTTTCGTTTTATCAAAACAACTTTACTTAACAAAAATGTATCTTTTGAACAAATATACAAAACCGTCTTTTTAAATTTTCTTTAAGACCAATAAATAGTAATCGAACATCGAACTATACTTTATTATATGTTGGCTCTTTTTCGTCAAATGCTAAATATTGTAGTTTCAAAGTCAAAAGACTGAAAAACTATGCATTTTTAGAGGACAACTTGTTCAAACTAATTTAAAGTACTTAAAAATATCTATCTCCAGAAATAAAAAAAAGTCTAGCTCAAAAATTAAGTGACTTATAATGAAAAGAATGTCAGTCCCCATTTTTTTCAGAAAAAAAGTGATCGCAAGCAACCCCCTAATCACCACCCTAATTAAAATTAGTCATTAAGCTTATTTGGTCTTTCTTATTTAATTTATGTATTATTAATAGGTTCTAGAAGTTTGACCGGCTTAGAATGATTAGTTTTAAAAAAAATGTAGTTAAAAGCGAATAACGAATTTTTGTAGTTTGGAAACAAATGGCCTTTTCTTCAGAATAGCAAGATTAGCATCACAGATACGAAAAAATATATAAATATGAAATTGTAGATTATTTAATTTCCAAGAACCTGGTTTGCAAATAATTTTTCCACGGCAAAAATTGAGTGAACTATTGACAATTAAAACTTGTAATAACATGCAAAAATCATCTTTACCAACCCTTTCAAAGTCAGCTCTTTTTGCGACTGCGGATTGTAAAAAGATTTAATATTAATAAGCTTGTAAAAACCTACAAAATTATTTTTTACCAAACTTTCTAAGATAAACAATTAAAAAGTTACGGTTAAAAAATCAATCTATTTTTTTGAAAAAAAAAAAGGAGAAATCCAATTGGAAGCATAATAATGTAAGTTTTGCGGTGTTTTTAGTCATTGGCCTGATTCATTCTTGTTTATTTATGTATTACTAATATATTCTAGAAGTTGACTGACTTAGAATGATTAGTTTTTAAAAAACTGGAGTTAAAAGCGAATAACGAATTTTTGTAGTTTGGTAAAAAATGCCATTTTCTTCAGAATAGAAAGATTTGCATCAGAGATACGAAAAAATGTTTTAATATAAAATTGTAGGTTATTTATTCCCAAGAATTTGGTTTGAAAAAAATTTTTCTACGGCAAAAATTGAGTGAATCGTAAATGAGTATATCGAACAACATTTATTTTTTCTATACAAAACTAACAATTTCGATAGCGAATAAATCGAAAACTGTTAATTTTATCAAAAAATGTATAGAACATTTTTTGCTTACAATGAATGTTTTTATCAACTTTTGCGGTCAAAATATAATAAAAAATTTCCACCCCCGAGATGGCGTGGCAACCATCCCTATGGTAAAAGCGCCTTTCGGAATCATATAGATTTTGATTCTTGGACTATCCACTACTTATTCTCAAATTTTCAAGCAAATCGATCTATTCTGTAAAAATTGCGAGGTGAAAAGCTTCGTTTCCTGGCCTATCAATTTTAGAGAAAAATGACAAGAGACCTTTTTTGTTCAGAATGACCCAAATTATCTAAAAAAAAAAAGAATGTGTGTGTACTTTGTACGCACGTAAGAAGTTATACTTCTATTATATGATTTCAACGAAATAAATATACTTAAATGTTTATTTGTATTTTATTTAATTAATAAACTAATTTCGATATTACCACTTTCAAAAATTTTTCATTAATACAACACCAAAAATTAAAAAAAAAGGATAACAATCGTCCGTGTCGGGATTTGAACCCGGGACCTTCGCGTTATGTAGTCGAATGCTTTACCAATAACCTATCAGGGTTTTGTTTTTACGGCTTCTGGGACGTAATTACAAACGACGGTGACAAATAGATCAAGTGAAGTATTAAATATAAAAATGTTTAAAATACTTATTATCTTACTCTCAAGGAAAACAAATCCAAAGACACAAAAATTGTAATAAATATATTTACTAAAAACACTAATATATTGTTATAAATCACCTAGCATAGGTGTAAGTAGATGGAGTAAGTCAGACTAATAAGGAATCTGACAGATATATTTGTCAATTTAGAAGTTTTGTTATAATAATTGTTTTTGTCACGTTTGAATTTTGGAGGACTTATTTTTGTACTTTAGTTTATTAGGAATTTTAATAAACTTGTTAAAACAGAGTAACAATTCTCTTAATCCCTGAACCCATCTAGAATTGTTGCAACAATTGGTGTCAGAAGTAAAGTGGGATTAAGAGAATTTATATGGTGAAAACAAGAAGCGAGACGATGGAAGAAATTAGAGACATGATTGCCGCCATGGAAAAACGTCGGCAGGAAGAAAAAGAAAATGAAGACAAACGTCGGCAGGAAGAAAAAGAAACAGAAAATTTACGTCGTCTAGAAGACAGAGAGTTGCTCGTGACACTTATCTCAAAAATAGAGACTTCAAAAGTGAGTACAGAAGATATGAAAAAAGAAATCGAAGAGACAAAAGAATATATGAAAAAAGAAATCGCAGAGACAAAAGAAGATATGAAAAAAGAAATCGAAGAGACAAAAGAAGACATGATTAAAAAGATTGAAGTAACAAGAGGCCTAGTAGAAAAAAGGCACGATGAGGTAACGAGAACTCTTGAGAATATCCGCCTAGAGGTTGAAAAGTCCCAGAAACTGAGAGTTAAAGGTAAACCAGAAGTGATTTGTTCCCCTGTCAACGGAATTATTAAGCCTCCTACATTTGACGGCGAGATATCCTGGCCAGTGTATAGAAGACAATTCGAAGCTGCTGCACAGAATAATGGATGGACAAATGAACAGAAGGCAACTGCTCTCATATTAGCACTTCGAGGTAAGGCTGTAGAAATCCTCCAAAACATTCCAGAGGACGCACAAAAGAAATATGAGACTGTCGTATCGGCTCTAGAACTAAGATACGGCAGCCAATATTTGAAGCAAGTATACCAGAGCCAACTAAAAGTGCGTATCCAAGGCTCCAACGAATCTGTGCAAGAATACGGAGCAGAAGTAGAAAAGATGGCACGACTCGCTTGGCCCGAAGCCCCTGAAGAGTTTCTACACCAGTTTACCATCCAATGTTTCCTTGATGGCCTGCGAGATGTAGACCTCCAGCAAACATTACGACTAGGAAGAGGACGCTACCAAATATTGAAGGACGCTATTGTCGCAGCATTGGAGTACGAAGCCGTGAAGAATGTGTCCCGCCATCAACGCAAAGTCCATCAAATAAGAGGTGTTGCTGAAGTGGAAGAAGGCGATCTAAATACGTTGTCCCAGGTGTTGGCCGCCCAATTCGAGAAATATCTTGGCCCAATAGCTGAATCTTTGAAGCAAAAACGTCAGGGGCGCCCAAAGTGTTATTTTTGTGGATTGATAGGCCACCTTCAACGTGATTGCAGACAACGTACAAGATCAGAGGACAGTAGGCAAGCTTCACAATATCAACGCAATTCGGAAAACTAAAAGAAGTCAACGTCAAGGGGCGCACGTTGGCTGACCTGTCCCAAGCTCCCAGATTCTCAATATCCACAATAAGACGAAGTAGTGACAGCTTAGTTGCCGATGGACTTCTCAATGGCGACAGATGCAGTTTTACCATCGATACTGGGGCAACTAGGTCAGTTATGAGTAAACGTTTACTGGACCAGTCATCTACACGAATAATATCGAAATCTCCCATACTAGAGACAGCGACAGGCGAAAACATTACTGTTTATGGGGACAGTTGCGTAAAAATCGAGCTGGGACACATCGAGATAGAAGTAGTGGTCCTAGTAGCCGACATCGTAGACGAGTTCATCCTAGGTGTCGACATTATGTCCGAACATGGGTTTATTGTAGATGTCAGACACAGGACCTTAGTCGTCGGCAATGAAGAAATTCTACTGTCATCCTCCAGAAAGCAGCACAATGGGCTAAAGATGTTAGTAGCAAAAGACACGAAGATCCCTCCTAACAGTGAAAAGATCGTGGTTGCACAAATTGATGCATCTGGTGGCTTGGGAGCCATGTTATTAGAACCAGACGAGCAGATTCACGAGGGCGTCATTGTGGCCAGATGTTTGGTAGATGGGGATAAGCAGACCGTTCCAGTAAGAGTGGCCAACCCGAATGGCAATAAAATTACTTTCAAAAAGGGCCAAGTGCTTGGAATATGCGAGCCAGTTGTAAGAGTGACCAGAATAGAAGAAAACGTGCCAACAGCTAGCAGTACACACCAACTCTCCACTGAAATTTTGGAAAATCTTAAGAAGTCATGGGGACATCTATCTGAAGATGAATACCAAAAAGCAGAAGAGTTCATCAACAACGAAAGTGACATATTCTTTAAAGGAGAAATAACTGGCCGCACTGACTTAGTCCAACATCGGATTAACACTGACAACTCCAACCCCATAAGACAGGCACCAAGACGTCTTCCATTTGCAAAACAAAAAGAAGCTTTTGCCATCCTTGAAGATATGCGAAAGGAGAATGTCATCGAAGAGTCGAGTAGCCCCTGGTCTTCTCCAGTGGTGTTGGTAACCAAGAAAGATGGCTCAACGCGGTTCTGTGTCGACTACAGGAGGCTGAATAGCGTTACCAAGAAGGACAGCTATCCACTACCCCGTATTGATGATACACTTAGTGCCTTGGCTGAGTCGAAATGGTTTTCCACTGTGGACCTCAAAAGCGGTTATTGGCAAGTTGCAGTACACCCTGAAGACAGAGAGAAGACCGCATTTTCTGCTGGAAATGGGCTCTACCAATTCAAAGTGATGCCATTCGGATTGTGTAATGCACCTGCCACGTTTGAACGTTTAATGGAGCTAGTACTTAGAGGACTTACATGGAAAATCTGTCTGGTATACCTCGACGACATTATGGTCATCGGAAAAGATTTCGACGAACATCTTGCCAATTTGAAAGAAGTTTTCACCAGACTAAGGAACGCTCACCTACAAGTAAATGCCAAAAAGTGCGAGCTCTTCCAAGAAAAAGTTAGTTTCCTTGGACATGTAATTTCATCCTCAGGAATTGCAGCAGATCAGGCGAAAATAAAAGCAGTACAGGAATGGCCCACACCAAGAAACAAACACGATATCCGAAGCTTCCTTGGTCTTTGCAGTTACTATCGTCGCTTCGTGAAAGATTTTGGTAAGATTGCCAAACCTCTCCATAATCTGACTGAGAGAAAACTGTCATTTGACTGGACACCAGAGTGCCAGCTTGCCTTCACCACACTCAAGCATAAATTGACTACGGCTCCAATCCTGGCATATCCGAAAGAACAGGGTCTTTTCGTGCTTGATACAGATGCTTCTCAAAATGGTATCGGGGCGGTGCTTTCCCAAGTACAAGAGGGCGAGGAACGCGTCATAGGATACTTCAGCAAAACTTTGGGAAAAGCAGAAAGAAACTACTGTGTCACCAGAAAGGAGTTATTGGCAGTCGTCAAAGCAGTAGAACACTACCATTCGTTCCTCTATGGCAGAAAATTCTTGATAAGAACCGATCATTCTGCCTTGCAATGGCTTCTCAATTTCAAGACACCTGAAGGTCAGATAGCTCGGTGGCTGGAGAAACTACAGACTTATGATTTTGAAATTCGTCACAGAGCGGGAAGAAGTCATGGGAATGCCGACGGTCTCTCGAGAAGACCATGCAACGGGAGGAACTGTCGATTCTGCGACCGCCAAGAAGAACGAGATGGCCAGATTCTACAGTTGAGAACCATAGAGGATAGAAATGACGAAGAAGCTCTAGAAAACCTTCAGGCTGAACAAAAGGAAGATACAGATCTAAAAATAGTTCAGGAGTGGCTGGACCACGGAGCTAGACCACAGTGGCAGGAGATTGCAAAATATGGGCAAGCAGTTAAGGGCTATTGGCTTCAGTGGGACTCCCTGTGTCTACGAGATGACATCATCACTCGTAAATGGGAGAGTCCAGATGGAACAAGAACAGTGCCCCAAGTTGTTCTCCCAAGGTCATGTGTTAAGGACGTGCTTGCAGAACTTCACGATAGTCGCTCCGGCGGGCATTTTGGAATCAATAGGACTCTGGCCAGAGTCCGTGAGAGATATTATTGGGTTCATTGTCGGCAAGATGTGGAAGAATGGTGCAAACGATGTGACCTGTGTGCATCCAAGAAAGGACCCAAAACAAGACTTAGGGGAAAACTCCAACAATATATTACTGGAACTCCATGGGAACGAGTTGCTGTAGACATTTTGGGACCATTTCCAGAGACAGCATCAGGAAACAAATATTTGATGGTTGCTATGGATTATTTTTCCAAATGGCCTGAAGTAGTTGCACTACCCAACCAAGAAGCAGTCACAGTTGGTGAAGCCCTGCTGGAGAATGTCGTTTCCCGACATGGTGTTCCACTTCTGCTTCATTCTGACCAGGGGCGCAACTTCGAATCGGCAGTTTGGAAGACCATGATGGCTTTGTTAGGAATTAAGAAGACCAGAACAACACCGCTCCATCCTCAATCCGACGGCATGGTAGAAAGACATAACCGGACCATCAACAACTACCTGTCCCTGTTTGTAGACGAAAACCAGAGAGACTGGGACAAACTGGTGCCTCTGTTTCTGCTAGCATACCGAAGTTCCCAACATGATGCAACTGGTTACACTCCAGCAATGCTGTTAACTGGTCGAGAGATGAGGCTTCCCATCGATCTCCTACATAGTAATGTACCAGACGGAGAGGCGGGTCAAGAGACACTTCCCGAGTATGTCAGCGGTCTAAAGGATCGACTGGTTAAGGTCCACGATTTCGCCAGAAACAAGCTACAACTCACCAGTGACCGGATGAAGGTTAGGTTCGATAAGAAATCCACACCTGTTAGTTTCAAGGAAGGTGATGCAGTTTGGCTCTACCAACCAACGAGAAGGAAAGGTCTAAGTCCCAAGTTGCAGCGGCCGTGGGAGGGACCGTACCTGGTCATTAAGAAGATAAACGACCTTGTGTATAGGGTGCAACTGTTTTGGAGAAGGAAGCTTGCCGAGTACTTATTAATTAGGTATATTTACTGGGAGACATAATTCATATGCAACGCTTCGTGACGACCATTTTATTAGACTACTTCAACTGTCAATATTGCCAACCTGATTTACATATACTTGGGGATCAGGATAGCTAACATTTCAATAACCCCTCTCAATTTATACAACATTTACATAAATAGTAAATTTGGATGAATTGTCGACTAAACAACAATCTTGACTCTAACCAAGTCTTGACAATAATTGAACTAAATGAAATCATAAAAACATACTTATACATCCTACATTACTCAGGTTACAACTCATACCTATATAGAAAAATATTCAAAAAATAACTTTCATTAACTCAAAAAATATTAACATTAGAATATGATAAAAAATAAAAAAGCAAATAGGTAATTCACATGAGTATGTGCCTAAAGTATAAAAGTACTAATCTATAAAAACTTTCAACATTCTTGAATTTTGATCAAAGTTCTGAGACGTGAGAATATTTCATTTGAAGGAGCTTTAGTGAAAATATCAGCACAGTTTGATTTTGTATTTATGTACTGTAAAGTAATTACATTGTTTTCAATTAAATTTCGAATGAAATGATATTTTGTGTCTATATGCTTAGACCTTTTACCTTTAAATGAATTTGTTGCAATACATATAGCTCCCTGGTTATCTATATATAATATACTACCAGTTATTTTCTCGTTCAATAATTCTTCTGCTAAGTTTTTTGTGAACAATAACTCACAACATGTAACAGTTGATGAAATATATTCGGCCTCAGTACTGCTCAATGAAACAGTGCTCTGTTTCCTTGAATACCATGAAATTGGATTGTCTAGAAAATATACTATACCTCCTGACATGCTTTTTCTATCATTGACATTTGCTGCCCAATCTGAGTCTGAATATGCAAATATTAAAGGTTTTCTTTTTATATTTTTACTGTATATAAGACAGAAATTAATTGTATTTTTTAAATATCTAATAATACGTTTAGCAGCTTTCCATAATATATCATCAGGACAATCGAGAAATTGACTCAAATAAGAGATTGAAAACATTATGTCAGGGCGACTACCCAATGCAATATACATTAAGCTTCCAATTAATTGCCTATAAGGCACATTGACAGAGATTTGATTATTAGCATTAGTTTTGTCAACCTGAAAACCTGTTTCCATTGGTGTTTTGCTAACATTGCAATTCGTCATATTAAATTTCTCAATTATCTTATTGATTAAGGGTTTTTGAGAAATATACATTTTTACATCATTTTTATTTACAGAATATTCAAAATCAATACCCAAAAAGTTGTTTACACAACCAAGATTTTTTGCGTTAAACTCACTTTTTAAACTTTCAATAATTTTTTGAATCGAATCGCTATCTTCACCGCACAATAGGATATCATCGACCCATATACACATACACACATTTTTCTTTGTATAAACGCAACAGTCACTTTCCGCACTTTTAAAACCAATTTTGATTGCCCATTTGTTGAATCGTTGGTTCCAGCATTTGGGTGATTCTTTTAGTCCATATAAAGCCTTTTGTAGTTTGAGAACTTTGCTTTGTCGTTTATAACCCTTAGGACAATGAATATAAACATCATGTTGTAGCACTCCGTTGATGAACGCTGAAGGAATGTCTAATTGGTATACCTTCCAGTCGTTATTGAGAGCCAGTGATAATAAAATTCTTACACTTGCCATCTTAGCTACCGGTGAATATATATCTAAAAACACTTCTTCTTCATAACCCTTGGCGACTAAGCGAGCTTTTTTCGTGCCATCACTTTTTGTTTTAAATACCCATTTTGTATTTATGATTTGTTGATCATGAGGTATTTTTGTGGCTTCACTCCACGTGTTCATTTTTTCAAGACATTCTAGTTCTGTTTCTATTGCCTGCTTCCATTCATCCTCCTCTACTGCTTCTTCATAAGTTACTGGTGTTGATGTAACTAAGCAATATGCATAATAAAGTTCATAGTCTTTGAACTTCGAAGGTTGTTTTATTTCTCTATTGGAGGAAGTAATTTTGGTATTTTGTAAATTTACTGGTTCTTCATCTTGTGAATTAATTTCAGTAGTGTTTCTTAATGTTTGGACTGTACTTTCTTCATAATTTGTTTCAAATGTTTCCAATTCATTTTGGCTTGGTAAAATTTCCTCAACATTTTGATTATTCGACGATATTTCTGGAGAATATTTATACTGTGTTTCATCGAAAACAACATCTCTTGAAATTTTGATTTGCTTGGTCAGTGGATTCCAAATTCTATAACCAGCACCACTGTATCCAACCATTACACCTTTACTTGCTCTTGGTTCTAATTTACTTTGCTTTGGTAGGTTGTAGTACCATACTTTTGAACCAAAAATTCTAAGTTTAGACAAGTCAAGTCTGCCTAAGTATATTTCTGCTGGTACTTGTAATTCAATTGCTCGTGATGGAGTTCGATTAAGCTGATAAACAGCTGTTCTAACTGCTTCTCCCCACAAACTCTTTGGAAGATTTGTTTCTACAAACATTGCTCTTACTTTGTCTAAAATAGTACGATTAAGTCGTTCGGCTATACTATTCTGCTGAGGTGTGTACCCTGCAGTAAATTCTTGTACTATACCATGTTGTATACAATAGTTTTTAAAATATTTAGAAGACATCTCTCCACCTTTATCCATTCTTATTCTAGATACTCTCCTGCCTTCTGCAGCTAATTTTTCAATATGATTAATAAGATGTGATTCGCTTTCGCTTTTTCTTGTCATTAAATATACAACACTAAAATGTGAGAAATCATCAATAATTGATAAGTAATACTTTTCACCAGAAAATGTGGGATATTTGGATGGTCCCCAAGTATCAACATGTAAAAGTTCCCCAACTCTAGAGGATTTTTTGTATATAACTTCTTTAAAAGGTTGCCTTGTGGCTTTTCCTTGTTGACACAAGTCACATAGTTTATCTGAATAGGGAAGTCCCAACAATTGTAGTCCCCTTCTATTTACGTGTCCTAAACGTAAATGCCATAAGTCTTTATCGCTATGCTTTGCTACTAAACTAGATTGAAAATTATTTAATTGAAAATTTGCAGCAAATAAGTTACTCTTATGTTTATAGCAAATAAGTTTAAAGTTCTTTTTTCTTATTTCAGCCTTATTTTCTTTAAATACTACTGTGAAACCTAAACTGTTTAGTTTACTGACTGATAATAAATTATATTCTAGTTCATTTAAAATGAGAACATCAATGTTAATAGGAGTTTCATTGTAATAAACTTTTAATTTACCTTTTGTACGAGCCGTCATCACTCTTCCATCTGCTATTTTAATGCCAACAGGCTCAATTTCAATAATATTACTTAAAAATTGTTTATATTTATTGCTGCACATATTCTGTGATGCTCCAGAATCTATTATAAACGAAATTTGGCTGTCATCATTCTTGAGATTTTCAGCTGGTAGGGCTGTGATAAAACTTACTTCGTCTTCGGCTACATGGATATTCTGTTTACCTTGTGTATCATTATTGGCTCTTCTGCCACGGGAATAGTTATTTCCTCGAAAAAATCTCCCTCGATTATTGTTACCTCTATAATTATTATTGTTTTTTCTGAAACAATTGGACACTAGATGGCCTTCAAGTCCACAAAATGAACATCGGGGTTTTTTATTGTATTGCTTCGTATAAAAAGAGGATTCTTCACTTTCTTGTACATTATTTTTCAGCTTCAATTCTGCATCTAATAATTTTGCTTTAACGAAATCAACAGATAGTTTATCATTTGAAGTTTCTAGGACAGTAATAACGGTGTCAAACGTATCTGTCATTGTCAACAAAAGGTGACATACCTTGTCATCTTCTTCGATTGTAGTTCCAGTCGATTCAAGCTCTCGGATTAAAGAATCGAATTCAACGAAAAATTTTTGTAAATCGATACCTTGTTTATATTTCAACGTTAACAACTTTTTCCGCACATATAAACGAGAAAGAATACTTTTTCTTTCAAACACTTTTTCTAAACTTTTTATCATTTCGAATGCTGAGTCACAGTCACGAATATATTCTAAATGTTCATCTGTAATGCATGTGACAATGATCGATCTTGCTGTTGCATCATGCTTTTTATGTTGATTTTGCTCGTCTCTTGATAATTGTGTGAATTGCGTTGCAGTTACTTCAGTGGTAATAAAATCTTTAACACCTTTGGCATCTAGAAGATTGCCTAATCTAAATTTCCATGACGAAAAGTTCGTAGATGTTAATTGCGGATACAAACTCACGGTTGAATTCGCGCCATTTAAACCTTGGACTGCCATTTTTTTTTGCGGTCACTCACAACACTGCCGGTCGGTATAAACAGCAACACTAAAAAACTTTACTTCTTATTGAATGTACTCTTGGCATGTAAAACTGGAGTCCATAACCTTTTGGAGAAGGAAGCTTGCCGAGTACTTATTAATTAGGTATATTTACTGGGAGACATAATTCATATGCAACGCTTCGTGACGACCATTTTATTAGACTACTTCAACTGTCAATATTGCCAACCTGATTTACATATACTTGGGGATCAGGATAGCTAACATTTCAATAACTGACGCCACGAAGTAAGCCGAAGGTCGTCCACCTAGAGAGACTGTGTCCTTCAGGGTTACCATGTCTAGGGATTTTCCCCGAATCTAGGGATTTTTTGAAGCTTTTGGAGCTCTGGAGGGATTTTTTTTGAAATCTAGGGATTTATTAAACTGTGCTGGCGCCATTTTTTGTTGTTATTAAATATCTTTTTGTTCAAATATTATTATTATTGTCATTATTTATTGTTCCCTGACATAAATATTCCTAAGTAAACATTAAAACATTACCTAATCAATGATTAAAGTGGATTAAACATAGTGTTTAATAGGTTATAAATTAAATTGACAGCTGTCGTCTGTCAACTTCTTCTTTTTTTAGGTCAAATTGATACGATTTAGGGATTTCTAGGGGAAATTGAAGCTCCCGTCTAGGGATATTCTGAAATTTCATCTGGCAACCCTGGTGTCCTTATGAAGGGCAGAATCCACCGACATGGTCCATTTAGGTACTGTTCGGGGCGAACAGCCTGAAAGAAGGGGGCGGTGTTATAAATCACCTAGCATAGGTGTAAGTAGATGGAGTAAGTCAGACTAATAAGGAATCTGACAGATATATTTGTCAATTTAGAAGTTTTGTCATAATAATTGTTTTTGTCACGTTTGAATTTTGGAGGACTTATTTTTGTACTTTAGTTTATTAGGAATTTTAATAAACTTGTTAAAACAGAGTAACAATTCTCTTAATCCCTGAACCCATCTAGAATTGTTGCAACAATATTATTTTCAAACCTTAGTTGCGCTGATACATATATAAATTGGATGATTTAGCAACTAACAACATACTGTCGGTGTGCGCATGCGCCAGGTAATGTGAAAATTCACCCTCGTGTCTAAAGAAGTATAACTTCAAAAATTTGTTCGAAATGAAAAATTTTTTTTGTTTAAAATTTAAATGATGTAAATTAAATTTTATTTAAAATAAAAGTTGTTTAAAAAAATTGTTTAAACAATTTTTCGACCACGGCACCTCCTGGTACCCTGAGGATTTGTTATAAGGACCTCTTTTTGAGTAAGTTTGTGCAAAAAAATCGAATCGGACTAATTTCGCTAACGGGAGCGACGGTAAAGCCCCGTCTATACCGAAGTAAATGCGAGAGCTTAAATTTGTCGATTTGTGTTCTCCTTGTGACAATTTGACATTAGATGCAGAACTAAACGTTTATTATGGATATTATAGTTATCATAATCATAGTATTATAAGTATGGTTATAGTCAAGATGACAGAAGTCACAATCGATCAGCATCGTCTTCTAATGAACGGTAAGACGACATCAAGAAAGAACAAGGTGAGAGCTCAACGGAATATCGACGAAGAAAGAGATGTTCTAGGTACCTCTTTTTGTCTAGAGGAGATGAGAGGCGAGATCCACCAAATGAAAGATAATAATGCGGCTGGCCTGGACGACATACGAACAGAACAAATAAAGAACTTTGGACTAATAACCGTTGAGTGGCTCGTAAAAATGCTGAATTGCTACATCCGTACATTACAAATCCCCAAAATCTGGAGGAAAGCTAGAGTGGTAGCCCTCTTAAAACCAGGGAAGGATCCGGCGGATACAAAGAGTTTTAGACCTGTCTCTTTTGTGTCACCTTTTCAAGGCATTTGAAACAATGAACTGAACCGGCGATTGCTGAATATGTGGAGACTAAAATTACTCCAGAAGAAGCAGGATTCAGACCCGGAAAGTGCTGCTGCAGTCAAATTTTTAATCTCACCCAACATATTAAAGATGGTTTTGAACGGAAAGAAATAACAGGAGTAGCGTTCATAGACCTAACTGCCGCCTATGACACAGTTAACCAACAACGGCTACTCGCAAAACTCTACGAAACTACAAAGGATTTCCGACTAACAAGGTTAGTGAAATGTCTCCTCCAGAATAGACGCTTCTACTTAACGCTCCAGTCCAAGAACAGTCGGTGGAGGGACCAAAAAAATGGGCTACCACAGGGAAGTGTCCTCCCGCCGATTCTATACTACATATACACCAACGACCAACCCATACAACAACAAATAAGGCAATTTATTTACGCTGATGATACAGCTGTGGCAGCTCAGGGAAGAACCTTCAATGAAGTCGAAGTGAAACTGACAGATGCCCTGGGAGACTTAGCTATACTACGATGAAAACCATCTGAAACCCAATCCCACAAAAACCCAGGTATGTGTTTTCCACTTTAGAAACAAGCATGCCTGAAGGCCGCTGGAGGTGGATTGGCGTGGTCAGATGCTGGAACACAATTAGACGCCAAAATATCTTGGCGTCCGTCTGGATAGAACTCTGTCTTACCGATACCACTGTCAGGATGTCAAGAAGAAAGTAAGTGCCAGAAATAATATAATCCGCAAGCTAACTAATACAAAATGGGGAGCACAACCACACACTCTCGCCGCACTTCTGCCTTAGCATTATGTTTTTCGGCCGCGGAGTTTGGAGCACCAGTATGGGCAAATTCTGCTCACGCAAAGAACGCCGACGTGGCTCTAAATGAAACGGTTCGTATAATATCGGGTTGCCTGAAACCGACACCTATCGAAGAGGTATACCCCATAGCTGGGTTTGCTCCACCACCTATCAGGAGAAAGGTCACGTCAGAGGTAGAACGAAAAAAGCAGGAAACGGACCGAAGACACCCCTTATATGACCACCAAACTCATCCAAGGAGACTAAGCTCTCGAAAAACCTTCCTGAAAACATCAAGATCATCCCCAAAGCGCCAGAGACGCGCCGAATACACCTTTTCCTCACATTTTCCTCCCTCAGAGGAAATGGCTGCTGGACACAATTTACCGTATCCTACTTGGAAAGCGCTAAACAGACTAAGAACCGGCGTTTCACGTTAGGTAGTAACGTTAGGTAGTAACCTGAAAAAATGGGGATACCAGGAGGACGATACCTTCGCCTGTGGCGCGGTTCAGACCAGCCGGCATCTACTATCATACACAGAAATGAGAGAGACCTGCACAGAAGAAGACTTAATTATAGCAAATGACAGGGCCATCTATGTGGCCAACATAGAAATACAGAATTTAAAGTTGTTGGTGTTCCTGATTCCGGACACGGAAAGTAAGAAAGTATGGCTATTATCTTAAATGTGACAGTTGTCAAAACTAGGAAACTGGTTGCAATAAAACATAAAAAATCTACTTAAAAAAATTCCCACTGTAATTTTCTACTTAGAAAGATGGTAGTAATAATCTGATTGGACAGAATTAAATACGTGATGAAAAATCTTACTACACAATTGGAAGTTAAAATCATTAAAATTAATCGCTGTAATTTTTATTTCTGTAGCTTTCTATTGGTCAGAATCTCCTATGAATGAAATAATTACAAAAATTTTAGCTCTTGGTATAGCATTCACTGGTTATTTTGTATGCATTTTGAATAAAGCATAAATTTCTAAATATTTTTAAACTCATTATTTTTTCCAATTACACAATACAAATTTTGTTTTAAAAGTTATTTTTGATATAAGTGTTAAAAGTACACGTTTAAGGCACGCATGTGAAAGTTTGCAGAATGAGAGAAGCGAGTTCTGGAATTCACATGAGTGCCTTAAAAATGTACTTTTTAACACGCATACATATCATCCAATATTTTTTCTACAAACGTAATTACAGGGCAATATCTACAAAATCTTTTACTTGAACTTGACTGACATTCCATTTTTATATTTTCTTGACATTACATCAAAATTGCCTATACGGTCAATACGAACTGCAGTGCCTTAAAAATTTTAAAGCACTATTTTTTCATAGTGCCTTAAAGTAGCATTTTTAACGCTCGTATGGAGTGCTAAAAATTGCATTTTTAACACGGTTGTAGAAAAAAGCATATAAATATCAGTTCCCTTGCGTAGAACTGAATTTTTAAATTATTTTATTGTACAATCTCTTTTAAATGTATGCGTATTTTCCCATCTTTATTTTTAGATATTTTTATATTGTGGTCGATTATAATAAAGATTATTTTATATATTAATTGTTTATTATGGATATTTAAATTATTAAAAATATTATAATCTCAACATCGGACAACAAACCCATAATTCTTTTATTATCAAAATTATATTTATATTGTACGTAGAGATAAAAAAATTGATGTGTCGTTGAAAAGTTTAAACACAAACATGTGATTATTTTATGTATTACTTGATTTATTTATTAAAAATGTTATAACCTAAACATGGGACAAAAAACCCATGATTCTTTTAATAACACAATTATGTTAAAATTTTACGTAGATATATAAAAATTGACTAGTGTTGTTGAAAAGTTTAAACACAAACTAATTCTTCTCTCCAAGACAGTGAAAATCTTTGTGAAGGATTTGTCGTAAGATGTTGATTTTTGACGTCTTTCTGTTGTGGTAATTTCTGAGTCTTTCTAGATTATGAATCTTAAAATCGAGTTGTAAATGGGATTTTACTATTCCTGGTGTACTTTTGGAAATGCCCATTTTATAATCACTCATCCAAGGGTTGATTTATGTTAAGGACGTCATAACTGAAAACTTTTCAGGTAAGTCAAAAATCAACCCTTATTGAAAAAGTGATTATTCTATATTGTGATTCCGTATTATTTTAGTAAATGAGAGGTAGGTACTTTAATGCAAATTAATTTTCTATTGATCTTTTGATATCCCTATTCTCATTATCTTTATTCTGATTTAAACTGTGTTAAAGTAATAATTATAAAAAAAAATATCAAAGCAAAAATTATTTTTCTAATTTACATATCAGTACAAGAATTAATGAATAAATAATATTCAAGGGGAAAACCAATACTCCACAGCAAATAACTCTCATGAATAAATAAATGTTTTTTTCATAAAATCTTTTTTCATAATAAAAAGTCGCCCACAACGCACGTATGTAAATGTTATGATTGTGTTTTGTTCTTTGCGTGGAAATTTCTGTTTTGACAAATAAGTTTATGAAAAAAAATTTACTTTTTAAAATCTAAAATATATTTTTTAAATAACTATCTTCAAGTGTCCAATAATTGTTCCACCGATGATGGTCGTCTGGAGGATTGATGTACTCCTTCGACATTCTTAATTTTTGTACTGATGTCAATACGAATATCTTGTCTGTGATGGTCTCCGAGGCACCTAATGGGGAGGACTATCTGATTTTCTAACGAATTTCCATAAAACTACTGTAGATGCGTCTTTTCATGGGCACCAGGTGTCTCAAACATGACTGACAACATAATATTCGTATTCAGCGATCCCAAAAACCTCCGAGTAACGAGTTTGCACTGGTTATGTGTGTCGAGTTTCTACAAAACTCCAGGAGGTGAGGCTTGACCTAGCCCCAAGGTGCGCCAGAGACCATCCCCGTCATGATATTCGTGATCAGCGACCACAAAAAACCCCCAATTAACGACTTTGCATACTGATTTTATATTTAATTTTCACAAAATTTAAAGAGAATAGACCCATCTGGTCACTAGGTGCATCCGGGACCACCGCTAACATGATATTAGTGCTCAGCGACCTAGTTCTGATATTAGTTCGCCGCTCCGCGCTTCTGCAACTGCTTCACATAGTCGATACGTTGGCGCTCCTGGACCATGCAACATTGCACGCTCCGCCTCGGCGCTCCAATCGGTGGCGGTTTATATGTAGAGGAGCGCATGCCGTATCGATTAGAGCAGTTGCAGGGAGCGCGGAGCAGCAAAACTAATGGATACGCATCTTAAAGTTAATACATATTCACAAAAAAGGAACAAAACGGTATTTTTTCAAATATTCATAATCATGAGAGAAATAACTTCATATAGTAAATTTTTCTTTTCTTGGCCTAATAATTTAGCCAGTTAGTATGATACAATTGATCCAAAAGATGGCATAACCCAGACATACAAAGTGAAAGTTATCCTCCAACATCAAATTGTTTTATATGGTCCACATAATGTTAAAAAGTCACACCATTTTGAGCGGTGAGTTTGGGAGGGAGAGGGGGGAGAAATCGGTAAATTCGTAGTTTTTTACGTTTTTCGTCAATATTTCTAAAACTATGCGGTTTAGCATGAACAACCTTCTATACAAAAATGTTCTATATTAAATTTGAAATAAAAAAGGCCCTATGGATAATCCTTCTCAAATGAACGGTTCCAAAGTTACGGAGGTAATATAGTATATTTGATCCAAAAAAGGCCTAACCCAGTCATCCAAAGTAAAAGTTTTTCTCCAACACTAAATTGTTCTATATTGTCCACATATTGTTCAGTAAAAAGTTACACCATTTTGAGCGTCCGGTTTGGGGGGAGGGGGAGATGGGGAAGAAGTCGGTAAATTAGTGGTTTTTTTTATATTTTTCTTAGCGTAAACAATGTTCTTTACAAAAATGTTCTACATAAAATTTAAAACAAAAAAGGTCCCATACATAATTGTTATAAAATCAACGGTTCCAGAGTTACGGAGAGTGAAAAGTCGAGGTTTTCGATACTTTTTATATTTTTTGGGCAATTGATGATGATTTTGGGTGGTGAGGGGTGAGGTTGACGTTTCTTCAAGGGCTTATCACTAATATACCATCGGACGCTGAAATAGCAAGTTTTATTTACAAAACAAAATTCTGTTAAAGAAAATTTCTTTCATCAGTAAATAATATTTTGTAAATTGCCCAAAAAATATAAAAAGTATCGAAAACCTCCACTTTTCACCCTCCGTAACTCTGGAACCGTTGATTTTATAACAATTATGTATCGAACCTTTTTTGTTTTAAATTTTATGTAGAACATTTTTGTAAAGAACATTGTTTACGCTAAAGCATAGTTTTAGAAATATTGACGAAAAAGGTAAAAAACTACTAATTTATTGACTTCTCCCCCATCTCCATCCCAAACCGGACGCTCAAAATGGTGTATCTTTTTACTAAACAATATGTGGACCATATAGAATAATTTGGTGTTGGAGGAAAACTTTTACTTTGGATGTTTGGGTTAGGCCTTTTTTTTGGACCAATTATACTATACTACCTCCCTAACTTTGGAACCGTTAATTTTAGAAGGATTATGCATAGGACCTTTTTTTATTTAAAATTCAATGTAGAACATTTTTGTAAAGAAGGTTGTTCATGCTAAATCGCATAGTTTTAGAAATATAATAGAACCCCGATTATCCGTGCTCTTCGGGACCGGAGGTGGCACGGATAATTGAAAAGCACGGATAATCCGAACATGTAGGTATTTCTTATGTATAATAATAATACATATGTATGTGTATACGTACCTACGATAAAACGATAACAAAAAAAAAATAAATATTTCATTATGAGTCTCTCTTTCGGCATATAGAGTTTCCGTTGAGTGATTTACGATGACGCTATCTTGATAAAATCCCAAAAATGTAATTTGAGTAATAGAAAATCATAGCACGGATAATCCGCACCCGGATAATCGGGGTTCTACTGTATTGGCGAAAAACGTAAAAAACTGCGAATTTACCGATTTCTCCCCCTCTCCCCCCAAAGCCGACGCTCAAAATGGTGTGACTTTTTTCTGAACATTATGTGGATTATATAGAACAATTTGGTGTTGGAGGGTAACTTTCACTTTGGATGTCTGGGTTTGGGTCTAGTTATACCATCTATATGAGGAACCCAATAAAAGTAGCGGGTGTATTGGGTTGAATGTATGGTTTATGGTGAATGGGTTGGGTGTATGGTTTAAGTTTTATGTCAGCTAATATATTTTTGGGTCATTCTATTTCAAATCACTCAATTTTGGAGCAAAAAATATTTTGGACCTCCGATTTGTCTGAAAATTGGTATATAGCTTCTGCGGGACGTAAAAATAAGATATTTAAGGTCAAAAAATCTTCTTCTTTTTTTCTCAAAATGTTATTTTATGCGATTTTACAGCGATTTAGTGTTTATTTATACAAATTTGCATTTTCTATCGTAAAGTATCAATGGAAAACATAATATTTTAATAGAAGGGACTCAAAAATGTCATTATATGGCATTATAACAAGTTACTTTGATTCAAAACAAGCTTTGGATCAAATTTTATAGTGTAGAAAACGTTAAAATACCGTTTTTTACATTTTTCTCCATTCCCAAAATACATCATAATCAATTTGGCTGAAAATTTGTCCACAGATAGACAAAACATAGGACTTTGACTTTAAGTGGTGAGAAGGATTTGAATTATATTAAGTCTACTGTAAGTACAATTAACTCGAAAATATCGACCTCACGACAAAAATTGTTAGAAAGAAATTGTAATAATTGTAAATACGATTTATTTGGAACAATTTCAGTTCCTACCATTTTTGCCGAAAAGTTAAAAATGGCGGAGATATTGAGCAAAACAGGTTCTCCTTTTAAATCAAGATGGCGGCTAACGTAACGGAGGAATTCATTCGTGATTTTAAATTTAGGCTACTGTTGACTCCCCTAAAGATCAGAAAAATAAAATTTTGGGCAGCTCGGTATTCAAGGTCAAATGCTATCCCGACTGGACTAATATATACTTTTGAGTCTGATATTACTGCATGTAACTTTTTTGGTATTGTAATATAATTCAAATCCTTCTAACCACTTAAAGTCCTATCTTTTGGCTATCTGTGGGCAAATTTTCAGCCAAATCGATGATGATGTATTTTGGGAATGGAGGAAAATGTAAAAATGTATTTTAACGTTTTTTACACTATAAAATTTGATCAAAAACTTGTTTTGATTCAAAATAACTTGTTATAATGCCATATAATGACATTTTTGAGTCCTTTCTATTAAAATATTATGTTTTTCATTGATACTTTACGACAGAAAATGCAAGATTTGTTTAAATAAACACCAAATCACTGTAAAATCGCATAAAATAACATTTTCAGAAAAAAGAAGCAGAAGCTATATACCAATTTTCAGACAAATCGGAGATCCAAACTTTTTTGCCTGAGTGATTTGACATGGAATGTACCTTTTATATTTCAACAATCTCTCTTTAATTTTTTACCTTCTTGGGAGGTCGACTGCTTATAACTTCTCTTATAATACAACAATAGACATTTTTAAAAAAATATATTTTATTTGCTAAATAAAAGCTACATTATTGATATTGGGCAGTTACTTGTTCCACAAGCTCTAAGTGGAAACCTACTTTAGTGAATAGAGCACTTATTTGCACATCACAGCCATCCGTTACTCTATGACCTACGCTAACTAAACCTTGGATATAATATCTTCCGTCTCTTCGATTAGGAAAACAGAGCCCCCCTCCACTATCTCCTTTGCATACTGCTATACCTGCAAATAAGGAACATGTTATAAGTTTTTTAAAGCTATTTTTATTTGTTGTTGTTAGCTAAAAGTGAGGTTGATCAACTGCTTAATATTCCCTATACTGACATACGGATTTCAATCTTGGACCCTAAGACAAGCGGAAAGAACGAAAATAGAAACCACTAAAATGTTCTGTTGGAGAAGAATGTTATGAATTCTGTGGAACGACCACAGGACAAAAAATTCAATTTTAAATAAGCTAAAGAAAGCTAAGCAAACGGTTCTCCAGTAAAGTTTATCTCCAACATTCAAAATACTTTGGACATGTTATGAGAACAAATACAGAAAACATTGAAAGACTTATTATACAAGAAAAGGTAGAAGATCGAAGATGACGAGGTAGATCAGCAACAAAGTGGATCGACCAAATTACAGGAATATGCAAAAGACCATGACCCGTCAAAATGGCCCGGTCAAAACAGCCCCGTCAAAAAAGCTCCGTCAAAATAGCCCGGATACAAAAAAGGCCTCGACAAAATAGCCCTTAAACAAAATAGCCCCGACAAAATAGATCGCACACAAAATAGCCCCGGTCAAGGCAGGGCTAAAACAGCCCCGACTAAAACAGCGAAAACACCCCCAATAAAAAGTTTTACCTTTTAACGGAGTACCGTAAAATGGGGTGTAGTTGACCGTTGGGGAGAATTTGACTGAAAAGTTCGAAAATGATTCCAACATGCTTATTTATTTTGGTTATTAATGTTAGTAAATTTTATGCTAATTCTGTTCATTGTAAATGTATGTTGAACATATTTTAGGTAAAAATTAAGAGTTTTTTTCTTGTATATACCAAAAACGCGCCCTCGAAATTATTAATATCTTTAGTTGAAGTTGAAAAACGGTCAACTACACCCCATTTTACGGTACCATTTATTTTAAATCACTATTCTAATTGGGAAATAAGCCACAATTTAACTTAAAAAATTATTTTATTAACGTTTCGACTTCCACTTCGGACGTCGTTGTCAAAATACAAAATATTAATAAATTAAAGACACATTTTTTGCTTAGTAAAAAATTCTTCTAATACCTAATTTAATTTAATCTGACTCATTCATATCGGCATTTCAGACATATATTATTCATTTTAAAGTAGACGACTTTAAAATGATATTGCCAATATTTATGAGTTGCATTCCTGGGACGACTTTATTGAAAGATAGTTCATTCGATTACATGAAATCAACTTTAACTTAAGAATATCCGTTAAGACAGTTTTACATTATGCCATTTTCAAGCTAGGCAATAGCCATGCAAGACAGATCATGCAACTGCGCATACCCACGCCTATTTCCATACAATTCCTGTGCTAGACGAAAAATTAAAACATGTTGGTTCTATTTTTCATGCTATTTTGATGCAAGTTGTCAAATTTCATGTTGCCAATATAAAAAAATTTACAGTTTAGAATAAAACTTAACCTTATTGTGTAAATTTAAATGTTATTTACATATTTTAAGTAATAATAATTTGAAATTTATACTTGAATATATTTAATGTTAGAGTGAAATTTCTCAGTTAAATATCTTCAGTTAATGTTTTGGTATATTTCTTTTGCTGGCAACAATGAAAGTGGTATCAAACATTGCACAGAAATATACTCCATCTAATTTACTTACCGTTGCACGTCATCCGCGTCATAGCCCTTGACGTCACATGATACCAACACGAAATATTTAGGCGGTAGGTGTGTTCTGTTTTAGAATCGTTTTGCCAAGTACACTGGAATTACAGCCACTAGACATATTTTATTATATACGCGTAGAAATAATATTTGAAGATTTCTATTAATGTTAACTTAAAGAAATACACAATAATATGTTTCGTTTCATTTGAATAAATGTATTATCAAGCTTTTTTATGAAGCACATTTGTTCGGAACACTCTGTAACTATAATCGAACGAAGGTGACATTTTGGCATAAATTGGTAACATTTATTTGACAGTTGCGGTATTGACACTTTAGATTTGTTTTTATTCTTTACTCTGTATTTATTTTATTATATTTATTGTTTTTATTATTTACTTTAAGGTAAGATTATAACTTAATTCTAGTTTTCTATTTCTAATGTTTTTATTTATTTACATTGAATATTAATTTGTTTTGTTGTATAATCCAAATCCAAGTTTGCAATCTAATGTGATCTATTTGATTTAAAATGGATTCAGGAATTTTTTATACTTTGGCAACAATGTGAACTTAGATCTCTGATTCTCTGATAAAAATAATGACGTGCAACGGTAACGGTAAGTAAATTACACGGTTCTTAGACATTACTAAGGTTGCCCAGATCGACTAACCAATGAACATTAAGGGTGCGATACGTCACGAGTGTACTGTCATTTGAATCGTAATATGATTTTTTTCGAATCCTGAGAAAACTAATAAGTATTTTAGAAAAATTTAAACACATAATGAAAGATTACATTATTACCGAGGGCAGAAAGTCCCTTAGAATAAACAAGCAGTTTCTTTTGAATGAAATATTTGGAATTAAATATCACACTTCTCTTTTATTTTCAGCCCTGTAACTTATTAAAATAAACATTATAGAAGTTTTCAGGGACTTTCGGCCCTCGGTAATAATGTAGTTTTTCATTCTGAGTTTAAATTTTTCAAAAATATTTATTAGTTTTCTACGGATTCGAAAAAAAAATGAATACAATTAAAACCAATGAACTCTCAATACGGATGGAATGGCACTGTCTCATAGACTAAGAGCCGCTATAGGTGAAATTTCTTAATCATTTTAGGCACAATGGGACCCTATAACTTAAATAGTAGAACCTAAAAGAAAACGTTTGAACACTGTGCCGTCACTTTTCAGTGGCACATGCGTCGACAGTGGCGCATCAAACTTTCCACTTATGGACGGGATAAATAAATTAAAAGTTAACAGAACTTACTAACAGAATTAATTTTTTTAAGTTCTATGTGATTAATACATAGGATTCATCGTGATTTTAAACCAACCACCCCCTTCCCCCTGCCCCCACCATCAAAAACTTCATTTTTCGTTTTTATTTTTTTTTGGTGGGATGCAATCAATTCTAAAATTTCAAAAAATTCACACGCATAGTTGAGGCTTTTATAAAACATGCCTATTTTTTATAGACCCATAGGTAGAGTGTACATAACCTCAACAAATTAAAAGAAATTTTTTTTTTCAAAAAAGCGTATAACTTTTTTTGAGGAATAGTTGCCGGTCTAATTTTTTCTTAATCTTGTGTGTTTTATCAAACACTATATTTTAAATTTTTTTCAGATTTTTCCGTAAGTCTCCCCACTTTCAAAAATCCGAAAAACTGTTTTTTGGGGGGTTTTGGGGGATTTTCCCTATTTTATAGACTTCATAATATATCAAATCAATTTTGTTTTTATAGGTTATATATAACTTGAAGTAACTGAGTTCTTTAGAATATTTAAAAATCAGAAAAACACGTTCAAACCCCCCAAAACCCCCTTAAAAAACAGTTTTTTGGATTTTTGAAGGTGACCAACGTTACAGAAAAATCTGAAAAAAATTAGAAATATAGTGTTTGATAAAATACACAAGACTAAGAAAAAATTAGATCTGCAGCTATCCCCAAAAAAAAGTTATATACTTTAAAAAAAAAAAAAAAAATTTAAATTTTTTTGAGGTTATGTACACTCAACCTACAGGTCTATAAAAAATAGACGTGTTTTATAAAACCCTTAACTATGCGTGTAAATTTTTTGAAATTTTAAAATTGATTGCATCCCACCAAAAAAAAATAAAATCGAAAAATAAAGTTTTTGATGGTGGGGGCAGGGAGAAGGGGGTGGTGGGTTAAAATTACGATGAATCTTATGTCTTAATCACATAAAATTTAAAAAAAATGAAAAAAATTAAATTCTGGTAATTAGGGAGGGTATTTTTTAATTTATGTATCCCGTCCATAAGTGGAAAGTTTGATGCGCCACTGTAGACGCATGTGCCACTGAAAAGTGACGGCACAGTGTTCAAACGTTTTCTTTTAGGTTCTACTATTTAAGTTATAGGGTCCCGTCGTGCCTAAAATGATTAAGAATTTTCACCTATAGCGGCTCTTAGTCTATCACTCAAATAGTGAAACGAGATTGCCACCAACATAAAAGAGAGAGGTCCTAGAGAGAGACAGAGAAAGTGTTAAAAAAATGGGACAGGCTGTGTAATTTCAGTTGCCTATATCAACTTAAATCGGGAAAATGGACCTCACATTTTTTTAACTTGGTATCAGGGCTGATAGGCAGTATTTAAAAATTAAGTTAAGTTAATAAAATTAAAAAAATATGAGGTCTATTTCCCCGATTTAAGTTGATATAGGCACAGAATTATTAACTATATAAAATAAACTAAAATAGAATTCTATTTTGCTGACGTCACAAAATAGAATTTCATAATGGGGAAATCGACGGTTGCTAGGCAACATGACGTCACTAAAATAGAATTCTATTTGGCGTGCTTTGGGCCCTGGGGTGAGAGCACGCCAAATAGAATTCTATTTTAGTGACGTCACGTTGACTAGCAACCGTCGATTCTCCCATTGTGAAATTCGATTTTGTGACGTCAGCAAAATATAATTCTATTTGGCGTGCTCTCGCCCCAGATGTAAAAAGGACAGGCTAGGCAAGAGATATGCCATGCAAAACGGACTTGCATAGCCTTGATGTAAAGCTGGTTTTACAAAAAAATCATGGCATGTGATCTGTCTTTAAAAAGACAACCACATGCAACGGCGACAGTAAAATTTTCGTGTTAATGATTCCATAGTAAATCACGAGAAAAAACCAGGAAAAAGAAATTCCTTGTTTTTCAGCTCCTGAAAGGAGCTTTTTTGTCGGGGCTATTTTATGGGCGAGCTATTATTCCGCGGCTATTTTGTCTGCAGGCTATTTTGTCGGAGCTGTTTTGTGTGAGGAATATTATGTCGGGGCTATTTTGTCGGAGCTTTTTCGACGGGGCTATTTCGACGGGGTATCGCAAAAGATCTGTGCATCCGTGATCTATGTTTAACGAAACAAGGAATAAACTTATAGTCCAGAAAGCCACTGCGCATCCGCTAGGAAAAATATTCTAATTCGGATTTTTTGCACAATCTTACTCAAAAAGGACTCCTTTTAACAAATTTGCATGTTGCCAGGACCAAAAGGTGGTCAAAAATTTTTTAAACGTTTTTTTTTTGTTTTTTTCCTAAAATTATTATTTTTGCATGGAAAAAAGTTTTTTTAGGTTTTTTGGATCATTATAAATAGAACAGGTTCTTAGTGACTTTTCTCTAAAAATGATAGTTTTTGACATATAAGCGATTAAAAATTGAAAAATTGCGAAATCGGCCATTTTTAACCCTCAAAAACTATGTGAAAAACTGAAAATTTGAATGTTGCCAAGGTCAGTAGATATTCTTTAAACATCGATTGATGAAATCCCGAAGAGTTTTTTGCAATACAATATTCAAAACTCCTTTGCTTTTTAATTGCTAATCAAGCTTGCGCGACACTATTTTCCACCGACAGTATGGTGCAAATGAAAGGAATAAATTCGTTATTTCGTAAACTGGCGACTTTAAGGAAAAATCCCGAAACAGGTCGATTTTTATTTTTAAGTTATGATATTGTGGCATATATGGTGTACTAGTGACGTCATCCGTCTGGGCGTGATGACGTAATCGATGATTTTTTTAAATGAGAATAGGGGTCGTGTGGTAGCTCATTTGAAAGGTTCTTCAATTCTCTAGTCAGTAATGTAAACATTTACATAATTATTCATACAGGGTGTGCTTCTACTTCTTTTTTTGTCAAATAATTTAATTTAATAAAAGTTTTTTGGACACCCTGTATAAATATTTATGTAAATGTTTATATTACTGAATAGAGAATTGAAGAAACTTTCAAATGAACTAGCACACGACCCCTATTCTCATTTAAAAAAATTATCGATTACGTCATCACGTCCAGATGGATGACGTCACTAGTATACCATAAATGCCACAATATCACAACTTAAAAATAAAAATCTACCAGTTTCGGGATTTTTTCTTAAAGTCGCCAGTTTACGAAATAACGAATTTATTCCTTTCATTTGCACCATACTGTCGGTTAGTGTTGCCAGGTCCGATTTGTTTTTAATCGGTACATAAGCAAAAACAAATCGGGATTTAGGATTGTAGATCGGGACAAATAAACAACAATAGTCCAGTAAATGACCGTTTTGGAGTGTAATTTTCAGAGTCAACTCCGAATTGCATGAAAATCTGGTTTCAGGTTCTACTTACTGTCTACTTCAAAGTTGAACTTGTATTGTTGGTTGCTTTTGCTTGGGTGGTGACAGTTACAGTTACCCCTTCTCGGGGATAAAAAACGCGCGTTTAAAGTAAATCCCAAAATGGATCAACTGACTAACTCTAAAAAACTTTTGTTCTATATAATTTTTAAACTAAGTCAATACTTTTCGAGTAATTTTATTGAAAAAAATTTTCTTAGCAAAAATGTAGCTTTTAAAAAAGCAAAAGAAAGTCTATAAAACCAGTAAAAGCAAAGTTGTATCTCATCAAAAATAAGTTCTTATTCGTCAAATTCCAAATAGAATTTTTCAACTTGAAATAACCAAAAAATTAAGCAATTTTCGAGCAAAATTTTTTTAAGACTTTTTAAAGTGTTTAAAAAAATCTTTAATTTTGTTTTATATAAAAGTCTTTAGCAATAAAACTAAGCGAGTTACCCTCAAAATAAAGTTGGCTCCTCTTTTGGGTAAAAAAATATCGTGAAAATCTCCCCCTATTTAGCACCGTAAATAAAATTAATCGTTACCGCTTTACCATTTATTTTATATGCGTATTGTTTATACGATCTGTAAGGTTTACCGGTTGGGAGTGCTTAGTTTTGAAAAAAATTGTAGTAAAAAAAATTCCTAAAATATTGGAAAATGCCCTTTTTTCAAAATAACTTAAAAAGTATTAGGGATACTAAAAATCTCAAGGAGTAAAAAGTAGGTAGGTTTTGCTTTTAAAAATATGATAGATTCATTTTATTTTTCTGTTGACAAAAAATGGTTCAAATATGGCTGTTTATATTTTGCATACACTCGTGACTAGTGACTCGTTCCGGCCCTTTCAATCATGTAAAAAATACATAATTAAATTAAATTGTTTGTAAAGCTTTAACGATTAATTTCATTTGGGGTGCTGAGTAGGGGAAGATTTTCACGATTTTTTACCAAAAAAATAGGAGTCAACTTAATTTTTGAGCATAACCCTCTTAGTTTTGATGCTAGAAACTTTTTTAAACATAAAATTATAGCTTTATTAAAAAAGTTTTAATTGGTTTTTCCCGAAAAGTGCTTCATTTCTTGGTTATTTCACGTTGAAATATTTGATTTGGAATTTGACGAATAAGAACGTATTTTCCATGAGTTACAACTTTGCATTTGCTGGGTTCGAAAAGTATTAACTAAGTTAAAATTCTATAGAACTAAAATTGCTCAGAATTAGTCAATTTATCGGTCTCCGAACTTATTTTAAACGCGCGGTTTTTCAGCCCCAAATAGTGGTGACTGTCACCTTCCGAGTAAAAGCAACGAATGGCACAAGCCGTCCAAATTTTTATGTAATTCGTAGTTGATCCTGAAAATTACACCGTATCGCCGTATTTCCAGTTCATTTACTGGACTACAAGGTGTTTCTATAATCTGTATTTAATCCTACATAATAATAACAATAATCAGAAGAAATTACAAAAAAAATCGTAGATTAAGTAAATTATTTATTTTTTATTAAAATTATATTTTTCATTCGATTTTGCCGCTTTTAGGAGTGCCTTGTTTTTATAACTTAGTTCTAAAATTCACTGCCAGTCCTCCTGAAATTGGTTTTCGTGGGTCAAAATCGGGACATTTAGTGTCCCGATCAGGTACAAATCGGTACGCGTTCCCAGACCCCTGCAAATCGGGACGTCCCGCGCAAATCGGGACACCTGGTAACGCTACTGTCGGTGGAAAATAGTGTCGCGCACACTTGATTAGCAATTAAAAAACAAAGGAGTTTTGAATATTGTATTGCAAAAAACTCTTCGGGATTTCATCAATCGATGTTTAAAGAATATCTACCTACCTTGGCAACATTCAAATTTTCAGTTTTTCACATAGTTTTTGAGGGTTAAAAATGGCCGATTTCGCAATTTTTCAATTTTTAATCGCTTATATGTCAATAACTATCACTTTTAGAGAAAAGTCACTAAAGATCTTTTCTGTTTGGAATGATCCAAAAAACCTAAAAAAACTTTTTTCCATGTAAAAAAAATAATTTTAGGATAAAAACAAAAAAAAAACGTTTAAAAAATTTTTGACCACCTTTTGGTCCTGGCAACATGCAAATTTGTTAAAAGGAGTTTTTTTTGAGTAAGATTGTGCAAAAAATCCGAATTAGAATATTTTTCCTAGCGGATGCGCAGTGGCTTTCTGGACTATTAATAAAAAATGAATATGAAAAAGCCCTTAAGAGTTGTAAGGATAAGCAGAAATATAAGACTCTTTTATAATAATGTTAGAACAGGAATGAAAGGTTTCCAATAAATACGAAATTATTAAGGGTAAGGAAGGCCATATTCAGTGGAAGAGAAGATAATACTGCAATAATTTCTGCAGCTGAGGTTCTGCATTGTTCCAAATACAGAAGGATTTCACCAGGAGATGTCGGCTATACAATTTTTGAGTAGGTAGTGAATGGAATACTAAAACGAGTTACGAATACAAAAGTGTTAAGAAGGCTACAAAATGATTGCGAGGTGATAACGAACATTGTTCAAAACAAGAAAGCTGGAATATTTGGACCACATTACCAGAGGTGCGAAATATGAGTTATAATATGGTTCATAATTCAGGGCAAAATTAAGGATAAAATATCCATAGGTAGAAGAAGAATTTCCTGGCTGAGAAACTTAAGAGAGTGGTATAGTTGCAGCTCAGTAGATCTGAGCTTTTCAGAGCAGCCACCAATATTGTTACGGATAGTTGTGGTGATAGCCAACCTCCGATAGGAGAAGGAACTACAAAAAGAAGAAAAAGGTATATCAACAATAGCGAATGAGAAAATGTGAGACATACGTAACACAAATATGAACACTCCCATACACAGAATCCCATAAAGCACATAGAAACGATGCAGAAATACACAGAATAATCAGAATTTGATGTACCATAGGGCATAAAACATCCATCCTTATAAGCAAAGCATACTGTTGCCTACAACATTATGACCAAGTATGTCAACCTCAATTTTGATGAGACATAACCTTCTCAACACCTTGGCGGTGGTTATACACTCTTTCAAAACAATTTCTTAATAATTTATTTTGAAAACAATTTCCGGAGTGGAAATCGAAACGTTACGTTAAATTTTTGAAGTTATACTTCTTTAGGCACGAGGATGAATTTTTATTTTCCCGGGCGCATGCGCACACCGACAGTATGGTATTAGTCGCTCAAACGTTATACGGGATCTGATTGGGTGTTAAATCATCTGTCAATAATTGTTCAATATGGAGATTATGGATAAACAAATGTTGTGTATATTAGTTTTTATTGTTGTGATGGCAGAGAAGAAGCAAGTTTATAATTGTAGTGACTTTTTAAATAGTTTTTAAAAGCGACAGGTACGTAATAATTGTAAACGTTTCAGTATCCTAATAAAAAGTACAAAGGTATAGTCGGTTCGCTAAACTCAGACACAATTGGCTTGTGATTTTAGTAGGTAATTTTTTTGTTTTTGGCCAATTTTGCCAAAATTGGCAAAATTACTAATTATTTAGTAATTATTAACTATTTAGTAATAATTTTTATTGCCAATTTTACCAAATTGGCATAATTACTTACTAAAATCACTAGCCAATTGTGTCTGAGTTTAGCGAACCGACTATACCTACCTATTTGTAAAATTTAAAATGAACCTACCAAAATAGTATGTAATGCTTTGATTTACATAATTTGATTACCATCAACATTTCTACCAATGTTCACCTAATATATTGTTATTCCACAAACTATTCCTTTAATTCCACAAAAATCAAACTAATTTGATTAAATTCATATAAGTAATAAACAACTGTCAAAAGTTTATGCTGCAAACGTTCAGTTGGTCTATATTCGTGCTTACAAAGTACACACATTCTTTTTTTTAGGTAAAAATGTAATTAATAGAAAAAGACTGTATGACTTGTATACACTTCTATATAAGTCAAAACGGCAACAGGTGTATGTTTTCAAAAACTGATAGTGTGTAAAATTTTTTTATTAAAAATCAGCTAAGTACTTTCAGCATATCAAAATGCCATCATCAGAGCTTTGTCTTACAGGTATAAGCTATGAGCTATGTATAAGGTATAATTCTAGCTTGAACAGCTGTTACTGACAGCTTGAACAGGTGTTCAAGTTAGAATGTGGTAGACATATTGACTTTAAACACATCGATGTGATAATATTTTTAAGGGCTTTTATCCAAGATCAAAGGCCTGGCCCTGAATCAATTTTAAATTTAATATGTTGTTTGTCAACAATTGCTCTTCTATGGGGTGTTTATACCTATAAGACGAAGGTCTGATGATGGCATTTTCATCTGAAAGTACTTGGCTGAATTTTTATTAAATGTTTTTACACACTATCAGTTTTTGGAAACATACACCTGTTGCCGTTTTGACTTAAAAATGTAATTGTCAGTAGTAATTGCACAAGAGCTCTAAAATTATTGAATTTTCCCGAGTGTCACTTTGACAGTTTTAATTTCACGAGCTGAAGGCGAGTGAAATTATTTCAAAGTGTCACGAGGGCAAAAATTCTATATTAATTTTAGAGATCGAGTGCAATTTGTTGCGATTATTTCATGAATAAAACTGATCAAAACCAAAATTTTATTGTAATTTATTTATGTAAGTACAAATTACTACAATTATACACACAGTTGTTATAAATATTTCGCGGTTGAAAGTCATCACTTTTATAATTTTTAAAACATTAATTGTCATTAATGTCACTGAATGTATTTTTTCGTAGCAACGAAGGGCATTTGACGTAATATACTTAACGACGGGAAATTATCAAAAATTATCGATTTAATTTAGATTTCTGTAGCTTTCTATTGGTCAGAACCTCCTATGAATGAAATAATCATTACAATCTACTGTGGCTAATCCCATATAAAGACAAAATATTTATGTAACTTGGACAGAAAACAAGAAAATAGTTTCACAACCTTATAAACCTTGATGTATTGTTAAGTGTGGCAGAGAACCTTCAAATTAATTCAAGGAAAATTGCAGCTGATACAAACATTGCAGTTACTGCTAAGAGGCAGTTGGAGGCAATTTGTTTATATTACTGGTTAGAGAATTGGATAACCTTTCAAATGAGCTAGAGAACGACCCATAATCTTATTTAAAAAAATAATCGATGATGTCATCACTTCCTGATGGATAACGTCACTAGTATGATATATATGCCAAAAAATCATAATTTAAAAATAAAACTTGACCTGTTTCAGGATGTATCTTCAACATCAAACCCTAAATCATTACTCACTTTTATTATAATGTCCAGCACAAAATTTATCATTGGTAAAGTATTGGTCACTCCATTCGGTTGGTAATTCAGCGACGCAAGTGGCATCGTCTTTGTATGGTATTTTAACTTCTTTTAATGTGTCGGACGGTTTACCACCAGCTTCTGTATAACCCCATCCAGTAACCTAAAATATATTTTTTTTTATCCATGTGAAATATTATGTATACTAAGTAGTAAATGTAAATAAAAATATTGACATACACTATTAGAACCCCGAGGCATCGTTGGAAAGCGGATGAAAATTGGGACTGAATACAGTATGTGTCCAAGCGTACAGTATGTCTACAGCATGCCAAAAGAGCATTACGACATGTCTTCGTTTCTATTGGTTCGATCGTGACGTAAGAGGGTTCTTTGGAAAGGGGAGGGGTAACGAATAGGATGAAACAAAAAAACAAAGATAGCGACATTGCTAAAACGGTACTATAATGTATCTCCGTTGCTATTGGTACGATTTTGACGTATGAGGTGTCATGCAATCAAGCACGTGTCAAAGTCTACTGATAGGTACGGGTCTGCTGTGCTACGTTCACCGTTAGACATGTAACAGCAGCATGATTGTTGATTTTGAAAAGGCAAGAGGCAATGTATGTATCGGGTGTATTCCCGTTGGTATTTACTCGATTTTGACGTATGAGATGCAACCACGTGACAAAGTCCACTGATATGCATGCGTTTGGTGTGCTACGTTCACCGTTAGACATGTAACAGCGACACAATTGTTGATCTTGAAAAGGGAAGAGGCAATGTATGTACCAACAAGCGAAGCACATGACAATGCCCATTCTGAACATCTATAAAAATTAATCAGGTGAGGGATTCGAAACCTCGCACTCTATCGGGGAGCTTAAATCTAACGCCTTTGACCACTCGACCAACCTGACCTGTAAAGAAACAAAGAGATATGTCTAGCAATGTTTTCTTATTATTTTAATAATTGTAGATTATTTTTTTCTATTTCTCTCATATCATAGTTACTTCTTTGGAAATTTTTTCCCTAGATATTATTTATTGTAAAATATTAAAATAGTTGTGTGTATAGCAATTTTTCTACCAATTTTTTTTTATTATTTTAGATGGATCTATTAGAACTAAATTTAGCTTATTAGATTGCAGAGCGCAAGCCACTAAAAAATTCAAAGACCCACCAATTGGGACACATTACCTACGCATCAAAAGTGGTGAACAGTAAATTTGGGAAAGCAGTTCTACTGGCTTTGGGTTCTGAAGTTGTGTTTCTGCCAGAGCGAGTGACAGAAATTTACAAGCTATATGTGCAGTACTTGGTCGACAAGAAATACTCTCTAAGTGTTTAAAAGAGCAGTAGATGTGGGAGCAAACCGACAACCAGCCAGTTCGTTTGAAATAATAGAAAATTAGATTAGAGGTGAGTGATTTTTTTGAATCAATTAAAAGCTTATTTGGGGGTTAAGGGGATAAGGTCAAAAATTCAAACTATATCACTTCGAAAGCTCATAAATAGCTGGTAATTCTGCCGCAAAAATCGATTCAATATCTCTATTTTTAAGTAGTCAGCCCCCCACAAAAATCATTAATTCCTGCCAAGTAACGAGCACAAAATTTTTAATCTGCGGGATATGAAATGTCATAAATAGGTCGTAATTTAGCACTACTTGTTTTCTAATTTCTGCAAGGTGGGGGAGGGGGCAGCTCAACAGGGGTCTCAGCGACAGTCCTGAGGTTAGCAAAGGAAAAGCGAATGATTTTCCCGAGCAATGTGACTGTCCACATTGCATTATGCGTCTTCTCACGGCGTATGTATATATTTGCCGTCGAGTGATTTACGGTATCGCTATTCCAATAAAATCTTCTTGTAGTTCCTTCTCCTATCGGAGATTGGTTATCATCACAGCTATCCGTACCTTATTGGCGGCTGCTCTGAAAAGATCAACTGAGCTGCAACTATACCACTCTCTTAAGTTTCTCAGCCAGGAAATTCTTCTTCTACCTATGGATCTTTTAACCTTAATTTTACCTTGTATGATGAGCTTTAATATATTATCATATTTCGCACTTTTGGCAATGTGACCTAAATATTCCAGCTTGCTTGCTTTTATGTTCTTTATCACATCGCAATCGCTTTTAACGTTCTCGCGCAAATACAACTAGATATGAACCAGGATCTCCATGTCTATATATTAATCTCTATATCTCTTTATAGATTATCAAAAGGCTTCTGATAGAGTACGACATCTGAAACTCGTAGAACTTTTAAAATAAAAGAATGTGGACAGTCAAGATATACGGGTTATTGTCAATCTGTACTTGAGTCAAAAAGCACAGGTTAAAATCGAAAATGTCGAAACGGAAACCATAGAAATCAAAAGAGGTATTAGACAGGGTTGCATGTTGTCTCCATTGTTATTCAATCTGTACAGCGAAGCTATTTTTAAGGAAGTAATATCAGAGGAAGAACAGGGTATGTCAATAAACGGAAAAATCTTAAACAACATAAGAATCGCAGACGACACCGCTATTTTTGCAGACAGTCTAGAAGAACTGCAACGATTAGTAAATAGATTACATCAAGTCAGTATAAAATATGGACTATAAATAATTAATGTTAAGAAAACCAAGTTCATGATTATTTCTAAGCAACACACAGTAGGAAGGCTAAATATCGAGGGAAAACAAGTAGAAAGAGTGAATAACTACAAATATCTGGGAACCTGGGTAAATGAAAAACATGACCAAGGTAGAGAAATCAGGACACGCATTGAAATTGCAAGAAAAGCATTTATGAAAATGAAAAAAAAAATGTGTGTTAATCGAGACCTTCCTCTGGAGCTGATGATAAGAGACTTAAGATGCTACGTGTTCTCGACTTTCTTGTATGGAATGGAAAGCTGGACACTAAAAGTAGACAATATAAAGAAGTTGGAAATATTTAAGATGTGGTGCTATAGAAGGATTTTGAAAATACAATGGATCCAACGAATGGATCCAGGAATATTTGGGAATATCACCTCGCAATCCTTTTGTAGTCTTCTTAACACTTCTACATTTGTAACTTGTCAATAAAATATCAAAATGCAATTTGAGTAAGGGAAAATCATAGCACTGATAATACGCAGTTTTTAAGGAATTTGCGTTTAAAATAATAATCGTCTGTGAAATGGAAAATATCTTAGAATGATCTTTCAAGTGAGTTATTTCTTGCTATTTTAAATTATTTTACTAAACGGCTACCGTCCTTCGCTTTTTTTTATTTAGCTAATGCCTCAACAACTAATGGCCATTGGCATAGTAGGTACGGTGAATTTTTGCAGTTACGTACCTATTGTCATGTGTAGTGTGTGTGTTGAGTAAGTGTCTTGTTACTTTGCAAAGTCGACGTCATTGTCTTTGCAATTGCATTGTATCCGAACATCTACGGTCCCTCCGGTGAGTACCGATCCCACAAGGACATAAACTATTTTCATTTATTAATTTATAATAAATGAAAAATTTCTGACCCTGGTGAGATTCGAACTCACGACCATTCGGACCTTTCGATCCAAAGGTAGGCGCTCTTACCACTGAGCCACAGAGGGGGTCCTTTGCTTTAAACTAGTTTAAACTATTAATATATCGATGCTTCAGAAGTCAAACGGTGTACCTAAGTCAAGTTCTCCCTAAAAATGACTTATGAGATGTGACACCAAGAAATACATCAAAGACAAATGTCTTGTCCTTGTTTGCATGCATGATTATAATACTTATATTATGATCAATAAAGACGGTGTATTTATCTTTGATGGCTCCTGATTTTTCTGCAACTATTTTGACATCTTATTATCTCATTTCACAAACATTTATTGACTTACAATTGGCTTCTGAGGCATCCAATACTAACGAATACAAATGACTTACCACTCCTACATCTCTAGAAGTTAAGCGATTATTGTTATCGTTTAAATTATGGTAGCAAACTGGCTGTACTACTTTTGATAACATTAATTTAACCTTTGTCACCAAAAATGCTATATCGGAAGCATATCTTTGTGCTTCTCCTTTGTATCTGGAATGTACGATAATCTCCTGAATCTGAAAGCAAAAGCAAAAGACGGATTACAAATTACTTGTATGAGGAAGTAGACGTATGAGGAATAAAATTGTATATAAATTAAAAAATAAATAATTTTAGTATTTTAACTTACTTCAGAATACTGAGCTAAAGTATCTCTTGGGTCATTGTAATCCTTATAGTATTTTCCAACACCAATTCGTACATTATCTTTGCTAATTTTTGTTCCGGTTGCATCTGTTACACAATGCGCAGCTAAAATAAGTAAAAATAAGTAAACACAAGTTATACAGATACAGTTCTTCGAAGAAGACCTCACAATTATAGAGGTATAAATCTACTGAGCTTCAGGAGATTCAGGATGCAACCAGAAAGCAGTTTCTTTTGACGAAATGTCTTGGATATAAAATATTATTTATTATTTTATTTTAATTATTTTAATTGTTTTATTATCCTGATTGAAACCGGAAGTAAATTCTAGTGAACTATTTCCGGGTAACTATGAAGTTTATCCAAGTGATCGTAAATTTGATCAAGTGGGGTTAACTTGTGGTGGTGGTGGTGTACTTTTTGCTGTAGATACTAGTATTAAGTCTGAATTAGTTGACACGTCACTGTTTGCTGAAAATTTTCCTGAAATCGACTTCTTGGTGTGCAAATTGTATGTATCTTTCAAATCTTTTTATTTAGTTATTTACATTCCACCGTCTATACCGCTTGATGAGTTTGACAGTTTTTTAGAAGTTCTTGAGGATTGGAAAATTTTGAATTCGGATAGTGTTATGATAATTGGTGATTTTAACTGCCCAAATTATGTGCAAAATAATCTTAATGATCGTAAAACAAATTCCATTCATAACTTATTAGCGTTTTGTAATATGAAACAATACAACAATATTCCAAATAATTACAATAAATTACTGGATTTAATAGTTTTAAATATTGATTGTTCTGTATCTCGTGATGCTCTTCCACTGGTACACGAAGATGTGTACCACCCCTCTTTATCAATTGAACTTAAAGCTATTTCTACTAAACAAAACAATTTTGATGCAAGCATGAGTGCTAAAACTTATAACTTTAAAAAAGCCGACTATATGTCAATGTATATTGAATTTTTTTACACCGACTGGGCTTTTCTGGAAAATTTCAGCAACGTCAACCAAGCATTGCAAAATTTCTATGATAGGTTTTATGAAATCATTGATAACCATGTGCCAGTTTATAAAAATTTTAAGCATAAATATCCTAGTTGGTATTCGAGTGAGATCATAAAACTTATTAAGGAAAAAGCTAAATTACATAAAAAATTTAAAAAATCCAAAAATAATGATTATTATGAACAGTTCAGTAGAGTTAGGCTACTAGTAAAACAAAAAATTAAAGAAGCATATTCACTTTATTTACAAACTGTGCAAATGAAACTAAAAGATGAACCAAAATTTTTTTGGAATTTTGTAAATAATAAAAAGTCTTCTAGAATTCCTGGACAAATGGTTTATAATGATGAAATATTTAATACTCCCCAGGCAATAGTAAATGCACTCAAAACATTTTTTGAAAGTGTCTATTCTCTACCTGAGATATATGAGGGAAATTTAGGTTTTAATTTTGATCCCAATATTTTTTTAGACATCAGTTGTGAACCTATTAGTAAACTTAAAATTTTAGCAGCTGGAAAAAAATTGAAGAATAAATTTACTTCAGGATCTGACAAAATACCTTCATTTCTATTGAAAGATTGTCTGCATGTACTAACTAGGCCACTTTGTACACTTTTCAACTTGATTCTAAAATCATCAGTTTTTCCAGATGTCTGGAAAACAGCTAAAGTTTGTCCTATATACAAGTCCGAAAATCGTACTAACATCGCTAATTATAGACCAATATCCATTTTAAATAATTTTGCTAAAATCTTTGAGTCTGTTGTGTACTCCCGCATATATCTGTCAGCTAAAAATATAATATCTGTTCATCAACACGGATTTATGAACGCACGATCAACTGTCACCAACTTAACCGTGTTCAGTCAGTAAGTATCTATGTGAACATTTAGACGATAGAGGACAGGTTGACGTGGTATACACGGATTTCTCGAAGGCTTTCGATAAAATTAACCATTAAATACTAGTTCAGAAACTCAAAAGTCTGGGTATCAATAATACATATAATTTATTACAATCCTACTTAACACAACGTAAACAATCTGTTTGTTATAATGGTTTTTGTTCGGATACTTATCTTGCGACAAGTGGAGTTCCCCAAGGGTCTAATCTAGGACCATTGCTATTTATAATCTGTATAAATGATCTATGTAACGTACTTGAGTATAACAAATTAATGTTTGCAGACGATCTGAAGTTATATATGTCCATTTCCTGTTTGAATGACTGTATTAGGTTGCAGGGGCAGGTTAACTTGTTGCAAGAGTGGTGTCTGAATAATCACCTTTATTTAAATATTTCTAAATGTAAAATTTTAACGTAGTCGCAAAAATAATCCAGTCATATATCGTTATACTATTGATGATACAACACTAGAGAGAAGCGACACTATTAAAGATTTGGGAATTTATTTTGATTCCCAGCTTACTTTTAACGAACACATCAATGTAATTGTCAATGCTGCATATTGTACGTATGGATTTGTTATTCGTAATTGCAAAAATTTTCATAACCTATTTGTACTAACTTCGTTGTACATATTATAGTTTGATAAGACCGAAATTAGAATATGGATTAATTATTTGGAACCCAATATACATTCAATATGCATCCATTATTGAGAAAGTCCAAAGGAAATTTTTAAAACATTTAAGCTTTAAACTGACAGGAGTTTATTCTCCTAGAGGTTGTAATTACTTGGACTTACTCAATCAGTTTGACTTTGTCTCGTTAGAAAAGCGTAGAAATCAAGCTTCTGTCAAATTTTTGCATAAATTGTTAAACAATAAGGTAGATTGTGCTAAGTTACTTTCACAAGTTAATATATGGGTTCCTAGATTAGTATCTAGACAACAAAATAGTATCTTTTTCTGTAACAGAGCGCAAACTAATATTTTGTACAAATCACCATTAAATCTAATGTGCCGTAATGCTAATAAATTAGTAGGTGTTTGTGATATATTCACGTGCAGCGAATATGAACTTAAAAATAAATCACGGGCACATATTTTAAATGTGTGAAAATAAGTTATAAATCTATGTATTTCATTTTTTCTGTTTCCTTCTTTATTTTAGCATTCTTTTCTTTTTCTTTACATTAGTATCTTTATTCGTATGTGCTGTTATAAAAATCATTGTAAAAGGGGGGGAGAGGGGGAAGAAATCGATAAATTCGTGGTTTTTTAAGTTTTTCGTCAATATTTCAAAAAGTATGATGCGGTTTAGCATGAACAATACAAAAATGTTCTACATTAAATTTGAAACAAAAAAGTCCTATGCATAATCCTTCTAAAATGAACGGTTCCAAAGTTACGGAGGTAGTATAGTATAATTGGTCCAAAAAAGGCCTAACCCAGACATCCAAAGTTAAAGTTTTCCTCCAACACCAAATTGTTCTCTATGGTCCACATATTGTTCAGTAAAAAGTTACACCATTTTGAGCGTCCGGTTTGGGGGGAAGATGGGGGAGAAGTCGGTAAATTAGTAGTTTCTTTACGTTTTTCGTCAATATTTCTAAAACTATGTTTAAGCGTAAACAATGTTCAATACAAAAAAGTTCTACATAAAATTTAAAACAAAAATGGTCCTATCCATAAATGTTATAAAAATCAACGGTTCCAGAGTTACGGAGGGTGAAATATGGAGGTTTTCGATACTTTTTATATTTTTTGGGCAATTGATGATGATTTTGAGTGGTGAGGTTGACGTTTCTTCAAGGGCTTATTACTAACATACGAAAATTTCTTTCAATCAGTAAAAATATTATAAATTGCTCAAAAAATATAAAAAGTATCGAAAACCTCCACTTTTCACCCTCCGTAACTGTAGGCCTTTTTTGGACCAATTATGTCCAAAAAAGGCCTAACCCAGACATTAAAAGTAAAAGATTTCCTCCAACACCAAATTGTTCTATATGGTCCAGATATTGTTCAGTAAAAAGTTACACCATTTTGAACGCCCGGTTTCGGGGGGGAGAGATCGGGGAGAAATGGTTAAATTAGTAGTTTTTTTAAGTTTTTCGTCAATATTTCTAAAAACATGCTTTAGCGTAAACAATGTTCTATACAAAAATGTTCTACATCAAATTTAAAACAAAAAAGGTCCTATACATAATTGTTATAAAATCAACGATTCCAGAGTTACGGAGGGTGAAATGTGGAGGTTTTCGATACTTTTTATATTTTTTGGGCATTTTATAATATTTTTACTGATTGAAAGAAATTTTCTTTAACAGGATATGCTACTTCAGTGGCCGATGGTATGTTAGTAATAAGCCCTTCACCTTCAACGTCAACCTCACCACTCAAAATCATCATCAATTGCCCAAAAAATATAAAAAGTATCGAAAACCTCCATATTTCACCCTCCGTAACTCTGGAACCGTTGATTTTTATAACATTTATGGATAGGACCATTTTTGTTTTAAATTTTATGTAGAAATTTTTTGTATAGAACATTGTTTACGCTTAAACATAGTTTTAGAAATATTGACGAAAAACGTAAAGAAACTACTAATTTACCGACTTCTCCCCCATCTTCCCCCCAAACCGGACGCTCAAAATGGTGTAACTTTTTACTGAACAATATGTGGACCATAGAGAACAATTTGGTGTTGGAGGAAAACTTTAACTTTGGATGTCTGGGTTAGGCCTTTTTTGGACCAATTATACTATACTACCTCCGTAACTTTGGAACCGTTCATTTTAGAAGGATTATGTATAGGGCCTTTTTTATTTCAAATTTAATGTAGAACATTTTTGTATAGAAAGTTGTTCATGCTAAACCTCATAGTTTTAGAAATATTGACGAGAAACATAAGAAACTACGAATTTACCGACTTCTCCCCCCAAACCCGACGCTCAAAAAGGTGTGACTTTTTTCTGAACATTATATGGACCATATAGAACAATTTGGTGTTGGAGGATAACTTTCACTTTGGATGTCTGGGTTATGTCATTTTTTGAATCAATTCTATCATACTAACCTACTTTTTGAGTTATTTGAGAAAAACCGTCTAAAAACGTGATTTTTTATTGAAAAATGAACATATTCACTCGCAAATAACTCGAAAAGTATTCACTTAGTGTGTAATCTCCGGCTCAGCTCTAGGATCTGTCGCCCTTAGTGAAACACCAAATTAAAGATGATAGGTACTTTATTTCTCTAACCACACTTTCTACCCGGGAGTCTTTAAATGTCTACTTAATGACGCTGCTTTACTAACCGATTCGTTTGACGGTTGAATTGATAATCATTGATGAAGTTACATGTTGACTCTTCGAATTGACTCTAAGGAATGACTCTTTCTTTGCGGCAAGATGAATTGGGTCATAGCCCAAACGACTGACAAACAAAGGATTTTATTTAGTCAGCCAACTTAATATGCAATTGCCCGAATTATTGTTTATTATTTGCAATTAGTTAACGAAATTAGTAGCCCACACATGTGTAAATATAATAACGAATTGCATTCATGTGATATACGGGGTGATAAATATATACTGTTTAATATAGGATATGAATGATGAATATTTGAGATTAAACAAAAAACCATAAAATCCTTTATAAAAGGTATATACCTTTTATAAAGGATTTTATGGTTTTTTGTAATAAATGCTATACAGCCAACTACAGGAAACATTTTTTTTCCTCGTGGATTTTGAGATTAAACACTTAGTGAAAAAACTGTGTAGAACAAGAATTGCTGAGAATAAGATTAGTCAATTTATCCACTTCCAGACTTATTTTGAACGTATGTTTTTTCACCCCCGAGAAGGGATGAAACTCACCCCCAGGGAAAAAGAACACATCACATTTTTCTTTGACATGTTAGTTATGTGTATGTATGCCAAATTTTATGTTTATCCAAGCGGTTCTTTAAAATTCGGAGGTTTTGCAGTATTTTATCGTAAGTGAATGGATTATCAGTGAAACAATCTATGGCGCTATCTCTATCTCTCTCTTCTATGGCGCTACAGCCCTGGCCTCCCTCAGCATCCCCTTCCAAGTATCTCTGTCTCTGGCTGATCTTCTCCAGTTGTCCACCCTCAATATCTCTTTAGCATCGGTTCCCACTTCGTCCATCCACCTTTTCCTTGGTCTTCCTACTGGCCGACGTATCACCATAGTCCTCTAAGAGTTCTACTAGGTATTCTGTCGTTATCCATTCGTATAAGGTGACCTGCCCAGTGCAATCTTTGTATTTTTGCATAATTTGCTATAGAGGGTTCTCTGTAATATTGGTATAACTCGTGGTTGAACCTCATTCTCCATATACCATTGTCGCAAATGGATCCCTTATCCTCTTTAATATCTTTCTTTCAAAAGTATTAATAAGGTTTATTGCCTTTTCAGTCATGATCCACGTTTCTACACCATGTGTTGCTATTGGCCGTATGATGGTTTTATATATTTTAAACATTTTCCTACGCCAAGTAAAGTTTAAAATCACTTTATGTGTTTGGATCCAAAAACCTGCGACAGAGAGAAGTATGCTTTGTTAGCAAGCATTATCCGTTTCCGTATTTCTTCCTTCTCGCTGCCATTCTCAGTCATCTGTACACCCAGGTATGTGAGCTATTCTACTACTTCGATATTAACGTCGTCTATTGTTAAATTCTGCAAGTTTCGTTGGTTCCTTGTTTATATTAGGGCTTTAGTTTTATCTACGTTGACAGCCAGCCCTATTTGTTTCGCATTTTCTTCAAGCACCACATATAGTTCTGTGACATCTCTTGCGGTTCTTCCCATAAGTTTACATCATTTGTGTACAATGCAATCTGCTTATACGATAAATTTTTTATGTTTACGGACATTTTTCTTATGACATATTATATACATATATCAAACAGAGTCGGTGCCAGCCCATCTCCCTGTTTTAGCCCTTTAGTTATCTGGAAGGGATCTGTCAATTCATTTTGAACTCGTACTTGCGCTTCTGTGTGAGTCATGGTGGCTTGAATTAACTTTACCAATTTCCTTGGTATACCAAATTCTTGTATAATTACATATATTTTATCTCTATGTATGTTATCATACAGCCGTAGCGCAGCGGCATGATACTGGCCTCATAAAGACCGGGACACACATATCCGCACCGCGCCCGCACGGAGCAGAGACAGCGACATAGATGTGGTGACCGAGCATGGCTACGGTGCTGACGCGGTGGTGGCGGTGCGGTACTATGTATCCCCACAGATAAAATACCTTACTTTTTCTTGCTCGCCGTAGCACGTCCCACACTCTGCCGTGTGTCTACTCGGGTTCGCTGTGGATATGTGTGTCCCGGCCTTAAGCCACAACGCACGGGTTCGAGTCCCGGCACATACAATCCATTTTCATTTCTAAAAATGATACCGTGCCTCGGAGAGTACGTTAAGCCGTCGGTCCCCCTGGGCTACTGTACATCGACACTAGTTACTTGAAACAGGTTTAAATATGTAATTGACTCCGGAACAATCCGAAAGGATCTCCCCGGAAAAAAATGCCATACGATATCCAGTGATTTGAAATTAATGGCTTCCACTCGAAACCAACTAGATGAGATGCTAAAAACTGTAGAAATATACGATATCCAGATTTAGCCATACGGCTCACACTCCCTCTAAGGGGAAATTTGACTCATCCCAGATACCTACGGTATCAAAAGGATTGAGCTCTGGTGGGACTATTTCCGTGTTATCGAGCCCTAGGTGACTTGGTATGCAGGTGTATCTCCCAAAAATTTTCATACACATCTGGCCGTTGCGAGTAGTATTGCTTTCTGCATGGTCTTATAAAGATGTTCATTAAGACCCAGCTTTTTTATGCTTTCGAGGAGGGTCTTCGGAATGACTCCAGTAGTAGACATAATAATCGGTATCGTCTGGGTACTTTGCATTCTCCATTGTCTCCGTATTTGAATTTCCAGATCTCTGTACTTGGCGATCTTTTCAGTAAATTTAGTACGTAGATTATTGTTGTTAGGAATCGCCACATCAATGAGGGTTGTTTGTCTCGTTAATTTATTAACTAGTACGAGATCTGGTCTATTATGCGGCACTGTTTGGTCTGTGAGCACAGTGCGGTCCCAGTATAGCTTGTAGTTGCCATCCTCAAGCATACTCTCAGGGACGTATTGATAATACGGGAGATGGTCTGTTTGGAGAAGTCCCAGCTTGATAGCTATCTCTTGATACGATATTATTATCCAGATTTAGCCATACAGCTCACACTTCCTCTAAGCGGAAAATTGACTCATCCCAGATACCTACGGTATCAAAAGGATTGAGCTCTGGTGGGACTCTTTCCATGTTATCGAGCCCTAGGTGACTTGGTATGCAGGTGTATCTCCCAAAAATTTTCATACACATCTGGCCGTTGCGAGTAGTACTGCTTTCTGCATGGTCTTATAAAGATGTTCATTAAGCCCAGCTTTTTTATGCTTTCGAGGAGGGTCTTCGAAATGACTCCAGTAGTAGACATAATAATCGGTATCGTCTGGGTACTTTGCATTCTCCATTGTCTCCGTATTTGAATTTCCAGATCTCTGTACTTGGCGATCTTTTCAGTAAATTTAGTACGTAGATTATTGTTGTTAGGAATCGCCACATCAATGAGGGTTGTTTGTCTCGTTAATTTATTGACTAATACGAGATCTGGTCTATTATGCGCCACTGTTTGGTCTGTGAGCACAGTGCGGTCCCAGTATAGCTTGTAGTTGCCATCCTCAAGCATACTCTCAGGGACGTATTGATAATATGGGAGATGGTCGGTTTGGAGAAGTCCCAGCTTGATAGCTATCTCCTGATGAAGGATTTTTCCCACTGCGTCATGCCGTTCCTTGTACTCAGTTGCAGCAAATGCCTGGCAGCCCCTTGTAAGATGTTGGATGGTTTCTTGGGCTTGACATCCATATCGGCATCTGTCGTTTTGAAATGAGGGTCTTTGATGATATATTTCAAGTAATTTCTGGTTGGTATAACCTGATCCTGAATGGCCAGTAATGAACCCTCCGTTTCAGGGAACATCTTGCCTGATGTCAACCAGTAGTTCGACGCTATATTGTCGACATAATCTTTGCTGACCTCATTGGGATGTCGCCCGTGCAGAGGTTTACCCATCCAGGCGCGCACTTTTTCGTCCTTAGTAAGGTGGTTTATGCGAAGTTCTGCTTCCCTCAGTTTTATCGGTGTTGTGTCATCTACTGCGCAGATAGCGCGATGTAGAGTAGATGTTTCAGTCTGCATCTGAAAATAAGATCTTAAATTAGCAATTTGTTTGTCTAATTGCTCACCTATATCCATAAGTCCTCTTCCCCCTAAATTCCGTGGTAATGTCGTTCTTTCTACTGCACTTTTTGGGTGGTGTTTTTGTGCCTTTGTTAGGTGCGTTCTTACTTTTCGCTGAAGATTTTCTATGTCCGTTTTTGTCCACTTAACAATGCCAAATGAATAGCTAAGCGCGGAACATGCGTAGGTGTTTAGTGCCTTAAACAAATTTCTACTATTAAGGTGTGAGCGAAGCAGCTGTTTTACCCTTCTTATAAACTCAGTAGTTATCTCTGTTTTCATTTGTTTATGGTCAATTCTCCGCGCTTGCTTTACTCCAAGATATTTATACATATCGTTTTCACCCATGGCCTCGATGTTCTGGCCATTTTGCATATCGAATCCTCCGGGCTGTACTTTTCCTCTGACTATATTTAAATTACGGCACTTGTCTAGTCCGAAGTGCATGCTAATATCATTAGAAAAAGTTTCTACAGTTTTTAGCATCTCATCGAGTTGGTTTCGGGTGGAAGCCATTAATTTCAAATCATCCGTATACAATAAATGATTAAGCTTCGCCACCACATTGTTGTTATTTTTGATGCTAAAACCTGCGTCTGTGGAGTTCAATAGCTGAGATAATGGGTTCATAGCTAGACAGAACCACAGTGGACTCAACGAATCTCCTTGAAACAGGCCCCGGCTGATTGCGATATTTTCAGTTTCGATGTTATTTTCCCCAGGTATTTGAAGGTGAATTCTAGTCTTACACTCCGTAATTATATGCTCTAAAAAGGTCACTATATTATCATCGACTTTATATATTCTCAATATATCTATAAGCCATTCATGCGGCACTGAATCAAAGGCCTTCTTGTAATCAATGAAGGCAGTAAAAATATTCCTCTTTTTGGAATATGCCGGGTTAGAAATGACTGAGTCGATGATGAGTTGTTCTTTGCAACCCATGGAACCCTTAGCGCATTCTTTCTGTTGAGGCTCTATGACATTGTTCAGAGCACAGTGTTGGTAGATACGCCGGGCTACACAGGATGTGACCAATTTATACAAAGTTGGAAGACAAGTAATTGGGCGGTATTTGGCTGGATCTTGGGTGTTACTTTGATCCTTCGGAATTAAATAAGTGGTTACCTGGGTTAGGAATGATGGTATATCCTGCGGATTAGAAATAACATGATTAATTAGTGTTGATAAGCATTCATGAACACTCCAAAACTTCTTGAGCCAAAAGTTTTGAACTCCGTCTGGTCCAGGAGATTTCCAGTTGTGAAGCTCTTTGATGGTATTTGAGACTTCTTCAGTAGTGAAGGGTTCGTAAAGGGTGGTAATGTAGTGTTGGCAGTTCTGTGTCGTTTCTTCTATCCATCCAGCATTGTTGTTAAGAGCAGCTGGCGTGGAAAGTTGATTTCCCCAAAACTCATGAATTTCTTCTTGGCTTGGGTAAATCTTATCGACACGTTCTACAGTGGAATTGAGTTTTCGATAGAACGCCTTTTCAGAACTTTCAAAAAGAGCATTGTCGCTTTTGCGGTTGTTACTAACTTTGTACCTCCTTAGTCGTCCTGAATAAACGGAGAGCTTTTGTTTTAATGTGTCCAGACACTGATGGGCTGTGTTGTTTTCTGGATCATATCTTGAGTGTCTTGCGGTAGTCAGCATTATATCTTCAGCTCTTCTGATGACTTTTCTACTTGTTACACCTCGTATGTATTCTGTGACTATACCAATATCCCTACGTAATAGTTCGATCTTTCCGAGCAGTCTTTTTTCCCAGGGTGCAATTCTGTTACCAGTTCTTTCGTTATTAGTAACCCGTCGTGTTCTGATCTTAACGCCCATTACATTAGCAATTGCTGTTGCTGCACAGTAGATTAGCATATGCAAATATTCCAACGTGTGAGCTTCTACGACATAGTTGGGTAGGACTTCAGTGTTCACAATTTGTAACAGCGCACCTAGTTTCTTACAAGAGTTTATTCGTGGTAGCGGTGGTCTGCTAAGTGGGTTTGTTCCATTAAACTCTTGTACGGCACGAGCCATTTCGTTTGCTAGACTATCGATACGATATTATTATTATCCAGATTTAGCCATACGGCTCACACTCCCTCTAAGGGGAAAATTGACTCATCCCAGATACCTACGGTATCAAAAGGATTGAGCTCTGGTGGGACTCTTTCCGTGTTATCGAGCCCTAGGTGACTTGGTATGCAGGTGTATCTCCCAAAAATTTCCGTACACATCTGGCTGTTGCGAGTAGTACTGCTTTCTGCATGGTCTTATAAAGATGTTCATTCAGACCCAGCTTTTTTATGCTTTCGAGGAGGGTCTTCGGAATGACTCCAGTAGTAGACATGATAATCGGTATCGTCTGGGTACTTTGCATTCTCCATTGCCTTCGTATTTGAATTTCTAGATCTCTGTACTTGGCGATCTTTTCAGTGAATTTACTACGTAGATTATTGTTGTTAGGTATCGCCACATCAATTAGTGTTGTTTGTCTTGTTAATTTATTAACTAGTACGAGATCTGGTCTATTGTGTGCCACTGTTTAGTCTGTGAGCACAGTGCGGTCCCAGTATAGCTTGTAGTTGCCATCCTCAAGCATACTCTCAGGGACGTATTGATAATACGGGAGATGGTCCGTTTGGAGAAGTCCCAGCTTGATAGCTATCTCTTGATGAAGGATTTTTCCCACTGCGTCATGCCGTTCCTTGTATTCAGTTGCAGCAAATGCCTGGCAGCCCCCTGTAAGATGTTGGATGGTTTCTTGGGCTTGACATCCATATCGGCATCTGTCGTTTTGAACCTGAGGGTCTTTGATGATATATTTCAGGTAATTTCTCGTTGGTATAACCTGATCCTGAATGGCCAGTAATGAACCTTCCGTTTCAGGGAACATCTTTCCTGATGTCAACCAGTAGTTCGACGCTATATTGTCGACGTAATCTTGGCTGACCTCATTGGGATGCCGCCCGTGCAGAGGTTTACCCATCCAGGCGCGCACTTTTTCGTCCTTGGTAAGGTGGTTTATGCGCATTTCTGGTTCCCTCAGTTTGATCGGTGTTGTGTCATCTACTGCGCAGATAGCGCGATGAAGAGTAGATGTCTCAGCCTGCATCTGAAAATAAGTTCTTAAATTAGCAATTTGTTTATCTAATTGCTCACCTATATCCATAAGTCCTCTTCCTCCTAGATTCCGTGGTAATGTTGTTCTTTCTACTGCACTTTTAGGATGGTGTTTTTGTGCCTTTGTGAGGTGTGTTCGCACTTTTCGCTGAAGAGCATCTATATCTGTTTTTGTCCACTTAACAATACCAAATGAGTAGCTAAGCGCGGAACATGCGTAGGTGTTTAGTGCCTTAAACAAATTTCTACTGTTAAGGTGTGAGCGAAGCAGCTGTTTTACCCTTCGTATAAACTCAGTAGTTATCTCTGTTTTCATTTGTTTATGGTCAATTTTCCGCGCCTGCTTTACTCCAAGATATTTATACATATCGTTTTCACCCATGGCCTCGATGTTCTGGCCATTTTGCATATCGAATCCTCCGGGCTGTACTTTTCCTCTGACTATATTTAAAATACGGCACTTGTCTAGTCCAAAGTGCATACTAATATCATTAGAAAAAGTTTCTACAGTTTTTAGCATCTCGTCGAGTTGGTCTCGAGTGGAAGCCATTAATTTCAAATCATCCATGTACAATAAATGATTAAGCTTCGCCACCACATTGTTGTTATTTTTGATGCTAAAACCTGCATCTGTGGAGTTCAATAGCTGAGATAGTGGGTTCATAGCTAGACAGAACCACAGAGGACTCAACGAATCTCCTTGAAACAGGCCCCGGCTGATTGCGATATTTTCAGTTTCGATGTTACTTTCACCAGGTATTTGAAGGTGAATTCTAGTTTTCCACTCTGTCATTATATGTTGTAAAAAGGTCACTATATTATCATCGACTTTATATATTCTCAATATATCTATAAGCCATTCATGCGGCACTGAATCAAAGGCCTTCTTGTAATCAATAAAAGCAGTAAATAGGTTCCTCTTTTTGGAATATGCTTGATTAGAAATGACTGAGTCGATGATAAGTTGTTCTTTGCAACCCATGGAACCCTTAGCGCATCCTTTCTGTTGAGGCTCTATGATATTGTTCAGAGCACAGTGTTGGTAGATACGCCGGGCTACACAGGATGTGACCAATTTATACAAAGTTGGAAGACAAGTAATTGGGCGATATTTTGCTGGATCTTGGGTGTTATTTTGATCCTTCGGTATTAAATAAGTGGTTCCCTGAGTTAGGAATGATGGTATATCCTGCGGATTAGAAATAACATGATTAATTAGTGTTGATAAGCATTCATGAGTACTCCAAAACTTCTTGAGCCAAAAGTTTTGAACTCCGTCTGGTCCAGGTGATTTCCAGTTATGAAGCTCTTTGATGATATTTGAGACTTCTTCAGTGGTGAAGGGTTCGTAGAGAGTAGTAGTGTAGTGTTGGCAGTTCTGTGCCGTATCTTCTATCCATCCAGCATTGTTGTTAAGAGAAGCTGGTGTGGAAAGTTGATTTCCCCAAAACTCATGAATTTCTTCTTGGCTTGGGTAAGACTTATCGAGATTGTCTACGGTGGAATTGAGTTTTCGATAGAACGCCTTCTCAGCAGTCTCAAAAAGGGCATTGTCGGATTTTCGGTTGTTACTCACTTTGTACCTTCTTAGTCGTCCTGAATAAACTGAGAGTCTTTGTTTTAATGTATCTAGGCACTGTTGGGCTGTGTTGTTTTCTGGATCGAATCTTGAGTGTCTGGGAGTATTCCGTATTATTTCTTCAGCTCTTCTGATGACTCTTGTACTTCTTACACCTCGTATATATTCTGTGACTTGACCAATATCCCTACGCAGTAATTCAATCTTTCCGAGCAGTCTTTTTTCCCAGGGTGCAATTCTGCTACCAGTCCTTCCGTTATTAGTACCCCGTCGTGTTCTGATCTTAATGCCCATTACATTAGCAATTGCTGTTGCTGCACAGTAGATTAGCATGTGCAGATACTCTAATGTGTGGGCTTCTACGACATAATTGGGTAGGACTTCAGTGTTCACAATTTGTAATAGCACACCTAGTCTCTTACAAGAGTTTATTCGTGGTAGCGGTGGTCTGCTAAGTGGGTTTGTTCCATTAAACTCTTGTACAGCACGTGCCATTTCGCTTACTAGGTTATCATGTAGCTCGTTGTTTTCCTGCTCTGTATTGTCAGGTTGAGTTTCTTGTATGGCAAGCTCAGGAATCTGCTCATGAACTTCATTGGGGACTTGATCTTCAATTACAATATTGTTATGAATCTCCCGTTCGACTTCGCTTCTGATGGTATTGCGTCTAGTCTCTGGGATAAGGTTGTTTCTTATAATTACCCGGTATTGGTCTGATACTCGTTGCTCCGATACTTGAATATCTGGGTACGTCCTGCAAAATTCGGCATACAGCTGTTGTCGGTAGCCGATTGTTTCTTGACCGAGGTTTGTCACCTTGTAGTAGAAGTGCAAAATATTTTCATTAATGGACACAGTCCATTTCATGCGCTGCCTCGGTCATCCCGCTTGAGTGAGCGCCGGCTGATGATCCAGCGCAGCACCTTCGGCGGGTGGAGCTCTTGTTGTTGTTTGGCTCGCTTGTGGTTGTGGTTGTGGTTGGGCTGTAGCTGATTGTATGACAGGGGCCCGCCTCCTCAACACCCTGCCACCGACGTCCCGCATGCTGTCACGTCCAGCGCCGGCTCCAGACGTGCCCTGGCGATCCCCAGGCAGCGATCCTAAACATAAATTATTATTCTCCATTCTCATGGGTGTGCATTTTATACCTACTGCCAGGTGTCAGTTTTTGTTCCACGGCAAGTATCTCTGCTACTCTCTGGGTATTGGCGCTACGAATACCCAGAAAGCATCCCCCATTCGCAGGGGGCCGCGCCTGATAGAAGAACTGACAAAAAACTCCCACAGGATATTATTATTACAGGATTATTATTATTATTATTATTATTATTACTACTTATCACAGGCCAGGAGGCCAGGGTTCAAATATTGCTTGAAGGTACGTGAAAAGTGATTTTAGAGGAATGAGATTGTTAGTTAGAATCTTACCTGTTATAATAACTCTTTGTGTCAACATAGACCCTCCGCAAACATTCATAAACCCTCCTCCTTGTTTTTGGAATACTGCTGTCGTCCACGGATAATCACCTTTTTCGACGTTTTGTCCATTTACTATAAGCGGTTCTGCAGTAACACGCTTCTCTCCACAAACTAAAAAAATTAAGAAAGTGAAATCATAATATATTTTACTGGTAGTCTTACTTGTTTGAATAATAAGCATCCCATCACTATCTTGAGAGTACTAATTGAAATGACAGAGTAATAATATGAAAATATATACAATACAATAATAAAAAACACATATCATAAGAATCTTATCACACAGTGATGTTCATGTTATAATTAATGATACATTTTCAGATTATAGAAAAATCCCAATTATTGTTACATTGTGAAAAATCTAAAACATAGTGGCTCTGAAAATCTTAAGATTAATTAGACAATTCTACCCACAAAACCAGTTCCAACCTCAGTTCCAACAGCCACTCCAGCAGCCAAACTTCAACCAATTTAGACAAAATTTAAATCCTCCAGCATTCAGATTCCAGAACCAGTCAAATGTATGGGGGCCCAAAACGGGACAATTACAGCAGCCTAGACCGACATTTGTGAGTAGAATATCAAGTACCACAAACAAGGGCCACCAAAATTTCACACCAAATTACGGAGCACAGCCGAAGTTTACCGTAGAAGAATTGTCCAATATACAATGTTAAGGAGATAAAGAAAAAGAGGATACCAACTGCCATTACTACGAGCTCGATTATGAAAATTTCGACCAAAAAATCAAAGGAGATATACAAAAGCTTCTTCATATTTTTCGAATTACATAAAACATTACCTGAACCTTTTAACTCTACAAATTTTTCAAAATTTCAAAATTTTGAAAAATTTTCAAAGTTTTTCAAAACACAATGAAACTTTATCTGTTTAACTTTTATTCGCCTCTACAATCTAAAACTCTTAGAAGCCCAATTAAACTTTCCAACATCACAATCACAATTTAATCTACTTACAAAAGTTTTTACAATCCCCATTAAATATTATGAAACAAACAAAACACTATTTCCATTCAAACCTTCATTTGTTTGGAACCAAATGCCAAATAAAATCATTAAGTCAAAATTCAAGTGAAAGAAGAAAAGAAAACATATACTATTCCCAGACAAATTGTGCAAGGTCTCTTAGTACGAGAATCATGTACCAACGCCGAGAACCACCTCGCCTGGACCAAAATTGCCAACTTCACGTCAGAATCTATCCATTTTTCCCTTACGGAACCACTCGATGGCAAGAAAATCTATATCTAAGATTTTCCTATTTATTTCATGGAAATAACTCCGGACCAGAATACAGGCAAGACATCGAACATCCAAGAAGAAGACGAACAAGTTCAGTGCCCGTGCCAAAAATGATCTAATATATTTCAGCAACTGACTGCTCTCACCTTTACTAACGAAGTTAAACACCATATCAAAACCAAAGATGAAGGGCCAGTATCCATCTGTACACATCTGTACCGGTATCCATCTGTACACAAAGAGAAATAAAAATCAAATATCTTGACTTTTAGATCAACAAAGCATCATTAGACTACGACAATCTCCACAGTCGTCACCCATATGGATCGTGCTAAAAAAACCTGATTCATCCGATAGAAATAAAATGGATGACAGTGGTAGATTATAGGAAGGTCAACGAGAAAACAAGACCGATATAAAATTACTCATATTAGCGCTATTCCCGACAAATTGGGCATCATTATTTTACTATCCTCGACTTAGCAATCGCATTTCACCAAATTCAGATGGCTGAAGGAAGAAGACATTCCCAAAATAGCATTTAGTGTGGACATATAGTAGGGAAACTGGCATATTTGAGAAAATATAAATGAGTCGAAAGAAACTGTAGGTTCACAAAAGAAAACTGAGAAAACAAGACCTAGCCGAAAACACAATGGTTTGATGAATAATGGTAGAATATAACAGAGAGAAAACAACGTATAAGGAGAGGTTAGAACAGAGCGCATAAAAGAAAATGAGCGTATTTATCAAATAAGTTTCGGGAGCTAAAAGGAATAAGTAAGGCAGCACTGACTAGAAAATTATATTAACAACTACATAAAGTCAGGAACAAATTTCCGAAAAATAAACCCCCTCATTGTAGCGACTGTATCTCAGTGACTATGGTAATGACCTGCCAAGCCGGTCGGTCCGGGTTCGATTCTCGGCATGGACTGTGTGCTTTGGAGAACACGTAAAGCCGTCGGTTCCAACAATGCAAGTAATTGTTAACACTAAAGCTTGAACTAGAATATAATGAGCCAGTTGGCTGGAGTACGACTGGTTATAAAAAACAAACTCCTTCCGAAAAAACACCGCTCAATAGATAAAATTTAACTCGCTCAAAAATAACAAGTGACCCAACTGAGATAACATGGTTGCAGAACTAATAAAGGAGGTGGATATCCTCTTTTAAAAAGCAAATGACATAATATTCAACATCCAGGACAATAAGAAAATATCGAGGGAATACAATACTAGAACCCCTTACACAAAAAGGAGCATCAACTCGAATGTAAAGATTATCTTTTTGGACATTGTATATAGTAGATTGGAATCTTATATTAAAAAAGAAATTGGAGAATATCAATGCGATTTCTGCAGATAAAAATCTTTACCCAGTATACAGTGAGCACGTAAAGGTTGGAATAAATTCATTTTCTCGAGAATGGACGACTTTGGAAAAAAATCCCGAAACAGGTCAATTTTTATTTTTAAATTACGACTTTTTGGCATATATATCATAGTAGTGACGTCACTCCTCTGGGCGTGATGACGTCATCGATGATTTTTTTAAATGAGAATAGGGGTCGTGTGATAGCTCATTTGAAAGGTAATTCAATTATCTATTCAGTATTATAAACATTAACATAATTATTTATACAGGGTGTCCAAAAAATTTTTTATAAATTAAATTTATTGACATAAAAAGAGGAATGTATGTAATTTATTTAATTGAAAATACATTTTACTGCTCTCAGAAAACCGAAAAAAATGTTTATTTGAAAAATAATAATTGCTTTTCGCTTAAATTAAATGTTCAAACTGTCAAGAGGCAGGTGGATGGCTGCTTTAATATTGAATTTAAGCAAAAACAATATTTATTTATCAAATAAACATTTTTTCCTGTTTTCTGATAGCAGTAAAATGTATTTTGAATTAAATAAATTACACACATCCTTCCTTTTATGCCAATAAATTTAATTAAAAAAATTTTTTTTTGGACACACTGTATAAATAATTATGTTAATGTTTATATTACTGAATAGAGAATTGAATTACCTTTCAAATGAGCTATCACTAGAGCCCTATTGTTATTTAAAAAAAATCATCGATGACGTCATCACGCCCAGATGGGTGACGTCACTAGTATGACATATATGCCAAAAAGTCGTAATTTAAAAATAAAAATTGACCTGTTTCGGGACTTTTTTTCAAATTCGTCCATTCTCGAGAAAATGAATTTATTCCAACCTTTACGTGCTCACTGTATATTCATCATATCATCAATATATTGACTCAAAATATCATCAATATATTGACTTTAAAACTGCTTAAGCATTAATAGAAAATTCATGGTATAAATATTCAAAAAGAACAGGTATACCATATTATAGTCTAAGAGCTAGTGAACCCTCCGACTAACGGTCTTCCTGTAAGGCTAGAAATTTGTATAGTGATAATTCATAGCACACCAAGGCTAAAAACCATGACCTGGCAGGCATCAGCCCTGCACGTGTATCTACCAGGTGAATCGTAAAGTGCATATTTTAGGGGAAAAATAAACTTTCTCCTGTAAAGTTTAAATTTAAGTATGTGTTTGAGTAAGTCATTTAGAAGAAATGTGTACAATGCCAAGCGATTCTGAACAGCATAAGACCTTGCCAGGCGAGGAGAAGTTAGGGTTTTTTCCAAAAATGATTTTTTTTGCATCGAACAAAGGCTTTTTTGTTTTTTCAATTATTCTAAACCGAAAGGTCTTTGGTGACTTTTTTCTTAGGTTAATAGTTTTTAACATAAGCGATTAAAAAATTAAAAAATCGCGAAATCAACCATTTTTAACCCTGAATCGGACATTTAACTGAAACTTTCAATGTTGCCAAGGTAAGTAGATATTCTTTTAACGTTGATTGATGAAATCCCGAAGAGTTTTCTGCAATACAATATCGAAAACCCCCTTGTTTTTTAATAGCTAATCAAGTGGACGCGACACTGTAGTATAAATGAGGACGTTTGAGTTTGCATAAATTCATTATCTCGAGAATGGGCAAATTTGAAGAGAAATCCTCGGACAGGTCGATTTTTGTTTTTAAATTAGGACTTTTTGGCATGTATATAATACTAGTGATGTCATCCATCTGGGCGTGATGACGTAATCGATGATTTTTTTGAATGGGAGTAAGGGTCGTGTGATAGCTCATTTGAAAGGTTATTTAATTCTATTTTCAGAAATATAAACATAATTCAAAAATGAATAACCATTTTCAATTTCGTTGCAAAGCGAAAATACAGCCGCACCATATTCTAGTCCAATCAGAGAGTGCAGCAAGCACCTCTACCGGTTTCGAAACTTATTAGTCTCTCATCAGGAGGCACATATGCTGTTCTCTCTGATCCAACTAAAACAAACCCCGGCGTGCAGTCACGGATTGCAACGAAAAAAATGGCATAGATGCCCTAGCGGCAACTGCTAGCAAAAGACTAACTGCCTTACTAATAAAACACTCGTATTCTAAGGTTATTCCGTATTTATATCTAGAATAGTTATCCTAAGTATAAGGTAGATATAATACGAAAATAGTTTGTTACCAATAAACTCGGTATAAGTTAGTTATAAGTATTCCCACTTTATTCCGAAATAATAGTTTGGCAACGCCACAATCTTCTACACAAATGCCTAAAACAACGATATATTGGGTGAAATATGTCAATTATGACTTTTCTCTACAACTAACACACCAAATTCGGTCATTTTTTGATGAACTACCCACAGTTTCTTTTCCCTTTATGAGTCGTATAAACTCAAAAAATATGTAGTTTACATAATTTTTTGATGGACTATGGCCGTTGTATTCTCTGCTATATTTTAATAAATCGTTATTTCTTATCTTGTATGTTGAGTTTGAGCATTTCATAAAATGGCTTCGAATAAAAGGAACTTTTTATTTTCTGCTGTATTTTAATAAATCGTTATTTCGTATGTTGTATATTAAGTTTGAGTATTTCATAAAATGGCTTCAAATAAAACAGAACGTTACATTAAATGGGAAAGTGAAGAAAAAGTAAACAACTTAATTTATTTTACTTATAAATGCAATGTAAATATGTTAATTTCAGCATATTTTGAAGAAAATTGTGAGAGATTTTCTACATATTATAGAAAATAAAAACATTATTTTTCTTGTAGAGTAGAGGATAAGCCTCCTCCTCGCTTGTTCACAATAAGTGAATCACCTACTAATTTTTCTAAAAATCTTACATCATCTTTAGGTAACCGGATTTTTATTCTGGGTTCTTTGAAAAAGAATTTATGCTTTCTTTGAAAGTTTTCCTTTTTCGTGTATTTTCCATCATGTTAATTAAATTATCAACTTCCTCGTTAGCCACAATACCTCTTAAACACATTTTTTTAATTATATATCTACTCACAACACAAATCAAGAAATAATATATTTTTGTCTCTGATGACTTTGACAGTAGGTTATACCAGACTTAAACAAGGGTGTGGGTCGGTATAAACTTGGACTAAATTCTTATACCAAGTATAAACTATACCTAAGTTATTCCATGTTTATTGGTAGTGATTTTGCTTATACCTGATTTATTATCAGTATAACTTTTATACTTGGTTTATTAGTAACAGTGTAAGTTTTCAATCTAATGGCATATAAAACAACATAATGTTACTCTACATCCCACCAGACTGAAAACCACGGGAACCTTCTCTGGTTACACCTCCGAGCCTCGGAGGCCGTTATGGCTTGCAAATTGTAGAAGCCTCGGAGGTGTAACCAGAGAAGGTTCCCATTGTTTTCAGTCTGGTGGGATGTAGAGTAACATTATGTTGTTTTATATGCCATTAGATTGAAAACTTAGTCATTAACATAATTATTTATACACGGTGTACAAAAAATTTTTTTTATTAAAATAATTTACACAAAAAGAAGAGAAATTTTTTGCACACCATTTGTATAAATAATTAGATTAACGTTTATATTACTGAATAGAGAATTAAATAACCTTTCAAATGAGCTATCACACGACTCCTACTCCCATTCAAAAAAATCATCGATTACGTCATCACGCTCAGATGGATGACGTCACTAGTATTATACAGGGTGCGCCACACCTCTGGTTTTCTTTGATTATGGCTAAATTATGGGATATACAAAAAAATGTTTTTAACAAGATTAATGTATATCGACGCCGTCTATAATTTAAAATTATTTTAGATTATACAAGGTGAGTCAGAACGACGGTAGGAACCAAAGTTGTGTTTTTTTAAATAGAACACCCTATATATTAAAGCATTTTTGAATATATTTTTTAAAAATATTAAGAATTTATTGAGAAAAATGGTAATATTCAAAGGGCTGTAAATTAGGCTTTCAAGGTAATAAAATTTTTTGTCAAAGTTTTTTTAGTATACTGTTATTTTTAAATAAATTAACATATTTGACATATATCCATAAAATATACAGTGTGATCACTATTTGCAAATATAACATTTTCTCATTTTTTTTAAATAGGACACCCTGTATATTAGTATTGCCTTTTGTCGTAAATATTACAACCTTTCTTTTGGTATGGTTGTATGTACCTAGCATGTTTTGTTTTGTAGATATTTAAAGAAAACTATAGACTTTACCTTTTTGCGGATTTTATATTGAAAAATTTTTTTGCAAAAAAAATAATTATAATCTTGTTTTAGAAACATACATTAAAATATTAAATATGAAAATAAAAACGTAATTAAAGATTAAAATAAATCGTATAGGTACTAGTACAATTCAATTGAATTTAATATCTTGAATTTAATTATTTTACAAAAAATATTTTACCATACTAATGAATGCATAAATTAGTTACTAAATTAAATAAACAACTAAATTTGATATCTAACCTAGTAATTTTTCTACCACAGCAACTTTCTTGTACCAAATTAATTGTTAGTTATATTGTATTTACGAGTAAGATCAGTTAAACTTTTAATTTACCTTTTAAATTTACTTACATCTTGAGAAAATAATTATAAAGTATGCTTTGAAACAAATGAATGTTAAATGTATCAGCCAAATTATTAATATAAATAGTATTAACTGGTGTCACAAAAGCTGGTAATACTTTTGTAGTTGAAATTTTTGTAACAGTTTTTTATATTTTAAATTTTAATTTTTCAACCGAACAATTGGTTAATATGACATTTGTTTTGGGCGAAACCATTAGAAATTATTACTAGCTTTTGTGACACGACTACATAGATACTATTTACTTCATAATATTATACTTCTATAACGTTCATTTGTTTCAAAGCATACTTTATACGTTCTCAAGATGTAGGTAAATTAAAAAGTTATTAACTGATCTTACTCGTATATAAATACAATTTAACTATCAAAATTGGGTACAATAAAGTTACTAGGGTAGAAAAATTTCTAGGGTAGATTTTAAAATAAGTTGTTTAATTTAATAATTCATTTATCCATATTAATTACTTATTAGTATGGTAAAATATTGTTTGTAACATACCTAATTTTAAAGTTATCAAATTCAATTAAGTTGCACTTGCATACGTTTTATTTTAACCTTTAATTACGTTTTTATTTTCATCTTTGATATTTTAGTGTATGTTTCTAAAATCAGATTATATTTTTTTTGCAAAAAAATTAATTATGTAAAATTATCAGTAGTAATTACACAAGAGCTCTGAAATTATTGAATTTTTCCCGAGTGACACTTTGACAGTTTTAATTTCACGAGCCGAAGGCGAGTGAAATTATGTCAAAGTGTCACGAGAGCAAAAATTCTATATTAATTTCAGAGGTAGAGTGCAATTTGTAGCGATTATTTCATAAATAAAACTGTTCAAAACCAAAATTTTATTGTAATTTATTTATGTAAGTGCCATTAAACACACAGTTTTTATAAATATTTGACGATTGAAAGTCATCACTTTTATAATTTTTAAAACATTAATTGTCATTAATGTCACTGAATGTATTTTTTCGTAGCAACGAAGGGCATCTGACGTAATATACTTAACGACGGGAGATTATCAAAAATTATCGATTTAATTCAAATTTCTGTAGCTTTATATTGGTCAGAATCTCCTATGAATGAAATAATCGCGGATATAAAATATCCGCGAAACGTAAAATCTATTGTCCTTTTTTAAATATTTACAAAACCAAACATGCTATGTACATAAAACCTTATACCAAAAGAAAGGTTGTAATATTTACTTCAAAATGCAATACTAATATACAGGGTGTTCCATTTAAAAAAATGAGAAAATTTTGTATTTGCAAATAGTGATCACACTGTATATTTTATGGCTATGAGTAAAAGATATTAAATGATTTAAAAATGATACTATATTATAAAAACTTTGACCTACCACTTAAATTTTTATTACTTTGGAAACATAATCCACAGCCCTACAAATATTACCATTTTTCTCAATAAAAATGTAAATATTTCGAAAATTATTAACTTTAAGCCTATAAGACCTTATAAAAATTTTTCATATTTTAAAAAAGTATATTCAAAAACCATTTAATATATACTGTGTTCCATTTAAAAAAATACAACTTTGGTTCATTCCGTCGTTCTGACTCACCCGTATAATTAAAAATAATTTTAAATTATATACGGTTTTGATATATGTACATTAGTTTTGTTAAAAACATTTTTTATAGATCCCATAGTTTAGCCGTAATCAAAGAAAACCAGAGGTTTGGCGCACCATGTATATATGCCAAAAAGTCCTAATTTAAAAATAAAAATCGACCTGTCCGAGGATTTCTCTTCAAATTTGCCCATTCTCGAGATCATGAATTTATGCAAACTCAAACGTCCTCACTTATACTACAGTGTAGCGCCCGCTTGATTAGCAATTAAAAAACAAGGGGGTTTTCGATATTGTATTGCAAAGAACTCTTCGGGATTTCATCAATCGATGTTTAAAGAATATCTACCTACCTTAGCAACCTTGAAATTTTCAGTTAAATGTCCGATTCAGGGTTAAAAATGGTCGATTTACTAATTTTTAAACTTTTTAATCGCTTATATGTCAAAAACTATTAACCTAAGAGAAAAGTCACTAAAGACCTTTTCTGTTTGGAATGATTCAAAAAATCTAAAAAAAAACTTTGTTCGATGCAAAAAAATAATTTTAGGATAAAAAGCCTAATCTTTCCCCTCGCCTGGCAAGGTCTTATGCTGTTCAGAATCGCCTGTCATTGTACACATTTCTTCTAAATGACTTACTCAAACACATACTTAAATTTAAACTTTACAGGAGAAAGTTTATTTTTCCCCTAAACTATGCACTTTTCGATTCACCTGGTAGATACACGTGCACGGCTGATGCCTGCCAGGTCATGGTTTTTAGTCTTGGTGTGCTATGAATTATCACTAGACAAATTTCTAGCCTTACAGGAAGACCGTTAGTCGGAGGGTTCACTAGCTCTTAGACTATTAGAAAAGGACTTAGACAGGGTGATGCCATATCATATTATACCCTATTCAACTACTCTACAGAAAATAGAGTCAGAGCAGGGCCCTTAAAGGGTAGTCGAGCGAATAATAATAATGAAGACAGAAAAATCTGAAGAAATAAAAAAACCCCAGGAGGGTTAAGAAGGTAAAGAAAAAGATAATTATATACCTGCGTAATTGAGTTTTTCGAGTCCAGTTGCTTCTTTTCGGAACTTTCTATTTTTTCTATGTTGTTTGTTTACATTTTCCTTTACTCTTTATTCTCTTAACTCCTTTATTTTTAACTTTAATGTATATGCTCTAGAACGGGATAGAAAAGCGTGGATTATATTTGAACTTTGTATCTAATTATGTATTTTCTATTTAGTCCAGAGTAATAAGGATTTTCTCGGGACACTCAAAGATCTTGGTAGCTGACTACTTTTTAAGTTATTGCAGACCTATAGGAAGAAAACCTACCTGTTTCCTGCCTAGAGTTCGCGTCCGTTTTTTAATTATTAACAATTTAGTGCAAAAATCGCGATTTTTTCGATTTTTTGCACTCCATTCAAAAGCTAAATAGTTGACATAAAACTACAAATTTCAGTTTTTTAGAAAATTGAGAAACCTTCAAAATGCCGATTTTTGAAAGTTAAAAGGTTAATTTGTTGCTACGCAAACTGCAAAATAAGTGAAAATCGTTATTTGTTAATAACTTTTACTAAAACTACTTTAAAACTTTAGTGTTTCACCCAAAGTTGGGTATTGGCGTACTTAACAAACCTTCAAAATTTGAGATCGATCCAATAATGAGTTTAAGAGTTATTCTATTAGTTTATCCCAGAGACCTTTATTTTGCAATAAGATAAGACAGAAAATAATGAAGATAGGGCAATTCTGAGTATGCCAAATGAAAGTAGAAGAGTGATAGTATCAAAATGTATTAAAAAAAGATAAAAAAATAATTAATAGAGTCAAAAATCCTAATGGCAAATTTGTGAAATTTTGTAGTTTAAAAACTTTTAGAATAACTTTAACAATGTCGTCCGTAGAAAAAATTCTTTTAGTGCGGCCGATATGTGAAACAATTGCACATTTAATGATACAAGCTTTTAATTTGGACCACATATACTACACATATAAAGGTTCACATTTAGATATGAGGCCATCTCAGATTTTGCCTTCTACAAAAATGGCGGGCATTCAAAATGGCGACTATAAATATATCTTTAATAGTACCATAACTTTTGAACGAAAGGTCCGATTTTAACCAAATTTGGTATATAGATTCTTTTTTTGATTTACAAGATGAATGTGGTGAACCAGAAGAATCGGTTTACCAGAAATTGTGTTTTTACTAGTTGTTTTTGTAAAAATATGTTTTTTTTTCAATTTTTTTCCCTCTGTATATATTAATTTTTCAAAAAGGTAATACCGCAATAAAAAAAAACGTAAAAATATTTTGTAGAAAATATTTTGAACTTTTTAGTTATGTTAATTACCATTTAATAAATGCATAACGTATCTTTACATGTACCCTATGTGTGGCCGATTTGTGGAAATATTATAAGAATTATTGTGCATTTAATGGTAGAAGAATATAATTTGGACCACATATACTACACACATCAAGGTTAAAATTTAGATATAAGGTTATCTCAGATTTTACCTTTTACAAAAATGGCGGGCATTCAAAATGGCGACTATACATATGTGACTAATAGCACGATAACTTTTGAACAAAAAGTCAGATTTCAACCAAATTTGATATATAGTTTCTTTTTTTGATGTGTTAGACCAAGGTCTTGAACCGGAAGAATCGATTTACCAAAAGTTGTGTTTTTCGTGATTTTTATGTAAAAACATGTTGTTTTTTTACCGATTCTTTTACCCTGTATATATTAATTTTTTAAAAAGTTAATAACGGCGTTGAAAAGAGCGTAAAAGAATTTTCTAGGAAATATTTTGAACTCTTTAGTTATGTTAATTACCAATTAATAGATGCATAACGTATCTTCATATGTACCTATGAATCTTGTGCGGCAGATTCGTGCAAATAATATAAGAATTATTGTGCATTTAATGGTAAAAGCATATAATTTGGACCACACACACTACACATACAAAGATTCAAATTTAGATATGAGGCCATCTCAGATTTTGTCTTTTACAAAAATAGCGGGCATTCAAAATAAATCTCCCGCACATAGGTACATGTGAAGATACGTTATGCATTTATTAAATGGGAATTAACATAACTAAAAAGATCAAAATCTTCCCTAAAAAATATTTTTATACTCTTTTCAATGACGGTATTACTTTTTTTTGAAAAATTAATATATACAGGGTGAAAGAGTTGAAAAAAAAACAACATATTTTTACATAAAAAACAGTTAAACCACAACTTCTGGTAAACCGACCCTTCCGGTTTAAGACCTCGATCTTATTCATCAAAAAAGAGCCTTAATGCCAAATTTGGCTGAAATCGGACTTTTCGTTCAAAAGTTATCGTGTTATTAGTCATATATGTATAGTAGCCATTTTGAATGCTCGCCATTTTTGTAAAAGGCAAAATCTGAGATGGCCTCATATCTAAATTTGAACTTTTGTATGTGTAGTATATGTGGTCCAAATTATATGCTTCTACCATTAAATGCACAATAATTCTTATAATATTTGCAAGAATCTGCCACACATAGGTACATGTGAAGATACGTTATGCATTTATTAAATGGTAATTAACATAACTAAAAAGTTCAAAATATTTCCTATAAAACATATTCTGACGCCCTATTCAATGGTGGTATTACCATTTTGAAAAATTAATATATACAGGGTGAAAAAATTGAAAATAAATTATTTACATAATATAAAATAATTTTACATAAAAAACCAGGAAAAACACAACTTCTGGTAAACCGATTCTTCCGGTTCACGACGTCGATCTTGTAAATCACAAAAAGAACCTATGTACCAAATTTGGTTAAAATCGGACTTTTCATTCAAAAGATATCGTGCTATTAGTCACATATGTATAGTCGCCCATTTTGAAGGACCGCCATTTTTGTAAAAGGCAAAATCTGAGATGGCCTCATATCTAAATTTGAACCTTTATATGTGCGGTATATGTTGACCAAATTATATGCTTGTATTATTAAATGTGCAATTCTTATAATATTTGCACGAATCTGCCGCACTATTTTATATATTCGAAAAGATAGTATTTTAACACGAATTTTCAAATAAAAAAATTTAGCCTGGGTTCATTTGGGATAAAGTTAGCCATATGTTTTTTTTTAATTCACAGCTAATTTGTTTGTAATAATTAAGGAATCTCATTAATGTCAATTTAAAGAATGGGACTTGTATTTTTTCTTAAAAAATTTATACAAACATTGTACCTTCACAGCACCCTCTACGATTTTTCAAAAATGTAGTTCAAACGATTACTAGGGGGAACCTAAAAATCCGAAAAAGCAATTTCAAACGAATATAATTTTCTGTATCTAAGGATCAACTCAATGGATTTTGATCTTTCTTTTTTTAATTTGTATATAATTTCTACGTACATTTATAAATTATAAAAATTATAAATTTATTAATTAATAAACAGCCTAATTTGTTTAAACAATTCTTGAAAAAATATATATTTTTTAAAAATCTATTTTTTAATCACAGTATCATTAATGATCATAGAAAAAGTTAAAGTACTCTTTAATAAATAAATGATTTTTAATAGATAATTATTTATTCAAGATAATTTATTTATTAAAGTATACGTTAACTTTTTCTATGAATAATAACGATAGTATGATTAAAATCATGATAAAAAAATAATCAAAATTATTTTTTCAAAAATTGTTTAAGCTAATTAAACTGTTTATTAATTAATAAATGTCTAGACAAATTGCATATTTGTAATGTACAGAAAAATTACATACAAATTAAAAAAAAGAACGATCAAAATATATTCAGTAGATCCCGAGATATAAAAAATGATATTAGTTTTAAGTTGCCATTTTTAGTTTTTGAACTCGTGCATTTGTCGGCTCTCAGCTCCCCTTCACTTACAACGACTAGTCATCAAATTGAACTACTTTTTTAAAAATTCGTGTAAAATACCAACTTTTCTAATATGTAACATGATTTTTTCTACGGACAATGCTTTTAAAGTTATTCCAAATGTTTATAAATTACAAAATTTCACAAATTTGCCATTAGGATTTTTGACTAGATACTTTTTTTAATCTTTTTTTAGTACATTTTGATAGCAACAGTTTTCTACTTTCATTTGGCATACGCAGAATTGCCCTATCTTCATTATTTTCTATCTTATGTTATTGGAAAATAAAGGTCTCTGGGATGAACAATTAGAATAACTCTTAAACTAATTAATGGATCGGTCTCAAATTTTGAGGGTTTGTTAAGTACCCCAATACCCAACTTTGGGTGAAACACTTAAGTTCTAAGGTAGTTTTAGTAAAAGTTATTAACAAATAACGATTTTCACTTATTTTGCAGTTTGCGTAGCAACAAATTAACTTTTTAATTTTCAAAAATCGGCATTTTGTAGGTTTTTTAATGTTCTAAAAAATTAAATTTTGTAATTTTATGTCAACTATTTAGCTTTTGAATGGGGTGCAAAAATCGAAAAAATCGCAATTTTTGCACTAAATTGTTAATAATTAAAAAACGGACGCGAACTCTAGGCAGGAAACAGGTAGGTTTTTATCCTATAGGTATACAATAACTAAAAAAGTAGTGAGCTACCTGGATCTTTAAGTGACCCGAACATGGTCTATTTCTAGCTTATTACCCTGGAGTAATTGTATGAGGTAATTAATATGAGGTAATGATTTTAAAGAATACGGAAAAGAGATGTAGAATCGAAATTGTACCTTATCTTTTAATCATGCCCTAATTTTTTATTAGACAGCAGTTGTAAATAGTACTAAATGTGATGGATTCGACCGTTTCTTGATAAAAGTTAATTTTATCTAAGAACAAAACACTGAAAACTATTTTCACTACAGCTGTTTCGGCAGAGTACCTTACTCAAATGATGTATTTTTACTATACGGCTACACTTTATAGTTGTTAACTGAATCAGATGAGGAGGAGAGTGCTATTTGTCTCAAGTTGGCGATTCAAAATTATATCGGTATTTTTAAATTTATTAATTTCCCTAGATTCTGATAAACATAGCATAAGACCTTTATTTTGAATGTGGAGAATTTGAAATTGGGGGCATATACTAGTTCGCTCCGACGGCCAGATTTTAATACCCTACAGAAAAGGGGCATAGGTAAATTCGCTCCGGCCATAAATTTCTTAGAAAAGATAATTTAAAAAAATGTCTTTACTGGGTACACAATGAATAATAATGAATAGCCAGGGTCAGCGTATATAGACAATGTTTCCTTCATAAAGCAGGTACTTTTAATACATTTTATTAATAAAATTTTTAATAAATATTTCTCAAACGTTGTATTTATCTAAATATAAAACTACCTCTTACTTAAAATTATATTAAATTTATAACCATATTTTCACTAAAGTATTATGATGTTTTGAGCTCATATTCCCTTATTCAATATTTGATTGGGTTTTTACGTATAAGAAATTGCAAGTGATATATTTCTTTGAAAATATTGGTAATTAAGTAGCAGTCATCTGAAATTTTATGATAAGATAAAGGGATGGTGCAAATCTCATCATTATTAGCTTTAGTTATGGTTTGAATGTCTTTAGTTCATGATGGTGAAATCTGAAATAAGTGAAATGGGAAAGTCTGTTATTTATTGGCAATTACAAGTATAACTTCCATAAAATGCTTGCTAATAATATCAAACGTTGGCAGTGTGTAGAAAGAAGTTGCAAAGCATTTGTTAAAACTTTAAATATTTGTAACAGCATAGTTGAATATAGTGTTAACCACACCCATGAAAGTTTACCAAAAACAGCGTTAAGCGGGCAAAAATTAAGTAATGGTGTTTAGTGGAAGGCAATGGACGATTTGTGTGAAAAACCATTGGAATTGATACACAGCGAAATTATACAACCTGTATTTTTGCTAAGCATATTCTTTTTTCAACAAAATACTTATTTTTTCAGTTATTTGTGAAAAAACGCACGAAAACGTGTTTTTTTTGGTCGAAAAATCAACATTTTTACTCGCAAATAACTCGAAAAGTATTAACTTAATTAAGAAACTCTCTAGTTGCTTAGCATTAGTCAATTTATCCATTTCTGGACTTATTTTAAAAGTATGTTTTGGGGCTTCAAAAAATGGGGTGGCTTTCACTCCCCAAGTAAATGCAACCAACGGCACAAGTCCAACTTTGAAGTGAAGGGTAAGCATGCAGAACCCAAAACCCAATTTTCAGTAGTAATTGCACAAGAGTGACACTTTGACAACTTTAATTTCACGACACGAAGGGGAGTGAAATTATGTCAAAGTGTCACGAGGGCAAAAATTCGATAATAATTTTAGAGATCGAGTGCAATTTGTTGTGATTATTTCATGAATAAAACTGTTCAAAACCAAAATTGTATTGTAATTTATTTATGTAAGTACAAATTAGTACAATTAAACACACAGTTGTTATAAATATTTGACGGTTGAAAGTCATCACTTTTATAATTTTTAAAACATTAATTGTCATTAATGTCATCGAATGTATACTTGACGACGGGATATTATCAAAAATTATCAGTTTAATTTTTATTTCTGTAGCTTTCTATTGTCAGAATCTCCTATGAATGAAATAATCAAGGAAATCCATCGTAACGCAGAAAATTACATTCCAAAACGGTCATTTACTGGGCTAAATCTAAATAATCTAATTCCACTGTCACATATATTTATATAAATATGTAACAACCATTGTTTTATACAATTTCAATATAAAATACAAAAGTCACAGTACCAATTTTACCGATATTAATTTTCCTAGAACTTAATAGATAAATACTTCATCCGCTTAACCATGGGAGCGAACCAGGTTCGCGGTGGACATTTTTTACCCACCCTTGGGCATACATGGAACCTAAAACAGGTTGGGCGTTTAAGGGTTAACCATGGGAGCGAACCAGGCTATGGTTTTCGGAGCGAACTAGTGTGCTCCGGAAATGGGCCATTAAAAGAATTATTATGATCTATAAGGTGAAGTGGGTACGTAAAATCTGTTTTTCTATTATTGAAAGCCATTTTGTGTTCTGCTATACGTTCATTAAAGGTTCTATCAGTTTGACCGATGTAAGTTTTTGATCAGTCACCGCATGTAAGTTGCATACGCCTCTGTGTACGGGTATTTTCTTTTGGATCTTTTTCTTCTTTTTCTTCAGAAAGTTGCGTGTTCAGATCACGTCGTGGTCACCAATTTTCCGATGGTGGTTTACGGAATCAATTAATAAAATTAAAATAAGTGTAAGACAACGAACAATAATATATTTATTTATTTTTGGTTAAAAAGGCGTGCTTATATCTCGTAAGAGGGTTTGTTCTTCTTTGCGGGACGAGGGTTTGTGTCAGACTGCCTGTGGATGAACTAAAAACATTAGTTTTACATTTCTGTGGTTTTTAAAGAAGTTGAAGACTGATTTATTGACATAAGGAGTAATCTATTATGGAATTTGCGTTTCCCATACATAAACATCTGGTCTTTTAAAAGCTGAGAAGGCATTTTATCTGAATACTGATATATTTCGTTTCATAAAATTTAACAGGCCCTTTTTGCATATGGTTTGTGAAATTTAAAATGGGACGTATTATTTCATTTTGAAACAATTATTAAAAATTAAAATTAGCAAAATAGTAATTGAAGCGTGTCGCCACACTCTTTATAAGCAATTCTGCTTGTTCATTGTTGGATTGATACCTCTATGGGAGGTTGTCACTCCATCTTTTGCGCGGTCGGCCGATACTTCTTTTACCGATTGGTGATTTATCTCGTGCTATTTTGAGCACACGTGTCTCCCCCATTCTGCTTATGTGGTTATTCCATTCTTTTTTTCTATTTAGTGTTCATTCGTTTATACACTGTACGTTACATTGTCTTCTAATATCTTCACTCCTCTTTCGATCTCTCAGCGTATTTCCTTTAATTCTTCTCAGTACTCTCATCTCTGCCATTTACAGTAGTCTTTTATGTTGTGGCTGTGTCGTGTCTTGTTTCTGATGTATATGCCATTATTGGTCTTACACTGGCTTTATAAATTCTTGACTTCATCTCAGTGTTAATATGTCGGTTTCGCCATATAATGTTATTAAGGCATCCTGCCAGTCTATTTGCTTTTTGTACTTGATTTCTCACTTCTTTGTCCAGGTCTCTGTAACTTGATAATGTAATTCCAAGGTATTTTATTTCCATTACTGGTTCACTATTGATGCCATCAATTTCTACTTTATATCTGATTGGTTCTTTACTGATTACTATTGTTTTAGTTTTCTAAGATGAAATTGTCATATTGAATTATTTTGCTCTTATGTTAAATCTGTGGACTACTTTGCAGACTATCTTCATCTTGGGCTATCAATATCAATATTGCGTCGTCTACATAGCAGAGTATTATGGATCTTGTTGTTCTTAATAAATTTGCTTAAGTTGTTGTTTATTCTGAAAGCTAGTGTTATGCCTTTCTTCTTGCGTGTTTGACTATTTTGGTTGATATCTTGCCTGTATATGTAAATGCTGGTTTTTTTCTGTGGCAGTGTAAATACTAATTTCAGGGCTTTGTTATGCAGTTTCTGGTTTAAAATTTTGTTTATTGTTTGTTTGTTGTACCCATTGTTTACTGTTATTTGCTGAAGGATGCTGTTTTTCGTACCGATACACCGTCTGACATTCCGGAATTGCGGACCAAAATTCAAGATTTTTTAGTGCCATTCAAAAGCTTTCGTTCGCAGATATAATTGAGAACCTTCGTGAAAGCTACGAAAAGAGTTTGAAATCGGAGGGCATCTTGAACACCTGATTTATCGGGAATGTCGTCGTGAATAATGTTTGCAAGTTTATTTCATGTCTCTCTCTCTCTCTCTCTCTCTCTCTCTCTTGTCGTTTCTTCACTACTGAGGATCGTGATTTCTTCCACTATTCCTAAAAATTTTTCTCCATTGGTCTCTATCTTCAGCTGCTCAAAGAGCTTCGCAGAATGAGTTTCCAGCTGAATTCTTAATTTGGTCGGACCATCTAGTTGGTGATCGTCCTCTTGATCTTCTCCCCGGAACGTTTCCAGAAACAATTAATCTCTCCAAACTATCGTCACCTCTGCGAACCATGTGACCGAAGAATTGCAGAAATCGTTGCAGACGTATTGTGGACAGCCTTTTTTAATCTCGAGTTGGTTTAGAATGGAAACGTTTGTCCTATGAGCTGTCCAAGGTATGCGTAGCATTCTTCTCCAGCACCACACTTCAAAAGCATCAATTTTTTGGCGCTCGCGTGCGCGAAGATTCCCATATAGAAGTCTCTGTCCCATATAGAAATATTGAGAATACAAGGACATTCACCAGTCTCATCTTGATATTTTGAGAGATAGATATGCCTTTATAAACTTTAATTAGGTGACTCATCGCATTTTTTGCCATACCAATACGTCTCCGAACTTCGGCTTCACAGTTACCATCGTTAGTTATACTAGACCCGAGATAGACAAAGGTGTTTACTATCTGGTATTCCTGTAACATGTTAGTCAGTGGAATAGTGTCGAATCTGTCGACCACCATTATTGTATACTAAATATCATGTATACTATCACGTATCATACTAAATAATATATAAATAATAAACATTTCAATATTCAATTCAGTACTGTTTATTTTTGTTTATTTTTATTTTTAATCTTTACTATTTTAGATATGCTGTGCAACTTATAAATACTCCTATATTCTAAGAGAATACAAAGTATGGAGAGAAAAAATATTATCTGCCAAACTTAACATCAAGATGAAGTTGCTCATCAATCAAATATTTTTTTCCAGTTTTACTGTTTATTCTTTTCTATTCTAAGAAGATGGCACGTGTACATGAAGGATTCCAAAAAATAACCAGGAAACGTGCAAATGGGCGATAAATATGTGCAAAGGAAGTCAGATTGTTAAAAATAATAACAACGTTACATTAAATCAATTGTATATATTAATAAATAAAATGTATAAATTACATAGCATATAGTGTATTTTATTATTATTAAATAAATTTGTTCCATTATAGCATATAAATACAATTATGTAGGTATATAATATGGGCTACATAGTTTTCACTTAGATAAAACCTATAGTTTACCAAACTTTACTTTCTAACTATTTAAGCAATGATCACTGGCTTCATAAGAAATTCATAAAATTAAACAAATTATTATATTCAAAATATTGTTAGTATGACAAAACACCTAATAATAAAGAACTATCCATAAAGAAGAGTTAAATGGGAACCGATTTAAGATGTCGCCTGATAGCGATGTTTTTCAAAATAAAAATACCTAAGCAAATAAGAAGTTGCGCTGGTTCTTCCACACTGGCACGTATAGTTGCCAAAAAATTATTACAGAAAACCGTATCTTAATCCTATTACAATGTCATTTGTATTTCGTGGCTTCGTTAAGTTTCAAGAGGTAAATATATTGAATTGCAGATATAATGTTTAAATCTACAATATATTAACATTTATTATGTATTGTATACCTGTGCCGGACACCTAACCACACCACTCAAATACAAATGACTTTCTAATAAGCTGAAGATTTAGGTTTTATGGCAACTATACTGTACAAAGTTGTATCGTCTGCTCAAGCCTACTTTTTATCTTCATGTACATATCTAGTATGATATTTTCTACAATATGAGTGTTAACTTTTCATTTACTAGGATTTTTAAGAAGTATATTAGGGAATAATAACCAAGGACTTAATATTAACGTTAAATTAAATAAAATTTATTTCACATAAATCTAAAAATATTAAACAATAAGAGATATAGTCTGGGCAGATTATCGGAGAATAGGCCATTTTTGGGAAAAGTTATTTACTTTACCAGCAACTTTATTGTTGGAATCGAATCTTATGATTGTATATATTAATAATATAGGTATTTAAAGTCCGCAGATAGTGTGCTACTTTTTTTGTAAACAAAATGGCGCCCGAAAATCGTGTTTTTTCAATTTTTGCTTTGCAACTCTAAAGATTTTAACTTTACACCAAAAACAATCAAATACAAATTCACCGCAATTAAATTCTACATAGAGACGTGTTTTTCTCGATTTACTTCGACGAAAATTTTCCTCGGAAAATGCGAGTTTTTCCAACAAAATCTTTAACTTTTAACTAAAATTTTAGATAAGTAATTGTTTATCAATAATTACATAACTTGGCAATATAAAAGCTCTTTTCGTATATATTATAACTCCAGAAGCCGATGGAAATTGAATGAACAGTTTAGTAACAATTCAATTGTTAATTAAAAATTTACGGTCGCTATAATAACCACAATAATTTTGATATATAAGAATAACTATGATTTTTGTATAAGAAGACACTGTACCTATCTAATGTACTTTACAGAATTGAAATTGGAATATTCAAGCGGCCTCAGGAATATTTTAAAATTATAAACAATTTTTTGGCTTATAAACAAATAGAATATCTCGGTAAATATTAAATTAAATTAAATAATGAAAACGACATTGGAAAAAAAAATGGCAGGACGTTTCTTTTAAAAGAAAAAACGTTTAATTTTAATGAGTTATTCCTGAGATACAACCGGACAAAGTTGACCGGCATTTACGGCAAAGATATAAACAATAGAATTATAATTTTCATACCATCACCTTTTTATTTTTGTCCTCTTTCTCCACACCAATTTTCATATTTTTAAAATACTCATAACATATATCTATCTATTAGCCTTGCGACATCCAATATTGGACATAGGCCTCCCCTTCGCCCCTCCATCTTTCTCTATCCTGAGCCATGTGGATCCATTTTGAGCCTGAACATATATATTATTATAATAAAAACTATCGATATTATGAGTGAAAATTGCCAAATATAGCTAAATTCCAATCAAAAATTAGGTTGTAGAAAATGTAATCTCAAAGTTCAAAACCGGTATACGTTAAAAAATGCATTTTCTCGGCTTCCCATGAAGCAATTTTCTTCATTCTTTTTTTGTTCCCAAGTACCTAACTCTAGTAGAGACATCTAACTAACGCATTATTAAATGTCAAAGTTGCTTTTGTTTTGTTATAATAAATAAATTTATTTATATGACAAAAATTTTTAATTTGTTTGAATAATTGTTTAAATTGAGTTTAAATAATTGTACAGCTTTCAAATGAGAATATTTGTGTTTCTAATGTTTTAAAGGCATACTTGTAGTAAGTTTATCTAAAAAAAATCTACAACTTTAAAAAATATGTAGTTTTCTTTTCTTATACATAAATTAATCTATTATAACAAAACAAAAGCAGCTTTGACATTTAATAATGCATTAGTTAGATGGCTCTACTCGAGTTACTTGGGAACAAAAAAAAAAAAGAATGAAGAAAATTGCTCCATGGGAAGCCGAGAAAATGCATTTTTTTAACGTATACCGATTTTGAACTTTGAGATTACATTTTCTCCAACCTAATTTTTGATTGGAATTTTGCTATTTTTGGCAATTTTCACTCATAATATCGACAGTTTTTATTATAATAATATATGTTATGAGTATTTTAAAGATATAAAAATTGGTGTGGAGAAAGAGGCCGAAAATAAAAAGGTGATGGTTCAAAAATTATGATTCTACTGTTTATGTCTTTGCCGTAAATGCCGGTCAACTTTGACCGGTTGTATCTCAGGAACGACTCATCACAATTAAACGTTTTTTCTTTTAAAAGAAACATCCTGCCGCTTTTTTTCCAATTTCGTTTTCATTATTTAATTTAATTTAATATTTCCCGAGCTATTCTATTTGTTTATAAGCCAAAAAATTGTTTATAATTTTAAAATATTCGTGAGGCCGCTTAAATAGTCTAATTTTAATTCTGTAAAGTACATTGGATAGGTACAGTGTCTTTTTATACAAAAATCATAGTTGTTCTTATGTGTCATAATTATTGTGGTTATTATAGCCACCGTAAATGTTCAATTAACAATTAAATTGTTGGTAAACTGTTTATTCAATTTCCATCGGCTTCTGGAATTATAATTTATATGAAAAGAGCTTTTATATTACCAAGTAATTTAATTATTGATAAACAATTACTTATCTAAAATTTTAGTTGAAAGTTAAAGAGTTTGTTGGAAAAACTTGCATTTTGCGGGGAAAATTTTCGTCGAAGTAAATCGGGAAAAACACATCTCTATGCAGAATTTAATTACGGTGAATTTTTATTTGAGTGTTTTTGGTGTAAAGTTAAAATCTTTGGAGTTATATAGCAAAAATTGAAAAAAATCACGATTTTCGGGCGCCATTTTGTTTATAAAAAAATGTTGCACACTATCTGCGGACTTTGCATACCTATATTATTAATATATACAATCATAAAATTCGATTCCAGCAATAAAATTGCTGGTAAATAACTTTTCCTTGTATTTTGCTAATTAGCCCAGAGTAATATATTACTTTATGGCATGCATTAAAAAATCCCTATTATACCTTTTGAACCCCTAATTTGTTAATTATTAAGTCTTATAAAATAATACTATTGGTTGATCTGGGAATATCTGAGAATGTTAAAAAGTATATTGTTATCTGCTATTCTTAATTAAATTCAAATCTTAATTAAATTCACATTTTTTTGCGTATTTCATAAGTTTTTGCATAAGTTTATCTACGTGCGTTTTAATGAAGATTGGAGAAGAAAAAAAAATACTCTTTCACATTGCCAAATTAGTCGGACTTGACTACAAACTGCTGTTCAATCCAACGTATTCTCCAGATTTGGGCCTGTACGACTTCTTTTTGTTTCCAAACTTGAAAAAGTCACTGGTCACTTCGCTGGGCAGAAATTTAAGTCGAATAAAGCCGCCACGACAACCGACTTTACAGACCTCGAGAAAAGGTATTTTTCAGACGGGTTAAAGAAGGTGGGAAATCGTTGGGTCAAGTGTATCGAGCTAAAAGGAGACTACGTTCAGAATCGATTCAGAATCGCCACTTTTCCAAAATTTTCGTTTTTCTTTTGAAGGCTAAGAACTTAACGGACCGCCCTAGTTATACATCATATACTAGCCTGGAAGGTAGTGTCAAATTTGGCCGGAGCATTTTAGCATGACTTTTTTTTTATTTAGTTGGGTGTTCCAAAGCTTATTAACAAATGATGTGTCAGCTGGCCCAAACCCGGGAATTTTAGGCAAGAAAAGGTAAAATATGAAACTTGATGGAAAAACGCTACAACTTATATGTCAAATATTTATCTCCTTGACTTACATCTATTAATGGCCTAGAATACATGGCTCCTAGCTTTCACTCAGGCGACCTGGGTTCAATTTCCGGCGTTGAAAATTTTTTTTGTTTTAAAAATTGACATTTTATTTTAAAAAATAATTATTTTTTGATAATACCACGTTTTTATTATTTATACGACACAATATAAAAAGTCTGTATGTCTTTTATAGAATATGTTAAATATTTATCTCCTTGACTTACATCTATTATGCCTGGTTGCACCAACAGATCTTAAGTTCCAGATTAGCTAAGCTCTACTTATAAATAGGGCTTCTTTGAGTATCACTTACGTTGCACCATAATTTTAGATTCTTACCTTATTATCAATTATATCTATTATTATGTTATGGTATTCTTATTGTAATATATTATATTTATATTATATTAATTCTTATGACATTCTCGACTTAAGCTTAAGATCTGTTGGTGCAACCGGGCATTAATGGCCTAGAATACATGGCTTTCACTCAGGCGACCCGGGTTCAATACCTGGCATTTAAAATTTTGTTTGTTTTAAAAATTGACATTTTATTTTGAAAAATAATTATGTTTTTGATAATACTTATTTTAATTATTACAATAATAATTATTTTTGGACAAACTGTTTTTTTCTTATTTTTATATGATGTAGAACCAAAAGGCACATGATGCAGCTGACGCTTTTTTATTACAATCTAAAATTCACAAACTATTGATTTATACTTTTTAATCTATGCCACATTACTCCAAGAATATTTTATTATCATTAACTAGCTGACCCGGCAAACTTCGTACCGCCTTAGAACTAAATAATGTTTAAAAGTTAAATACCCAAAAATTACCAGAAAGCCAAAAAATACTCAAAAATATTGCGTATGCTTTTTTCTACCAAATGCATAGTTTACGATTCTATAAGGGACATACAGACAAACATTCATTTTTATATATTATAGAGAATAGGGAAATATTTAGATTGCTATTAAAAAATGGGGGTTGGTAATAGAAAAGTGAAAATTTAGGGTTGTATCTTTCGGTTCTACAACATAAGAAAAAACAGTTTGTCCAAAATGTCGGGGGGGGGGGCACCCTCCTTTTCATGTACAACAAATTTGCTTATAAAGGTCAATCATAATATGATCAAATGCATAATTTACGATTCTATAAAAGACTTACAGACTTTTATATATTGTCTCGTATAAATAATAAAAACGTGATATTATAAAAATAATCATTTTTCAAAATAAAATGTCAATTTTAAAAACAAAAAAAAATTCAATGCCAGGAATTGAACCCGGGTCGCTTGAGTGAAAGCTAGGAGCCAAGTATTCTAGGCCATTAATAGATGTAGTCACGGAGATAAATATTTGACATATAATATATAATATAAGTTGTAGCGTTTTTCCATCAAGTTTCATATTTTACCTTTTCTAGCCTAAAATCCCCGGTTTTGGGCCAGCTGACACATCATTTGTTAATAAGCTTTGGAACATCTAACTAAATAAAAAGAAAACAGCCATGCTAAAATGCTTCGGTCAAATTTGACACTACCTCCCGGGCTATACACGCATAATTAAAAACTGACATTATTGTTGTAAAGTAATTATTTCTTTTAAAACTTATTTTTATTTTAAAATTTTTTACTTTTAAGCAATAATGTATCGCTTTTGATTTTCGATATATAAATAACTAATATCAGGAAACCTAGTGCATTATTTGTAGTACATAAAATGTCCTACTTCAAAGTTTGGTAAAAATCCCGTCTTGGAATTACAAGTTTCAAGAGTGTATGTATGATAACGCTCTTCATATACGTTTCATTTCAGACCGGAATTTTCTCCACGGTCGGAAATTTGGCTTCCTGGTCAGTTACATAATATGACGTAACGTAAAGGGAAAAAATGAAATTGAGTCAAATAGAAAATATTTGTCCATTTGCGGTAATGCACCGAAACTCACTTAGGTGAGCTAACCTAAAATTACGTTATATGTACCGACCACGAAAATCAACTAAGTGAATGACCAATTTTAGTGATTGTTTATGTTTTCGTGGTCGCTGAATCTGAATATCAAGTTTATTTTTATCTTTTTATCTTTTATCTTTTTTATATTTTTTAGAGTTGGTGGAACATGTTCAAAAATAAAATTTTATACAATAATGCGAAAAATAAATTTTGATGATTTTTCAAATTTACCTCGCTGTATCTTTGGTCGCTATAAATATTTCCTTTTGAAAATGTTACTGTGTTATCTTTGAAGTATTTAGATAACAACGAGCTTTGTCCAAAATGTTTAAACAAATTAAAAGAAGAGTTGTTAATTTTTAAACATTTTGTCGTCAGATTTCGTTAGTTTCATGTTTACTTAAAAAAGTTGAGTGACAAACTTTTTAGTTTATAATTTTAACCAACACAACAGCAAAATATAATTCATGAAGAAGTTTTCTGGAAAACTTTAACTGAAAATATGCAATAGGAAAAAAGTTATGTGACTTTATAAACGAGCGTCACACCCCAAAAAAGGTTATTTCTCGAGATACTGTGTGGTGTGAAGACCACCGAATGTGTTAATGGCTAATTTTGGTCATACTGTATATTTTTGATAGTGGTGAATACGAAAATTATTTTTATTTTGAATTTTACGTGGGGGAATATTGGCAAAATTGCAATTTTGCCCTAAAAATAATAAAAAAAAATGAAATCACATTTTTCTGCCTTTAACTCTCTACAACTCTGTTCAATTTTAATATTTTTTTTCTGAAATTTTTACATTATATATTTCTTACCTTTCTGAAGACAATGGTACCTGTATTAATTTTTCTGTGTTATTGCAATAAAAGTTATGAATTGTTTAAAGTAAAAGGTGCATATTCGAAAATTGCAAAGTTTAATCGCAAAAGTTGAGTGAAAAAATTTGAAATTTAGCTTTTTAATTAAAATTATGTTAAAATATAGGGTACAAAGAATAAGATATTTTATAGAAAAAAATTGGAGCAACTTGTAATTTTAGGAAAAACGTGCTTTCATTTTTTTTTATTTTTTGGGTAAAATTGCGATTTTGACAATGTTCCCCATCTAAAATTCAAAATAAACCTCATTTTCGTTTTCAGCACCATCAAAAACATAAAGTACAGCCAAAATTAGCTATTCACCACACTGTGGTCAGTATCTCGAAAAATAAACGTTTTTTTGGGGGAGTGCCAGTCCTCTATAAAGTCACATAACTTTTTTCTTATTGCATATTTTGACTTGAAATTTTTCATAAAACATCTTCATGAATTATCTTGCTGTGTTGGATAAAATTATAAACTAAAAAGTTTGTCACTCAACTTTTTTAAGTAAACATGAGACTAACGAAATCTGGCGACAAAATTTTTAAAAATTAACAACTCCCCTTTTAATTTGTTTCAACATTTTGGACAAAGCTCGTTGTTACCTAAATACTTCAAAGATAATACAGTAAAATTTTCAAAAGGAAATATTTACCACGACCAAAGATACAGCGAGGTAAATATGAAAAATCATCAAAATTTATTTTTCGCATTTTTGCATAAAATTTGATTTATGAACATATTCCACCAATTCTGGATAAAAATAAACTTCATATTCGGATTCACCGACCTCAAAAATATAATATAAAGAATGACCATAATTTGCCATTCACCTATCATGGTCGCTTTTTCGATTTCTAAGCCTCAAATTAGGGGTGTGCCGTTCGCCTAACTGTTTTTATGTGTTCATCCTAGTTAATATAGAGTAAAGTGTAAATGAAAGGAGTCAATTCGTTATTTCGTTAACCAGCGACTTTAAGGAAATATCCTGAAACAGATTGATTTTTATTTTTAAATTACGATTTTTTTGACATTTGTATGTATATATATCCACTACTATCGTCTGGGCGTCCATCTGGGCGTGAGGACGTATCGATGATTTTTTTAAATGAAAATAGGGATCGTGTGCTGGCTCATTTGAATGGTTAAAATTCCCAATTCAGTAAAATAAACATTAACATAATTATTTATATAGGGTGTCCAATTTTTTTTAATTAAAATTAATGGACACAAAAAGAAGAATGTTAATAATTCAAACTACATTTACTGCTGTTAAATAACAATTGCTTTTCGCTTAAATTAAATGTTCAATCTGCCAAGAGGCAGGTGGGTGTCGGCTTGAATATTGAATTTAAGAGCGTAGGCACAAATATTTTACGGCTATCCTTTTTTATAGTAAAATTCTCACAGGTATGGAGATGTAAACATTAGTTGACAATGACACGTTCAACATTAACGTAGAGATGGCTATTTTGTTCAGTTTTTAAATGTTCTTGGATAACCGTTACTTGTATAATCGCTTAAATTATTAATTCAGTTAATTAATAAAATTACTTTTTCACTAACTATGTATTCAGTGATTACAATAATTTATATACTAGATATACAATAAACACTAATAATCGAAAAAAATAGAAAAAGTGATAAAGTGATTTTAATAATATATGATTATTATGGAACGTTTATATACAATTTGAACATCTTTAACAACAAAATATAGGCATGGATCCCGCGTACTATCCGCGAATAGTATTCATTTTTTTTAACCTGGAAAAACTAATAAATATTTTTTAAAAATTTAAACGCAGAATGAAAGATTATACCATTACCGAGGGTAGAAAGTCCTTTAGGATAAACAAAAAGTTTCTTTTGAATGAAATATTTGAAATTAAAAATCACAATCAATTTTCTCCTCGTTTTCACTCCTGTAAATTATTAAAATAAACATTATAGAAGTTTTCAGGGACTTTATACCCTTGATAGAGATGTAATTTTTCTAAGTTTAAATTTTTCAAAAATACTTATTAGTTTTCTCAGGATTCGAAAAAAAAATAAATGCATTTAAAAAGCATTGAAACGAAATTTTTCACAAACGCTTTTAAGCGAAAAGCAATGTTTATTTGTTGAAATAATTTTTTTTCTGTTTTCTGACAGCAGTAACATTTCTTTTTAATTAAATAAATTACGTAAATTCTTCTTTTTTTGTCAATTAATTTATTAAAAAAAATTTTTTTTTGGACACCCAGTATAAATAATTATGCTAATGTTTATATTGATATATAGAGAATTGAATAACCTTTCAAAGGCTAGCACACGACCCCTATTCTCATTTAAAAAATCATCGATTACGTCATCACGCCCAGATGGATAAGGTCGCTAGTATAATATACATGTCAAAAAACATAATTTAAAAGTAAAGATCCACCTGTTTCATCATTTTTCCTTAAAGTCGTCGGTTTACGAAATAACGAATTTATTCTTTTCATTTGCACATTTGCATATTATTGCATATTTTACATTAGAAATTAAGAAGTGATAAGAAAAATATTTTGATCTTTTAACTCCTATTTATATATATATTTCTAGTTAAAGCCTGATCTAACATCAATTGGATAAATGAGAGATTCCTCTAATGGTACAGGAGTACTACGGTTTGTAGTTCCATGGATACCAGGAAAATCAAGAGCACATTTTTTTGTGTTACAGTAAATATTAATTGTAAGGTTTAAATTAATTACGATTGGCTGACCTGGTATACATTGTGGTGGTGGTAAATTCCAACTTCCATCATAGCAAAATCTCAATGGAGAACCTCTGTCAGCTGATTCATAATATGGAGCGCATTCGAACTTGGCGCTAGTGCCATGGGTAGCTTCTTCACATTTTACTTCTCCCTTCTTTTCGTTTTGACATATAACATGTGTTGTTTGTGTGCTGGAAAGAGGTGGACATAATCCTGAAACAAATCAATACTAATTAGGATAATTAATTTTTCAATTGTAGGTATACAGTGATGAGCGCGCTAATAATCTGCAAAATAATGTAAAAAATGGAAACCATATTAAGTTATGAGAAAAAAAGGGATGAAACTAGTAGAGGTGGGAAATTTAGCGATAGAACCCTATAAATTTACTTTGTGTATTGATTGTTTCCCTCCTTTATATGTATCGGACGAGTTTGGAAACTACCACTGTAACAGTGACAGTTATAGTTGACATACTCCTCTGATAGGTACGTCTAAAGGTAAGAAGCAATCAATATAAAGTAAATTTATAGGTTTCTATTGATAATTTCACACCTTTACTAGTTTCATCTCTTTTTATTTCACAACGTATTATATTTTCCGTCTTTTGTGTTATTTTACCGGTTATTAGCTTGTTCATCACTGTATATGTCTTTTCGTTTTGTGAGATAGGTGTACAACATCCAATAAAGATTAGTGGCATAAAGATTAATAAAAATTTGTGGTATGATATCGTACTTAAAAAGATTCCTATAATAAAGTAGAACTGTTGACTATATTGGACAAGCCACCAGAGAAAAAATAGACTCACCTTAGCTATTTTAGTGGTACCTAATATAATTTAAGATCACTAAATAGCCAAAACTAGCCTAAAGAAAACACACACAACATGCCTAATAGTTGGCAAAAACGCTATGGCTAAATTAACGAAAATCTGAAAAAGCAATGACATAATCGTCCACTTCGGGCTTATATTCACCTGGGTGGCCCGAATAATGAATGAGTAACTAAACTACTAAGACAATTAAACAACAAGAAAAGACGAATAAAACAAGTAGTAGAGCAAAATACGCTATTTTGGGAAATTTTTTCGAAGATGTGGTCTCGAAACCATACAATGAAGGTAAAAGATATAGGTGCAGATCTTCACAAATACGCGGAACACCGTGTCTCACCCATATGTGTTCTGCTCTCAGAACGTAGGCGAAGCAACTAGGTACTAAAAGGTCCAAAACCTAGAAATTTTGTGCAGTAAGATGAATCGTCATGCAACTTTTTGCATTCGATTCGAGAGAGTGTCAGGCAATTTTGTGAACTAAATTGATCTCTGGCAAAAATTTTTGTGCATGAGAAAATGCATTTTAAAAGTGCATCTCGAAGAGATGGAAAATGAAAAATTTAGAACTCAGGAAATATTGACGGAAATAAGTTCAATTTTTATATTTGGGGGTTTTGGAGGTCACTGAAAACGAATTTCATGACGGCGATGGTCTCCGAGGTACTTGGTGCCCAGGGTGGAACTCGTCGCCTGGGACGACCGAATAATTTGCGGGACGATCGAATAATTCGCTAAATAAAGATTGGATTGAAAAACTGAAAAATACGTGTTTAATATTTTTCAAGAACCTATCGAACAACATCAAACACGACCCTCCACTCCACCCCCTGGAGGTGGGATGGGGAGTAACTTTAAAATCTTAAATAGGAATCCCCATGTTTTATTGCAGATTTGAATTCCTCATGAAAAAATAGGTAACATTTATTCGAAACATTTTTTAGAATTGTCGATAGATGGCGCTGATAAATAGTGTTTTTCCGATTATAGTGCCATCTATCCATAATTCGAAAAAATGTCTCGAATAAAAGTTACTTATTTTTACGTGGGGAATTCAAATCTGCAATAAATAATGGGAGCTCCTATTTAAAATTTTAAAGTTACCCCCCACCCACCTGAAGGGGTGGAGTGGAGGGTCATGTTTTATGTTATTCGATAGGTTCCTGAAAAATATTAAACACGTATTTTTTGGTTTTTTATTTGGAAGTGTATCTCTCTCGAGATATTAGACCGTTTCTATAATTTACCTATGGTATCAGGGAAAAATTAGTTTTTCCGATTATAGCGCCACCTATCCATAATTTGAAAAAATGTCTCGAATAAAAGTTGCTTATTTTTACGTAAACAATCCAAATCTGCAATAACAAATGGGGTTTCATTTAAGATTTTAAAGTTAACAACTAAGAAGAAGAATCCAATAATTGGATCAATGTTTTTATTTTGACTTAATTTATATTTATGTAGGTACTTATCTTGTTGGCTGTAAACGAGGTGTTGATATTTTCAAGACCATGTACGGTAAGAAAATCAGATTGGTCTACCTCGAAAACTACGATTATTTCGTCATTATTTTGATTATATCAGACAATAATACGTGATGTCATATCAGACAACGAAAGGGAAGGATACGTTTGAGGAAATGTAGGAAGTAGTGGGATTTAACACCTATCTACCAGTCATGACATAAGTATTATTGTTGGTGCGATTGCGGTTAGGTAAAAAATTTCCTGTTATTTAGTGGTTTTACCATATTTTTTGCAATATCTGTATAAATAATAGTGACCGTCTTCAAAAATTATGTAATTTCCAATTTAGAGAAAAAAAATCGATGATATTATTAAAAAAAAATAGTGAGCAAAATTATTTCTAATTCTACCTTCCGGAATATTTTATTGCTGTATTTTCTACATTCTAAAAGGGCATTTAGATAGAAAAGAGAGGAAGAAACCATTATTTGTTTCCCTAGGTGGTCTTTCCTAGGTGGGTTTCCCACTGATCGTCTTCCTATTGGGAAACCGTCTCTCCGTCGTATATCTGCACTTCTAGTTCTATCCCATAGTGTCTAAGGTTACGTTCACTACGGAGACCATCGCATGGTATCCTAGCCTAGAGCATAGTATCCTACTCTTCTTATTCGTGAATTCTGGCATTCAAAATAATGCATTTATTTTACATAGCGATCGACAATATAGTTTCGATCGCCAGGTAAAATAAATGCATTATTTTATATGCGAGAATTCACGAAGATGCAGAGTAGGATACTATGCTCTAGGCTAGGATACCATGCGATGGTCTTCGTAGTGAAAGTAACCTTACTATCGATTTTTCGAAGGGTTTTCGTCTCTGCTGTTTCTAGTATTCTTTTTGCCCTTTCTGTATCAGGTCGTGTTTCTGCTGCATGCGTATGTCATTATTGGTCTGCCTTTATTATGGTGATTTGTAAATTCTGCCTTTCATTTCTTTTCCGATATTCTTATTTCTCTATATTGTTTCATTCAGGCAACCTATGGCACTGTTTACTTTATTCGAGCCGTTTATACACCGTTTATTTCATTTTATTTTCGTTGTTTATACACCGTTTATTTAAATCTATGGTACCGGGAAAGTTCCTAAATAATCTCTGTTCATCCCAATACCCAAAAACCCAACACAATGAATTTTGAAGGATATAAGAGGTTCGTCTTAATGAACTATATATGTTTGAAAAGTCTTCTTGCGAGTGATACATGAACGTGTCTTCAAAAAACTTAGACGATAGAATAACAGAAAACCAACTAGAATTTAGAAAAAGCTTTCTGAAGATAACATCGAAGATCTTCAATGCCTTTTAAACGATCTAACTCTCGCAACTGAAACTCGGGGTTTGAAACTAAATATCAAGAAGACAAAAACAATGATTATAGGTAGAAATAATTACCCCAACGCAAAGATATATATTTCTGGAGAAGAAATCGAAGAGGTCAGGCAATTTAAATACTTGGGTTGTCTGCTGAATGAGGGTTGGGACCCTGAGAATGAATAAAGAGCAGAGTAGAACAACCCAGAAATGCTTTTTTGAGGTTTCGTAAGCCTGATTGCAAGTTGGATTTCAACCTCCGATACAAGATGCTGTGTTACGTTTGGCCTGTGCTCTTGTACGGAATGGAAGCATGGACGTTAAAGGCCATAGTCGTTCCATTAACAAACTTGAAGTTATTGAAATGTGGTGCCTGCGTCGAATGCTTAGAATATCACAGATGGACAGAGTCAGAAAGGAAGAAGTGCTAAGGATAGCGGGCTTACAGGATAGGGAACTTTTTAATTATGATAAAAGTTAGCAGACTACATACTTGGGGTACATATTACGAGGAGAACTATACACTTTTCAGGAATTAATACTCGAAGAAAAAATAGAGGGTAAGATGAATCTGGAACGTAAAAAGATGTCACGACTACGCAATATTCGCAAATGGATAGGAATCCGCAGCTATGAAATGCTTCGCAATGCTGCAAAACAGAATTATCCTGACTATCGAACATCTCACCTGCCAAGACAATGTACATTGGACGCCTACGCAGAAATGCACGGCACGGCAAGAAGAAGAAGTTCGGGTCCATAAGTGCTGTTGGAACAAAAAATAGTCCATTGAAATGTTACATTTTTAGGCCTTACCTTGCATTTGTTAGAGGAGTCAATTTTATTTTTTTAATGTGTAGGGGGATCAGTAGAAGCAAGTTCAAGTTTTTGAGGTCGCCACCCTTGTCCCCCGGCCGCCATCTTGGAAAAGGGATGCAAAGGGGTTTCGCGCTATATCTTGTAAACTACCAACCCTACGGAAAATCTAATAAAACATAAAATGTAGAAAATTAAATTTTCTACAATTTTGTTTCTATTACTTGTTATCGTCAAGTGACCAACAAAAAAGATATAAACAAAAATAAGATTTTTAACAACTTTCCTTTTGGAGGTTATAACTTTTTTTCAGTTCATTTTACAATAAAATAACATTATGGCAATTTTGTAGAGGGTTTTTCAGCGAAGAATTTCCACTATAAAGGTGTTTAATTCTATTTATTTATCTAGATTTTACAGCGCTCCAAACTTGACCAGATTCTCGAATGCTCATAGGGATACAATAAAAACAAAACGTTAGGCCCACTTTTATATCTTAATATTTTTTTATTTATACAATTTATTATGATTTTAACATTCCTATGCTATTATTAATATATTTTTGACCTTTCTCCCCACTATAAAACTTAGAACCTTAAACATATATAGAAAAGGCCCAAGAAGTTGTTTGAGGACAAATTCGCCGGTCCAGAAGAAGAATGACGCAACCGCAAAATGCAAAATTCTTCAGAAGAGCAAAAAACGATTTTTAAATATTTAAAATACGGATTAAATGAAGAGTAATCGTCCAGGAGCATTGGTATGGCGTTTGTTTTTTGACAACGATGGCTTTTATTTTCATCGCTATTGGTTCGAATTTCATTATCTTAATTTAATCACCCCATTTTCAACCCTATCTATAGTTACGTCATTATGCATCTGAAACAAGGTCTAACATAGCGCGTATTTCAGTAACGACGCAACTACCCTATAGTGACTCAGCACATTTTTACAGTTCGGTCTTTTTGTATCATCTTTACATAGTATTTTAGAAGTTAATTGCGCAATAAACTGGAATTGACAAAATTTGCAGTTACGTCATTTTTCTTCGGTACCGGACTGAATATATGCCTGCTATTACTTTTATTATTATAATTTATCCTAGGTGGCACAGCAGTCGGCCCCCCTCTACTTAACTTATTCTTACAGTTGTGCTACCTATTTGACCACGTGCAGTCGTATTAAAAATTGTCTAAAGTAAGTATTTTGAGTTTTATAGATAATACTATTGAGAGTCTTGTGTGTAAAATTTATATGCTTGTCTTGTGATTAGATAAGTATTTTATGTTTTGTGTTAGCGCGCATCCTGAGTGGTGGTTATTATATTTGTAAGAAACCTCTGGGGAAAATTATTTGTCAGCAGGAAAGTCGAGCCATCTTTACTCACTGTTGTCGGCGAACGTTTTTCGTCTCTTTATATGGCGGAAATAAAGACGATTCTCTGGAAACCCTGAGATACAAACGATTCGCTAAAACAGATTCAGTCATGGCTCGGTAAACATTGTAATCCAGAAAATTGGGGCTAGAGAAAACATGGAAAACTTTGGATACTAATCCAAACTTCCAAGCCTCCAGTACCCCCGAGCTTATGAAATTAATTTTTAACAGATGCAATGGAAACTGGAAGTGCATGTGCTTGCCAAAAAGCAGACCTCAAATGTTCAGCAGTGTGCCTCTATTGTGGTGGTGAAAGTTGCAGCAACATCGTGGACATATCAACATTAATTATTGAAGAAAATGAATTGGTAGATGAATTATCGACAATGACGGCAGCTCTAACTCTCATTATACCACAAAACTTCACCTCGGATTCTGATTCAGATCTTGACTCGCAGCTTGGACCATCGAAAAAAAAAAAAAAATGAAAAAATCATATCTATGATAGATCTTTTTGAACATAATAATAAATAATATTATTTTGTCTAGAAATTGTCCGTGGATTAGGCCCATTGGGGTTACCACACAAAAAACGCGCCTCCGGACTCTACCTCATAGGTGACCGGGAAAAGGGTCAAAAATAGCTTAATAATAGCATAGGAATGTTAAAATCATAATAAATAAATATATAGATAGAAAAATAAGTCCAAGGTTTTGTTTTTATTGCATTCCTATGAGAATTCGACCTACGAGAATTTCGGCGACCCCAAAAACTTGAACTTAAGCTTCTACTGTACCCCCCTAATCAAAAAAGAAATAAAATTAACTCCTCTAACAAATGCAACCCTAAATGTAACATTTCAATGGACTAAAAGGCATTGTTGTCAATTTTATTCTAGAGATGCAGAGACGTCAATTGTGACGTATACGTATGTCTGGTTGATTACGAGAAAGTTTTTGAAAATAATTACTTTACTTGAATCTGACCGCAAATCTCTGAGTTTAAGATGAACACACACTAATTTAAAAACTACAAAAGTTGCCAAAAAATATTATCATTTTAAACTAAACTCACTTTCACAAGTTGGTGGTGGGGTAGTCCAACCTTCATCGAAACAAGCGCTAAATGGTGAACCAGACATGACATGCTCCGGATCACACTTAAATGTTAAGATTGTGTTCAGCCCTACTTTGGTGTTTGGTTGGAGGTCTACTGTTTCCATGGCTTGGGAGTTTGCTCGGCCTCGTTTCTTAACTTCAATCATCCATCGTCCATGTTCTGGATGAGGAGGTAATATACAACCCCTAAAATTAAAAAAAAATAGTACATTATTTACTTATATAAAATTATATTAAACCTAATACACGAGCGGGACACCCTCAAAAAAGCGCTTAGTTTTCGAGATACTGACCACGGAGGGGTGAATAGCTAGTTTTATTTATACTTTATATTTTCGAGGGTGCTGAAACCGAAAATGAAGTTTATTTTGAATTTTATGTGGGGGAACCTTGTCAAAATCGCAATTTTAACCTAAAAATAAAAAAAATGAAATCACGTTTTTTTGCGTTTACCTCGCTACAACTCTGTTCCATTTCAATATTTTTTTCTGAAATTTTTACAGTATATAGCTCTAACATTTCTAAAGACAACGGTACCTGTTTTAAGCTTTTATTCTTATCCTGATAAAGGTTATGAGTTTTTCAAAGGAAAAGGTGCGGATTTGTGCATTGCAAAGTTTAATCGCAAAAGTTGTGTGATGAAGTTTAAAATTTAGCTTACTAATCACGTTTATGTTAAAGTAGAGAGTACAAAAAAGTTTTCTGGTAATTTTTAGACCAAAATGTTTTATAGAAAAAACAAATAGTGCAAATTTTAATGTCGACATTAGAAATCCCCAATATACCGCTTATTTTTCGAGATACTGACCATGGGTGGTGATTGGCTAATTTTGGTCTTTCATTATGTTTTTGACCGTGACAAAAACGAAAATGAAATTTATTTTAAAGTTTAGGTGGGGGAGTATTGTCAAAATTGCAATTGTACCCTAAAAATAAAAAAAATGAAATCACGTTTTTTGCGTTTAGCTCGCTACAACTCTGGTCCGTTTTAGTATTTTTTTCTAAAGTTTGTCCACTATATATCGCTCACATTTTTGAAGACAATGGTTTCTGCTTTAAGCTTTTAGTCTTATTCTAGTTAAAGTTATAAATCTTTTAAAGCACAAGGTGCAGATTCGTGAATTGCAAAGTTTAATCGCAAAATTTGACTGACAAAATTTAAAATATAGATTTTAAATCAAATTTAAAAATAAAACATGAGTACAAAGAAGTGTTCTGGAAAGTTTTGGATCAAAATGTTTTATAGAAAACAAATGGTGCAACGTTTAACATCTACGTCATAAATCCCCAAAATAACGCTAATTTTTCGAGATACTGATCATTGGTGGTGAATGGCTAATTTTGGTCTTACTATGTTTTTGATGGTGCTGAAAACGAAAATCAAGTTTATTTTGAATTTTAGGTGGGAGAACATTGTCAAAATCGCAATTTTGCCCTAAAAATAAAAAAAGTTAAACCACGTTTTTCTTAAAATTAAAAGTTGCACCATATTTTTTCTATAACACATCTAGACCTAAAACTCCCCATAAAACTTCTTTGAACTCTATGGTTTAACATAAATGAAATCAAATGAAATAGATAAATTTTAAATTTAGTCACTTAAATTTTGCGATTTAACTCTGCAATTAAAGAAATCTGCACCTTTTATTTTTAAAAATTCATAACTTTGATAAAAAAAATACTGAAAGACTACAGTTACTTTCATAGTCTTCACAAAGGTGAGAAATATATGCTGTAGAAATTTTAGAAAAAAAATATTAAAATGGAACAGAGTTGTAGTGAGTTAAACGTAAAAATTCGAGACTTCACTTTTTTTTTTTTTAATTTTTAGGTTAAAATTGCGATTTTGACAAGGTTCCCTCACATAAAATTCAAAATAAACTAGTTTTTCATTGTCAGCACCATCGAAAACATAAAATAAGACCAAAATTAGCCATTCACCTCCCATGGTCAGTATCTCGAAAAATAAGTGTTATTTTGGGGATGTATAAGGTATGTAAAACTTTCCAGAAAACTTCTTTGTACTCTATTTTTGAACATAAACGTGATTAATAAGATAAATTTTAAATTTTGCCTCTCAACTATTGCGATTAAACTTTGCTATTCACGAATCTGCACCTAGTACTTTAAAAAAATCATAACTTTTACTATGTAGAATAAGACTAAAATCTTAAAATAAATACCGTTGTCCTCAAAAAGTAAGCAACATATAGTGTACAAACCTTAGAAAAAAATATTTTAATCGACCAGAGTTGTAGCGAGTTAAACGCAAAAAACGTGATTTCATTTTTTTTTATTTTTATGCTAAAATTGCGATTTTGACAATATTTACCCACCTAAAATTTAAAATAAATTTCATTTTCGTTTTCAGTACCGTCAGAAACATAATCTAAGACCAAAATTAGCCATTCACCACCCATGGTCAGTATCTCGAAAAATAACCGTTATATTGGGGATTTCTAATGTCGATAATAAAAGTTGCACTATTTTTTTTTTCTATAAAACATTTTGATCTAAAACTTTCCAAAAAACTTTTTTGTACTCTATACTTTAACATAGACGTGATTAAAAAGCTAAGGCTACGGCTCCACGGGCGAGAAATTGACGCTAGCAGTAGCAGCAAAATGAACTTAAGGTTCCGCGGAACGGAATGGGAATGGCCGAACTGAACCGACTACGCACAAGTCCTGTAGTCGGTTCAGTTCGGCCATTCCCATTCCCTTCCGCGGAACCTTAAGTTCATTTTACTGCTACTGCTAGCGTCAATTTCCCGCCCGTGGAGCCGTAGCCTAAATTTCAAGCTTCGTCGCTCAACTTTTGCGCTTGAACTTTGCAATTCAGAAATCTGCAACTTTCACTTTAAAAAATTAATAACTTTTATTAGAATAAGACTGAAAGCTTTAAGTAAGTACCATTCTCTTAAGAAAGGTGAGAAATATATATTGTAAAAATTTCAGAAAAAAATATTAAAAGAGAACAGAGTTGTAGTGAGGTAAACGCAAAAAAACGTGATTTCTTTTTTTTATTTTTAGGTTAAAATTGCGATTTTGACAATGTTTCCCCACATAAAATTCAAAATAAACCTCATTTTCGTTTTCAGCACCTTCTAAAATATAAAGTATGAATAAAATTAGCCATTCACCTCTCCGTGGTCAGTACCTGGTCATTTTAGGGGTATCTCCCGCTCGCCTATAATACAATCAAATAACTTATAAAAATTTAACTCAATGTGCAATTAATACATCCTTTAAATTGAAAAAAAAAATGCAAATTTTTCACAAATTACTGATACCCTACATTATTTTTACATTTATGATATAACTCTTCCTTTCAGATAAAAAATGATAAGAAAATTTCCACAAAACAAAATATGTACGTTAAAAATATAATGAACATTGCAGGGTTGATGACATTTTTGCTATATTTGTAATAAATAAAAAATATATCAGTGGTCGTTTGCCAAAAGCAAATATGCCCATTTTTGGTACTTTTCAGGACAGCAAATTCAAATTTCCACGACGGCCATAAAATTACAGTTTTTTCTTATATGTCAACTCACATAAATAGCTGTATAAACATTAAACTCAAAACCAAATATGATATTTCTAAAACTGTGATTTTATGGACATCGTGGACATTTGAATTTGCTCTTCTGAAAAATAGTGGACATATCAGCTTTTGGCAAACGGCCACTCATATTAGGTATCGGTAATTTGAGAAAAATTTGCAATTTTTTTTATCAATTAGAAGGATATAGGTAATTGCATATTAAACCATAGTTTTTATTTTCAAACAACTTTTCCTAATAACAATTTTCGATATTGTGAAATATAAAGGTACTTTATTTAGTTTTGGTATTAACATATTTATAGATACAAAAAAAAATAAAAAAAAAAGAAAAAAAATATAAAAAAAATAATAACAAACAAAAAAAATATATATTATATAATAAATAAATAAAAATGTGTATATGTGTATGTGTCTGTATATTATATGATATATGAAAATGTGTAATATATTGTAATTTAACTTGTGAAATTGCGTTAATACCAAACTAGACTGGCTAATTGGCTATGCCAAGGCCATAAAAAAAGGTACTTTATTCTTCAGCAAATTCATATTTTTTATGTGTTTTATTTTTTTATCCATATCCAATATACGCAATACTGAATAATGACCTACATAATGTAGGTATTTGTTCAGCTCTGCCTGAGTATGTATGTGGATCTTCAACGAATCTCTGCATTAAATCTAAAGTTTTATTGTAATTTTTATCAGTCTTAGTCTACTTGTTCGAATGCCATCTTTTACTCGTCCAGTTTCCTCAAAACGCAAATTTCTTGGCATGGCGTATTTCTTGATTATAACTAACGCCACGGCGTTCAAAATCCTGTTTTTGGGTGAAGTGGATTGCACTCCTCTGTCATTTGTAGCTTACTGGGTGTTTTCCTCTACACCTGGGCCATAGTGGTGTCCAGTTAGTTATCCTTCTCAACATATCTGATTGTGGGCGTCTCTGTATATGTCCTATCCATTCTAAGCAAAGAGATTTTATGTATATTTTCTCTCTTTGGTATAATTTTTAATTCTTCTTCAATTTAGGCATTTGTTTTCATTCTTGTTTCTCCCTCTCTTTTTTGTCGTTGTTTTTGTCTTATTCGTCGTTGTTTCCATCCGATATATAAAAATAGGCCTTATTGAGGTTCATCTTTGCTCTCTTACTTAGAGTCTTGCTTCTCAGCAGATTTCTATTCATTCCATATGTTTTTGCCTTTCAGAATTCCTTCCTCTGTTCTGTCTTTTCCGGGTTTCCCTATTGTTGCCACCAAGTAGCTAAAGATGGATACAGTTTCAAATTGATGGTTCTGTGTTATTAGATATTTCTGAGTTGTGTGTCATCCTTCCCTATCGTCATGTATTATATTTTGTGCTGGTTTATCCATAGGCGTAACCAGGGGGGGTTTTGGGGGTTATAACCCCCCCATTGAGATGCACTTTGAGCTCTATACGCTTAACACCATAGCCCTCAGAGACCTTCCAGTAGTTGTAACCACCCTTAGGATCATCCTGGTTACGCCTATGGGTTTATCTCTATCATTATTCTCTTCGCTTCCTTATCTGATTTTTCTAACTGCTTTTGTAAGTGTCATCTTCGTCTTCGCTATGATGACTAGATCATCTGCATATGTAGATTGAAGTTGAAATTGATCTGTAATAATGTTTTTGTTTCCAAAGTTTGTCGTCCTTATTATTACTTCTAGTATCAGGTTAATTAGTTTCGGTGAGAAGTCACCTTATTTCACGCTTTTGTTTACATTGACCTCCTTAGAAGTTGTTCCGTTGAAACAGATATTTGCTGAAGTGTTCTTTAGGCTCAGTGTTAGCATATCGTCCTATTAGAGGTAAAACTCACTAAGGGCACTTTTTTGAGATTTCATCGATTTGAACTCAATACGGTACTGCCCAGCCCTGGAAAAGTCACCTGAGGGTCTAACTCTTCTAGTTGCTAAGATAATTTATGGTACAATTCACTAAGTGCATTATTGTGAATTTCGGTTTCAGGGTAAAATTCATTAAAACTTATTATTGCACTTAGTGAATTTTTCCTTACAATCTGGAATACATTCTTTTAAATTTTGGTTTCAGGGTAAAACTCATTAAAACTTATTATTGCACTTTGTGAATTTTTCCTTACAATCTGGAGTGCCGGATCGGTACTTAGTGATCTTTCAAACAATAAATAATTAGTACTATAAAAATGGATGTTGATATTTCAACAATAATTTACTTCTGTTTTTGATACCTAGAGGGAACTCTTTTGTAGAAACTCATTTAATTGCTTATTAACATTTTATTCATTATCATTCATTACCATTACCAGATTGTCAGCTCTAGTTCCGTTAGAGGTTAGATAATCTGTTTTAGGTTTAAGATTTTGTAATATAATGCATTTTTTGTTACTTATTTCTTTAATTTTAAATCATAACTTCAGTCATGATAGTTTATGGAGACAAATTCATTAACTTCTCAATTTAGCACAACAAAGCACAAAAATTGATCTAATATTGATTATATCATAGTTCCTTGACGAAGCATGGCTTAAAATATTTGTTTTTATTTATTCTTTAAAGTTGCCTTAAAAAATTCCAATATTCGAGTCAGGTGAATTTAAAAAACAATTTGTACCTTTAAATCGATTTTTCTCCACTTTCTGAAAAGTGTAGTTAGTGAGTTTTACCTCTAATAGGATGATATGTCTCTAGCTCCTCCATCATTTTTGTCCGATTCATTGTGCTGAAAGCACTTTTGAAATCTATGAATATTAGGTGAATTTCTCTGTTGTATTCTCTTGATTTTTGAATTATTCGCTCCACTGTATGTGTCGAAATAATTGTCGATATCCCCGGTATTCTCCTAGTATTCGTCCAGCGCATAAATGTATCATGTATAGTATGTTTGCTAGAATTTTATATGCGTTGTTTAATAAAATCATTGCTCTCTAATTCTCGCACTCCTCCCTAGCTCCTTTTTTAAAGTGATAAGCGCGCTAATAATCGGTAAAATAACGCAAAAAATGAAAAACATTAAGTTGTGAGATAAACAGAAATGAAAGTAGTGGAAGTGGGAAATTTAGCGATAAAACCTATAAACTTACATTCAGTTTATTGTTTCCATCTTTAGACGTATCAGAGGAGTATGTCAACTAAAACTGTCACTGTCACAGTGGCAGTTGCCAAACTCGTCCGATACGTCTAATGGTGGGAAACAATAAATATAATGTAAATTTATAGGTTTTTATCGTTACATTTCCCACCTCCAGTAGTTTCATTTCTGTTTATTTCACAACGTAATATGTTTTCTCTCTTTTGCGTTATTTTGCCGGTTATTAGCGCGCTCATCACTGGACATAAGTTATAATATAACTCTGTTCCAATCGTCTGGTAGTCTGTTTGGTGTCCATTTGTTGTATTAGCTGGTTTATTTCTGTATGTAAAATTCTGTTCCTCCCTATTTTATTAATTCCACTGCTCATCATCATCATCTTCTTCTTCTTCTGGTTCCTATCCATTTCGGATGTTAAAAATCATATTGGGAATCATAACCTTGCTCACTGCGTCTCGAAACAGTTCCATTGGAGTTTTCTTAAACCATGTTCCCAAATTCCGCAGCCATGATATTCTCCTTTTACCGGGTCCCCGTTTACCTTTGACTTTACCTTGCAATATGTACTGCAGCATGGAGTAAGGGTGCTGATTTCTCATAACGTATCCCAGACACTGCAATTTGATGCGTTTGATGGTAAACGCAATCTCCGGTTCCTTCTTCATTCTTCCTAGGATTTCCTTGATCGTGTTCCTTGCTGTCCATGTTATGCTCAGCATTCTTCTATAAAGCCATATCTCAAATGCTTCATGTTTTTTAATAGTGGTGTCTGTAAGCGTCCATGCCTCCGCTCCGTACAACAATAAATTTTATCTTCTAGTAAAAAAGTTTACGTGAAATTTTCAAGGTCATAGCTCTTGTCAAAATCCATTACCTATACCGACATTAATACTAATACATACTAGATAAATAAATATATGTATTAACCCATTAAAGGCCGAATTAATTTTTTTTCGAAAATTGTCAATTTTTAGCTAAACTTAATCCACAATGTGTTAAATTAAACCAAAATATTTATTATTTTCAAAAAAAGTTTTGTAGTTTTTTTCAAAAATGCACGTTGCCATATAGCAACGCTAGGTCTTTATGAGAACGCACAGACTATTTTAGAAAATTACTGACACATGCATGTTAAAAACATTTATTCAGATTTGTTACTCATTTTTGATGGAACATAATATTACATTCCAAACATAACCAGACATTACATTTTTTGCACATTGTACCAATAATTAACGAACATCATTCACCTGCTCATCCCTTCTTTTTTTCTCTGAAGTGGGTACCAAAAGATGATCTCCTCCATCATACCTCAAATCATCACTAATTATGTTCAAGGAAATACTACATATTTCTTGATGTATTGATGATCTATTGAGATAGATATATATCTGCAATTTCATGTCCGAAGTCCAGCTGTGACATTTTCTGTACCCACAGATGATCGATGAATAATCCAATCTTTTAAAATCGATACATCAGCCAACCATATCACCCGTAAATATCACCCACCACAATTTCTTCAAACGTATTGCAATCCTATATCGACTGACATCTCCGTCCATTAGGTCAGTTCCACCCATTCTACATTCTACTATTATACTGACCAATTCCTATTCTATTATACAAATATCCAAGAAAAGTTTTTTTTGACTCAATACGCAGCGTAGTACATGATTCATCCCCTTTGTGGACCCCAATGTTGTCGATGCCAATATCACCATCTATTCTTTGGTTATTGTCTAATACAACTTCAGCATTTGCAGAGACTTGCCTCCCTGGTAATAGATTTATATCGAAATTATCTTCTTCGCCTCCCGACTGTTTGTCTGTTTAAATATTAGGCTCAGGAAGTTCTACGTGCATCTGATCCACATCTAAATCATCTTTATATGCAACCCCGTCTGAAAAAATAAATATAGAAATAATTAAATAGTAGCGTATTGACCTAGCGTTGCCATATGGCAACACCGATATCACGGTCACTATAAATGGACATCAAATAATAATTTTATGTATTTTATAACATTATTATAATAATATATATACAACATTATTAAAAACAGTTTCATCTGTTTACTTGATATTTATTATGAAATTACGCGAAAAAATTAAAACATAACCAAATAATATTACTTACTTGAATTGAATGTCCATTTTGAACGTAACCACAAAAATTCGCTGTTTACAAACGTCTCTTGCCAACGTGTAAATTCAGAAAAAACAACAAGAGTAGAAAACACGTGTTAAGACAATCTTACTGAAGCGACCTACAGTATCACCTGTGTTACAAAAGACAAATTTTATACACTAGGAATATTTTTATAGATTGAAACGAAAGTTGATGGAATGGAGACCAAGAGAAGATAAACGCAGTAGAGGAAGGCGCAGCACAAAACCGTGAAGTGTGGAAACAATTGGGGGAGACCTATGTTCAGCAGTGGACGTAAATTGGTTGGATGATGATGATGATGATGAATATTTTTATAGATACCCGATTCGCGTTGCCATATGGCAACGCTGGGCTAAAATGGGTTAAAATTAATTTATTCTTCGTTAAAAATGTATAAACATTTTCAATTTCGTTGCAACCCGAAACTGCAGCAGCATTATATTCTAGTTCAATCAGAGAGTGCAGAAGAGTCTATACCGGTTTCGGGACTTTTTGCCCCATCATCAGTAGACCCATATCCTGTTCTCTCAGATTGAACCAGGATACCTCGACGCGTGTCGTCCCAGATTTAAAAATCTTTATAAATTTTTAGTGTTTAATTTATTTACTCTTTTTGGGGTACTTAGGAAACCTTCTCTTTGGAGCTTTACCACGTTGAGCAGATGGGACGTGAATGATTTAAAATTCCCTCATCTTCTGAACGTCTTGGCACCCGCATGGCTTATAATTTTTAAAAGCCTCGGAGGTTGTAACCAGAGAGGTCTCTATCTGTTGTCAATCTGGTGATATGTAGAACGATATTTATTGTCGGTTTATGTACTACTAACAGGCGAGCTGAAAAGTTCGTAGACTAACATAGAAAGAATTTTTTTTGATAAAATTTGATTTTATTACTCAAAATAGTTTCCTTCGAGGGCTCTACGATTATGGCGGTCATACAACTTTTCAATACCATTTTTATAATACAATTTGTCTTTAGCCTCAGTTTCGGCGATTAACTCTTCATTGGTGCTAAATTTCTTTCCAGCGAGCATTCTATTGAGGTCAGCTAATAGGTAGTAGTCGCTGGGAGTCATATCTGGTGAATACGGTGTCATATACGCCGGGAGTCATATCTGGGAATTCGAATCCCAATTCATGAAATTTTGCCATCATTTTCATTATAGTTTGTTACACGGTGCGTTATCTTGATGAAACAGCACTTTATTTTTTTTCAAATGGGGGCATTTTTACACGATTTCGTCGTTCAAACGCCCCAATAGCGCAATTTAATAGTCGCTGTTCATGTTTTTTTCTTTTCAAGATACTCGATGAATATTATACCATGCGCATCCCAAAATACTGATGCCATTACCTTGCCAGCCGACTGTTGCGCCTTTCCACGCTTTGGAGTCGGTTCATCACGTGCAGTCGAACCGGCAGACTGTCGATTAGACTCCGGTGTGAAATGATGGAGCCATGTGTCATCCATTGTAATATATCGACGAAAAAATCCGGTTTTATTACGGTTGAATAGCATCAAATACTTCTCAGAAACACTAATTCGTTGTTGTTTTTGATCGATTGTGAGCTCTCGCGGCACCTATTTTGCACAGAGCTTTCGCATACCCAAATATTCATGCATATTATATCCAACACGTTCCTTTCATGTCTATACAGTCTCAGCTTTCTCGAACAACTTCACTTTATGGTCATCCAAAATTATTTTGTGGACTTTTTTGATGTTTTTATCGGTAACAGCCTCTTTGGGGCGTCCACTGCATGCATCGTCCTCGGTGCTCATTTCGCCTCGTTTAAACTTAGCAAACCATTCCACAACGGTTGATTTTCCTTGTGCAGAGTCCGAATATTGTTTATCAAGTCAAGATTTGACTTTAACAGTATTTATTTTCGCCAAAAAGCAATCAAATATTAAGGTACGAAATTCCTTTTTATCCAATTTTTTAACTAACATAAGTGGCTTCACTTAAAATGCTATATCTCATAAACTAATAGCAAATACTATTGACTGTAATACATCCAACTCCCACAGAAATCTGGAAGAACGTTGCCACTAGCGCCACTGTCGGCTTGCGGTGAAACTACGTTGTGACAACGTAAAATTTGACTTGAACATTCAAATTTAATTTTATAAATTTTTGAATAACAAGCTAATTTTGCTAAATTAAACTAAAATAAAAATAGTTCAAACACTTATACAAAAACAATAATAAAGCAATTTTATAAATGTAAGGTTAGATTGCTCTGGTTATCACCGTAGACCGCCTAGGTGGCGCTATTTTTTTACTTCCTCAAATGTAATGGGAAATGTCAAGAGTTGTATGTATTACAGTCCATAGTATTTGCTAATAGTTCGACAGCTGTCAAATTTATAAACGCATCTTTTGAAGGTTAGGGCTGACTAAAAATCATATGGATTTAATACCAGTAGAGCCATCTATGTGTCAACCTACGAACTTTTCAGCCCGCCGATTAGATTGAGAACTTAGTATGTAATTTATTCTACTTATACTAAATGTATAAATACCAACACCATATAAACGCTGCTTTGGAAAGAAATACAACTTCAGATGAAAGTATAAATAGCTTAAATGAAAACATAATTAGAGCCATTGAAGAAAGTCAACGAAAAAACTGCCCAAAAAAGAAGAGAGATGAAAAAATAAGCCCAGAAACTAGAGAACTAATCAAAACGCGAAGTAAAATGAGAGGAAGCGAAAATACTGAAAAAAGTGCGTTAAGAGACATCAACAAGAAAGTGTCAAAGGAAATCAGAAAAGATCTAAGGAAGTATAAAACTCAAAGCATCCAGAAAACCATAGAAGAAAATAAAAGTTTGAAAGTTTTACGAAGGAAATTGACCAACGGAAAATGCGAAATACATAAATTAAAAAATAAAAACAGCGAAATAACATCAAACAGAGAAGATTTACTAAATATCGTAGAAGAATTTTATTTGGAACTATATAGGAGCCAAAGGCTGAATCAAAATAATCTGAGGGAAGCGGTTTCAAAGAAAATAATAAACCAAGGCTCCGAAATACTACCAGAGATAACCACTAGCGAAATCCATCAAGCACTGAGAAAAATGAAAAATGGAAAAGCACCAGGTGAAGATGGAGTCGTAATAGAGGCCATTAAAAACGGAGGCCACATTCTTATAGGTAAAATAAAAAATCTCTTCAACTTATGCCTTCATCAAAAGTCGATACCTGAAAAATGGAAAACCGCAGTAACAATACTTTTGCATAAGAAGGGAGATAAGACAGACTTAGAACATTATAGACCCATTAGCCTGCTAAACCACTTATACAAACTCTTTACAAAAGTAGTGACATCAAGAGTAGAAAATAAGCTAGATTTTTACCAGCCAAAAGAACAAGCTGGATTTCGATCAAACTTTGGGACAAACGACCATCTGCAGGCAGTCAAGTTACTAATTGAGAAGTCAATAGAATATAATAAACCCCTTGTCCTAGCATTCGTGGATTTTCATAAAGCCTTTGACACGATAGAGCTGGATAGCATTTTAGAAGCTCTAAATGAATGCCGCATTGACTACCGTTACAGTACACTCATCTATAATATTTATAAAGAGGCAACAATGAGTGTTAAGTTACATGATAAAACCAAACAAATAAGCATAGAACGCGGCGTAAGACAAGGCGACACACTCTCGCCAAAACTATTCATAACTGTTCTGGAATATGCCTTTAAGATGCTCAACTGGGACAATAAAGGGATCAAAATAGATGGAGAAAAGTTAAATCATCTTCGTTTTGCAGATGACATAGTCCTTATAACTGATGACCTAGGAGAAGTAAAGAAAATGCTAAATGAGTTAGACGCTATCTGCTGGAAAATAGGCCTGAAAATGAACTTTTCTAAAACTAAATTTATGACTAATCTGATTCCTAGCGGGCAGCTGATTATACGCGAACAAGAAGTAGAACTAGTGGAAAAGTACATTTACTTGGGTCATGAAATTAGAATTGGCAGAGATAACCAAACATGCGAAATAAAAAGAAGATTAACTCTTGCTTGGGTAGCCCACGGAGCTCTGAGAGACATATTTAGGAGCAGTATACCGATCGGTTTAAAAAGACAAGTGTTTGACCAATGTGTGCTACCGGTAATGACATATGGAGCAGAGACACTGACTCTAACCAAGGCAACAGCGTCGAAAATGCGGGTTGCTCAAAGGCGCATGGAAAGATCCATGCTGGGCGTAACTCTACGGGATAAAATAAGAAATGAAGATCTCAGACAAACAACCGGTATCGCAGATGTTGTAGAACGTATCACCAGGCTCAAATGGAACTGGGCAGGACACGTCGCCAGGCTGAAAGGTTCAAGATGGGCACGAAAGCTGATGGAGTGGAGACCAAGAGAAGATAAACGAAGTAGAGGAAGGCCGCCTACACGATGGACAGATGATATCAGGCGGATTAGTAAAAACTGGCAAAAATCAGCACAAAACCGTGAAGTGTGGAAACAATTGGGGGAGACCTATGTCCAGCAGTGGACGTGAATTGGTTGGATGATGATGATGATGATGATACTAAATGTATACTTACGGTCCTTCAGGTGCAACTGTCACAGGTGGTTTATCGGTAATAACTACAGGTGGTTTATCGGTAATTACTACAGGTGGTTTATCGGTAATGACTACTGGTGGCTTCTTAGTTGTATTCTGTTGTGGTGGGGTTCCACAATTACGTTCATCGGAACCGTCAATACAATCATTATTACCATCACAAGGTGCGTAGCCCGGTACACACGCGCCGTAATCACACTTAAAAGTGAAACCAGGGCAAAACATGTCTGAGCAGGTTTCTTTAGTTTCATCTGATTTATCATCACAGTCAGCTACACCGTTGCATTTGAGATCTCGGTGTATGCATTGGCCATTACTGCATTCAAATTCATTTGGTCTAAAACATAATAAAATAATAAAAAGATCTGTACAGGACAGGTTTTTAGGGCGATAATAAATTATGTTTGTTATAACAATGATAGGAAACACATTTAAATATTTCATTAGAATATTACTCTTCATTAATGGCGACTGGTGAAGAAGTCTGTCTAAAAAAATGATGTAGAACCAATTAATTGTATTTCGTATATATTTTCGGTAGTAATTGCACAAGAGCTCTAAAATTATCGAATTTTTTCCGAGTGACACTTTGACAGTTTTAATTTCACGACCCGAAGGCGAGTGAAATTATGTCAAAGTGTCACGAGGGAAACAATTCGATAATAATTTTAGAGATCGAGTGCAATTTGCTGCGATTATTTCATAAATAAAACTGTTCAAAACCAAAATTTTATTGTAATTTATTTATGTAAGTACAAATTACTACAGTTAAACACACAGTTGTTATAAATATTTGACGGTCGAAAGTCATCACTTTTATAACTTTTAAAACAGTAATTGGCATTAATGTCACTGAATGTATTTTTTCGTAGCAACGAAGGGCAGGACGTAATATACTTGACGACGGGATATTATCAAAAATTATCATTTTAATTTTTATTTCTGTAGTTTTTATTGGCCAGAATCTCCTATGAATGAAATAATCATAATTATTCATATGCACACTTTTATGTTGAAACTTTATTCCATTGCAATATATTTACATAATAGAACTAAATTTTACAACTATTACATGTGTTTTAAGTGTCCGCACTACATAAATATATTCGGGGCTGATTTCATAACATCCGATAAAGGCATGCAATTTACCATGGAACCAACACGCAGTATATTTTTTGAAGCCTATCGCTTTACAGACACGTAGTTAAATTAGCTCTGAGGAGATAAAACTTAGGAAAAACAATAGAAAAAGACAATCAAACTTGTGAGATCTTACGTCGTATAGGCTTTGGTCGAACCTCCCAAGGCTACTTGGGAGGTTCATAGCAGAATTATTCTAGTAATTCTTATTCTATAATCTTAATATAATATTAATCTATATTAACTTATTGATATAATAATGCACCAAAAATTGCTACTTATTTTTGTCCAGTGGCGTGCGGACAATTCTGGTCCTTCGCCTTGATATAAATTCTTAGAAAATTTATATAGATTGATCTTTTTGTTTATTGTCCTAAATCGATAGCCTAGTCGATAGTACTCAGTTTTTGCTACCACATGTCGAGAAAAGCCAAAATTAATGAAAAAGTTACATTCCTTGTTTTCCCCTGTACTCTTCATATGGTTCCGAGTTCCGAAACCATCACTTTGACTAAACATTCTGCAAATAAATTGAGAATAACCCAAAGAAAAATGGAAAGGGCAATGTTGGGAATAACAAGAAGAGATATGGTATCAAATAGGATAGTGAGAGAGAGGACCAAAGTAACAGATGTCATAGAAAAAATAATTGCACAAGCCAAAGATGGGCTAGACATGCTAGAATGGGAGACCTTCTTCTTCTTAACGTGCCCTATCAAGTCCCCTTGACGTTGGCGATTAACATGGCGAAACTGTCTCTGTCTCGAGCTATTCTAAATAGGTGTTCTGCTTTCTTTATTCCTGTCCACTCCCGGATATTCTTCAACCAAGAGGCCTGCTTTCTACCAATTCCTCTGCGTCCTTCGATTTTACCCATCATAATAAGTTGAAGAATATTATACCGGTCTCCCCTTACTACGTGTCCAAAATAGGCCATCTTTCTATGTTTGATGTTATCAAGCAGCTCGCGGGTAGCATTTGCTCTCTTAAGGACTGCCACATTTGTCAGCATAGCCGTCCATGGTATTTTCAGAATACGTCTGTGAAGCCACATTTCAAAGGCCTCCAAACGGTTAATGGTGGATATTTTTAATGTCCATGCTTCGACAACATACAAGAGGACTGACCAAATGTAGCATTTAATCATGCGCTTTCGAAGTTGAAGTTGCAAGGTATCATTACAGAAGAATGACCTCATTTTTAAAAATGTCGTGCGGGCTATCTCGATTCTACATTTTATCTCTTTATCTGGATCTATTTGTTCAGTAATATGGCAACCAAGATAGTTAAAACTGGGTACTCTTTGAATTATATGACCATCAACATATAACCGTGAATCTTGATGGGCCAAACGGCTAAATACCATGTATTTTGTTTTTGAACAGTTTATATTTAGGCCAAACTCTCTTCCCACTGTGTCAATGGCATTTAAAAGGTGTTGTAATCCATTCATATCATCACTTAAAATAACTGTATCGTCTGCATATCTGATTGTATTTATCAGAATTCCATTAACCTTCACACCCCATTCCAAATTATGCAGCGCCTCCTTAAATATTCTATCTGAATAGAAATTGAACAACAGTGGGGACAGTATACAACCCTGTCTGACACCTCTTTGTATTTTGCATATTTCTGTTGATTTTCCATTTATGCAAGCTGTCGCTGTTTGACGTCAGTATACTTTTTCTATGATTCGTACATCTTGACTATCAACTCCTTTATCCTTTAATATTTTAATTAATTTGTGATGTTGTACTCGATCAAAGGCCTTCTCATAGTCAATAAATACAGCAAAGACGTCTTTCCTTTGATCTCGGCATTTCTGCAATAACACATTTAGTGCAAAGAGTGCGTCCCGGGTTCCCAGTCCATTTCTGAAGCCAAATTGTGTTTCATCCTGGTCTTCTTCACATTTATCTCTGATTCTACTGTGGATGATACGTAGAAAGGTTTTCAAGGTGTGGCTCATAAGGCTTATCATTCTATAGTCGCTACAGTTTTTCGGACATTGTTTTTTTGGTAGGGTTATGAATTCGGACTTTAACCAATCTTCAGGGATATCACCAGTCGAATAAACATCATTGAAAAGTTTGACTAGTATTCCAATGTTTTCCTCATTTATGAGCTTTAACATTTCTGTAGGTATGTTGTCGGGCCCAACGGCTTTCTTGTTTTTTGCCAATTTTATAGCATGTTGTATTTCTGATTTTAGTATTTCTGGTCCTTCACCTTCATCTAAAATGTCCAGTTCTTCGGGTCTATCATCATTATACAGTTCATTTATATAATTATACCAGGTAGTTCGAATTTCGTGTTCGTCTATTATCATTTTTCCCGACGACTCGGTTATAGTATGTGGAGTTTTCTTATAATAAAGACCAGCTACTTCTCTAACTTTTTTAAACATATTAAACGTATCATGTTTTTCATTCAACTTTTGTAATTCCTTGCATTTATCCTCCATCCATTTTTCTTTAGCTACCTTTATTTTTTGTTTAATTAGTTTCTGTTTTTCTTTGTATACTGTTTTGTTATCTTTCAGTCTTCTTTTCTGCTCCATCAATTCCAGGATTTCATCAGTCATCCATTGTTGTTTTTTGTGCCTCTGCATCGTTGTTGTATATTTTTCCATTACTTTCCAGGTAAGATCTTTAAACGTGTTCCATATTTCTGTATTGTTTTCATTTGTTGAATTCTTTAGCTGATTATTCAGGTCATTTTCTACCAGCGTTTTGTTGGATTCTGTTGGATTTGTTGTTTATTCGACTTTTTTGAACTTCACTTGGATGTCAGCTATTAGAAGGTTATGGTCTGAACCGATATCTGCACCAGGATATGTCGTTGATCTCTTGACACCATTCTTAAATCTCTTGTTTACTAGAATATAATGTATATAACTGGTATAATCTATCGCCTCTTTCATTGCTCTCCCCTAGTCCATATTCACCTATCAGGTCAGATCTTCGTCCTTGACCAATTTTCGCGTTAAAATCTCCAATAATATATGTGATTTAGTTCCTTTTTAGATTGTTAAGTGTCTGTTTTAATTGACTATAGAATGATTCAACATCACTGTCATATTTCTTTTCTGAAGTAGGGGCATATATCTGGATAACATTGACTTTCAATGGTTTACTATTTAATTGGAGTATCGCTAGTCTGTCGTTTACAGGTACAAAATTTTTTACATATTTCTTGAATTTAGATGTTATAAATATGCCAACTCCATTCCTATGATGTACGTCATCTTCTACACTTCCAGAATAGTATAGTGTGCCTTCATTTTGTTCACATGTTCCCGCTCCAGGCCAGCGGAGCTCACTGATGCCCATTATATCAATTTTTAAGCGTTTAACCTCTTGAACTAAGTTACTGAGCTTGCCTGCTGCATAGAGGCTTTTAACATTCCATGTGCCCAATCTGATTGTACTGCTAGACATTTTTAAAGTTGTCGTACTTTTTAAATTGTAGGGGTTTCGTGTGGTGACGACCGGGAAGGCCCTACAGTCTGGTGCGCACCCTTCCCTGCCGGATCTTGGTTTCCGAGATCCATGATCAGTAATACTCTGATTATGTTTGGATTGCGCCATGTTAACTTTACTCGGGAGAAATAATTGGAGTGGTTTCCCGTTGCCTTCCCCAATGATTTTTCTGGCGCATTAGGTTTACTCCTGTGGGTTGGATAATCGGAAAGGATTTTTGGATATTTGGTAGGAAACTTTGATCGGGACATGACCTCCTCTATTTGGGTTTGGGGGATAGCCCTGGCTTGCGTGAGCAGGGTCGCGTCCCTGAAATAGATCTGACTTACACCGGGATCGTATAAGTGTATCTATCCGCTACTACTAACCGCTAATGGAGACCTAGAGAAGATAAAAGACACCAAGGTAGATCACCAAAAAGATGGATGGATGACTTGAGATAAACAGTGGGCAATTGGATACAGAAGGCACAAAATAGAGAACAATGGAAGAATATGGAGGTGACCTATATCCAACCGTGGATGCAAGAGGTTGAGGAATGATGATGGTTATGGAAACTTACCATTCGATTAGTTAAGTATTGCGCGTAGATATATACTAAATAATTGTTTTGTGTTGAGAAAGTTGAAGTCTTAATCAATGATACTGAGGGTGTGTGAATTATTGAAACTAAACTTTAGTTCTTTATGTTACGGACAATGGAAACAATAAAAAAATTAACGACGCATGCAGAGTTAGATTTAAAATAAGTGCAATCTAGTTATAAAAGCCAAGCGAGATTTACGCGGAAGATTGTCTCAAGTGTCTACGCCAAGTATTATGGAAAGAGTTCATGACTCTAGGGTATTTAAAGGTACTTCAAAAACTATGCAAAATGAGCTCTTAGATTGTATACTTCAGATATGAAGGATTTTCGTCAGAAACCATATGGAGAAACAAATATCTGACCACGGAAAGCAAAATAAAAGTATACAAGACAACAGTAAGACCGTATAACATATGCAGCGGAGACAAGGACCGATACAAGAAAGACGAAACAACAAAAATATCGAAATGAAAGTATTAAGATCAATAGCGGGCATATCATTAAGAGACAGACAAAGCAACAGAAGTATACGAGAACGATGCAAAATTCAAAATATTAACAGGTGGATAAAAACAAGAAAGAAACACTGGAACAAACATGTAAACCGAATAGAACCAGATAGATTAGCGAACATCTGTAAAAACAACAAGCCGTATAGCAGAAGACCCGTTTTAAGGCTGCCGAAAAGGAGGAAAGACAATGTACAGTCAACAACAACTGAAACAGAATAAGAGGCAGACAAACAGGAGTAATCCTAGTCGCGCGAAGAAGAAGAAGAAGATATGAAGGGAGCAAATTTTAAGTGAAATACATAGAACAGTCCTCATTTCTTGCAAAAATGGTAGACGATACAACAGATAGTTTTACGTACATACATTCAGACGCTATTGGTCCTTAATATATCCTAAGGAATACAATGTGGGAAGAAAGATTAAGGGCGCTGCCATGTTGTCTATCAAAACCACTTTAGTTGGAGAAATTTACGAATGCAAAAAAGAAATGATAGGAAGGTTCATCTCTGATAAAAGCAGAAGAATTGAGTTTAATTTTAAGAAGTAGGCTTTTGGTACGTTTTTTTGGCCTATTTATCTTTTCGTATTTTCGAATCAGCGGTCCCCTGAACAAAATTATACAAGACGCTACTGATAACACGTGTAATGTGCAATCCCCTAATTTATTATTGTTGCTTATTGTTAAAAGGTGGAGTGGCGATTTTGAACATTTGATTTAATAATCAAATAATTTTAATGCTTTTTCGATTAATTTCGATTTATGTTCTACGATAAACCTAAATGACTTTTTATCGATAAAACTTGATTTAGTTTTTCGAATGTGGGATTTTACGTAGATAGAATAGTTTCTGAAAAAAAATGTGTTTCTTAATTATACCGAGCGATATAGCCGAAAACCAGTATTCTACTTCTTAACTGTCAAAAAAAAGCTAAAGCACCTCCTTGGTATAACTTGTATAATGTAATCAATGGTATAACCACAGTATAACCGTGTATAACATCGTTGTTTCTTGAAAATACGAATAGGCATAGAAAAATAAAAAAATCGGATGTTGCTGAATAGTGAACAAAAAACCCTTCAAAACAAAATGCTACATACTATCTCTTTTCAGTTCAATATTTAGTCTAGTGTACTACGGAAAAACGTCAAGAAAGATGTTTGAGAATAAAGAGATCTCGTATTGATCATGATCAAACGAAGTTCAAGAATAAAATAAAAGAGAATAGAAGTATATGGACATGTGTGGGAGAGACTGATATATTTCATGTGAAAGAAGGACTGCGCCAAGGCTTGGATCTTAAATCTCATTAGTGCTGGATTAGTTAACAACGAAACTAGGTACAGGGTCATATTCCCTAGTTCTTAATGTATGCTGATAATGTAGTACATAGTAGGAAATAGTGAAAGCGATTTAGGACAAAAACTGGAACAGTTGAGACAACCTCTTGAGAAAAAAGGTTTAAAACTTAGTAGAACACAAGCAGAGTGTTTGGAATACTCATGCTTCCACAATACGCTCATCGAAAGCATAATTTTATGTTAATTTTAATCTAAAAGTAAATGCATACTTACTTGCAATTGACAGATGGCGCGTCAGGACAATAGATCTCATCCGAATTGTCTCTGCAGTCTTGGACTCCATTGCATTGTTTGTCTGGATCTATACAAGCACCGTAATCACAAACATATAAATACCCAGGGCATCTGAAATTATGAATTAATTATTTATTTTAGATTAATCCTCCGTTAGTCGCGCGGTCTACAATCGTAGACTACTCTCCTTTAAGTGGTCGCCAATTGCAGAAAACTGCACATACGCCCCCATCCCGCTTAGTAGCTGTCACTAATACTTCCAACTTACTCTTACTCTTCAGTTTGCTAGACGCCGCCGATCTCTTTGCATTATTTTTTTATCATTATTCAAAGAGCACTGGTCTACAACTGTAGACCGCGCGACTAAGCGCGTCCCAGTTTTTAGTTGTATGGAGCGTGTCTACTTAAGTTGGAAACATATGGAAAACTTTTTTAATATTAATTTTACGAAAAAAAGTTATTCTTCATAAAAAGTTCTGCATGGTCTAAAACCTGAGATTCAACCATCAGATATCAAGTTTTATCTATATTATACATGGTATGTCAAAAAGTATGAATTTCCCTTAAGAGTAAAGTTCCTTTATTTTTCTAATTATCGAAAATCCTTATTACGGAAAGTTGTTTGGAATTAAAAACTTTGATTAAATATGCAATTACACGCTTCTAATTAAAAAATAATTTTACAAATTTTTCTCAAATTACGGATACCCAACCTCGTTTGTATTTATTACACATAAGATAACTATTTTTTGATTAATTTTACGAAAAAAATTATTTTTCATAAAAATCTCTGTATTTTCTATGACCTAAGATGCAACCATCAGATATCAAATTTTATTAATTTTATACGAGGTATGTCATAAAATATTAATATCGATCAAGAGTAAAGTACCTTTATTTTTTACAATATTGAAAATTGCTATTAAGAAATGTTGTTTATAATTAAAAACTATCTTTTAATACGCAATTACATCCTTCTAATTTAAATATTGTGAACTTATAAAGGTACTTTACTCTCTACCGAAATTAATATTTTTTGACATACTTCGTATGTAATTGATAAAATTTGATATATGATAATTGCATCTTAGATTTTAGACCATGCAGAGCTATTTATGAAGAATAACTTTTTTTCGTAAAATTTATAATAAAAGAGTTCTCATATGTGTAATAAATACAAACGATGCGATATGGGTTATCCATAATTTGAGAAAAATTTGCAAAAATTGTTTTTTTCAATTAGAAGCGTGTAATTGCATATTTGATAATAGTTTTTATTTCCAAACAACTGTTCATCATAAGAATTTGCCATATTGAGAAAAATAAAGGCACTTTACTCTTGAACGAAATTCATATTTTTTGGTATACCTTGTATAATATTGATAAAATTTAATATCTGATGGTTGAATCGTAGGTTTTAGTCCATGCAGAACTTTTTATAAAGAATCACTCTTTTTCGTAAAGTTAATAATAAAAACGTTTCCCATATGTTTCCAACTTAAGTAGACACGATGTATATACAGCTAAAATGTAGCTTGCTGTGTATATAAAACTAACAACATAAATGAAAATGTTTCAAGAAGCGACTTCATTGAAAACATAGCATGGGAACTAATCAAACCGCAAATTGAATAATGTGGATCAACTATACTCTCCCTGCTAAGAAAACTTAGACGACGAGATCGCGTACTGCTCGGAGTTCAAGAAGTCGTACCCCCTCCCCCTAATATTCCAACAAATTACGTGGGACGATGTTGTATTTGTGCACGAATTTGCAATATGTCAACAAGAAGGGAATGCCAAAGATGTGACAAATTTACATTCAAGGATCATTTTGGGGATATTTGCACTGAATGTTTGACGGACTAAAATTGTGCCACTTTGACAATTTAATAGTTTTGTTCTTTTTTTACTTTTTAGTTCTATTCTTTATTATTCATCCCTATTGGTCATTCCTTAAGTTTAATGATAAAAAATATTTGTGTTTTTTACTAAATTAAGCTTATTTTTGTGACCATTTTCATTTACTTGCGAATAAAGACCCAAAAAATCATGACCTCGTTTTTAGTTTTACCACTGTCAAAATGAAAAAAGCCAAGGAACAAAACATATCTAATATCTGATACCAAAAAAGCGGACATAAATAAACATGTTATTAACCATTAATTTGTTAATTTTGTCAAAATCCGGTATTATACGACAAAAAACTATTGGTCTACAATCCTAGACCGCGCGACTAACGTAGGTAGTATGATAAGATTGATCCAAAAGATGGCATAACCCAGAGATCCAAAGTGAAAGTTTTCCTCCAACACAAAATTGTTCTATATGGTCCACATAATGTTCAAAAAAAAGTCACACCATTTTGAGCGTCGGGTTTGGGGGGGGGGGGGGAGAAATCGGTAAATTCGAAGTTTTTTGCGTTTTTCGTCAATATTTCTAAAACTATGCGGTTTAGCATGAACAACCTTCTATACAAAAATGTTCTACATTAAATTTTAAATAAAAAAGGTCCATTGCATAATCCTTCTACAATGAACGGTTCCAAAGTTACAGAGGTATTGGTCCAAAAAAAGGCCTAACCCAGACATCAAAAATAAAAGTTTTCCTCCAACACCAAATTGTTCTATATGGTCCAAATATGGTTCAGTAAAAAGTTACAAGCATCCGGTTTGGGAGGGGGGAGATGGGGGAGAAGTCGATAAATTAGTAGTTTTTTTTTACGTTTTTCGTCAATATTTCTAAAACTATGCTTTAGCTATGCTTTAGCGTAAACAATATTCTATACAAAAATGTTCTACATGAAATTTAAAACAAAAATGTCCAATACATAATTGATATAAAATCAACGGTTCCAGAGTTACGGAGGGTGAAAAGTGGAGGTTTCCGATACTTTTTATATTTTTTGGGTAATTAATGATGATTTTGGGTTGTGAGGTTGACGTTTCTTTAACGGCTTATCACTAATATACCATAGGCCACTGATATAGCAAATTTGATTTATAAAACCCAATCCTGTTAAAGAAAATCAGTAGGAAATTGCCCAAAAAATGTAAAAACTATCGAAAACCTCCAATTTTCACCCTCCGTAACTCTGGAACCGTTGATTTTATAACAATTATGTATAGGTCCTTTTTTGTTTTAAATTTTATGTAGAACATTTTTGTATAGAAAATTGTTTACGCTAAAGCATAGTTTTAGAAATATTGACGAAAAACTTGAAAAAAGTACTAATTTACCGACTTCTCCCCATCTCTCCCCCAAACCGGACGCTCAAAATGGTGTATCTTTTTACTGAACAATATGTGGACCATATAGAACAATTTGGTGTTGGAGGAAAACTTTTACTTTGGATGTTAAGGTTAGGCCTTTTTTTGGACCAATTATACTATACTACCTCCGTAACTTTGGAACCGTTCATTTTAGAAGGATTATGTATAGGGCCTTTTTTATTTCAAATTTAATGTAGAACATTTTTGTATAGAAGGTTGTTTATGCTAAATCGTATAGTTTTAGAAATATTTACGAAAAACGTAAAAAACTACGAATTTACCGATTTCTCCCCCTCTTCCACCCATACCCGACGCTCAAAATGGTGTGACTTTTTTCTGAACATTATGTGGACCACATAGAACAATTTGGTGTTGGAGGATAACTTTCACTTTGGATGTCTGGGTTTGGGTCTAGTTATACCATACTAAGGGTTAAAACGAGATAGTTCCCGGGAGTTGGCTGTACACCAACAACAAATAGTTAAATAACTCTTATCATCACCATCATCAACAGCTATTCCATCTATCGTCGGATGTAAGCCTCCCTTACGTGTGTCCATTCATATCTGTTTGCTGTTTTTTAGATCCATTCGTGGCCAGCCATTCGCTTGATGTCATCAGTCCATCTTGTTAGAGGTCTCTACTTCTTTTGCTTGCCCTTGGTCGCCACTGGAGAATTCGCTTTGTCCAGCGGTTGTCTTCCATTCTTCCTATGTGTCCTGCCCAGTTCCATTTTAACATGGCAACCTTCTGGATCACATCTGTTACTTTTGATCGCCTTCTTATTTCTTCATTGGACTTGCGATCACTGAGCTTAATGTTGAGCATTCTCCGTTCCATAGCTCTCTGAGTCACTTGAAGTTTCTGGACTATGCTGTTGTTAAAAGCCCAAGTTTTGGTTCCGTATGGCAGTACTGGCAACACGTACTGATCGAACAATTTTGCCTTTAAGCGTTTGGCAAGTTTGATTTAAATACTGTTTGTAATCGACCAAATGCTGCCGATGCTAAGGAACATCTTCTATTTAAATCAGCATTTAGGTTAAGCTTTGACACTTCTATTTTTTGTCCCAAGTATATTTATACGACTCAACTTTTTCTATATTATTGTTGTCCAGAGTTATATTCCCATTTATATCTAGAGATTCGTTGGTTAGATATTTAGTTTTTGCTTGATTTATTTTTAATCCTATTTCTTTCGATTTGGTATTTAGGCCAATAGCCATTTCCTGCAATTCTTCTCTGTCTTTTGCTATTACCGTAACATCATCGGCAAATCTCAGATGGTTTAGGTTTTCGCCGGCTATCCTTACTTCTTTATTTGCCCATTCTAAAGTTCGAAACATATCTTCTAGAGCTAGTAAAATAACGCTTAACATCGAAGTAAAAAACCCCTTACTAATAGTTATAGTTTTAATTGAAAATTAAAATCTTAAAAAATCAAAATATATTACATAATTGTTCAAAACGTTTTCGGCCCTATCAATCCATCCTCGGTGAACTAGTATTACTTGCTGAATAGCCCCAGAACCAAACAGTTGTTGTATTTATTATGCAATTTAAATTGTGAAATTGTAAAGCTGAAACCAGGGCCGCCGCTAAAGTGTTGGCCGCCCGTGTGCAACTTAATATTTGCCGCCCCCTTCCAACAGTTTATACATTTAAACATAGGTATTTTACTAGTATTTAAAGAAATGTGCAGGAGACCGTAACGCGTATATAAATACCGAATAATTGCTCTGATCTCGACGTTACTTTTAGACCTGGATCCCGCGTACCAAAAAAAGTTATTATTATTATGTCAATAATAATACAGTGCTAGTCAAAAGTCCGTACCCCCCCCTCGTATCTTTTGAACGATTATACCTATAATAGTGAAATTTGGAGGGAGGAAATAAACGGACGTAAGCTTCTTAACTAGTTATGACAGGTGACGTAATAGTGACAGATGACTTTACAGCGCCACTGTCACAGATAATTTTAAATGGGATCTTATGACAAGTGACACATCATTTGAAAGGTATTGAAAATACCTATTCAGACATACTAATTTTGTTTGAGTTTAAGCTAATTTTGATGAATAAATGAAATAATATAAAATTGTAGTTTCGCATTTAATAAATAAAAATTCTAAATTCCAACTATGACTACCTGTCAAAAAGGTTGATGTTGTCGTAAAAACTACTAGAGAATTGAAAAACGTCAACTTTTTTGACAAAAAAACCATAGGCGGACATTTGAATTTTTATTAATTAAATGCGAAACTACAATATTATGTTTATTTAATTTATTCACCAAAATCAAAATCAACCTAAACTCAAAAAAATTAGTATGACTGAATAGGTATTTTGAATACCTTTCAAACAAGGTATCACTTGCCATAAGGTCCCATTTAAAATTATCGGTCACAGTGGCTCTGTAACGTCATCTGTCACTATTACGTCACCTGTCATGACTAGTTGAGAAGCTTACGTCCGTTTATTTCCTCCCTCCAAATTTCACTATTATAGGTATAACCGTTCAAAAGATAAGAGGGGGGTACGGACTTTTGACTAGCACTGTATACAGAAATGCAATCTTGCAATAATACCTACATGTGTAAGTTTTGTTTACAAGACTACTTACAACATTCGATATGCTTAATTGTTTACTAATATGTTTAAATATGTGCCCCTAGATCCCGCGTACCAAAAAAAAGTTGAATAACAGCTGAAAATTTGTCAATAGCTTAACGGTATCTAGTCGGACAAACTTTGATGTATGGGGACACTGGAACAAGTGAAGTTTTACTTGTCGAACAGGTTAAAAATTTAGAACGTCAGACTACGAAAACGTTCCAATATGATATAACTTCCAATTGATTTGTTACCATTTCATTAAACTCTTGCAAAAATCGGATTGGTGTTTTTCACCAACTGGGCATTTTAATGCGTGGAACACGAAGGACGTGTCAAATGACAGGATTCATGCTGGTTAGTAATAGCAGTCTGATTTTTGCATGAGAGTTTAATGAAAGGGTAACAAATCAATTGGATGTTCTGTCCGACAAAACATGGGACGATTTCGTAATCTGACGTTTCAAATTTTTGAACTCTTCCACAATTAAAACTTCCCCTGTTCCAGTGTTGCCGTACATCAAAGTTTACCCGACAAGACACCGTTAAGCTACTAACAAATTTTCAGCTTACTATTAATCAACTTTTTTTTCGTACGCGGGATCCAGGCCTATTTGAAATACAGTAGTGTGCAAAAGAAACGGGCACACTACTATATGTATATTACAAACAAAATCGTTTATCAAAAGCGTGTCTAAAATCATCAACTTCTCAACTTTGACTGAACTATAACCCGTCTATAACCATATATAAGCATAAAAATGATTTTTTTTAAACCATCGAGTAATAAAAATACTTTTTTATTACTCAATGAGAGCAACTTAACAAGCACTTATCTAAATTCTTGGAAATTATCCTATTGTCGTATCGTACTCTCTTAACAAATCATAAATGTTCAGAATTTGAAAAAATCGCATATGAACCACTTAGATAAAAATATCAACGTCCTAAAGACGCCAGCCACTTTGAATTAAAAAGCATTACCGGCAGGGGTGTAGTCGCAAATTAAGCAGTACCGGAACGCTATGACTTTGTGAAATTACTTGTCAGTACAGTGGTCAATTTTCCGCGAGGTTTGAGGAACCCAAAAAAGCAGTACCGGAACGACGTTCCGGCTCCACTACACCCCTGATTCCCGGAACTACTTTATGACTACAGCTGCAAAAGGGCAGTTCATATAATAAATAACATTTTCTGACATTTTTGTTTAGATTGTTTGGAATATTAGAGTTTATAGAAATATCTGAATCATTATTATTTAATTTTTTAAATTTATTATCGTTTTAAAAAAAGTATTATCATCAGTGGCCTGCTTTTAGCCGCCCCTATAATCGGTCGCCCGTGTGCGATGCACACTTCTCACACATGGTAGCGGCGGCCCTGACTGACATGGCTTAAAGCCGATGTTAATAAATAACTACCGGAAAAATTAAGAAACCCCACCGAACATAATCAACACAAAAGTTTTGGTCTACATTCGTCTGCCAAAAAATGTAGATTAATTCATTAAAATCATTTGAAACAAAAACGGCCTTTTGTAAGTTTTCTCTTAAGGTGATCGTTTTTGAGTTATAAACAATAATTTAAAAGTGTAAAAAGAACGAAATATGACGGTTTTCAAGGCTGAAATTTTTTGATATTTTTGATTTTCCATTTTTTTATCTTTCAAGATTTTGTATTTTGACAACGACATCCGATTTGGGCGTCGAAACGTTAATAAAATTATTTTTAATTTAACTGTGGCTTAATTCTCAATCAAAATAGTTAATCTGAAAAACATAAGTAAAAAATATCATTTTTGAAATTACGAAGTACCGGAGTTCTGAATTGAGTAGGGGCTCTTCTGTACCTCACGGAAGACAAATGGGCGGGGGAGTCCTCAACCTCGACACGACGCGTCCCAATGGCTGATACGGAACGTTCCTATAAATATATAGGACAGGTGTGAATAAGGTCTTACCAAATAAGTACCCGCGGATTAACTGAGGATATGGCATAGGGCAGCAGCTATGTCATTAGTGATTCAAGGCTAAAGGAAAATAACCTTCTCTCAGGTTTGACATCACATATTCACAGGCGGCAATCAAATAATGATTTAACCGGCTGTTGATATACTGCGGTGCAGAAGGCAAGAGGAAACCACTGCACTATTCCTTCCTAAGAGAATTCCCTGTGTATATGAGTGATAGACGGAATAGATGTGTGCAGTCAGGCGATCCGATTGACAATCGGCGTTATCCCACGTCCGGGGTGGGAGATGTGAAATGTGCTACCGGGCACAATGCGATAGGGGACCAGGTCGCAAGTGCGAAATATGCTACTGGAACATTCAATTATAACAAGATGTTTTTCCGAAAGACCCACAAAATAGGAACCTGGAACATACAAGGTTTAGTACAGCATCCTGGAAAACTACATATAGTCGAGAAAGAAATGAAAGATCATGGCGTTTCGATTCTTGGTATAAGTGAAACCAACTGGAAGGGGACAGGACACTTTCGTAGTATTTTTGGAAACATCGTATATTTCTCGGGTAATGAAAATGAAAGCAAAAATGGTGTCGCAATAATAGTTTCCTCAAAACTCCAAAACTCTGTTTGTGGATACGATACAATTAATGATAGAATCATTCACCTTAGGATTCTAGACTCAACTTGTGTCTTACACATTATACAAGTATATGCCCCTACATCAACAGCAGACGACATAACTGTGGAAAATTTTTACACAACTTTGGAGACAACACTCGACAAAATATCAAACAAGGACATTGTAATGATAATAGGCGACTTCAATGCCAAAATTGGTAGAACTCAGCTTGATCATCATATGAGATTCACCTTGGGTCCTTTTGGTCTTGGGGAAAGAAATGAACGAGGCGATAGATTAATAGAGTTCTGTGGCCAAAGAAAATTGTCTGTAATGAATACCTATTTCCATCACCACCCACGAAGACTCTACACTTGGAAATCCCCGGGCGACAGAACAAGAAATGAGATAGATTTCATAATGATCAATTCAAGGTGGAAGTCCTCAGTTACTAACGCAAAAACTTATCCAGGTGTAGATTGTGGAAGCGACCACCAACTCCTTGTAGCTGTATTCCGAATACGTTTTAGAAAGAAACACAAGCCCACTCCTAGAACTCCCGGGTTTACAGAGACTGAACTTTTAACTTTCAAAGAAAGAATAAACCCAGTGTTAACTGGGACAAGTACTAACCCCATAGATGATATCGAGACTTTCTGGGGAGGTTTTAAAAGAGATATATTAGATACAGCTAAGCAAAGTCGCCAACCCATAAAAAACAACAGTCGTAAACCATGGATCAGTGACCAAACATGGAAAATTATAGAACAAAGAAGGCAACTTAAAGTTGGCAGTTTTGATTTAAACGACTATCGAAGCTTATCAAGAGAAATCCAAAGACATTGCCGGAAAGATAAAGACAAATATGTGCCTAACATTTGTCAGGAAGTAGAAATCCACTTACATCGAAATGAAACAAGAGATCTCTTTCAGAAAGTAAAGTTACTGGCTCGGGAATTCAAACCCAGAAATTACGCTATAGAGGATAAGACAGGTAATATGGTAAGCGATATGGATGCGGTTCTGGAAACTTGGAAGAAATACTGCACAGAACTCTATAAAGCTGAAACCTCTAACATTAATCATATAACAGCACTGCAAGTCTCAACAACAACCCTAAGGTCTGAAGTCGATGAAACCATAAAACACCTTAAAAGAAATAAATCACCTGGTTGCGATGACATCACGGCAGAACTTTTACAGAACATGGGTGAAAATGGTCTCCATTTAATGTGGAGACTGTGCAATCATGTATGGAGAATCGGTAAATGACCCAGTGATTGGTGTACCGCACTATTTACTCCCATTCATAAGAAAGGCGCAACCACAAAATGTAGTAACTACCGAACCATCTCACTAATTTCACACCCAAGTAAAATTCTGTTAAGAATAATCAAGTGTCGCTTGCAGACATACCTGGATAGACAAATACCACAAGAACAGGCAGGATTCGTGAAGGGTAAAGGCACAAGGGAGCAAATTCTTAATATGCGACAACTCATTGAGAAAGCACGAGAATTCAAAATTCCGATGATAACCTGCTTTCTGGATTATCAGAAGGCATTTGACTGTGTAGACTGGACAGTTTTGTGGAAAGTTCTACATGAGATGGGGGTTCCTGATCATCTGTCAGCTCTGGTGAAAAGCCTATATGAGAACAGTGAAACCAGAATAAGAATTGAAAACCATAAGTCCGATCCTTTTAAAATAGGTAGAGAAGTCCGACAAGAATGTATTCTATCTCCAAGTCTTTTTAATTTCTATGGGGAATATATAATGAGAAAAGCACTCGACAAATGGAATGGCGATATTTCTATCGCAGGAAAGAAGATCTCAAATCTCAGATATGCAGATGATACAACATTAATAACTGCATCCGAAGAAGAAATGTCCAGCCTGCTGCAGCTAGTGGAAGTCGAAAGCAATAGATGTGGTCTCAAGATCAATAAACAAAAAACAAAAATTATGATAGTAGATTATTCAAATTCACTTCAGACAACAGGAGCCTTAGACCAGTTTGAAGTGGTTAACGAGTTCAATTATCTAGGACCTTACATCAATAGAGGATCTTGTGAAACAGAAATACGTAGGAGAATAGGCATGGCCAAAAACGCTATGAGTCGATTATCGAAAATCTGGAAAGATCGCTCCTTGTCGAAGAACACCAAAATAAGATTAGTGCGTGCCTTAATTTTTCCCATATTTAATTACGGATCCGAAACATGGACAATGAAATCGGACGACAGAAAAAGGATTGACGCCTTTGAAATGTGGTGCTGGAGAAGAATGCTTCGGATCTCATGGACGGAACACAGAACAAATCACTCAATCCTCCAAGAGCAGACTCGACTTTCCTCTATTTGCCTCTCCACCGTCTTAAAATTTTTCGGCCATATTGCAAGAAGAAGTGATGATAATCTTGAGAGACTTATAATTTCGGGAAACGTTGAAGAGCGCAGAAGTAGAGGTCGCTCACCTACTAGATGGACGGATCAAGTACAGAAAGCCAGTGGAAAAACATTCTCTGAATCCATGAGGGAAGCTCAGGATAGAAGCCGATGGAAAGAGATAGTTGCTCGTATTATAGGGAATCACGACACTCAGCAATGAGGAAACGACTGAGGAGGAGGAGGATAAGTATTTTGGACTTATTTAATTTAAAACATTGTTTTTTAGTTTTAATGCAGCCCGATCGCTCATCTTCCCATACGGAACCTTCCTCATTAACAATAATAATTACGAAAATATATTTGAGAATAAAACATGGCAAAAATTATTATCGGAACCTATAATAGAAAAACGTTTGAACTTGAATCTAGGTACTTGATGATTACAAAAATAATAATTTTTAACGCCAACCTTCACTAAAGTCATTCATTATTGTACTCATTTGCTCTCATTTTCGGCCGTAAAGTAGCACTTTATTGTACTGAAAGAAACATTTTACTTTACCTGCCGCGATTAATCGAGATTGGATGTAAGTGGCCGATGGCAGTAATCGATTATTTATTTGAGTTAACTTATAATTTATTTACTTTAATTATTAAAAATTTTGTACAAAATTTACGACGTTGTTAATTAAATTTATGTCAAAAAGTAAAATTCTGTAGTATTTTGTAATTTATTGTATTCATATAAAAGCACCCAAAACTAGGGATGGGAAAACCTACCGGTTTAAACCTAAAACCGGTTTTTTTACCTCGCAATAACCGGTTTTGCCGGTTGTTTTTTTGTCCCGGTTATAACCGGTTTTTCTTTTTAAAGTAAAAACCGGTTATTAAGTTTTTACGGTGATTAGGATTAGGTTAGGTATTATTTTGGATCACAATCATAATTATTATTCTCAATTAATTATTTCAAACAAAACCATAATTCAAATTTTATTTTATTTTATAAAATATAGAAGCAAACTGAAAGTGCAATCTGACATCAGCCAGAAACAATTATTAAGTTTTATTATAATATTTCCTTGAAAAGGTATTTGCAATCATAATATTTACATAAGAAGTGATCTGGTTGAATTTGACGCAAACATAATCTATTTTTCACACTTAACTCTTGACATTGATAGTAGGTGAATGACCTTTTCTGATTACCAAAAATAATGCTCTGACTATGAATATCGAATTACTGATTACGAAAACGGATCTCCAAGAATTTCGCTACGTTTTCAAAACGATACACTCATACAGAAAGTATTAAATGAGTTAAAATATGCCTATTCTACAAATATACAAACGTGTTAAAAGTAGTACATGTTCTTTCGATAGTGCTAATTTTGATCATATTGATATCGAGTCGAATGGAATATCGCAAACTAAAGTGTATTGTAAATGTAACTTTGTAACCTATTGGATTAAAAAAACCGAAAACCGGTTTTTCCAAAAACCGGTTGTTTTTGGCCGGTTATAACCGCCAGGTTAAACCGTAAGCAATAAAACCGGTATAACCGAAAACCGGTGTTTTGTCAAAAACCGCCATCCCTACCCAAAACTTTACCGATTTAGTAATTATTCAATATTGATAACTATCTATTAAAAGTCGAAAGCGGCCATCATGCAAAAGTCATTTGTCATCACTGTCATGAAATTTTTATTACGTCTAAAATTTAAAATATTCTTAAATTGTGAATTGTAAGTAAGTGTTAAAACCAATATAAAATTGTTGGCGATAAAATTTTGTATGCACCACGTCAGTAAAGACTCTATCGAACTCGTCTGTTATTCGCCTCACTCGCTATGCTCGCTCTGCTCATATCAGACTCGTTCGATAAAGAGTAACTTTACTGACTTGGTACATAAATAACTATTACTTATAGGTTTGAGCCTTTAAAATCGTAATTGTTCGTTTTGTTTTTAGTTTTAGATTATTTTTAGCTTAAAAACAATAAACTTAAGGGGGTACGCGCAAAATTTCAGCTCCAATGCTTTTTAAATGCATTCGTTTTTTGGAATACTGAGAAAACTAATAAGTGTTCTTGAAAAATGTAAACGCAGAATGAAAAATTTAGAGTGACATTTAATTTCAAATATCTTATTCACAAGAAACGTTTGTTTATTCTAAAGAACTTTCGGCCCTCGGTAATAATATAATATTTCATGCTGCGTTTAAATTTTTCAAAAATATTTATTTAGTTTTTTCAGGATTCGAAAAAAATTATTGCATTTAAAAAGCACTGGAGCCGAAATTTTGCGCCTACGTTCTTAAGAGAAAAATTACAAAAAAAAACATTTTTGTTTCGAATGATCCAAAAAATTAAATAAAACATCTGCTTGGGCCAAATTTTTTCTTAATTTATAAAAAAATATTGTTTTTAAATATTAATTAATTATAGTCACAACAAAATTATAACGGGCACCTCTTGTTTTTTATAATTGTTAACATATTAAGAGGCAACAGTAGCGATCAACAGGTAGCAACAAACGCGGTCCAAGATTGCGGCTGTAATTTTGAATATTTTGTCGAGATATTTGGCACACCTTTTCGTAATATAGTAAAGAATGGCGGTACAGAGCCCAATCTGAGAAATATATTAGTATGTGGAAATTACTCTGTAATTAAAAACAATATTAAAAAAGCGAGCCTGTACCGCCATTTAAAAGAACAAAAAAATAAACTTTCTTCAAATAAACTTCTTTATCCCATGCCTAGATTTTATGTCATTTTTAAACTACTAAAATTTTTTATTTCTAACAAGAAATCGAGCATATTACAACTAATAACGAATTAGGCAACATAGAGAAATTGTCACTGTCATTTTGACACACCTGCGTCATATTCTCTCTTATCTGTTCTGTTATCTTTATCGATATCTGTTCAGTGCAGTAGTTTTCAATCATTTTAAGAATTCGTTATTGTTGTTTCATAGGAAAGTAGTGTTTCTTCTTCTTCTTTAAGTGCCGTCTCCTAATTGGAGGTTGGATATCATCATCCCTATCTTTACTCTGTCCACCGCTGCTCTAAAGAGTTCTATAGAACTGCATCTAAACCAGTCCCTTAAATTTTTAACCATGACACTCTCCTTCTTCCTATACGCCTTCCGCCTCTTATCTTTCCCTGTATTATCAGTCTTAGCATTTCATATCGCGGTCCCCTCATTACGTGTCCCAGATATTGTACCTTTCTTATTTTTATTGTGTTTATTATTTCGTATTCTTTACCCATTTCTCGCAATACTTCCGTGTTCGTTTTCCTCTGTGTCCATGCTATTCTAAGCATCCTTCTGTAACACCACATTTCAAATGACTGTAGCTTATTTATGTGTTCTTGCTTTAATGTCCAGCTTTCAAGTCCATATTGTAGTATCGAGAACACGTAGCATCTCAAAGCTCTTACTCTCAGTTCTAAGCTAAGGTCTTTGTTGCAGAGAACTGTTTTCATTTTTACAAACGCATTTCTTGCTATTTCTATCCTGGTCCTTATTTCTGTTGTTTGACCATTTTTCTCTGAAATCCAGGTACCTAGGTATTTGTATTTATCAACCCTTTCTATCGGTACATTTCCCAAATGTATGCTTGTTTGTATGTTTTTTTCTTAGTTATTATCATGTATTTGGTCTTTTCTTTATTCATTTTTAGTCCATATTCTTCACAGAAATTGTTTGTTTTGTTTAGTAGTAGTTGGAGTTGTTCAGCAGAGCTTGCCATAATCACGGTGTCATCTGCATATCTTATGTTGTTAATAGATCTTCCGTTAATTATTATTCCTTCACTTTGAGATAGCAATGCTTCTTCAAAAATGGCTTCACTATATGCATTAAAGAGTAATGGAGACATAATACATCCCTGCCGAACTCCTCTCCTGATTTCAAGTTCTGGACTGGGTTCGTTATCTATTACAATTTGTGCTCTTTGATTCCAGTAAAGGTTTGTTATTATTCGTAAGTCCCTTTTGTCTATGTTTTTTGTATTTAGAATTTGGACTAATTTTTCATGCTTACTTTGTCAAAAGCTTTCCCAAAATCAACGTAACAAACATGCACATCCACATTCATGTCCATGCATCTTTGAGCTAACACATTAAAAGCAAATAACGCCTCTCTGGTTCCTAGTCCGTTTCTGAACCCAAACTGATTATCATCTATTCCTTCTTCTAGTTTTTTATTTATACGACCATGTATTATTTTCAAGAATAATTTGAGAATGTGACTTATTAATGATATTGTTCTGTATTCACTGCAATCTTTAGCGTTTGTATTTTTAGGGATAGCACAAAAGGTTGAGAGTAACCATTGTTTTGGTATGTTTCCTGTTTTGTACACTGTGTTAAACAAGTCTACGATAATGTCATAAGGTTTCATCATTTATGCATTTTAAGCTTTCTACTGGGATTTGGTCTGGACCTACTGCTTTACCATTTTTGCTGTTTTTTAATGCCGATTTAATTTCTTCTTTTAATATCTTCAATACCGTATCATCTTCTACTTCGACTTCCATCTGCTCTGTTCTATTGTCTTTGAACAATTCATTTATGTATTCTGTCCATCTCTTTAATTTTTCGTTAGTACTCAACACAAGTTTCCCATCTGTATCTTTTAGTATTCCCGGTTTTCTTTTTCTGTTGTTCTGAGTTAATTCCTTAATTTTTATGTGTGTTAAAATTATCATGTCTTTTCTGGTGTTCTTCTATTTCTGCGCATTGTAGTGTTTATTTATAGTTAATTTATTATATTTTTGTGTAATAGAACTAAGTTTTTGGCCAATTTGAAAAAATTGATTATTGTTAATTGTTAGTTTTAGTTATATGTAGGTAAGTATATTTTACGTAAAAATATTTCGAATTCTAATGCGACTAGGTATACAGGGTGATCAATTTCTGTGACAAAGTCCAATATATCTGTTATATTAAAATATATGAAAAAAAGTTGTTAATAGACACCTTTAATGTACACATTTTAAAATTAGTGAGAAATATACAGGGTTCTCCATAACACGGTGCCAAACTAAAGTTATATTTTTTTAAATGGAACACCCTGTATTTTATTCAAAATCTGGTTTCTCTACATTTTTCTGATTAAAATGATATAACACCTGTCTAGGGTTATACTGAGTGTTTCAAAGTTATGAGCACTTTTATCAAAAAATCATACTGATTTGATCACCCTGTATGATTCTAACAGTATAATATAAACTTATTTTTTTACTGTTGTTGACTGTCAAGATTAAAGTAGTTTTGCAGCAACGTACAATTTTGTTATCACTACACAAATTTTATACAGGGTAAGTCAAAATTCAAATAAAAGATTTTCTTCATATTTTTAAATGGAACACCCTGTATTTTATATTACCATCGAAAAGTTCTTTCATTATACTTGCATATCTTTTAAATATTCCCTATACCTAAAGTTATTAGTTTTCGAGATATTTTAGTTTTATTGTTGATAACTCATAGATACCTTTATTATAGTAAATTAATTACAATTAGAAACCTCCAATGAGTTTGTAATTAAAATTAGACTGCATTTCATTTTTTCTCCAATTTTATGGTAAATTCTATACAATAACGTCAATTTTATATTTACTAACAAAATGATATTAATTTTTTGCGAAGAAATGGGAACTATAAATTGCTGCAAGTTCTTGTTTAAGGTGGCTTTGTGTAACGGTCACGTTACAAAATTAGCTCTTTAATTATTATTATAATTATTTTTCCTCGGTCTCCATTTAAATTCTCTAATTTCTCGTATAGGACTACTGGGGTGACGTCATACCTCGGTGATGGAACGTACTCCACCTATCGAGAATGATTTCGTTTTCTGAGAGAGTTTGACGTTTACCTTGGCGGAGAAGCGCCTCTCGTTCTTTACTTGACTGTTGGCTGTTGTGTCGAATAGAGGTACCATATAGAATGGCGGATGATTTCATCCAACTGATTTTATAACATCAAGCAATTTAAAGTAAAGTAAAAAGTTACCACCAAGGATTGTCTGGAGTGAGGAGATATGTGGGTGACAACTCCTGTTGGAGTCTAAATAGGAATCATTCGGTGAGATCTACTTTTTCATAATAATTTTTTTTATGTATAGCTTTGTTTTTTGTTATGGAACATTAGATATACTTGGTTCATTTTTAAACTTTCTTAGTCAATCTATTAAGGGAAGGATGTAGATTATTTCGATCTTTATATTATCTTTATATCGATCTTTTATATTAATGTGGTTTTTGGTTTTACATAACCAAACATTTTTGAAGTCTTCAAATTAATATTGAAAATAATTACCATTTCTCTGTAGGTTTTAAATTATTCGACATCCAATATTTTATAAATTCAATATATTTTTACAGATATTTCCTCAAATAAATCATTTCAATGTCATTTGTCCATGTATTCACACTCAAAACAGTTCAAGGTTACCTGAGATTGGTTTTTGTTCCAGTTTTAATGGTCGGTTTTTCTATACTATTGCTTCTAAAAAGTATTTCTTCTTCCCTTTACTTTTTGCTCATGTTTAAAATGAGAAATAAAACTGGGAATGTTTTTTAGCCATTTGGGAGAAACCCTACCATGAAGTCATAGACCTTATTTGACCACCTAGGGAAACCACTACAGCCACAGTCAAGTCACCATTGGGAATACGTCTTTTTGGGAACAAGCTATGGGAGCGTTCCAGCTCAATTTTCGTCTTGGCACCTGGGCCTACAGGAGTCATGGGGTCGCACCATCCTGGTGCATCATTTTCTAGGATGCAACCGCAACCTCGTTTGGGAACATTTAGTGAGGTGTTGTAGTAACTATTGATTTTTTTTATATTTCAGACTATCTGTTAAATACACTGTTTTTTTCCAGATTTAGGTTACCTCTGGTTTTTTTGACATATTTGTATATTAGATTATTTGGTTCCCAAACTTTGTATCTACGGTAACTTCTTGTGCACAGGAATAAGCCTAGAGAAAATTAGGTTTTTAATATTTTATTATTGCTTTGATATTGGTTTATGTAATTCGGGTAAATTTATTTTTTTAATATTACTAGCTTGTTTCCCAAATATTTTACTGTTATTCGCTTTATTCCATTTGTTCGGTTAATTTAGGTCATCGTCGGTATTTATCTCAACTTCATTTCTACTTTAGTCAATTGTATATTTAACTTTATTTATTCATTATTGTATTTTCCCTTAGTGAGGCTTGGGCCTATTTATTTGTTGTATTTTCATCTTTGTCAGTTTCCTTTAGTTGTACGTAGCAGGCGTACTATAACCATTTGGTAGAAGACTTATGTAATTTTGTACCCTATATGTTAGTGAAAGGTACTTATACCTGTAATTTTGTAACAGGTAACATTGTTGTTATCTTAGGTTGAACATAACTTTTGCAAACTTTTGTCATGTTAGAGTCACATAATATGAACTTGTTTAACTCAGAGATTGTTAAAAATCTGGTAGTTCATTTTAATAAATGTTTATTTATTTTGTATATCATTTATTTTTATTACTCCTTTATGTTCATTATTACAGGTTTAATATATTTAATATTTGACAGCAGTGTAAGATACCTGGGAGAATGATCGAAGATCATTTTCATGGCGCCCATGATTAGTTAGTTTTATTTATTTTGTTCGTTTTTAGTCATTAGTCATCTCCATTCATTTTCAGTACATTATTCTTATTTTATTATTTCATCTTTTAGTCATCATTACTATCTATATAGAGCTACTGTTCTTCGACAGGCATGCAAACGAGCCGTATCCATCCTTGAGTGTCAAGTTGCTCTCTTGCATCTATAGCTAGCCAACTCTATTCAGTTTGCCTCTGTCTCTTCCCACTTCTACTTCTATCCCTTCTAATTCCCCTTTCTTCAGTACTACTGCACTTTAGTAGTATTTTTTTTTTTATTTTTCCTATTGCGGCTTCTCAACGTAGAAGTCACTTCATCCTTTTCTTTACACACCCCACACTCTCTTCTTTTCAGCTACAACTATTTAGCTACCTAGTCTTAATTCTTTTTTTTTCCTTACTTCTGTTGGAGTACTTATATCTTTCTTTTTAACTTTCACTCCAACAGAAGTTTTCTTATTTTTGTTACACTGGCTGCCCAATGCGTGGTGCCAACCGTTTATGGTTTTAAGACAGTAGTTCTTTTAGTTCATTTTTATTTTATTGGAATTTTTGTATTATTAACTTTTTGATATCTTTGTATACATGTTACTTCTGATTTATTTTTGGTCTTTAAAATTTTATTAATACTAAACAGGTAGACTTATACTGCTTTTGGTTTTGATTAGTTTATTTCGATACCTCATTTTTAGTTTTAGTGGTACAGCTCATATTTTAGTTTGAATTTTGTATTTTTATTGGAAACTTATTTGTGTATTTAGAATGAGTATACATGACTGACATTATGTTCTATTATTATGGATTTTTAGTCCTTCTACCAATAGTAGTATGTTTGCACGTACAATTAATTATTGACTATATGCATATATTTTTTTTCTAGTGTGGTTATATTTTACACCTAACTGGAAATTATTTTCAGTATTTAGGTATTTTATTTAATTTATTGATTTGATTATTTATATATTTTGCTGGCATTTTGATTTGTTGGTGTGTCGCTAATATTTTCTCCATATGTATCTTTGTCTTACAAACTTTAGATTATATTTTATATTTGTTATTTTTGATATTTGGGTTGTTTGGTAAGACAGGCACACACCACAAGGCAATATCGGTCCACAACATTAGCTTCTATACATGATACGTTGAATTCGCATGGTTCGGATGATTACAGATGGTCATCCAAATTTAATTTCTTTAATTGGTAGTGTTAAACATTACAATGATAAATTGTATAGTAAAGTAGTTCCATTATCCATCTCACCTTCTAGTTTGTTAATGTTGATAATAATATTATACCAGTGTGGGTACCATAATATAATGCTTATATAAATCAGATGCTTTGGGTTGAGATGTGAATATAAATTTTTTGTTAGCTAAGAAGCATTGATAATAGTCCTTATTTGTCTATTAAGTTTTAGAACAATACTCAGAAGAAGATTGACTTAACAGTGGTTGAGCCAATCTCTTCTTTGGTTTGCCTTTAGCTCAATTTTTATTGTTATATTTTAATCTAATGTTTTTAATCATCAGGTAGTGCAGGTACCTACATTACTCGATTTCATCTTTTGGCTTTGTTGTCGATGACTTTTAATTTATTATTTATTAATTTAATTATTATGTAGTACTCTCGTTTATGAGCTTATCATTTTGTTGCATTATTAATGGTGCACTTTTCAATATGTAAGCTCAGACAAGTACGTTGGTTTAATATTGATATTTTGTATGGAACTATGGAACTTATCATAATGTACACTACTATATCTCAGTTTATGTGATATATTTTGAATATTTGATTACTTACTATTTTTTTTATATTATTTCTATATTTTGTTCTTGGATTTGCCATAGTGGAAAGATGTTGTGGTTTATAATTTGTTATTGGGTTACTCTATTAACATTTGTCTCCAATATCTTAAACACTTTATAATAATTTATATCCTTATATCCTACACACTATGATTCTGGAATTAGTTTGGAAGTTTGAGGTATGTACGGATTCTTAAGTCTCTAAGTCTGAATGTATGCATGGTATGTGGTTGTATGCATAATGTATGTATGTATGGATGATGTATGTAGGTATGGATAATGTATGTATGTATGAATGAGGTAGGTATGTATGGATGATGTATGTATTGATTTCTTCTTTTGGACTAGTTTGTCATTACTCTGTTGATACTCTCATTTGTGAATGCGTGGGTTCGAGGTTGTTGCTCAGCAACTGATCACTGCTGTTCGATTGACTTCGTGATCTATGTCTTTCATGGCTGAGTACGCAGATGTTTTTTTTTTCATCATAATATTTCTGGTCAGGAAATGTTGGCCACATTTCCTAACCATTCTTCTGTAATTAGTCCAATTATTCCAGTTACATTTTTACCATTAGATAGGGAAGTATTTAGTTCATATTAGGTCTTTTACTTCATAGTATGTTTGTACTTTGAGTTGATGAGTAAACATGGATAAATATCTTGCGCACTTGTTTATAAATCAATGCTTAGGCCATCCCTATACATAGTAGGTTCGTTAAGTCAGTATTGGGAGTGTTTAGACAGATGAGTTGTTCATTTGAGTATATTCCCACTTCTTTCCTTAGGCATTAGTCTTGCTATTCAGATTCTGGAATATTTCCTGAATAATTCCACGTATGTGAGAGCGCATGAATCTGCAGTTTTAATTAAAATTGGTTGCCCGTTCTCGTCAATTTTTTTTTCTTATCACTTATCCTATTTTTTTTCCTATACCCTATCACATATTTTTTTTGCCTATCACTTATCATAGTGTCATAGAACTTACGAGTTCATCATGTATTCTTTTTCTTTCTTACTTATTCTTACGTTATTGGTACCTTATCTGAGTCTGGTTATTCTCATACATCTGTGGTAGCAACATGCTATAGTTCGCGAATACCAGCATGAATTAAGTTATGTATTTTCTATAATATCTTAGTCAATACACTTTAGGTATTTATCTTACTTTTGATTTAGTTAGGTTACATCTCTGTTACTTAGTCTGTTAGCAATATTTATTCTGACTTATTTTGATTACTTAGTTTGGATAGGTTCATATTACCGGATGAGGGTGTATGTAGACCTAATTTATTTATTTTGTTCAGTATTAGTTACCATTGGATCCAATAATTTAGTTTATTTAGTATTAGTAAGAATTGGTCCATAAATTTGCCTGATCGTTCTTCTTTGGATATACTCCTATATAAATCTGGTGTCCATTGATAGTCCGATTCTGGATAAGTGTCCGATTCTTCATTTATTTTGTGTATTTGGTTGGATAGGTTCGTATTACCGGATGTGGGTGTACGTAGACCTGATCTGTTTATGTGGTTTAGTATTGGTGTGAATTGGTCCATAAATTTGCCTGGTCGTTCTTCTTTGGATATACCTTTTATGAATCTGGTGTCCACTGATAGTTCGACTTTGGATTAAATGTCCGATTCCACATCTATTTTGGTTATTGAGTTTTGGATTCCTTTGGTATGTTTATTATTGGTATTATTTGGCATTAGTGAGAGTTGTTCCATAAATCTTCCTGATTGTTCTTCTCTGGATATACTATTATGAATCTGGTGTCCATTGTTAGTTCAATTTTGGATTAAGTGTTCAATTCTTTACTTATTTTAGTTACTGATTTTTTTTTATTCACTTGGGTGCATTTGCTTTTGATATGGTTCGAATTGGCTCACACCTTTTCCTGGTTGTTCCGTCCTTGGATATATCCTTTATAAATCTGATGTCCATGGATAGCTCAATTTTGGTTTTAGTGCCCAATTCGACACTTAGTTATTATTATGAACTTTAGTACAATATTTAGTTTGTTTGGTTTTTGAAGCAATATTAATATTGGTAACAGAGAGTAACATAGTAACATTTTAGTATGAATTTGAGTCATATATTTATTGATTTTTCCTTGACCATTAGTTTATGCTTAGTGGTAACCTTGCGAATAAACGTGGATTGTTAGACTATTGTAAATTTAGTTGTTAATATTTTGAAGTTTAGAAAAAAAAAAAAATTTATGGATAAAATTTTTTTTTCCCGAGTAGAAGGGGATTGTAACGGTCACGTTACAAAATTAGCTCTTTAATTATTATTATAATTATTTTTCCTCGGTCTCCATTTAAATTCTCTAATTTCTCGTATAGGACTACTGGGGTGACGTCATACCTCGGTGATGGAACGTACTCCACCTATCGAGAATGATTTCGTTTTCTGAGAGAGTTTGACGTTTACCTTGGCGGAGAAGCGCCTCTCGTTCTTTACTTGACTGTTGGCTGTTGTGTCGAATAGAGGTACCATATAGAATGGCGGATGATTTCATCCAACTGATTTTATAACATCAAGCAATTTAAAGTAAAGTAAAAAGTTACCACCAAGGATTGTCTGGAGTGAGGAGACATGTGGGTGACAACTCCTGTTGGAGTCTAAATAGGAATCATTCGGTGAGATCTACTTTTTCATAATAATTTTTTTTATGTATAGCTTTGTTTTTTGTTATGGAACATTAGATATACTTGGTTCATTTTTAAACTTTCTTAGTCAATCTATTAAGGGAAGGATGTAGATTATTTCGATCTTTATATTATCTTTATATCGATCTTTTATATTAATGTGGTTTTTGGTTTTACATAACCAAACATTTTTGATGTCCTCAAATTAATATTGAAAATAATTACCATTTCTCTGTAGGTTTTAAATTATTCGACATCCAATATTTTATAAATTCAATATATTTTTACAGATATTTCCTCAAATAAATCATTTCAATGTCATTTGTCCATGTATTCACACTCAAAACAGTTCAAGGTTACCTGAGATTGGTTTTTGTTCCAGTTTTAATGGTCGGTTTTTCTATATAACCAAACATTTTTGATGTCCTCAAATTAATATTGAAAATAATTACCATTTCTCTGTAGGTTTTAAATTATTCGACATCCAATATTTTATAAATTCAATATATTTTTACAGATATTTCCTCAAATAAATCATTTCAATGTCATTTGTCCATGTATTCACACTCAAAACAGTTCAAGGTTACCTGAGATTGGTTTTTGTTCCAGTTTTAATGGTCGGTTTTTCTATACTATTGCTTCTAAAAAGTATTTCTTCTTCCCTTTACTTTTTGCTCATGTTTAAAATGAGAAATAAAACTGGGAATGTTTTTTAGCCATTTGGGAGAAACCCTACCATGAAGTCATAGACCTTATTTGACCACCTAGGGAAACCACTACAGCCACAGTCAAGTCACCATTGGGAATACGTCTTTTTGGGAACAAGCTATGGGAGCGTTCCAGCTCAATTTTCGTCTTGGCACCTGGGCCTACAGGAATCATTTTCTAGGATGCAACCGCAACCTCGTTTGGGAACATTTAGTGAGGTGTTGTAGTAACTATTGATTTTTTTTATATTTCAGACTATCTGTTAAATACACTGTTTTTTTCCAGATTTAGGTTACCTCTGGTTTTTTTGACATATTTGTATATTAGATTATTTGGTTCCCAAACTTTGTATCTACGGTAACTTCTTGTGCACAGGAATAAGCCTAGAGAAAATTAGGTTTTTAATATTTTATTATTGCTTTGATATTGGTTTATGTAATTCGGGTAAATTTATTTTTTTAATATTACTAGCTTGTTTCCCAAATATTTTACTGTTATTCGCTTTATTCCATTTGTTCGGTTAATTTAGGTCATCGTCGGTATTTATCTCAACTTCATTTCTACTTTAGTCAATTGTATATTTAACTTTATTTATTCATTATTGTATTTTCCCTTAGTGAGGCTTGGGCCTATTTATTTGTAGTATTTTCATCTTTGTCAGTTTCCTTTAGTTGTACGTAGCAGGCGTACTATAACCATTTGGTAGAAGACTTATGTAATTTTGTACCCTATATGTTAGTGAAAGGTACTTATACATGTAATTTTGTAACAGGTAACATTGTTGTTATCTTAGGTTGAACATAACTTTTGCAAACTTTTGTCATGTTAGAGTCACATAATATGAACTTGTTTAACTCAGAGATTGTTAAAAATCTGGTAGTTCATTTTAATAAATGTTTATTTATTTTGTATATCATTTATTTTTATTACTCCTTTATGTTCATTATTACAGGTTTAATATATTTAATATTTGACAGCAGTGTAAGATACCTGGGAGAATGATCGAAGATCATTTTCATGGCGCCCATGATTAGTTAGTTTTATTTATTTTGTTCGTTTTTAGTCATTAGTCATCTCCATTCATTTTCAGTACATTATTCTTATTTTATTATTTCATCTTTTAGTCATCATTACTATCTATATAGAGCTTCTGTTCTTCGACAGGCATGCAAACGAGCCGTATCCATCCTTGAGTGTCAAGTTGCTCTCTTGCATCTATAGCTAGCCAACTCTATTCAGTTTGCCTCTGTCTCTTCCCACTTCTACTTCTATCCCTTCTAATTCCCCTTTCTCCAGTACTACTGCACTTTAGTAGTATTTTTTTTTATTTTTCCTATTGCGGCTTCTCAACGTAGAAGTCACTTCATCCACCTCTTTACACACACCCCACTCTCTCTCTTCATTTTTATACCTAGTTCTTTTCTTTCTTTTTTTTTCCTTACTTCTGTTGGAGTATATCTTTCTCTTTACTTTCACTCCAACAGAAGTTTTTTTTTATTTTTGTTACATTTGTTTGAAGTAATTGACACAAGAACTGTCAGATGTAAGATTTTAATTATCTGTACATTTTTACTTTTGTTATTGATTATAATTGTTTGCCATATTGTTATAATTGTTACCTAACAATGAATTTTAGTCGTGAAGAAATGACAGACATTATACGGATTTTAGGAGAGTGTTTCAAAAACTCATTAGTTGCCACAAGAATTTATAAGGAACGGTGTCCATAGCGTCAACAACCAAATAAGAGAGCATTTGACAACTTATTAGACAGGTTTAGTCGTACTGGTTCTGTTTATGAAGCAAAGGAAAAAACAAAAATCATTATTACGGATGAAAATGAATTAAATGTTTTACTGCCTGTTACAGAAAATCCTCATACAAGTATTCAAAATATTACAAGAGAGCAAGATATAAGTTATGGATCTATCCAAAACATACTCAAGAAAAACAATATGCACCCATATCATACAGTTACATCAGGAACTTGTTGGGGATGATTTCGAACGAAGAGTACAATTTTGTCAATGGTCACAAAAACAAATATTTATACTGAGAGATTTTTTTGAGTTTGTCCTTTTTTGTGGAGACGAGGCAACATTCCACAAAAATGGTAGTGTAAACAGACACAATTTTCATTATCATTCCATAACCAATCCGTACTGTGCTCAGACACATAGTCAAACGAGATGGTCCTTAAATGTTTGGGGTGGAATCATAGGCAATTACGTTATAGTTCCTTTTTCCTTTGAGGAATCGATAAATGGTGAGGTTTATTTAAATTTTCTAGTGAATCATTTACCTATTCTACTTGAAAATGTACCATTAAACATCCGCCAACATATGTGGTACCTTCACGACGGACCCCTTGCTCACCAAAACGCACTTGTCAACGGTGAACTCGATGAACTATTTCCTGAAAGATGGATAGGAAGAGATGGGCCAGTTCACTGGCCACCCAGATCACCAGAATTAAACGAAGGTGACTTCTTTTTTTGCGGTTATATTAAAGACGTAGTGTATAGGGCACCTCCAACAATAGTTGACGATATGAAAATAATGATTCAAAACGCCTTTCAAAGTGTCACACAACAAATGCTTACAAACATCAGTAGGTCTTTCGAAACTCGTCTCCAGGCTTGTGTAGACGTTATGGGAGGTCATTTTGAACACCTTTTATAACATAAGAAGTACGTTGGACATTTCTTTTATTTAATTTAGTTTTTTTAATAAATTTTAATAAATTGAAGTATTGTTATTAATAACTAAGTAATACATGCTGTTATCAACAATAAAATTAAAATATCTCGAAAACTAATAATATTAGGTATAGAGAATATTTAAAAGATATGTAAGTATAGTGATAGAACTTTTTGATAATAATATAAAATATAGGGTGTTCCATTTAAAATTATGAAGAAAATCTTGTATTTACATTTTGACTTACCCTGTATACAATTTGTGTAGTTATAAAAAAATTGTACATTGTTGCAAAACTACTTTAATATTGACAGTCAAAAGCATTAAAAAAATAAGTTTATATTACACCGTTCGAAACATACAGGGCGATCAAATCAGTATGATTTTTTAATAAAAGTGCTCGTAACTTTGAAACACTCAGTATAACCCTAGACAAGTGTTATATTTCTAGAATCAGAAAAATGTAGAGAAACCAGATTTTGAATAAAAGGGTGTTCCATTTAAAAAAACATAAATTTGGTTTGGCACCGTGTTATGGAGGACCCTGTATATTTCTTTGATCACCCTGTATAAAGTTTTAGGAGGATTTTTATACTAAAAATATTATCAATGGTTTAAAAAATGGGAAAAGTTCATTTAAAGTTCTATTTAAACAAAAGGGTTGAAACTAGTTAGAGTGCTTTTGGCGCTCTATGAAGTAAATAAAATTATACGGCTCTTGTTTCGCTTCACAACGAAATGATTATTTATTATTATTATTTCGTGCAAATACCTATGTTAACATAAAATTTTCACCGATTTTGGTTTATTTTTATAAATATTTATTTACTAATAATAAAATTGTTTTCTATTACTTCCATGTAGCGCGCCTATGAGTATAATTGTCAACATATTCATCTTACATAATGTCAAAGATTACCACTGTTGCCACAGTTTCACAGACCTTACGAAAAAAGGTATGATACTATCTCCAGAAGTTATGTATATTGATGACGCGTTACTGTATGCTCTTAAATTACATATCCAATAATTTTTATCCATTAAACAGATCTTTGCAAATAGACCTTATACCGAATCATCTACTTAATAAGTGTATTTTGTTTATAATGACTGTTTCTATTAAAAGTGGGTATTATAACATACTTTATGTACTGAAGACAGATAAGCAGTAAATAAAAATTATGAATTTTCGAAGAATTTTGGTTTTTGTTATGCAAAAAAGTCTTTGTTATGTTAGATTTCTGTACTTACTGTACTGCCGTTTTACAATCTGAAAATTCATCACTACCATCTGGACAGTCTACCTTACCATCACATCTATCTTCAGCTTTAATACATGTTCCCGATGTGGCACATACAAATCTGAAAAAACAATTTATTTAGAAAAGTACATGATAGAAGCATTCTAACAAAAAAGGGAAGAGGGTTTAATCGACAAGAAGGTGAAGTAACACGTGTCAATTTGTAGTAAATTTAAATTAAAGCACGAATATATAGTTAAATATTACTGATATGTATTGCCTATAATATATTAGAAATATACAGGGTGTTAGTAAATAAGTATGAAAAATTTTAAGGGCTAATTCTACATGAAAAAATTAATACCAGTTTGCTCTATAAACATATGTCCGGAAATGCTTAGTTTCGGAGATACGGGGTGTTGAAATTTTTATTTCAAACTGCCAATTTATTTATTGCTCTAAGACCTGTTGAGCTATGAAAATGAAATTTGGTGAGTTTTAGGAGGTAAGTATTACGAATTTTTTGACATACAATTTAGAATTTTGTATTCATCATTGGCGCGCCTACGGGCAATAGTCTGAATTTGTTTAAAGAAAAAAATAGTACGACACTGAGCTATTTCGAATTAAAAATTATTTTTAAATTACACGTCTAATTTATGATAAAAAACCTTTATTGCCTTTTTTTCATATGACGCACCGTTTTTATGCAGAAAAATAAAACATCTTGGCGCGTATTTTTAATTTCTTAATACATCATCAAGAACTATCCAATATAATAATACTAAACTAGAACAATAACAGAAAATATTACTAATAAGATTTCAACTAGGTGCAAAGCTGCAAGAAATGTTTAAAATGATCTCTTTTACAGATAACAGAAGAATTTTATATTCATCATTGGCGCGCGTACGGGTAATGGTCTGAATTTTTTGAAGAAAAAAATAGTACGCCACTGAGATATGTCAAACTAAAAATTATTTTTGAATTCCTCGTTCAATTTACGACAAAAAATCTGTCTTTCCTTTTTTTCATACGGGGCGCCGTTTTTATACAAAAAAATAAAACATCTTAACGCTTACCAAGTATTTGAGGTAGTTTCCATATTCATAGAAACTTAGTTCAAATACTTTGTAAACGTTAAGATGTTCAATTGTTTGCATAAAATCGGCGCCGCATATGAAAAAAAGGCAAGAAAGATTTTTTGTAGTCAATTGAACGAGGAATTCAAAAATGAGTTTTAGTTTGATATGTTTCAGAGGCGTACTATTTTTTTCTTCAAAAAATTCAGACCATTACCCGTACGCGCGCCAATGATGAATATAAAATTCTTCTGTTACCTGTAAAGGAGACCATTTTAAATATTTTTTGCAGCTTTGCACCTAGTTGAAATGTTATTAGTCATATTTTCTGTTATTGTTCTAGTTTAGTATTATTATATTGGATAGTTCTTGATGATGTATTAAGAAATGGAAAATATGCGCCAAGATGTTTTATTTTTCTGCATAAAAACGGTGCATCATATGAGAAAAAGGCAAAAAAAGTTTTTTTATCATAAATTAGACGTGCAATTTAAAAATAATTTCTAATTCGAAATATCTTAATGGCGTACTATTTTTTTCTTTAAAATAATTCAGACCATTGCCCGTAGGCGCGCCAATGATGAATACAAAATTCTTAATTGTATGTCATAAAATTCGTAATGACTACCTCCTAAAACTCACCAAATTTCATTTTCATAGCTCAACTGGTCTTAGAGCAATAAATTAAATGGCAGTTTGAAATAAAAATTTCAACACCCCGTATCTCCGAAACTAAGCATTTGCGGACATATGTTTATAGAGCAACCTATCATTAATTTTTCATGTAGAATTAGCCCTTAAAATTTTTCATACTTATTTACTAACACCCTGTATAAGAACAGCCACACCATAAGACTCGTAGAATACCTAGAAACACACCATATCATGCCCAACACTGAATTTGGATTCAGAGCAGGTCACTTCACTCACAACACATTGAAAAAGCAGCAACCTACACCTCTAAGGCAATTAATCAACACAGCAGGAAAGCTATCGGCATCTTTCTAGATATCCAGTAATCATTCGATCAGATCTGGCACGCTGGTCAGACCGAAAATCTATACCAAGCCTTAGTACCAATTCCTTTCCTGAGAATAAAACACTCCTACATCCCCGCTTGGGCTATCCTTGTTAAAGCCGCTGATAGACTATGTGTTCAACAAAACACAAGCACAGCTCGACTCTATAGTCCAGTGGTGAATAGCTGGAGAATAAATCTAAACTCAATAAAAACACAATTGATATTGTTCAGACATTCCAAATGTTCTCGTCTAAACCTTGAACAGATTAACGAGTTCAATGCAGAAATTTAGACTGCCAATATCCTACTTGGATGTTGAATTTTCAAAGACACTCAAATGGCGCACTGACATCGAAAACACCCTAAACAAGGTAAGAAACGTTGCTAACCTCGTGCAAGCATTAAGTGGTGAATTTGGGAACACTAACCATGTTACTCTTCTGCACACCTACAAAACATACACTAGGCTAACAATCGAATACAAAGCCAGAATCTACCTAGCCCTCAACAAAATACTGATTAATCAAATCATGACAACCAAGACGAAAATCCTGAAAACAATAATAGGAAAAAGACGTGATTATATGTCAGCACTGATCCAATAAATAGCCAATATCTACCCGTGTTGAGCTGCCCCCCCCCCACTTGCAAAAATTAAAAAACAAATAGCCCTGATTTATGAGCTATTTATGAGCTTTCATATTCCGCAAACTAAAAATTTTGAGCTCGTTCCACTGAGCAGGAATTTAATACTTGAGTCAGCCCCCCCCCACTACTTAAAAATAGGAATATTGAATCGGTTTTTGCGGCAGAATTACGAGCTATTTATGAGCTCTTGAAATTATATAGTTTCGATTTTTGAGCTCATCCCCTTCACCACCAAACAACCCTTTAATTGATTTAACTTAAGAGAAAAATGCTGAGAAAACTTAAAATATATCGTATTGCGGATATAATTCCTATAGCGTATATACTCTAAGAATAAACTATTAAATCACGTGCATTTCGATTATTGAGTTACAACCCCTTCGCAAGAAAACCACCCTATCTTCCCGGCTTAAGAGAAAGTTGTACTTAAAATGCATTAAATTAATTATTTGGCGACTACATATCATTTAATAATTTATAAGGTTCCAAATTACGCGCATTTAAATCAGTAAATTGCAATTTATTTTGTATAGTGCAGTCACTGAAAGTAAAAATCAACGATTACCTTCAATTTCGGTGAACCTTCATCGATTTTCACGAAAATTGGTCAGTGGTTAGAGGATACGTCAAGAAACAAAGGTGACATGGTACCACCTTGCGCCTTTACCCTGAGGGTGGATACCGCCCCTTCTCGGGGGTGGAAATTATTTTATAAAAAATAACTGCACAAATCTATAAAAGAACAAATTATTAGCAAAATTTATTATATAAAGTTATTAAAATAAGTCAATATTTTTAAGTTATTAAAGATCAAAAATTTTAATTATTCGTGAAAAAAATGCATGTTTTGAAGCGATTTTTCGTAAATCACTGAAAAACTGTAAGTTTTTACAAAAAAGTTAATAGTACTTTTATTCGTATAGCTTATATTCTAAGAATAAACTCTTAAATCACGCGCCTTTCGATTATTGAGCTACAACCCCTTCGCAAGAAAACCATCCCATATTCCCGGCTTAAGAGAGAGTTGTACTTAAAATAATTTAAATAAATTATTTGGCGACTAGATATCGTTTAATAATTTATGAGCTCGCAAAATATACGGATCTCAATGATTAAATTGCCATTTTCTTTCTGTAGTGGAGTCACTGAAAGTAAAAATCAACTATGACCTTCGATTTCGGTAAATCTCCATTCATTTTCACGAAAATTGGTGAGTGGATTTTGATGCTATCAACTATTTCCGGAGCTCATTTTTGATAGGTATTTTTAAGTACTTTGACAAGTATTTAGTACCTGAGTGTTATAAAACGCATCTCTTTCCCGTTATTTAAGCTTGAATCCTTAGATTTGAATAGTCGCCGGAAAAATATACATTTAATTACCAATAACTTACTTTAAATTAACATTAAGGGGTTTTTCAAGTAAGCAATTTATTATATTTTTTATTAGCTTCAATTTTAGTAATGAACACTTTTTTGTAAAAACTTACAGTTTTTGAGTTCTTTATGAAAAATCGCTTTAAAGCATGGCATTTTCTTTCACAAAAATTAAAATATTTGATCTTTAATAACTCAAAAAGTATTGATTTATTTTAATCACATTATATAACAAATTTTGCTTACAATTTGTCCATCTCTCGATTTGTGGGGTTATTTTTAATAAAGTAATTTTTACCCCCGAGAAGGGGTGACATGTACCCCATGTTAAAACCCCAATATGATATTGTTAATTCTTGAAAATGAATGGAGATTTACCGAAATCGAAGGTCATAGTTGATTTTTACCTTCAGTGACTGCACTATAGAAAGAAAATGGCAATTCAATAATTGAGATGCGTATATTTTGCAAGCTCATAAATTATTAAACGATATGTAGTCGCCAAATAATTAATTTAAATTATTGTAAGTACAACTCTCTCTTAAGCCGGGAATATGGGATGGTTTTCTTACGAAGGGGTTGTAGCTCTATAATCGAAAGGCGCGTGATTTAAGAGTTTATTCTTAGAATATAAGCTATACGAATTAAACTACTATTAACTTTTTGTAAAAACATACAGTTTTTCAGTGATTTACGAAAAACTGCTTCATAACATGCATTATTTTCACGAATAATTAAAATCTTTGATCTGTAATAACCTAAAAAGTATTGACTTATTTTATTAACTTTATATAATAAATTTTGCTTTTAATTTGTTCTTTTATTGATTTGTGCAGTTATTTTTAATAAAATAATTTTCACCCCCGAGAAGGGGCGGTATCCACCCTCAGGGTAATGGCGCAAGGTGGTACCATGTCACCTTTGTTTCTTGACGTATCCTCTAACCACTGACCAATTTTCGTGAAAATCGATGAAGGTTCACCGAAATTGAAGGTAATCGTTGATTTTTACCTTCAGTGACTGCACTATACAAAATAAATTGCAATTTACTGATCTAAATGCGCGTAATTTGGAAGCTTATAAATTATTAAATGATATGTAGTCGCCAAATAATTAGTTTAATGCATTTTAAGTACAATTTTCTCTTAAGCCGGGAAGATAGGGTGGTTTTCTTGCGAAGGGGTTGTAGCTCAATAATCGAAATGCACGTGATTTAATAGTTTATTCTTAGAGTATAGAAGCTATAGGAATTATATCCGCAATACGATATATTTTAAGTTTTCTCAGCATTTTTCTCGTAGGTTAAATCAATTAAAGGGTTGTTTGGGGGTGAAGGGGATGAGCTCAAAAATCGAAACTATATAATTTCAAGAGCTCATAAATAGCTCGTAATTCTGCCGCAAAAACCGATTCAATATTCCTATTTTTAAGTAGTGGGGGGCTGACTCAGCCCCCCCCACGAAGGTATCAAATTCCTGCTCAGTGGAACGAGCTCAAAATTTTTAGTTTGCGGAATATGAGAGCTCATAAAAAGCTCATTTGTTTTTTGATTTTTGCAAGTGGGGGGGGGGGGGCAGCTCAACACGGGTCCAATATCTTCAGCATACAAAATCGGATTGAAACTCATAACAAAAGATAGAAAGTAGAAATCAACTCGGGAATCAGACAAGGAGATAGCTTGAGCCCTTTACTTTTTAATTTAATAATGGACAAAATCATAGAAAACATTAAAGGTACTGGAAAAGGATATAAGATGGCAGAAAAACAAATAAAAATCCTCTGTTATGCTGACGACGCAATCTTAATCTCCGATAACGAGGATAACCTACACCGAGTGGCACAAACTGTCAATACAGTGGCGAAGAACTACAACATGAAAATATCAACAGCTAAGACAAAATCCCTGGTAGTGTCAAGGGAACCTATAAGATGTAATTAACAACGAACTAGTTGAACAAGTCTCGAGATTACAATATCTGGGAGTCGAAATATGTAGTTATGGAGATGTTAAAGAGAGCGTCCGAAAGCAAGCAAATAAAGCCAATTACGTGTCAGGATGTCTGAGGGATGTCATCTGGAGAAACAAAGATATGAGGCTGGAAGGGAAAATACGCATATATAAATCATGTGTAAGACCGATCATGACGTACGCGATAGAAACAAGATGTGACACAGCAGAAACCAAGAGGATACTGCGAACATCATAAATGAGAACGTTGAGGCCAATAACTGGGAAAACACTGAGAGACAGAATACCGAACGACAGAATAAGAGATCTCTGTAATATATAAGATATAGTCCGATGGGGAAGACAGAGACGACGAGAGTGGAATCAACATGTGACGAGAATGGACAACGAAAGAATAGCCCGTATAGCCAGGGATTCGAAGCCAACAGACAAGAGACCAATAGGAAGGCCCTTTAAAAGGTGGCGAGATAGCTGGCAGTCAACAGCACAGGTACGAACACAAGCTCAAAATCGGTTAAGAAAAGGCCAAGAGGCCTAATATAAGAAGAGGAACAAGAAGAACAAAAGATACATTCTACGAACACAGCGAAGGAGGTTATTAAAATTCACCAGGAACCCGAAAACCAAAGTTCCCTTCCTTCCAGCTAAACTTCTAAATTTAGCAGCCAAGTAACTTGATGAGTACTTCAACACCCTCGAATCAACCCTCGTAATATATTGGAGGTAACAACATGCAGTAGTCAAAAATGCGGATTTAAGAGCTGTTCCAATAAAAAATATTAAAGCATATTGGTATTAGCAGAATCTCCACACTGCTATTAGGACGAGGAAAGAAACTTTTAGAATATCTCAGGAAATCCCGCAGCATAGTATATGAATATGTGGATGGAAAATGGTATGTAAACTTTCGTGCATAGAAATCGGCCCACTTAAAAATTTGCTGATTTTTGATGTCTCGTATTTCCTAAACCTGTTGATCGATTTAATTGATTTTTTTAATATGTTATACTCTGATTCTTTAATAATATTGCTGTAATAATATTGTTGCTAAAGAGATACATTTTTATTGTATACCGGGTGTACGAAACCGATTGTGTTTTTTCTCAACGTTCGCCTCACCTGTGAAATATTCTGGCATTTGTAAGATACTGAAATTAAAATGTTGGGTTTTACAGCTTTAAGTTTCCTTAATATTCTGTTTTTTGATTCATTTGTTTATGTTGGATAATAAGAAAATCAGGTATTTTAACAACTAGACATATTCTTCATCAATACACGGTGTTTCTAAATAAGTGCGACAAACTTTAAGGAGTAATTCTGCATGAAAAAATAATGACAGTTTGCTTTATAAACGTATGTTTGCAAATGTTTCGTTTCCGAGATACGTGATGTTGAATTTTTTATTACAAACTGACGATTTATTTACTGCTCTAAAACCAGTTGAGATATGCAAATGAAATTTGGTGGGTTTTAAGACGTAGTTATTGCACATTTTTTGACATACAATTATTAATTTAATATTCGCCATTAGCGCGCATAAGGGTACTATGACCGATCATATTACCCGTATGCACGCTAATGGTGAATATCAAATTCTTAGTCTTGGAAAAGTCTTGGATTTAAAATATTGTTTATTATATTTTTATTTCAATTATTCTAATTGTTTAAAAGGTAGTAAACTTTGCATCTGGGGCTTTTCGTTGTTTTCCTCGTAATACGAGAGATGTCGCTGAATTGCGTCTCAGAGGTGGGTTCATTGCATTGCGATGGTTTGCCTTAAATTGGCAGAATTGTTTGTATTTCCTTCAGAGTTGAGACTTCTGAGCTTCACCGATGAGGCATAAGGATGCTGAAATAGCTATATGGAGATGGTGGTCTAACTCTGAATCAAATATAAACAAAACCTGCCTTGATCTTTTTTTTTATCTTTTTCATTTTTACTCAGTTTGAGTATTTAGAAACTGTCTTTCGGTCCTTTTCCTTGACGAAGGGAAGGTAAATGTGTGGCCTAAGCGTCCTCTATTTGCTTTCTCCTACTTTCGTCGTCTCTTGTGATTATATATTGTAAAATCCGGAGATATGGGATGCAGCCAGAAAGCAGTTTATTAACGAAAAGTCTTGGATTTAAAATATTGTTTATTATATTTTTATTTCAATTATTCTAATTGTTTAAAAGGTAGTAAACTTTGCATCTGGGGCTTTTCGTTGTTTTCCTCGTAATACGAGAGATGTCGCTGAATTGCGTCTCAGAGGTGGATTCATTGCATTGCGATGGTTTGCCTTAAATTGGCAGAATTGTTTGTATTTCCTTCAGAGTTGAGACTTCTGAGCTTCACCGATGAGGCATAAGGATGCTGAAATAGCTATATGGAGATGGTGGTCTAACTCCGAATCAAATATAAACAAAACCTGCCTTGATCTTTTTTTTTTATAAAATTCTTAATTTTATGTCAAAAAATTGGCAATAACTATCTCTTAAAACCTACCAAATTTCATTTGCATATCTCAACTGGTTTTAGAGCAATAAATAAATCGTCAGTTTGTAAGAAAAAATTCAACATCCCCTATCTCGGAAACGAAACATTTGCAAACATACGTTTATAAAGCAAACTGTCATTATTTTTTCATGCAGAATTATCCCTTAAGGTTTGTCCTATTTATTTGGAAACACCGTGTATCGATGAAGAACATGTCTAGTTGTTAAAGTACCTAACTTTTTTTATTATTTATCATAAACGAATAAATCGAAAAACAGAATGTTAAGAAAACCTGAGGCTATAGTCGAGCTTTAATTTCAGTATTTTATAAATGCTAGAATATTCCACAGGATGATGCGAACTTTGAGGAAAAAACACAGTTTGATTCGTACACCCGGTATACAAAAGATTTACCTGTCTAGCAACAATATTACAACAGCGATATTGTTAAAGAATAAGGCTATAACATATTAAACAAATCGCTTAAATCGGCGAACAGGTTTAGGAAATACTAGACATCAAAAATGACCAACTTTTTAAGTGGGCCGATTTCTATGCACGTAAGTTTATATTATGCAACGAGCATTTTTTAATGATGGCCATTATGATGCGAGTATGATGGATACGAAACGAGCTACATAGCGGCGAGTATCGTATAGAATACGACCATCATAATAACAATTAAATGCAAGTTGTATATATGATCATTCACAACAAAAAATATATTTAAATTTATTTGTTTTTAACATAAACAAATTAAGTACTTATGAGTAAATTAATTATTCTGTTGATACATTTATATTTTGAATATTGCAAGTATTAAAATGAATTTTAGGTTTTTTCAATATCCCTATGTATCAAAGCCACAAATTTTCAATATCCCTATGAATTTCACTTATATATGTGTAACAATATATGTGTAACAAAAATACAGGTCATAAATTAAATCACATATTCTGGGACCAAAAATAGTTCGATTGAACCTAACTTACCTTAGTAGAAATGCGCACATAAAAAATTAGAGCCCTTTGAAGTTACAAAATGAAAAGGAATTTTTTCTAATAAATCGAAGACTATTAGAGATTTTTTATTGAAAATAGACATGTGGCATTTTTATGGCAGTAACATCTTAAAAATAAATTATAGTAAAATTTGTGCACCCCATAAAAATTTTATGGGGGTTTTGTTCCCTTAGACTCCCCTAACTTTTGTGTACGTTCTAATTAAATTATTATTGTGGTACCATTAGTTAAACACAATATTTTTAAAACTTTTTTGCCTCTTAGTACTTTTTCGAAAAGCCAGTTTTTATCGAGTTACTTTGAATATTTTTCAAATCCACCACATATTTGTATTTGTATATGGTTAAGTAGGTACGAATTGTAGAGATCTGGTAATAATATGAAAATTTACATTTTTAGGTATATTTTGTTTTTAATCTTTTGTTCGCAAATGCTTCGTTTCCGAGATACGGGATGTTGAAATCCCATTGGCGTGCATAAGGGTCATATTACCACGAGCCACCCACAAAAATGACCCACCTTGTGGATGGCCCGTTTTCTATGACGTGCAGTGTATTATAAAACGGGGGTGTCTCAGGAACACACCTCAAATACAATGGTAATAGTATTTTACAAATTTCCAATATATTGACGGCATATTCTTTCTTTTTGTATTTGTTTTATAATTCTTGAAAACTACATTTCTTACTATTAACAGCAGTCACAATAAAAAATGTATTGGCTAAGTAAAACACATTTTATTTATTTATTTAAAATTACCTGTACGAACGGATATAAAAAGAAAACAAAGATGTACATCTCAGACTCAAATCGGTTATTTACCGTTGAGGAAATTCCATAGCGTTTATGCGGTATACGTCAGTTAAATTCCGTAGGTAATGCACCTGTATTAATTTTTGTGATTGTTACCACTAATTATGAAAAAACTTGTATAATATATTTTAACTAAAAGATTTGGAATATTTCAATGCTTGGAAACAATAATTTGCTCCAAAAATCATGATAGTCCAGAGAAATAAGGTTTTTGTCGGGACACTTGAGCAGCCAGGTTGAAAATGGATTTTTTGGGTACTATATACCTAATAAATTATAAATACAAAAATGCCCGTCACAGTTCGGACGAGAAACTTAGTTATTAACAAATAAGGGTCAAAAATGGCATTTTTTTCGTTTAAATCGCTACAGGTAAAAATAGGGTAATTTAATATCTTATTTATTATATTCTTCTTTTAGTAGATGAGCCAAGGTTCAAAATGGCACTTTTTGAGATTTGGTCCGATCATTTTTTGCTTCGGAAATTGCAAAATAAAACTAAAATTTCAAAAATAAAAAATGTGCTATAACTTTTGCCAACATGGCCTTAAGACTTTCATTTTGCATGAAAACTTGAGTCAAATATTACATACAATGCACAAAAATTTTTAAGACGATTCGTCAATCAGTTTAAATTTTATTCAATTTGTTTATCGCAAAGAGCTTTTTTTCGCAATGTTATTGTTCAGAAAATAATAATGATATGGCAATTATGTAAAAACTATATGCAAGAAGAATAGTTTTATTTTCAAAGTATTGGAAAAAATCATTAAAAAGTCGTTTCTATCACTCCGAAAACAGTTTAGTAAAATAGAGACATTTTTGGCTTATAAACAATTTGAATAGCTTTGTTAATATTGACTATAGATAGAGTAAATCTACTTTAGGATTTCAAAAGCTGGTATTTTTTCACGAATTTTCAGAAAAAAAAACTTTTTGCCTAGGTTAATTAAGGACAAAGTTAGCCACTTTTATTATTTAATTCACAGTTACTTCTATATACATCAAATTCTCCCGTAACAGTACTTACCATACTACTCCGAAACGGCTTGGCCGATTTTTATGAAATTTTACACGTATATCCTATAGGACGAAAAATAGGTTTTAATCTATTTTTTATACCCATAAGTTATAAGGGGCACAGTTATAAGCCCCTGACATTTTTTTTAAATATTTTTGGACAAAATTATCTACCTTAATTTTATATGATGTAGAATTAAAAAATATATACAACAATTAATTTTCGCTCTTCTATCACCAACCCCTATTTGTTAATATCCATCTATATATTTACATCTATAAAATTCTCCTGTCACAGTGTTAGTTTCCATACTACGCCGAGACCGCTTGAGCGATTTTTATGAAATTATATAGTGTAGGTCTTAAATTCGGTCGTAATCTATTTTTCATTTATCCCTGAGTGATAAGCGGAGTTCCCCCTAATATTTTATAATGTTAGGTGGGGATGTGTGTACATAACGTACTCTATAAGACTACGAGTACATACAAATTTAAAAAATTATGATCAAAAAAATCCATCAACAAGCTCCGGCGATATTAATCGCAGCATATGTTTCAAGAATCAGTTTCATTTTTTGAGTGCACGGATTTTAATAATTCCCCTCCACCGACCACGAATCCATTCCGTTAGGACGCCATTTTTAAAACTTTATTAACCACTCTGTTGAGGCTCAAAGTTTACTCAAACTTTTACATATAAACTATATACCTTCAACTTCAAAATGGCTCTAGTTAGGTTGCTTAAATGTTATAAACAAAGTAGCCGTCCATTAAATAAAAAAAGTGGCTAACTTTGACCGTAATTAACCCAGGTAAAAAGATTTTCTCTGAAAATTCGTATAAAAATATGTTTTTCAAATCCCATTGTAGTTTTAGACGAGGGAAAAAAAAGAAGCATATCAAAAATGGCTCAGTACCAATTGCTCAGAAGACCGAAAAACCTACGCAAGAATAAGAATGGAAACAAAAAAAGAAGTGATTAAAACCAAAGAAAATATGTGGCTGAAGAAATGTGAAGAAATAGACACTCTTATGGGAGGAACAAAAAGCAGAGAAGCTTGGAGAACAATATCAAATACAAGACAAAACGTACAAGAAAGATGCCAGATATCCCTTATAAGTGTAAACGAGTGGGAAACATACTTTAGAAACCTATTGCAAGAGAATAGACAGGAATATGTAAGGCAAACCATCATCGCCCCAAACAACCTGGAACAACTAGAAGATATAACTATTCGAGAACTAGAACAAACGTTAAGAGAAATGAAAAACAATAAAGCTCCTGGTCCCGGAGGTATTCCAATTGAACTCATTAAGCACAGCACGACACAGGCAAAAGAAATTTTAGTTGAAATATTCAACGGATGCCTTTCAGGCAATAGTGGCGTGCCCTCTGAGTGGAAAAACTCCATAACTACCCCTATATACAAAAAGGGTGGTAGAAAAAATTGTAATAATTACAGAGGCATTAGTGTGACCAGCTCAGTTGGAAGACTGTACGGACGAATAATAAAGAAAAGGATAGAAAAGGAGTGGCAAGATTCCGAAGAACAAAGTGGATTTAGGGCAGGTAGATCATGCACAGATAACATTTTCTGCATAAGGCAATTACTAGAAAAACGTTCTGCTAGAAATCTAGAAACTCACATGGTATTTGTAGACTTAAAAAAAGCATACGATACCGTTCCCAGAGAAAAAATGTTTGAGGTATTACAACAAACCACTTTAAATAGAAAATACATCCAAACAATAAAAGATCTCTATGCTAATGCAACAACAGCAATTAAAATTGGAACGAAACTTTCAAATACCTTTGAAACTTCGAAAGGCCTTTTGCAGGGATGCTGTCTGTCGCCCACTTTATTTAAAATTTACCTTACACATGTGTTAAAATATTGGACTAGGAAATGCCAAACAATGGGGATACCAGTAGAAGATTCTTATTTGTATACGTTGCTGTTTGCTGACGACCAAGTTGTGATTGCTGCTGATAAAGATGACGCCAGTTACATGATTAGAAAATTGAAAGAGGAGTACCAAAAATGGGGTTTGGAAATGAGCATGGAGAAAACTGAATACCTTGTAGTCGGAGGTGATACTGAAGACTTAGAATTAGAAGGGGAATACATAAAAGGATGTGATGAATTTAAATATCTAGGTTCAATTTTTGACAAAAACTCCACATGCGATCAAGATATAGAATATCGAATAAGCCAAGGAAGAAAAGCTATAAAACAGCTAAATGGCATTTGGTGGAGTACAGGACTGCAGAATCAGACAAAGAAAAAAATCTACCAAACTATCGTGGAAGGAATTGTCCTGTACAACTCGGAAGTGTGGGAAGTAAAAGACCGACAAAATAAAAGACTTCAAGCTTTAGAAATGGACGCGCTTAGAAGAAGCTGCAGAATATCTAAACTGCAGCATATCCCAAACGAAGAAATAAAAGAAAGAATGGAAGTAGAAAAGGATATTATAGACAGAATAGAACAAAAAAGATTAATATGGTACGGGCATGTCCAGAGAATGGGACCAACAAGATGGCCCAAGAAAATGATCCAGTATGTACCACCCGAGAGAAGAAAAAGAGGCAGACCGAAGAGAACATGGATACAAGATGTAGAGAAAGCAATGAACAGTAGACAACTCAACGAGGAAGATATTCGTGACCGAAAAGCATGGCGAATAGGATGCGGGAAACGGCGAATGCTGTAGAACACCCGATATATATATATATCAAATCCCATTGTAGTTTTAGCCTACAGTCAATATTAACAAAGTTATTCAAATTGTTTATAAGCCAAAAATGACTATATTTTAGTAAAATGTTTTCGGAGTGATAGAAATGACTTTTTAATTATTTTTTTAAATGCGTTGAAAATATGATTATTCTTGTTTCATGTTGTTTCCACATAATTGCTCTATCATTATTATTTTCTGAACAATAACATTGCTAAAAAAAGTCTTTGGGATAAACAAATTGAATAAAATTTAAAGTAATTGACGAATCGTCTTAAAATTTTTTGTGCATTGTATGGACTGTTTGATTCAACTTTTCATGCAATATGAAAGTCTTAAATTCATTTTCGCAAAAGTTATAGCAAATTTTTTATTTTCGAAATTTTAGTTTTATTTTGCAATATCCGAAGCAACAAATGATCGGACCAAAATTCAAGAAGCGCTATTTTAACCTTGGCTCATCTACTAAAAGAAAAATATTATAAACAAGATATTTAATTACCCTATTTTTATCTCTAGCGATTTAAACGAAAAAACTCCCATTTTTGATTCTTATTTGTTAATAACTAAATTTCTCGTCCAAACTGTGACGGGCATTTTTGTATTTATAATGTATTAGGTATATAGTACTCAAAAAACCCATTTGCAACCTGGCTGCTGAAGTGTCCCGAACATGGTATATTTTTGCCTTATTTCCCTGGAGTATGAATATTATTCGTGGATTGACATACATGCACATCCCTAATTTGAGGCTTAGAAATCGAAAAAGCGACCATGATAGGTGAATGGCAAATTTTGGTCATTCTTTATATTTTCGAGGTCGGTGAATCCGAATATGAAGTTTATTTTTATCTAGAATTGGTGGAACATGTTCAAAAATCAAATTTTATGCAGAAATGCGAAAAATCGATTTTGATGATTTTTCATATTTACCTCGCTGTATCTTTGGTCGCTGTAAATATTTACTTTTGAAAATTTTATTGTATCATCTTTCGAGTATTTAGATGACAACGAGATTTATCCAAAATGTTTATACAAATTAAAAGAGGCGTTGTTAATTTTTTAAACATTTTGTCGTCAGATTTCGTTAGTTTCATAAAAAAGTTGAGTGACAAACTGTCTAGTTTATAATTTTAACCAACACAGCAATAAAACATAATTCATGAAAAGGTTTTCTGGAAAATATCAAATCAAAATATGCAATAAGAAAAAAGTTATGTGACTTTATAGACTAGTAGGCACTCTTCTAAGTAAACGCTTATTTTTCGAAATACTGACCACGGTGTGCTGAATGGCTAATTTTGGTCTTAATTTATGTTTTTGATGGTGCTAAAAATAAAAATAAGATTTATTTTGAATTTTAGATGCAGGAACATTGTAAAAATCGCAATTTTACCCTAGAAATAAAAAAAAATAAAATCACGTTCTTAAAATTAAAAGTAGCATTATTTTTTTTCTATACAACATTTTGTTCTTTGTACCCTATATTTTATCATAAACTTGATTAAAAAGCTAAATTTCAAATTTTGTCACTCAAGTTTTGCGATTAAACTTTGAAATTCAGGAATCTGCACCTTTCACTTTAAACAAAGCATAACTTTTATTATAATGAGAAAGAAAGATTGAAGGGAGTACCATTGTCTTCAAAAAGGTAAGAAATATATACTGTAAAAATTTCAGAAAAAAATATTAAAATGGAACAGAGTTATTAAACGCAAAAAATGTGATTTCATTTTTTTTATTTTTAGGGTAAAATTGCGATTTTGCCAATGTTCCCCCACGTAAAATTCAAAATAAACCTAATTTTCGTTTTCAGCACTATCTAAAATATAAGGTTTGACTAAAATTAGCCATTCATCACACCGTGGTCATCACACCACACAAGATCTCGAGAAATAAGCGTTTTTTGTGGTGTGCCGCTCGTCTGTAAAGTCACATAATTTTTTTTCTATTTCATATTTTGACTTAAAATTTTCCAGAAAACTTCTTCATGAATTGTTTTTTATTGCTGTGTTGGTTAAATTTATAAGCTAAAAAGTTTGTCACTTAATTTTTTTAAGTTAACATGAAACTAATGAAATCTGACGACAAAATGTTTAAAAATTATCAACTCCTCTTTTAATTTGTATAAACATTTTGTATAAAGCTGGTTGTTATCTAAATACTTCAAAGATGACACAGGAAAATTTTCAAGAGGAAATAATTACAGCGACCAAATATACAGCGAGGTAAAATTGAAAAATCATCAAAATTGATTATTTTTTACCACCAATTTTAAATAAAAATAAACTTCATATTCAGATTCAGCGACCTCGAAGACAAAAAGAACCACCAAAATTTGGTCACTCACCTTAAAGTTGATTTTCGTGCTCGGTATAAAGTAATTTTAGGGGTTGTTGCCGCTCGCCTATAATCAGAACACGGAAACTGGTTTCGGAAGTTAGGAAACTACATACAGCACATTAGTAGTTGGGTTCATCGGGGCTCATTGGGCACATTAAAAAAATCAAATTCAGCGGTAGGAATATTTTATTTATGATTTTTTCATTCTTACCTATTTTCTTTGTTTCATTTTATGCTATGCGTTATTGGGTAGCAATTTTCTACTTCCCGATAGCTTTTTGTGTCTTTAGTATTCATCACTATCATAACGGTGCTACAGCCCTTAAAGGGCCTCGACCTTCTCAAGCTTTCAACGCCATTCTGTTCTGTCCCTTGCTTGGATTTTCCTGTTAGCAACACCGATCTTCTCAGCATCCTGTATTATCTCGTCTATCCACCTTAGCTTTAGTGTATTTCGTCTCTTTATTCCCACTGGTTGTGCTGTTCTATTTTATCATGTTCGATTCCGGGATCCAGGCTACATGTCCTGCCCACTGCAGACGGTTCGTTTGATTATAGTAGTAATATCTTTTTCCACCTACCTCTACCGAAAGTATACTTTTCCGGACCTGTTTGTAGGGAGCAAAGTTGTACTTTTCCTCCCTAGGGAGGAAAATATTTTTCCTCCCTAGGGAGGAAAAGTAAAAGCGACTGGAGTGATTGGAGTAAAGTGATTGGAGTAAAAAGTCATGGTATTTCATTCAAGAAGTATAACTGATTGATGCCCTGTACAATATCTATTTTCTACTACGTAAGTATCTATACATTTTAACGTTTATTTGTAGAAATCGTAAAGCAAGTATCACGGAAATTTATCCCTAGAGGTTGTCAAACTGAGTACATAGCGGGGCTCAATGAAGAATCTAAACCCCTACTTAAAAGATACGAACAGCTATATGAAGAAGACCCTTTCTCGGAAGCGACAATACAGGCTGGGGAGGAAATGTTACATGCGATATCCGCCAACAGAACGGAAAGGTGGTGCAAGCTGGTCACGAGTCTGGACATGAAACAAAACAGCAGACGTGCCTGGAAGCTGATTCGGAATCTTGGCAACGATCCCGCTGCTCCGGCAGTCAACATGACAGAAGTCACACCCGATCAGATAGCCCATCATCTTCTAATGAACGGTAAGACGACATCAAGAAAGAACAAGGTGAGAGCTCAACGGAATATCGACGAAGAAAGAAATGTTCTAGGTACCTCTTTTTGTCTAGAGGAGATGAGAGGCGCGATCCATCAAATGAAAGATAATAAAGCGGCTGGCCTGGACTACATACGAACAGAGCAAATAAAGAACTTTGGACTAAAAACCATAGAGTGGCTCGTAAAAATGATGAATTGCTGCATTCGTACATTACAAATCCCCAAAATCTGGAGAAAAGCTAGAGTGGTAGCCCTCTTAAAACCAGGGAAGGATCCGGCGAATACAAAGAGTTTTAGACCTGTATCTCTCTTGTGCCACCTTTTCAAGGCTTTTGAAAGAATGATACTGAACCGGATCGCAGAATATGTGGAGACTAAAATTATTCCAGAACAAGCAGGATTCAGACCCGGAAAGTGCTGCTGCAGTCAAATTCTTAATCTCACCCAACATATTGAAGATGGTTTTGAACGGAAGGAAATAACGGGAGTAGCGTTCATAGACCTAACTGCCGCCTATGACACAGTTAACCATCAACGGCTACTCGCAAAACTCTACGAAACTACAAAGGATTTCCGACTAACAAGGTTAGTGAAATGTCTCCTCCAGAATAGACGCTTCTACGTAACGCTCCAGTCCAAGAACAGTCGGTGGAGGGACCAAAAAAATGGGCTACCACAGGGAATTGTCCTCGCGCCGATTCTATACAACATATACACCAACGACCAACCCATACACCAACAAACAAGGCAATTTATTTACGCTGATGATACAGCGGTGGCAGCTCAGGGAAGAACCTTCAATGAAGTCGAAGTGAAACTGACAGATGCCCTGGGAGACTTAGCTCTATACTATGATAAAAACCATCTGAAACCCAATCCCACAAAAACCCAGGTATGTGCTTTCCACCTGAGAAACAAGCATGCCCGAAGGTCGCTGGAGGTGGAATGGCGTGGTCAGATGCTGGAACACAACAAGACGCCAAAATACCTTGGCGTCCGTCTGGATAGAACTCTGTCTTACCGATACCACTGTCAAGATGTCAAGAAGAAAGTAAGTGCCAGAAATAATATCATCCGCAAGCTAACTAATACAAAATGGGGAGCACAACCACACACTCTCCGCACTTCTGCCTTGGCATTATGTTTTTCGGCCGCGGAGTTTGGAGCACCAGTATGGGCAAACTCTGCTCACGCAAAGAACGTCGACGTGGCTCTAAATGAAACGGTCCGTATAATATCGGGTTGCCTGAAACCGACACCTATCGAAGAGGTATACCCCATTGCTGGAATTGCTCCACCACCTATCAGGAGGAAGGTCACGTCAGAGGTAGAACGGAAAAAGCAGGAGACGGACCGAAGACACCCCTTATATGACCACCAAACTCAGCCAAGCAGACTAAGATCTCGGAAAAGCTTCCTGAAAACATCAAGATCCATCCCCGAAGCGCCAGAGACGCGCCGAATACACCTATGGCAAGCGTCAGCTACCGCGACACATTTTCCTCCCTCGGAGGAAATGGCTGCTGGACACAATTTACCGTATCCGACTTGGAAAGCGCTAAACAGACTAAGAACCGGCGTTTCATGTTGTGCTAGTAACCTGAAAAAATGGGGATACCAGGAGGACGATACCTGCGACTGTGGCGTGGTTCAGACCAGCCGGCATCTACTATAATGCACAGAGATGAGAGAGACCTGCACAGAACAAGACTTAATTATAGCAAATGACAGGGCCATCTATGTGGCCAACCATTGGAAATACAGAATTTAAAGTTGTTGGTGTTCCGGACACGGAAAGTAAGTAAGTAACGTTTATTTATAAAACATCCTGTATTTTGCAGAATTGTAAAAAACAGTAAATTGTTATTTTGATGTAACAATGTTTACATTAATAATTTGACTTATATTTGACAGTTGACAGTTATATTGTACCTACTTGTTAGTTTTAGTTTTAATAAATTTGTTGGTTAGTTACATAAATAAATTGAAAAATGACTTGTTATTAATTTGAGGAAGGTGGAAAAACCATATTTATAATATGGGAGTGAAGTGCCTTTTCCTCCCTTGAATGATTACTGCCCTCCGCTACGCGTCGGGCAGTAAACTTCATTCTCGGGAAGAAAAGTAGCACTTTCCTCCCTTGTTATACAAATAGCTATTCCACCAAACTTTGATGTAATATATTCTGCAGTTCAAAGTTATATCTACGCCTCCATATTCCGTTTTCATAGACTGCCCCGAATATCTTGTGTAGTACCTTTCTTTCAAAAAGCGATATAGACAGGATTCGTCTGTTTTGGTTAGGGCAATGCCCCTGATCTAAATGTGAGAACGGGTACTTTCAGTGTTACACGAATTTTTAGAGACATTCGTTAGCTATGTACTTTGATAGGCCATGGTATTTAACACCTATTTGCAATTATGATTTGCTTTTTCATTTCCCCTGATGTATTATTACATCGGGATTAACCGATTTTTCTAGACTAAACTCTTCGACCGCTTCGAAGTTTTAGTCATTGTCAATTATTAGATCTGCATCAACATTTCCAGCTCTTGTGTTTGGGTTAGTCTGGGTTTTATTTTGATTTATACGTAATCCCATTTGTTCTGCTGTCGCTAGTATAGTAGCTCGGTATCTCAGTAAGGATTACCGTGGTTCTCGCCCAGGTTCTTGTTACAATGTCCACGTCATCAGTATATATGCTAGAATTTGGACTGATATATTCAATATAGTTCCCCTACTCGACAAACCTTAAAGGTCCTTTTACAAACGCATAGCAGAACACAAAATGGCTTTCAACAATAGAAAAACATATTCTATACAACACTGCATTTTCTAGAATAGATAATAATCATTCTTTTAATGACCAATTTCAAATTCTCCATATTCAAAATAAAGACCTTAAGCTATATTTATTCGAATCTATGGAAATTATTAAATTAAAAAATACTGAAATTATTCAGAATGACCAACTTGAGACAAACAACTCTTCCCTCCACAAATTATTCCCTTAAAATATATCACTTGAGGAAGGCACTCTGTCAAAACCGCTATAGTGATAATAAATTGTATTAAATTTTCTGGAAGTGTTGAGAACAAAAGTTTTCACGGCTCGTATGAATAAAAATGAGAATTTAGTTTATACTCTAAATTTTGCACTAAATACACCACGTGGTACGAATAAAGACCAAGCAGATATTCGGCGTGAGTAGGTACTCTTATGTAGAGTTTGTTGTGAGAATATTCTCATTTTTGATATGAATAAAAATATCTTTATGTTCGTTAGGATGAGAATCTAATCCATAAATTTGTAGTCGAATAGTTAATAGACTTCCCGACTTCAGTTTGATCGTGGCAAAGCTATGGCTGATTTCATGTTTAATTAGAGTTCAAAAAATAATACATATAAACCAAGAAGTAAGTGTGATTGTGACTTTAAGTATTACATATACAGGGTGTCCAGAAACTCTACCAACAAACGAAGACAGGAGATTCCTCAGATAATTTTAAGATATTTTAACCCAATTCATCTAGTCCGAAAATGCTTCCTAAGGGAGCTAGGACTCTTTGAAGATGGCATCTTGTAATTAGTTTTTCTTAAATACCTCCAGAACACTTCTATTTAGAAAAACAAAAATTGGTACTCATATTTATCTTCCAGAGATAAATCAATTACATCTATTGCGAATTTCTAGTACCGGCCATAGCCGTCCGTTTTGGGCAGGGCAACGGTTATTTTAGCGCATAACTTTTTTGTCTTTAACTTTTAAGCATTTTTGATACTGGATTACTAAATGGTAAGGTATTTTAGTACTAAAAGGTACTTTGATTTAAGTCGGTAGGGCACACAGTTTTCTAGAAAAATCGATTTGAAAACTTTTCGTTTTTTAAATTAAAAAAAAATAAAAATTTTTCAAAAGAAACAGTGTATTTTACCAAATTAAAGCAAGAGTAACGTTTAGTAATAGATTACCTCATAATTTAATAATCTAGAGTCAAAAATGCTTAAAAATTAAAGACAAAATGTTATGCGATAAAATAACCATTCACCTACCCAAAACGGACGCATATGACCGGTACTAGAAATTCGGAATTGATGAAATCGATTCGTCTCTGGAATATAAATAAACGTAACAATTTTGTTTTTTTAAATGTTTTTTTTTTGGAAATTTACAGAACGAATAATTTTGAAATCGAACTTTCTAGAAAACGGTGTGTCCTACCGACTTAAAGCAAGAGTACCTTTTAGTACTAGAATACCTTACAATTTAATAATAAAGTGTGAAAAATGCTTAAAAGTTCAAGACATAACAGTTATGCGATAAAATAACCGTTACCCTACCCAAAACCGACGCCTATGACCGGTACTATAAATTCGCAATAGATGGAGTCGATTTATCTCTGAAAGATAAATACGCGTACCAATTTTTGTTTTTCTAAATAGAAGCGTTCTGGAGGTATTTAAGAAAAACTAATAATAAGATGCCATCTTAAAAGAGCTCTAGCTCCCTTAGGAATCATTTTCGGACTAGATGAATTGAGCTAAAATGTCTTAAAATTATCTGAGGAATCTCCTGTCTTCGTTTGTCGCTAGAGTTTCTGGACACCCTGTATATCGATTTAATAAGGAAAATATTAAGTAGCTTTCAAATAACTTTTTGAGTGAAAAATTGGAAGAAACAAGAAGTGAAAATATTTTTAAGATATGTAAGTGATCCAGGATTTCAAACAGGAGTGGGAGAAGATATTCGTGTTCATCAAACAACTGTGTCTAAGGTTGTGACTTGTGACCCAAGTTGCTCACCAGATAATAGAAAAATTCGTATGTTAAAGAAAGATGGCAATCAAAGTACATACAGTGGAACCCCGATAAGTCGACCTCCGATAACCCAGAAGTCCGGCTAACCCGGACCGATTTTTATAAGACAAAACAAACATTTTTACAGTTTGACTGAATTTTTTACCAAGAAATGAACAATACTGTATAGAACTGTATGTAATTTAGATGTATTGTGCATGATGTATTTCATGTTTTTGGAATTATAATGGAGTTTATCTCTAAATGGGTATACCGTATTTTATTAGTTTTTACCATATTCTCCGGCTAACCCGGATTTTCGATAACCTGGATCGGCCGCAGTCCCGATTAATCCGACTTATCGAGGTTCCACTGTACATTTTTCCTTGCGCCGTGGGTGAGATCGATTACAACCACATAAAAATAAAAAACAACACCTCTTTATGGTGATGATTATATTATTAATCGCAAAGGATATCACAGTCACAGTAACAACGTTCACGCCACTTGCAATGCAGATGAGTGATTTACAAGTGTATACTTTTACAATCAAGATGCAGTAGAAATAAACAAACCAAGACACGTTAAATTCTACTAGGAGCACTCCCGAATCATAATTTACAATGTTATACATTGTAAATCTCAAATCATGCTTTCCGAAGTTTAAATGGGTTGGGATAAAGTATGGAACCAAGCAAATATCTTTGAAACGAAAAGAACAATATTTATGAAACTGTGCATGCAAGCACAGTGTCGCAAAAGGCATCTGTTGCCATATTTTTTGTTACTACTCCGCTTCCAGTTTCACCGGAAATACCCTTAACTTATTTAATTTAAATGGGACACCCTGTATATTTTTGTTTTTGTGTACTTGTTATTTTTAATTCATACATACCAAATTTGGTAGAAAAAATTTGTTAAAATGTGTTTTAGATAATTTTTTGTATTAATACAACGTAGTAGGAAATAAACGAGTACCATCTATCTATACTGTAGACTAAAATTGTTGTTTATATGCACTGCATGACTTATTTGAATTTAGTATAGCAGGTAAAACTGTTACTGAACTAATTGACAGAAATAAGTTGTATTAAAAATGGTTCATTTAAGTGAAAAAGATCGTATTGAAATATTATAATAATAATCGGTTATGGTGAATTTTCATTTTTTGGAAGTGAATTTTCCAAATCGATGGATTGGATGTAGAGGATATTACCCCGTTAGATTTTTTTTCTTTGGGGTTATCTAAAATCGCGTGTTTACGTTAGGCGACCAACATGCTTGCAGGATTTGAGACAAAGAATAATTGATGAATGTGAACTAATACGTGGAGAAATCTTGCAAAAAGTGGTTCACGAATTTATTTATAGGCTTGCACGTTGTCAGGAGGTGAACAGCAAACATTTTCAACATTTGAAATTATTTTTTTAATTTTTAATATCATTGGTCTAACGTAAATAAATTAACCTATTTTTTAACTGTAAAGAGATTTATTTCTTGTTTTAATAGTTTTTTCTTCCAAACATGGTATGTATGAGTTAAAAATAACAAGTTCTTTTAAAATCTGCAAAAATATACAGGGTGTCCCATTTAAAGTAAATAAGTTAAGGGTATTTCCGGTGAAACCGGAAGTGGAGTAGTAACAAAAAATATGGCAACAGATGCCTTTTGCGTCACTGTACTTGCATGCAAAGTTTCAGAAATATTGTTCTTTTCGTTTCAAAGATATTTGCTTGGTTCCATACTTTATCCCAACTCTGAACATTGTAAATTATGATTCGGGAGTGCTCCTAGTAGCATTTAACGTGTCTTGGTTTGTTTATTTCTACTTTATCTTGATTGTAAATTTAGTATAGACGTATCATGGCAAGGATCTGTCCATTATTCACGGATATGGAGCAATTCACAAATTTGCAACATTGATAAAAATGAGTTTACGAGCTCAAATGCATTATTTTAGGAGATGAAGGTTACAGAGTTTATACTCCGTTTTTATTCATATATGTTTCCATCCGTTTATACTCCGTTTTTATTCATCAAGTAACGTTCATTTTCTTCAAGTCATTCATTCCACACTTAAATGTTTGCGCCACTTCGAAGACAGCGCTACATTATCTATATTTTATTTATTTACTTATTTATCTAGTCTAAAACTAGTTCAAAGAAATAAGGAGAAAACAGATCATGTTGGTGACACGACCCCCTCCAGGCCGAAACCAAATTTTTTGAGTAGTATGGACATCTTTAATAATAACCTATATGTTTCCTGCAGCCGATTTTGATGATATACGCAGTTATAAACAAATGAAGATCAAAAAACGGTAAATTTTCGCTTTTTTCGTCTATTACCAAAAAGTTAAGCATTTTAAACAAATTTAAGTGTAAGAAACTCATAAATCGTATAAAATAATTCAATATGGAGTTCACTGAATATGTCTATCCTTATTGGTTGCTTAGAAAATGGCAAAATAAATAATAAATTTTGAATTTTTATAAATATTCATAACTTATGAAAAAATTAACGTAGAACCTTCTTATTACACCGAATGCTGAGACTTCTGGAGCTTAAATCATACCCTAAATTTCAAAGCAATCGGTCAAATAGTTTAAAAGTTATTTAATTTGTTTATCCCAAATTAATTTTTTTGCAACACTGTAAGTCAGAAAATGATGAAGTTACAGTAATACTTTGGACAGTATATGAACGAAGAAGATTTACACTATTAATTTAATTAAAAAAAAAATGACAAATAATAATTCTAAATATTGCAAAATTATTTTGCAAGAACATGTGAATTAAAAAAGGGGGGGCTAACTTCGTCCCTAATTGTCCTAGGACAATTGGTCCCTAATTGTCCTAGGACAATTGGTCCCTAATTGCCCTGGGACAATTGTTTTTGTTTCTAAATATGTGTAAAAATTCAGTCTGTCTAAATATGAAAAAATAATTTTTGTACGGGTAACGGTTAAAAAGTTATTCTAAGTTTATAAGTAAGCAAAAGATCGACATGTTTTTTGTAATTTTTTTTTAATTAAGTTAATAGTATAAATGTTCTTCTTTCATAAACTGTCCGAAGTATTAATGTAACCTCATAATTTTCTGACTTATAGTGTTGCAAAAAAAATGAATTTGGGATAAACAAATTAAATAACTTTTAAACTAGGTACTTGACCAATTGCTTTGACATTTAAAATATAATTTAAGCACAAGAAGTATCAGCATTCCGTGTAATAGAAGGTTCTAACTAAATTTATACATAAGTTATGAACATTTATAAAATCTCAAAATTTATGAATTATTTTGCAATTTTCTAAGCAACAAATAAGGATAGACATAATCAGCGAATGCCATATTGAAGTTTTTTTTATATGATTTAGAGTTTCTTATTCTCAAATTTGTTTAGAACGCTTCACTTTTTAGTAATAGACGAAAAAAGCGAAAATTTACCGTTTTTGATCTTCATTTGTTTATAACTATGTATATCATCAAAATCGGCTGCAGTAAACATAATACAGGTTATTAATATACAGGGTGTAACAAAAATACAGGTCATAAATGAAATCACATATTCTGGGACCAAAAATAGTTCGATTGAACCTAACTTACCTTTGTACAAATATGCTCATAAAAAAATAAATAAATAAATCGATTTTTTCGAATATATCGAAAACTATTGCAGATTTTTTATTGAAAATGGACACGTAGCATTCTTATGGCAGCAATATCTTAAAGAAAAATTATAGTGAAATTTGTGCACCCCATAAAAATTTTATGGGGGTTTTGTTCCCTTAAACCCCCCCTACCTTTTGTGTACATTTCAATTAAATTATTCTTGTGGTACCATTAGTTAAATTCAATATTTTTAAAACTTTTTTGGCTCTTAGTATTTTTTCAATAAGGCAGTCTTTATCGAGTTGCGGCTTCCTTTTTAATATGTTTACATAAAGATTTTATGGGGGATTTGTTCCTTTAAACCCCCCAAATGGTTGTGTACGTTCCAATTGAACTATTACTGCGATAACATTAGTTAAATACGGTATTTTTAAAACTTTTTTGTTTCTTTGTATTTTTTCGAGAAGGCACCTTTTATCGAGGTGTGGCTTCTTTTTTAATACGGTTCAAAATATACCTAAAAATGTAAATCATAAATAAATTTTCATATTATTACCAAGTCTCCATAATCGTACTTAACCATATACAAATATGTGGTGGATTTGAAAAATATTCAAAATATCTTGATAAAAACTGACTTTTCGAAAAAGTACTAAGAGGCAAAAAAGTTTTTAAAACATTGTGTTTAACTAATGGTACTACAATAAAAATTAATTTGGAACGTAGACAAAAGTTTAGGGGGGTTTAAAGGAACAAAACCCCCATACATTTTTTATGGGGTGTGTAAATTTCACTATAATTTTTTCTTAAGATACTGCTGCCATAAAAATGCCACATGTCTATTTTCAATAAAAAATCTCTAATAGTCTTCGATTTATTAGAAAAAATTCCTTTTCATTTTGTAACATCAAAGGGCTGTAACTTTTTTTTTTGTGCGCATTTGTACTAAGGTAAGTTAGGTTCAATCGAACTATTTTTGGTCCCAGAATATGTGATTAAATTTACGACCTGTATTTTCGTTACACCCTGTATACAGTGTATCAATTTAAGAAGTTGCCACCACCTATAATTTGGTCCCTATAGAAAATCTAAAAATATGCAAAACCAGGTCAAATTTATTTGTGAGGGGGACATTTTGTAGACCAGTTTTCGACTAAATTACATCAACCCTATAGCGGGGGCGGACACAACCCCCAAAATCTTTAATGGAAAGGGGGTTGAGTGATACCTCATTTTGAAGGTCATTAAATTACCTTTCCAAAAATACCACATTCCTTACATTTCTTTTCAGTACTGTTGGAAAAATCTTGGACTCAATACTCTAAAAAATTTTGGAGTTCTGAACTCTATACTTAATATCTTTACGGTTTTACTTAATTTTTTCAAAAATACTTCAAAAAAATACTCTAAATACTTCAACACCCAAAAAAAATTCAATTTGGAGTTCAATACTCCAAAAAAATTTTTGGAGTTCTGAACTCGATATTTAATTATTAAAATTAATTATAAAAAAATTAAAATTACTGAAAAGAAATATAATGTATGTGGTATTTTTGAAAAGGTAATCGAACGACGACCTTTAAAATGAGGTGTCACTCAACCCCCCTTTCCATTATAGATTTTGGGGGTTGTGTCCGCCCCTGCTAGAGGGTTAGTGTAATTTAGTTGAAAACTGGTCTATAAAATGTCCCCCTCACAAATAAATTTGACGTGTTTTTGTATATTTTCAGATTTTCTATAGGGACCAAATTATAGGGGTGGCAACTTTTTAAATTGACACCCTATATGTCCATACTACTCAAAAAATTTGGTTTCGGCCTGGAGGGGGATGTGTCACGAGAAAAATCTTATTTCTCTGGACTAGTGTTTAAAATTGCCAACATATTTAATCCTGTCTAATTAATAGAATAGACTTGCCAATACAGGCAACACGACCTTTTAAAGACAGGTTTCAGGTGATAATATCAAAGTTTCGATTAAACTGTATTAAACTATATTTTAATTATTATAGTTTATGGTTATAAAACAGGTTCTTAATGTTGTTCTGAAGCTATTTTCTTGTGGCATTTTTACAATTTTAACTATTTATAATGGGAAATAAGCCACAATATTATTAAAAAATGATTTTTATTAACTTTCAGTATTTATTATTTTATTATTTTCAGTAGTATTTTGTATTTTGACAACGGCACCCGAATTGGGCGTCGAAACGTTAATAAAAATCATTTTTTAATAATATTGTGGCTTATTTTCCATTATAAATAGTTAAAAAGGTTCTTAATATTAGACTATTTTAGGCTTTGAGTTCAAGTCCGAAGATCTACAATGTTAAACCAGAATAATAATACAGACAATAATCAATAAATAGAATCGTTGCTATTTCTATTCGCATCGTAAGTTTTTAAACTAGTTACATACTATTAGAATCACATCAGCATTCACGTTATAGAAAAATCCACAAGGAAAAAGTTTTCCTGTAGCTGACTGTATACCATATATTACAAAAAATAAGTAAAATTCTTTATAAAAGGTATATCTCTTAAAATTCCCTAAAAATTGCTACGTCACTAAAGCAGAACTAGTTTTCGATCTGATTACAAATCATCATCAGTGCTGACAAGATGCTGACATGCTAACCATCAAAATGCAAATATTTGGGTAAAAACCCTTTAAACTTAATCAGCCATGGAAACATTGACTATAATTATTAAAATATACATTGATGTATTAGATGTCACATGAATTAGGCTCTGGGTACCATCTGACCCTCAATTGAGTTGTTCACGTCATGTTGAACGAGTTGCCAACGATCGTTCAACATGTGAACAACTCAATTGAGGGTCAGATGGTACCCAGGGGGCCTAATTCATGTGATATCTACATATACATCCATATATATTTTAATAGACAATTATAGTCAATGTTTCCATGACTAATTAAGTGTAAATGGTTTTTACCCAAATATTTTCATTTTGGTGATTAGCATGTGAGCATCTTGTTAGCACTGATGATGATTTGTAATCAGATCGAAAACTAGTTCAGCTTTTGTGATGTAGCCCTTTTTAGGGAATTTTAATATATTGTTATATTTCTATTTGATATGAAAATTAAATTTTGATAATTATAAACAAAATTCAATTTAATGTAAAATATTTTCAATTTTCTCAACCAAGGGCATATAAATTTAGAACAACCTGTATACAACAAATTGTTATATTTAATTTTAAGAAGTGATTAAACGAAACTCGGGACAATGCGCTTAGAATAAACAAAGTGAATGGCGTACCATTATCGTTGTTCGCGGAAGGTTCGATCATTAGCCTATGCTAAATAAGACTTAGTTGGAATCGATAATAGGTCATTATCGTTGTTCGCGGAAGGTTCGATCATTAGCCGGATGCTAAATAAGACTTAGTGGAAGTAGATAATAGATCATTAAATTTTGTAATTAGTAGAAAGTAATTTTAGAATGGGAATTAACTATTTTTCTTTTGAAATCCATTAAGCATATTTAGAAAGATTAAAAAATGGGTTTTGAGGAATACTGCGAATGAGAGTTGGTGGTGGAAGTTTGATTTGTGAATCTGGAAGGGATATTTAGAAAGTAGGGGAATGAATGACAAATAGAGATCAGAATGTTTTGAGCTGTCGAGAAGTGAAGTCCAGTAGGAGACGGTAGTGTACGGAGAGTGAGAAAGCCGGTGTAGTTCCGTGAGTGTGGAGTATCTATCGTGGAACGAGAGGTAGGCCAGGTTGAGAGTAAAAGAACCTCCTTGAGCAAAGAGTGTCCCGGTAGCTGATTGCAGTTTCGAAAAAGGTAGAACACAGCATCACGACAGAAGCAGGAAACGAGAGCTATACGAGCTAGTTTCAAAGGAGAACATTACTGGAAGCCAGGACGAGGTTTTGATCGCAGCCAAGGATAGCAGGAAACGGGTTTTGTGTGAAGACATTCTCAGTTCACCAGAAAAAGGTCAGTCTCATTTGTTTGGACATGAATGTATGGGTTTTTCATATTAAATACCACATTTAAAATTGAAGAAACATAATCAATAATATCAGAAAAGCTTCATCAAACTTAAATAGAATTGTTGCTAATAAATCATAATAGTTAAATGTTAATAAAAATTTTCAATTGGAAACCAAAAGGAAATAAGATTCCCATGTGTAAATGTTATGTTTAAGAATAATAAGATATAGCAAATATTAAGCAGTGATTGCCATTTAAATAAAATAAACAATATTTTGATTACAATTGTAACCCATATGTGTTATTATTTTACTCTTTTCTTTCCTATCCCGATTAGGAACCATTGAGAAATACTTAGAAGCCACGTAAGTAAGTAATTAATTTTATAAAAAGCCCTGAGAGTGAAAACATATTGATATGTGATCTGGTAAATTAATTAGATTATTATTAATGCATTGATTAAATTAAATGACATATAAAAATATTATCTCATATCAATAATCAAGATCACATCAACTGTCGTCCAACGTGGAAAGCATTGTAAAGTATTTCTAGTGGCAAATTTGAAGGATATAAAGAGTAAAGCCGGTATTTGAAAATTTATATGCCTGTGGTAAAAAGTGAGATACTTACATTTGATAACATAAAATTTTAGATCTCTTTAGGTACAAATTTTACATAACTGATTTAATATTTTATTTTTACGATATTTACATTTGATATATTTATTGACAATTTATAATATTTGGGTGAGAAAAAGTCGTCTTGGTAACATACTAGTAAAATTTCATATTTGGCGGGGATAGTACTTCTTGAAAACAAATGTCTGTGACAAGAGGCCAAAGCAAAGACAACAAAAAACAAAAAGAACATTCAGACAAAGAAGATATTTTAGACACGACAATCATGGCATCAGAACAGCAAGAATTATCAGGAATAGATAAATTATTACAAATGATGCAACTCCAGTCACAAAGAATGGAACAAAAACTGGATGACAATCAAAGAGAAACAAAACAAGCAATGGATGAAGCAAAAAGGACAATGGATAAAAATCAGGAAGAAACATCAAAGAAAATGGATGAAACACAACAAAAATTGGATCAAAAAATGGATGAAACACAACAGAAAATGGATGAAACAAAAAGAATAATGCAATAAAATCAGAAGGAAACAAAACAAGCCATAGAAGAGAACAACAAGAAAATGGAGGAACGCATAGAAAAGTATGAAATGAAAATTAAGGATCACATGAAAGAACAAGAAATGAAAATTCAAAATAAAATAAAGGAGATAACGAATTGCCAGAAAAAAGAAATGGAAAGTTTGGAAAACAAGTTGCAAAACGCTATTCAAGCAGACATAGAAGAAGTGGAAAGAAAGATTGCGGAAATCAATACTCAACAAAATGTCGGAGAAAGAAGAGAAATGGTTATACATAGCACAGATGACGTGAAGATAAGGTTTGGCGGGGACGTAAGAAGAGTACACCCAGTGCCGTTCATAAATAGCCTGAAAAAGAAAATACAGCACATTGGAAATTTCGAAACAGCAAAAGAAACTATCAGAAACCATCTCAAATATGAAGCAAGCCTATGGTTCGATAGTAAAGAAGAAGAATTCGGCAATTGGCAACAATTTGAACAAAAATTTTTGAATTATTTCTGGGGAAAAGTCCAACAATTGGAAATTAACAAGGAATTGCAAAATGGGAAATACAATGATAGGATGGGGGTATCAGAAAGGACATATGCTTTACAAATTTACAATAATGCAAAGCATTTACAATATAATTACTCATCGGAACAATTAGTCGAACTGATTGCAAGACATTTCGAGGAAACGCTGGAAGACCATATCACATTGCAAAATTACAAAGACATAGATAGTTTATGCCAATTCCTACAAATAAGAGAATCACGTATAAGAGAAAGAAAATCAAGAAGGTCGCGAGAAGATTACAGGCCCCGAGAGACACAGGATTACAGAGAGAGAGAAATCAAAATAGGAGAGACTATACAAGACGAGATTTTAATCCCAGAAGGGAAAACGAAAATAGAGACAACGGAAGAGGAAATTATGAACAAAGAAATAGGCAATGGAATGAGGACAGAAATCGAGAATACCAGAGTAGAAACATCACACGCTCAAATCAAGAAAACAGAAATAATGGTAGACAAAATGAACAGGGATATCGAGAAAACCGAAACAGATCCGACAGACCAAGAGAAAATAGAAGAGAGGTAAATAATACCCAGACAGAAGAATATGACGGAGAGAGAAATTATGACGAAAATATAAACAACAATGAGCAACCGGCGTCTTTTTCACGACGGCGCTCACTAAAAACAAAAAAACAAACAGGAATCTTTTGTCACCCCAAGGAGTTTATTAAATTGGCAGGAAACAACGAAAAGAAAAATGGAATTAATTTAAAATTTGTGGATGGATTTATCAACGAGACACCAATTAAAATTATGATAGATACTGGATCGGAAATAACATTGGTCAACAGAAAACTAATAGAAGAAGTTAACTTAACAAATTTAATTTACAAAATACCTAGGGTAAATTTAGTGGGCGCAAACAAACGGACATTGGCAACTATAAATGAAGGCATACGAGTAATGGTACGACTGGGTAAGAATATATATGCACTACAATGTGTAATAATGCCAAATATGTCACATGACATGATAGTAGGAGTTGACGAATTGGCAGAAAAACATGTAGTGATAGATTTTAAAAATAATACGATGAAACTAACAGAAGAAAAAGAAAAGGAACAGGACAAGGAACAGGAGAAACAAAATACGGACGAATCAGGTAAAGAACAAACAGTGGAAATGAATTTGGCAACGAAGCAAGGACAAAGAAGAAAAGGGAGAAAAAGTCAGAAAAGGATAAAAGAAAATGAAACCTGTGGCTCCTCAAAAGAAGAGTTGAGCCCAGAAGAAGAAAATTTGAGAGTATCAGAAACAAAGGAAACCTGGGATTCCTCAAAAGAAGAGACGAGCTCAGGAGAAGAAGAAATAAAGCTAAAAAATGAAAGTGAAAAGAATATGATTGAAACAGTGGTATTTGAAGAGGAGGTATATGCAAACGAGGATGCAGAATGCACGGTAAACATGTGTGAAGAATCTGAAAAAAAAGACAGAAAATTGATATGTGGAGAAGGGAAAGAAAAAGAATTGCGGTTGATGTTAAGAAACTACGAAAATTTGATCAATGAGGAAAACAGAGTGGCTAAAAAGTACGAACATTCATTTGAGGTGAAAAACTTGGGAAATTTTCGATCAAAGACTTACCCGATTCCATACAAGTATCGACAAGAGGTGAAAGAAGAAATAAATAAAATGTTGGAAGATCAAATCATCGAAAGATGTGATTCACCGTATGTTAACCCGATTGTGATAGTAAAGAAAAGCAATGGAGAATTGAGATTATGTTTAGATGCCAGGAATATCAACCAGCACACTGTATCACAATATGAATCACCTCTAAACATCGAGGCCATTTTTGGAAGAATCACCGGGTCACACATATTTTCGAAAATTGACTTAAAACACAGTTTTTGGTTGATACCGTTAGCTGAAAAGTGTAGAAACTACACCGCTTTTTCTATTGATGGTATTGTCTACCGGTTTAAGGTAGTGCCATTTGGATTGCAGAGTGCTTGTGCTGCACTCGTCCGAGCTCTACATACCATTTTGAATCGCCATGAAGATTTCATAGTTCATTATATCGATGATTTATTAATTTTTTCACAAGATACTCAGAGTCATCTGGAACACATAGAAATAATTCTGAAAGAATTGGACACAGCGGGATTGAAATTAAACATTGAAAAATGTCAATTTTTTCAAAAAGAAGTCATGTATTTGGGTTTTCAATTGGACACCAAAACAGTAAGATTAGCCGAAGACAGAGTCAAGCTCATAGATGAATACCCAAGACCAACGAATTTGAAAACATTGAGAGGTTTTCTTGGTACGATAAATTATTTTAAAAAGCTGATTCTCGATTTGAGCCAAAAGGAAATCCCTCTGATAAAATTGCTTAAAAAAGGAATAAAATGGAATTGGAAAGAAGAACAGGAGGAAGCTTTCGAAACATTAAAACGAGAATTCGCAAAAGGAACGAAAATATACCACCCCATTTACAATTTACCTTTTATACTCCGAACTGATGCGTCCATACAAAAATTTGCAGGAGTTCTATCTCAAATACAAAACGACCAAGAAGTGCCGATATGTTTTATATCTCGAGTGACTAAAACACATGAGAAAAAATATAGTGTTACAGAATTGGAGTTTGCCAGTGTACTATATTGCGTAAACAAATTGAGGTTTTACTTATTGGGAGCAAAATTCACAATCGAAACAGACCATGCAGCTTTAGTACATATCATGAAGAATAGATTAGTAAATAATAGAATACATAGAGGCATTCTATTATTACAGGAGTATGATTTTGAGTTCCGATATATAAAAGGGAAAGACAACATAATAGCCGACGCTCTAACACGGGATGAGGACACCGGAAAAAAGGAAACAATTACTCTACAGGTGGGACTAAATAGATTAATACAAGAAGAAGGGATATATTCGTTAAATGAGATAAGGACAAACCAGGAAGACCTAGAGGAAAGAGAAAAAAGAAGAGCGGAAGTAGAAAATAACATATATTTTAAGAGAATAGACGGAAAGGAACTATATTTAGTGACACAGACATTGGCCGAAAAGATAATAAAGAAATTACATGAGGACAATGGGCATATCGGTAGCAGAAAAATTTGGCTCGTTTTTAGGGAAAATTACATCAGCCGACAGGATTACCGCATTGCAAAGGAAATTACCCAGAAGTGCGATGTATGTCAAAAATATAAGAGTCGGAATTTCAAAAACGAAAATGTTGCCAAAAATATTGAAGCCCGAAACAAACTAGACATTGTAGCAATAGATATGTTAAGCGATCTAATTATGACCACTAAAAGGAACAAACATATTCTGGTAATGGTGGATGTGTTTTCAAAATACGTAAAATTATATAGTTGCCGCACCACAAAGGGGGAAGAAATATTAAGAAAAATCGACAATTTTATAGCCATAGTAGGAACACCAAAAAAGATTCTACTGGACAATGCAACGTATTTCCGAAATGATCGTTTCAAGGGACAACTTCGAGAACGAGGAATAGAGACAAATTTTGTCAGCATCAGGCATCCACAGAGTAATCCGTCGGAACGATTCATACAGGAAGTGACGAAATTTCTTCGCATTGCAACAGATGGTCAACATCGCCACTGGGACAGGAAAATGGCGGAAATAGAAAGGTATCTAAATACAATTCCGAGCACAGTAACAAAAGAGACCCCAGAATACATCATGAAGGGTGTACTGCCGATAAGGCCATGGGAAGACCAAGAGCCAAAAGAATATCAACAGGTGATTGAAACCGTACAGAGAAGATTACGGCGAAGCAACGAAAAATATATCCAAAGACAGGAACAAAATAGAAAAAGAAGACCAGTGACTTTCCAAAAGGGTGAAAAAGTACTCGTGAGGGCATTACGAGTATCAAATCTTCCTGGGGGCATTTGCGCAAAGTTGATGCCTGTTTTCGAAGGCCCGTACATCGTAAATAATGAAAATGGGATAAATAGTTATGAGTTGAGGCACAGGAACTCGGAAAAGATCCGAGGAATTTATAATATTCACGATGTATACAAATATCACGAATAAAAGACAGAATTACATGAAGTAGATAGTAAGTTAGGATATAAGACGTAGATTAAAGTAAGGAAATATACAGGGAGTTGGTTTTGCCTCGAGAAAATTTATTTAAAAATGCAGATAAATTTTATCGAATACAAGGCGGGGATTTGTTATATTTCTATTTGATATGAAAATTAAATTTTGATAATTATAAACAAAATTCAATTTAATATAAAATATTTTCAATTTTCTCAACCACGGGCATATAAATTTAGAACAACCTGTATACAACAAATTGTTATATTTAATTTTAAGAAGTGATTAAACGAAACTCGGGACAATGCGCTTAGAATAAATAAAGTGAATGGCGTACCATTATCGTTGTTCGCGGAAGGTTCGATCATTAGCCTATGCTAAATAAGACTTAGTTGGAATCGATAATAGGTCATTATCGTTGTTCGCGGAAGGTTCGATCATTAGCCGGATGCTAAATAAGACTTAGTGGAAGTAGATAATACATCATTAAATTTTGTAATTAGTAGAAAGTAATTTTAGAATGGGAATTAACTATTTTTCTTTTGAAATCCATTAAGCATATTTAGAAAGATTAAAAAATGGGTTTTGAGGAATACTGCGAATGAGAGTTGGTGGTGGAAGTTTGATTTGTGAATCTGGAAGGGATATTTAGAAAGTAGGGGAATGAATGACAAATAGAGATCAGAATGTTTTGAGCTGTCGAGAAGTGAAGTCCAGTAGGAGACGGTAGTGTACGGAGAGTGAGAAAGCCGGTGTAGTTCCGTGAGTGTGGAGTATCTATCGTGGAACGAGAGGTAGGCCAGGTTGAGAGTAAAAGAACCTCCTTGAGCAAAGAGTGTCCCGGTAGCTGATTGCAGTTTCGAAAAAGGTAGAACACAGCATCACGACAGAAGCAGGAAACGAGAGCTATACGAGCTAGTTTCAAAGGAGAACATTACTGGAAGCCAGGACGAGGTTTTGATCGCAGCCAAGGATAGCAGGAAACGGGTTTTGTGTGAAGACATTCTCAGTTCACCAGAAAAAGGTCAGTCTCATTTGTTTGGACATGAATGTATGGGTTTTTCGTATTAAATACCACATTTAAAATTGAAGAAACATAATCAATAATATCAGAAAAGCTTCATCAAACTTAAATAGAATTGTTGCTAATAAATCATAATAGTTAAATGTTAATAAAAATTTTCAATTGGAAACCAAAAGGAAATAAGATTCCCATGTGTAAATGTTATGTTTAAGAATAATAAGATATAGCAAATATTAAGCAGTGATTGCCATTTAAATAAAATAAACAATATTTTGATTACAATTGTAACCCATATGTGTTATTATTTTACTCTTTTCTTTCCTATCCCGATTAGGAACCATTGAGAAATACTTAGAAGCCACGTAAGTAAGTAATTAATTTTATAAAAAGCCCTGAGAGTGAAAACATATTGATATGTGATCTGGTAAATTAATTAGATTATTATTAATGCATTGATTAAATTAAATGACATATAAAAATATTATCTCATATCAATAATCAAGATCACATCAATATATACCTTTTATAAAGAATTTTGCTTATTTTTTGTTATAGAAAAAGATTAAGCTGGATTAAATCGTTGGTCTGAATAGTTAAATTTCTTCTTCTTTAAGTGCCATCTTCTTTAAGAAGGTTGTCTGTCTTTACTGCTATCTTTACCTCTGATACTGCTGCTCTAATTATCTCAACAGAGTTTACAGTTGTACCATTGCCTAAAATTATTTAGCCAGGATATACTTTGTCTTCTTATGCTTATCCTGACCAGTATCTTTCCCTATAATGATCTACAACAACTACAGCATCTCTTCTCCCATGGCATGATCTAGATACTGCAATTTCCATATTTTAATTGTATTTAAAACATCCTTCTCCTTTTTCATTTTTTTCAAAACCTCGTTGTTTCTAACCGTAGCCGCACTAGTCCTGTCGCCAGGGGGGGTACAACGGCCTCGTTAATTCAGATGGACTTACTCAAGTTTTTTTTATGTATTTTGACCCGTAGAACACGAATTTTTTGGGTAACAGTTGATCCGGATGTCGATAAGATTGTTATAGACCAAGAACTTGAGGAATCAAATAACAGCGATTTTTGGCAAAACAAAACAATATTTTGTATTTTTTGGGCCATTTTAAGTAAAAAATATTTCTACAAGTTTTTTCGTAGGATGCACAGTTTTCGAGATAAACGCGGTTGAACTTTAAAAAAATCGAAAAATTGCAATTTTTGAACCCGAATAACTTTTGATTAAAAAATAAAATAGCAAGTCTGCTTACCGCATTTGAAAGTTTAAGTCAAATTATATCGGTTTTGATTATTTGCATTGGTAAAAATTTATTTTTTTATTGTTTAACAAAGCTATAAACACGTAGGGTTTCCCGTGCTTTTACATGCGTTTTAACGCATGTAACGTAGAAATAGTCTTGATTGCACTAGTACCTATTCTACCTACTCGTTCGATTTTAAATGAGAAATCATAGAAACATCACTCACGCACTAGTTGTTTGTAGCTTTGTTTAGCAATAACACAATAAATTTTTAGCAATGCAAATAATCAAAACCGACATAATTTGACTTGAACTTTCAAAGGCGCTAAGCAGAATTGCTATTTTATTTTTTAATCAAAAGTTATTCGGGTTTAAAAATTGCAGTTTTTCGATTTTTTGAAAGTTCAACCGCGTTTATCTCGAAAACTGTGCATCCTACTAAAAAACTTGTAGAAATATTTTTTGCTTAAAATGACCCAAAAAATACAAAATATTGTTTTGTTTTGCCAAAAATCGCTGTTATTTGATTCCTCAAGTTCTTGGTCTATAACAATCTTATCGACATCCGGATCAACTGTTACCCAAAAAATTCGTGTTCTACGGGTCAAAATACATAAAAAAAATTTGGGTAAGTCCATCTGAATTAACGAGGCCGTTGTACCCCCCCTGGCGACAGGACTACACACCTTATTTTTAAGATTGTCCTGTAAGTCCACATATCAAACCCTTTTATTCTAAGTCTCGATGCCTATATTCCATACAATAACATAAATATGAATAATATCTCAGTATCCGTATTATGAGTTAGTTATAGGCTCAGATCATTGCTGCAATTTACTTTCTCATATTGTTAAATGTTGATCGGGCTTTTCCTATTCTTGATTTGATTTTTTGCGTATTAGTCCATTCATTAACGGTAAAATATTGCAAAACCTTTAAATTTTAAAGAACCGCTTGGATTGACATGAAATTTGGCATACACACAGCTAACAAGTCAAAGAAAAAAAGTGATATTGTGCCCATATGTGCTTTTGCCCTGGGGGTGGTTTTCACCCCCTCTTGGGGGTTAAAAAATATTCGTCCAAACAAAGTCAGGAAATGGGTAAACTGGCTAATTTAAAGTAACTTTTGTTCTATAGAGTTTTTTCACTAAGTCAGCGTTTCTCAACCTTTTACCCTTTGCGACCCAATCTTCCATAATTATTTTCGCCGCGCCCCCCCTCGTTCAATAATTTTGACAAAAAACAGTAAAATCTTACTTTTTAGTATTGAGTGCTCTTTATGATTATAACTCCTATTCAGTGTTCATGTGTATTTTATTTTTTATTTTGTCAGAGTTTTGTTTTGCTTCGATTTTAGTAAATTAGTTAATGATGTTAGTGTATTTTTTATATGCTCACGCCCCCCCATTACTAAAAGCGCGCCCCCTAGGGGGGCGCGCCCCACAGGTTGAGAAACGCTGCACTAAGTCAATACTTTTCGAGTTATTTGGCAGTGAATATGTTCATTTTTTCAACAAAATAACCACGCTTTTAGACGGTTTTTCGCAAATAACTCAAATTGTAAGTATTTTGTCGATAAATCATTCTTAGCAAAAATATAGCCTATAAAAAATTTAAAAAAATAGTGAATATATCACGTTTTTTTATTTAGTAGAAGCAGAGTTATAGCTAATGAAATATAGGTTCATATTCGTCAAATTCCAAGTGGAATACTTTAACGTGAAATAACCAAAAATAAAGCACATTTCGGGGAAAACTCATTTAAACTTATTTAAAGTGTTTAAAAAAAGCTTCATTTTTGTTTTATAAAAAAAATTTCTAGCATCAAAATTAAACCAGTTACGCTCAAAATAAAGTTAGTCCCTTTTGGTTTTGGTAAAAAAATCGAGAAAATCACCCCCTAATTAGTATCTTAAATGAACTTAATCGTAACGACTTCACAAGTTTCTTGACTCGTGTATATATTGTTTATATGATCTGTAAGTTTCATCGGTTAAAAGTCCTTATTACTGAAACGGCTGTAGTTAAAACGGGTTGAACGAGTCACTGATCACGAATGTATGCAAATTTAGAAACACCAAATCTTGATCAATTTTTGTCTAACAGAAAAACAAAAAAATACATGATATTCAGAAAAGCAAATATGACTTTTTTTGTATTTCGAGACTTTGGTATCTCTAACAATTTTTAAGTTATTTTGAAAAAAAGCATATTTTTCAAAATTTAAATTTTTTAAAATTTTACTTTGAAACCAAATTTTTTCAAAAATAAACACTTTGAATCGATGAAACTTACAGATCATATAAACACAATATAAGTAAAATAATTTATGAAGCGGCAACGATTAATTTCATTTAAGTTGCTAATTAGGGGGTGGTCTTCCCGATTTTTTTTTGCAAAAACAAAAGGGACCAACTTTATTTTGAGCGTAACTTGCTTAAATTTACTGCTAGAAACTTTTCGTAAAAACAAAAATAAAGATTTTTTTAAACACTTTAAAAAAGTTAAAATGGGTTTTCCCCAAAAAGTGCTTAGTTTTTTGAATATTTCACGTCGAAATATTCTATTTGAAATTTGGTGAATATGAATCTATATTTCATTGGCTATAACTCTGGTTCTACGAGATCCAGTGACCTAACGCGTACACCATTTTTTTTACTTTTTTATAGGCTATATTTTTGCTAAGAACGATTTTTTCGACAAAATACTTACTTTTTGAGTTATTTGCGAAAAACCGTCTAAAAATGTGGTTATTTTGTTGAAAAATGAACATATTCACTCGCAAATAACTCGAAAAGTGTTGACTTGGCGAAAAAGCTCTATAGAACAAAAGTTACTTAAAATTAGTCAGTTTACCCATTTCCGGAGTTGTTTTGGATATATATTTTTTCACCCCCAAGAGGGGGTGAAAGTCGCCCCCAGGGCAAAAACACACGTCGGCACAATATCACTTTTTTTCTTTGACATGTAAGCTATGCGTATGCCAAATTTCATGTCAATCCAAGCGGTTCTTTAAAATTTAGAGCAAAAACCGTGAAAGAATGGACTATATAACCGTTGTTTTTCCTAACTTGCCTGTTTCCTAGGTTAACAAAAATGTTGAACAATTCCTTTATATTCTGTAAAAGTCTGCCAACTCCAATCTTTGCGACATTTCGTAGCTTTATTTTTTTTTTCATCTTCTTCAATGCGTTACTTATTTCGTCTGTTGATATATATCAGACACATTCCAGTCCTTGGTTGACTAATCTTTTTCCTGAATTTTCTAACTTTTCTGTTAGTTTGTCTTAATTACAGTAAATAATAAGTACAGTCGGAAAAATGAAAGAATACCCATGAACGAACATATAAAACACGCTGTATTTTCCTGTCACCGTGTCACATAAAAAATTGGCCAGCGCAAGTACATGTAATAATTATTACATGTACTTGCGCTGTAATAATTATTACATGTACTTGCGCTGGCCAATTGTTTATGTGACACGGTGATAGGAAAATACAGCGTGTTTTATATGTTCGTTCATGGGTATTGTTTCATTTTTCCTACTGTAAATAATAGTAAATAGAATAAGTAATAATTCTAGTAGTAATAATCATTTTAACTATATCTTAAATCTATATCTATAAGTATCTTAAATATAGTCAGAGGATAGGTTCAGCCCGGTTGTTTCGATTTATGCAAAATGGCAAGAACATCGAGGCCATGGATCAGAATGAAATTTATTAGTATCTAGGAGTAAAGCAAGCGCGGAAAATTGACCATAAACAAATGAAAACTGAACTAACTTCTGAGTTTGTAGGGGGTTTGTAAGGGGAAAACAGCTTAATCGGCCATATCTCAATAGTAAAAATTTTATATGTAAAATAATATACGGGAAAGAAATATTCTCACCTTCGCCTGTGCTGCCATCTTGAGAGCCCTTTGGCGATCTATGGCTCATCAGTCAAGCTATGCAGAACAGACGAAGATGTACAATATTCTTTCCGTATACCCGAGGCCGCAAGACAGCCATGCAGTCATTATGAGACTAGCGCACTCTGATTTAGTTAGAGGGAACAAAGTAGAGGGACAGGTAGGTTTCTTACCTAAACGAGCAAGGTAGGTTGCTTCTAACTAATTCAGAGTGCGCTAGTCTCATAGTAAAAATTTCTTTAAGGTATTAAATACGTACGCTTTTCCGCACTTAGCTACTCATTTGGTATTATAAGGTGGTCAAAAACGGATATAGAAAGTCTTCAGCGGAAAGCAAGAACACTTCTCACAAAAGCACAAAAACATCATCCACGCAGTACAGTAGAGATAACAACATTACCGCGGTATCTAGGGGGAAGAAGAAAATATACGTCGAACTATTGGTTGACATCAGGAAATATATTTCCCGAGACAGAGGATTTCCTACTTGCCATTCACGATCAGGTTATTCCGACTAGAAATTACCTGAAGTATATTGTCAAAGATCCTCAGGTACAAAACGACAAATGAAGATATGGATGCCAAGCCCAAGAATCCAAGAATCCAGAAGATCTTACCAGGGGCTGCCAGGCGTTTGTCGGAACGGATTATAAAGAACGCCATGACTCAGTAGGAAAAATTCTTCACCAAGAACTAGCTAGCAAACTTGGACTTCTCCAGTCCGACCATCTCCCTTTTTATCAATACGTCCCTGACAGAATGCTTGAATTTCCCCTTAGAGGGAGTGTGAGCCGTATGGCAAAATCTGGATAATTTTAATAATACCGAATAAGTTTTTTTGAATTCAAATCGTTTATTTTAATTAATATGACTTCAAGAAGATATTTTTTATTAAATTAAAGATCTTTCCTTGACAATATATTCAAAAAGGGATGCGAAACAATAAAAATATATGTAAGATTGGCTTAGTACAAGACACAATTTCATCGAAATTTAAAAGATCCTGAATTTGCAAATTATATTAAAAAATCTAGGTAATCCGAAAACGAGAAATCACGAGAGACGACGTTTTTATGTCATCTAATTGGAAAGGTAAATCAGCGTAATTTCAGAATTCGAGTCTTTAACAAAGAAGATTCTCGAATAATTTTTCCTGGAAATGCTGCCTCGAGTGATTTAAACATTAATATTGTAATAAAACAGCAAAAAAACATTTCTCGCTTTTCTAATTTACATAAAGTTTAATAAGGCAATTTGTCAATTTATTAAAAATATAAAATGGATGTTTTATTTAAATTGTTATTTACAATATTGTTAGCTAAATTAATTCTAATGGCAATGGAAATAAGAATTATTATACTAAACTCTGTTGTTTGTTCTATGTGGATCATATAGGTAAACTTCCTACTCATTTCTGGCAGAAAGGACTAAGAAGATTATGTAAGCTCAGGACTGGGACCAAAAACACCATAAGCACTTTTAATATCGGACAAGCACAGGCCGAAGGCCCAATATAAGGAGAAGAAGAATTAATAACTATACAAAGTTAGGTATAGATTCCTATTAGAAGTAACTTTTAAAATTACTTTGGTCATCTACAGCGCGCAGCGTGTTCTAAAAATATAAATAATTGTTCCCAAAATTATGTTTACTTTAAATCTCCTATAATAAATATATAATAGATCGTACCAAAAAGTATAAAATAATTTTTCATATATACAGTGTGTCTGCGTAACTTGGAACCACATGGTAAACTTTTTAATTATCAATTTTACGCAAAAAAGTTATTCTACATAAAGTGCTCTGCATAGTCTAAAACCTAAGATTCAATCATCAGATATCAAATTTTATCAACAATATACGGGATATGTAAAAAAATATGAATTTCACTCAAGAGGAAAGTACCTTTATATTTCACAATAATGAAAAGTTGTTTGGAATTAAAAATTTTGTTATAATATGCAATTACATTCTTCTAATTGAAAAAAAAAATATTTTGAATTTTTTTTTAAATTACGGAGACCCAACATCATTTTTATTACGATGACTCCGTTATTACTAATTTTACGAAAAAAAGTTATTCTTTTTGTAAAAAGGTCTGCATAGTCTTACAACTAAGATGCAATTATGATATTAAATTTTATCAATTTTATACGTGGTATGTAAAAAAAATATGAATTTTGCTCAAGAATAAAGAACTTTTATTTTTCAATTAGAAGGATATAATTGCATATTGGACCATAGTTTTAAATTCCGAATAACTTTTTATAATAACAATTTTCAATATTGTGAAAAATAAAGGTCTTTACTCTTGAGCAAAATTCATATTTTTTGACATACCTCGTATAAGATTAATAAAATGTGATATCTTATAATTGCATCTTAGTTGTTAGACTATGTAGACCTTTTTATAAAGAATAACTTTTTTGCGTAGAATTACTAATAACTGAGTTATCGTAATAAAAATAATGTTGGGTATTCGTAATTTGAAAAAAAAAATTAAAAAAAGAAGTGTTTTAACTAGAAGAATGTAGGTAATTGAATATTACTGCATAATTTTTTATTATCAAATAACTTTTCTTAATAACAATTTTCGATATTGTGAAATATAAAGGTACTTTCCTCTTGAGCGAAATTCATATTTTTTGACATACCTCGTATGCTGTGGATAAAATTTGATATCTGATATTGAATCGTAGGTTTTAGACCATGCAGAGCACTTTATAAAGAATAACTTTTTTCCTAAAATTGACAATAAAAAAGTTTCCCATATGGTTCCAAGTTACGCAGACACACTTTATATACTTATTATTCCCATACATAAGTAGGTATAATAATTAAAAAAAATATGATAAAAAATTGTGATAAAAAATTTAAATAGGTATGAAATTACCTACTTGTACAATTCAAAACAAAAACGTAATGCGCACGAAATGTAATGGAATACGTTCTTGAATAATCTCCAAAAATTTCATTTCATGTAATAGCAAAAGGCTTGGCAAGAAAATGTAGACCCTCGCACACGCTTAAAGAAAAATGTAAGCGATTTCGGAGTAATAGTCCTGTAGTTGATAGTATTTCGACAAAATTATGCTAAACATAACATTGATAGAAAAGCATTCAGGCATAAAATGTCCGACATTTTTAGGCCATAATAATGAAAGTATATTTTTCTACTTTTTCTACTATGTCTACTTTCGCGCACGCATTTTAGTTTAGAAAGTTTCACTTTTCCGCACGCGTGTTACTTTTCCGCACGCGGTTTTTACTTTTCCGCACGCGTATTAATTTAGATATGTTAATATGGCCTTAAAGTAATTATAATACATGCAATAAACTAATATTTAGATATTATTTACTAATTTATTTCAAATATATCTTATTGTGTTCCTGTTGTAATGAAATTAACGCGACAATTCGATGAAATAAAATTATGCCTGTTGTTTCCGATAATCCGAGACAATGAACGTCGCTCTGCCGCCGTGTGCCATGAGTCATTTTTACTATCGTATAGTTCAAATTACATAAATACACATTATCTCTCAAATATTATATTACATACATTTTTATTGTTGAAATGTTTATCTGATGAAAATCGGTCCGGGTTATTGGGGGCCGACTTATCGGGGTTCCACTGTACATAGTAATAGTTAGTGAGACTTCAAGCCGATAACCGGTTTCGTTAATCTAAGCCGATAACATAGTATGCTATAAGTATGTATGCTGAAGTAATGACGGAATAACTTCCAGAAATGTCAAAGCTAAGAATAGCTTTGTAAAACAAGGGCTTCTTTGCGATCAATATATTCATACAAATATTAGGCTAAGTTTAAAAAGGATGGTCATATGGTCAGTCTTACTGTACGGAATAAAGACCTGCATAGGGATTACGAACACACGATACGAGTCGTATTCGCCATGTTTTACCATAAGGCGCTATGGTAAAACATGGCGGATAGGATTCGTATCGAGTATTCGTAATCCCACCTCTGGACTTCAAAAACAATAAGTCTAAATAAATTATAAGCCTTTGAGATGTACCTCTATCTATCGACGTATTTTAAAAATGCCATTTACCTCAGAGATACGCAACGAAAAGATCTTGCGAAGAGCCAACTTTGATAGCGAAATTAAGGTTAACGATCAAATTTAAGAAAACCATTAAACTTAAAAAAATTATAACTTTTTAGTTTCACGTGAAAAAAGTTTGAACATTTTTCACCAGTGCACAAAATTTTCTTCTCTTCTTTTTTGATATTTATATGTCCATCTGGACGAGCTAATTCTAAAAACGTGTAGGCATCGTGTAGGTATACGTCACTAGCTAACCCTCGATTTGGCGATAAAAAGCCAGAACACATTTTTCACATTTAGAGTTATTTTCGATTTCCGTCCAACCGGTGCATTTTTTATGGTAACATGTATATTTTAGAATCAGCATATTGCCCCGAATCGAAATACATAAATCAATCAAACGTCAAAAAATATTAATTTTTTTAAAGCTTGGTGACGCTCACCGACGGCGGCGGTTTGGTGAGAAAAAGCAAAAAAAGTTTTAAGTACGAAATCCCAAATTCCTAATCTACGGGTATAATCTGTTATTAGTGCAGTCACGGAAGTGGACAATGATAAAGTGGATGATCCGATATTACCTCCGATTTCGTTAAAACTCCATCGATTTTTATGAAAATTGGTGAGTAGTTAGAGAATACAAGGAACAAAAATGACATGGAGCCAATTAGCGCTTTTACCCTAGGGGGGGTGCCCCCCATCTCGGGAGTGAGAATTATTTTATTAAAAATAACCAACAGATAGAGGAACAAATTCTAAGCAAAATTTGTTATATATATATATATATATATATATATATATATATATATATATAGTTATTAAAATAGATCCTTTATTAAAATAAATACTTTTTGAGTTAGTAAAGATCAAAGATTTTAATTTTTCGTATAAAAATGCTAAAGCGGTTATTTATAAATAACCTCAAAACTGGACTACAGAGACGGAGGTAAATTCTGGCAAAAATTCAAAGTCCTAACAAAACAAAAATCATCTCAACCATCTCATCTGTTGGTCAACAATCACATAATCAATTCCCCAGAAGGGAAAGCCGAAGCATTCAGAAATTCGCTTCAAAACAATTTTCAAACGCCAGATAACCCGAACTTTGATCGCATATTTAAATTCAACACAGAATACATTGTAAATGTTACTCTCAACCACTACATTCCAGTCTATGATCCTATCATGGACCCCCTCACAGACAGGGAAACGGAGAGCTTTTGCCAAATCGGCAAAAACAGCGCTCCCGGACCTGATGGCATCAATCGAAGGTGCCTCAAAAAACTTCCAGAGAGTATCATTCCTCTTCTAACTAAAATATTCAATGCATGTCTCAAAAACAGCCACTTTCCTACTCCTTGGAAAGTGGCCAACACCATCATGCTTTTGAAAAAAGGCAAACCCCCAACCGACGTGGAATCCTATAGACCAATTTCATTAATCAATACTCTGGGTAAGGTTCTTGAGCTAATCCTAAAAGAGAGGCTCAATAACTTTCTCGAAAACCACAATATCATACCAAAATTCCAATATGGATTCCAGTCAGGAAAATCTACTAAACATGCATTAATAGACTTCACTACCAAAGTTACTCAAACCATCAACGATGGTTCATTCGCCATAGCCACATTTCTGGATGTGCAGAAGGCTTTCGACCAGGTCTGGCACGACGGGCTTGTTCGGAAACTTCTGGACATCGGGCTTCCATTGCAATTTACCAAAATTGTACACTCCTACCTCCACAATCGTACTGTCAGAGTGAAAATATGCGATCAAAAGTCCACCCCCTTCACTCCACAAGCTGGAGTTCCCCAGGGTTCAGTCCTAGCGCCGCTGTTGTACATCATCTACAACAGCGATATCACTAACCAAAATATCCCAGGTACTCGGCTGTTTCTCTATGCAGACGACACGACTCTGCTCTCAACTACCTCTCGATACAACCCAAGACTCCTCTTCAGAAGAGCCCAGGCTCTGTTGGACGGCGTCGGCGAATGGTGTTGTAAGTGGAGAGTCACGCTCAACGCGAACAAAACAACAACAATTGTGTTTCGCGCCCCTTCTGTGTCAAATAGAATCATTCGCAATGAAGACGACCAATATCCTCTGAGTTTGTTGGGAGAAAGGCTTGTCGTTAGCCCGACTGTGAACTATTTGGGAGTTCTGTTTACCAGGACTCTCAACTGGGACGCAGATCTAAAGGCAACTTTAGACAGGGTAAGGAACAGGGCCAGACTTCTCAACGCTCTCTCTGGAAAAATTGGCAAGACACACAAGAAGACTCTCATTCACACTTACAAGACCTTTATTCGACCCGTCATGGAGTACAAGTCATGTATCTACTCTCTTTGCTCTAGACAAAAACAAGAGAGGTTGTTGAGGACAGAGCGCAGAGTCTTGCGTAGATGTAACTATGAGCACTGGCGATATCCCTCAAACGAAATCCATAACATCTCGAACATCCCCAAAATCACCGAGAGAATAAACTCTCTGAACAGGAACTTCACAATCAAAGTAATCAACGGCCCCCCTTCCGACACACAAGAATCTCTCAAATGTTCCTGTTCATCTTCCGGCCACGTACTCTACCGAAAGCCCAAACGCAAAAAGATTCACGTACCGTCCGCTCTAATGCAAACATGCATTGACGAACTCCCGGTAGAGTACGAAAACATCCTTGAGGCTACCCCGTTAGCCTACCGTACCCACCTCTAACATTTCCTCTTCCCTACCCCGAACAGGGAGAAGTTGGTTTTTTGCGGTTTCCCAACTTCATTGCACAATTATACCTGTTCGTCCCAAGAAAATAGCCGCAACTATTTTCTCCACTCGAACGCTCACTGTCCACGCTGCGCTCAAAGCCACCTCCTGACCGCCGACGAGGGACGCAGGTTCGCCTGTCGTTGTACAATGGTTTCTAGGGAGACTGGTCGAGAGCAAAGCACGGACAGTACACGTAAATGTCTATGGAACCAACAACAATCCATCAAACTTTCTTCTCTGTTGTCTTCTGGCCCTCTGGACACCACCGTCCGGCATAACCAAGGATCCAAGAACACCAGGACACGGTGCTTGCCCCAGTGTGTTTTTCGGACTGTTTGCTTTTGCTGCCAACACTAAACATTCACCACAAACCCTGAAGAGGACAAAATCCTAAACGGGGAATCACATTGTATGCATTTCTTCTTAACATTATCAAGACAAGCAAATCAAAACAATGTAGTAGTAGTATTTATAAATAACTCAAAAGCTAAAGTTTTTACAAAAAGATAATAAAAAATTAAGCAAATTCTTTACTAGGAATTTATGTTTCAAAAATTAAAAAAAAATGTTATTGTTTTTTTAGAATAACTCCGTTAATTTTTATGATATCAGGGTTTGAAAAGTAATTTCAAGGGCTATAAAAACGTATTACGTTTAATATTTTTAATCCCTTATTTTTATACATATTATACATATTATTATACATATTATACCGGGTGTCCACTTATAATTTCTCCCATTTTTACTGTCTATAACTTCTAAACAGCTCAAGATATAAATATGCGGCTTTCGCTAAAATGTTTTATTTTAGTAAAAGTTTTGTCTGAATGGATTGCATTTTTATATCGCTTTCAAATACAAAATAAAAATTGCGGATTTTTGAAAAAAACGTTGTTGACTTTTTTTTAATGGAACACCCAGTATATTTTTTTGTAAATTGAAAGAAAGGCTATTAAGTTTCTCAAAATCGGTTATCAAATCACTAAGTAATTAATTTTTAAAATGAGAGGTGCAACGTGGATATCTTATACCTAAACAACATAACTAAGCAAATTGATATTATGTTATGTGACTTCCAAATTGCATCTCTCATTTTAAAAATTAATTGTTCACTCATTTGACAACCGATTTTAAAATTTTTTATATCGCTGGATAGGTAAATGACCGGTTTTTTAAGTTACAGAAAAATATACTGGGTGTTTTAATAAAAAAAGTCAACAACGTTTTTTTTTTCAAAAATCAGCCATTTTTTATTTAAAAGCGATATAAAAAATAGTCATTTACCTAATAACTTGAAAAAAGGTCATTTACCTATCCAGCGGTATAATTTTTTTTAAATCGGGTGTCAAATGAGTGAGCAATTAATTTTTTAAATGAGAGATGCAATGTGGAAATAACACATAACATAATATCAATTTGTTTAGTTATGTTATTTAGGTATGTGATATCCACGTTACACCTCTCATTTTCGAAATTAATTACTCAGTGATTTGACAACCGATTTTGAAAAACTTTATATCGCTGAATAGGTGAATGACCTTTCTTTCAATTTACAAAGAAATATACTGGGTGTTCCATTCAAAAAAGTCAACAATGTTTTTTTCAAAAAGCCGCCATTTTTTATTTCGTATTTGAAAGCGATATAAAAAATTCAATCACTTCAGACAAAACTTTTACTAAAATAAAATATTTCAGTGAAAACCGCATATTTATATCTTGAGCCGTTTAGAAGTTATAGGCAGTTAAAATGGGGGAAAATATAAGTGGACACCCGGTATAAAGTTAAAAGGGCCCCGGTTACGTGGTTTTAGCTTTAAAATTTAAGCTTTAAATATTTATATCTCGATTATTTTTTATCGTACAGAAATAGTAAAATATTTATTAAAGAAAAGGCTTTTTATTTTATATAAAATTTATCATTTTTTACGTATTGATGTGATCTTGATTATTGATATGAGATAATATTCTTATATGTCATTTAATTTAATCAATGCATTAATAATAATCTAATTAATTTACCAGATCACATATCAATATGTTTTCAATCTCAGGGCTTTTTATAAAATCAATTACTTACTTACGTGGCTTCTAAGTATTTCTCAATGGTTCCTAATCGGGATAGGAAAGAAAAGAGTAAAATAATACACACATATGGGTTACAATTGTAATCAAATTATTGTTTATTTTATTTAAATGGCAATCACTGCTTAATATTTGCTATATCTTATTATTCTTAAACATAACATTTACACATGGGAATCTTATTTCCTTTTGGTTTCCAATTGAAAGTTTTTATTAACATTTAACTATTATGATTTATTAGCAACAATTCTATTTAAGTTTGACGAAGCTTTTCTGATATTATTGATTATGTTTCTTCATTTTTAAATGTGGTATTTAATACGAAAAACCCATACATTCATGTCCAAACAAATGAGACTGACCTTTTTCTGGTGAACTGAGAATGTCTTCACACAAGACCCGTTTCCTGCTATCCTTGGCTGCGATCAAAACCTCGTCCTGGCTTCCAGTAATGTTCTCCTTTGAAACTAGCTCGTATAGCTCTCGTTTCCTGCTTCTGTCGTGATGCTGTGTTCTACCTTTTTCGAAACTGCAATCAGCTACCGGGAACTCTTGGCTCAAGGAGGTTCTTTTACTCTCAACCTGGCCTACCTCTCGTTCCACGATAGATACTCCACACTCACGGAACTACACCGGCTTTCTCACTCTCCGTACACTACCGTCTACTACTGGACTTCACTTCTTGACAGCTCAAAACATTCTGATCTCTATTTGTCATTCATTCCCCTACTTTCTAAATATCCCTTCCAGATTCACAAATCAAACTTCCACCACCAACTCTCATTCGCAGTATTCCTCAAAACCAATTTTTAATCTTTCTAAATATGCTTAATGGATTTCAAAAGAAAAATAGTTAATTCCCATTCTAAAATTACTTTCTACTAATTACAAAATTTAATGATCTATTATCTCCAAGCATTGCTCTTTCCATCGCGTGTTGAGTGACTCTGAGTATGTTCATATTCTTTTTTGTGATTTTCCATGTTTGCGCCCCATATGTTAATATCGAAATAATGCATGCATCAAAAACTTTAGATCTAAAATGTAGTTGAATTTGCTGATTTCTGAGTATATAGTTCAGTTTGCCGAATGCTGCCCATGCTAACTTTCTTCTTCTTTTTATTTCTTCCGTTTGAATTTCCCTATTTATTATTAATTTTTGTCCTAAGTATATATATTCTTCAATTTTTTCTATAACTTTGTTTTTTATTACTGTCATCGTTTCTTCGGAGTGCATGACTTTTGTTTTGTTTAAATTCATTTTCAGTCCTATTTTAGAAGATTATGTGTGTAGTTCTGAAAGCATGGTTTGCAGTTCGTGTAGGTCAGTAGCTATCAGGATTATGTTATCCGGGAATCGTAGATTACTGAGGTAGCGACCATTGATGTTTATTCCCTTATATTTCCAATTTAGATTTTTAAAAACGTCTTCCAAAACTAAGGTGAACAGTTTGGGTGATAGAGTGTCTCCCTGTTTGACTCCCCTGTTTAATGGTACAGGGTTCGTGTATTCATTTTCATTTAGGTAGTATGTAGCTGTAGCTTGGTTCATAGTTTCTTTTATTAAGTTAATATATCTGCTGTCTATTCTACAATTTTGCATTGCGTTTATTACGGCCGTGTGTTCTATAGTGTCGAAAGCTTTTTCGTAGTCTACAAATGCTATAAAAACTGGAAACGTAAGAAGTTATACTTCTATTATTATGATTTGAACAAAATTAATATACTTAACCGGTTATTTGTATTTTATTTAAATATTAAACTAACTTTAAAATAATAAAAATGTGTACCATTTGTGTACTTGCTTCGTATATTTAAACTAACTTTCTTTACCTACCACTTTTAAAATTTTTTTATTAAAACGATACCAAAAATATATATAAAAAAAAGAATATGAATCGTCCGGGATTTGAACCCGGGACCTCTTGATCTCCGGTCACACGCTCTACCACTGAGCTATATTCCCTTTGCTTTGACAGGTTACAAGATTTCTCATACATACTGACAAATTTAATAGACCAAGTGAAGTATACAAAAATACTTTAAATATACTTACTATTATTATAAAATATCTTATTCCCGAGGAAGACAAATCCAAAGACACAAAAATTATAATAAATAACTAATATATCCTTTTATATGATATAATATGACTTATTTGCGCTGACAGCGCTGATACATACATATCTTGAAAAATTAGCAACGAAATACATAATGTCTGTGTGCGCATGCGCCCGGCATTATAAAATTTCACACTCGATCGTAAAGAAGTATGGCTTCAACAAAAAGTTTTTTTTTTAAGTAAAATATTTCAAATTAAAAAGCACACTCAATTTTCTCTTTTCCATTCACCCCTGTAACTTATTAAAATAAACATTATAGAAGTTTTCAGGGACTTTTTGGCCTCGGTAATAATGTAATTTTTTATTCTGCGTTTAAATTTTTCAAAAATACTTATTAGTTTTCTCAGGATCCGAAAAAAATAAATGGATTTAAAAAACATTTGCCCGAAATTTTGCGCCTACACTCTTAAAAAAGGATGACGGCTAATCACACTTCGAGAATAAAACAAAGATAGAAGTCCCAATGAAAAGAACCAGGGAAAGGCCCCGTAAAAGATGAATGATTGATATACGAGTATAAGATCTACAAACAAGTTTTTACAGAAAATGCTAAAAAATTAATAAAAACTGACATAAATAAACTCCCAAGTAACTGGTAAGTTTGACAAAATTTGTCAAATTTAATATTAATATTTAATATTGTTCTGAAGCTATTTTCTTGTGGCATCTTATGCAATTTAGGTAATATTTTATTTTGGGATAAGCCACAATTTAAATTTGAAATTAAAACTTTACGTTTCGATTACTACTTCGGAAATCGTTGTCAAAATACAAAACATTACAAAAAATAAACAAATTTTGTTTTTGTTGCTTGGTAAAAAAATTCTTCTAATTTAATTATTCTATCTGACGTAAAAGTAGATTTCATCTAGGTACTTTTAAAGAAGATGACGACTTTATTGGAAGTTAGTTCATTCGATTACATGAAATCAACTTTAAGTTAAGCATATCCATCATAAAAATCATAGCAGGTCTAAAAAAACAACTACATGCAATGATGACAGTAAAGTTTTCGTGTTGTGTTAGTGATTCCATAGTAAATCACGAGGAAAATCCAGGAAAAAGAAGGTATATAAGGTAAGTATTTGGTCTTACACTTAATTTACTCTCATAATTAACACCAAACTCAAATTTTATATGACGTATGCTGTAACAAAAAAATCAAAGAAGCGGCTCTAATTATGTTAAATGAAACAAATTGTGTCGCAAATTCCTCGATAGAATGCAGTAGGATGTGGTTACCCATATGAAAAGAGCAAATTAATAGAAAGAAAACATCATACATACATACATTTAATTTAAAATAACATACATATAAAATCAGAGTTTGGTGTCAAGAGGAAACAGTAGCGATCAACAGGTAGCAAAAACGCGTTCCAAGATTTTGGCTGTAATTTTGAATATTTTTTCGAGATATTTGGCACACGTATTCGTAATATAATAAAGAATGGCGGTACAGAGCCCAATTTGAAAAATATATTAATATGTGGAAATTACTCTGTAATTAAATACAATATTAAAAAAACGAGCCTGTACCGCCATTAAGAAGAACAAAAAAATACACTTTCTTCAAATAAACTTTTTTATCCGATGCCTAGATTTTGTGTCATTTTGGAACTACTAATGAAATAAAAAATTTTAGTAGTTCCAAAATGACACAAAATCTAGGCATCGGATAAAAAAGTTTATTTGAAGAAAGTGTATTTTTTGTTCTTCTTAATGGTGGTACAGCTCGTTTTTTTAATTTTGTATTTAATTACAGAGTAATTTCCACATATTAATATATTTTTCAAGTTGGGCTCTGTACCGCCATTCTTTATTATATTACGAATATGTGTGCCAAATATCGCGGAAAATTATTCAAAATTACAGCCGCAATCTTGGAACGCGTTTTCGCTACCTGTTGATCGCTACTGTTTCCTCTTAAAATGTAAGACCAAATACTTACCAGGTCGGGATAGTATCATGAGGTTTTTCCCGGTTTTCCTCGTGATTTACTATGGGATAACTATCGATTTTTATTTTTAAGTTATGATATTGTGGCATATATGGTATACTAGAGACGTCATCCATCTGGACGTGATGACGTAATCCATGATTTTTTTAAATGAGAATAGGGGTCGTATGCTAGCCCATTTGAAAGGTTCTTCAATTCGCTATTCAGTAATATAAAAATTTACATAATTATTTATACAGGGTGTCCAAAAAATTGTTATTAAATTAAATTATTTGACAAAAAAAGAAGTAGAAGGACACCCTGTATAAATAATTATGTAAATGTTTACATTACTGAATAGAGAATTGAATAACCTTTCAAATGAGCTACAACACGACCCCTATTCTCATTTAAAAAAATCATCGATTACGTCATCACGCCCAGATGGATGACGTCACTAGCATAAAAATAAAAATCCACCTGTTTCGGGATTTTTCCTTAAAGTTGCCGGTTTACGAAATAACGAATTTATTCCTTTCATTTGCACCATACTGTCGGTGGAAAATAGTGTCGCGCACGCTTGATTAGCAATTAAAAAACAAAGGAGTTTTGAATATTGTATTGCAAAAAACTTTTCGGGATTTCATCAATCGATGTTTAAAGAATATCAACCTACCTTGGCAACATTCAAATTTTCAGTTTTTCACATAGTTTTTGAGGGTTAAAAATGGCCGATTTCGCAATTTTTCAATTTTTAATCGCTTATATGTCAAAAACTATCATTTTTAGAGAAAAGTCAATAAAGACCTTTTCTGTTTGAAATGATCCAAATAATCTAAAAAAACTTTTTTCCATGCAAAAAAAATAATTTTAGGAAAAAGACAAAAAAAAACGTTTAAAAAATTTTTGACCACCTTTTGGTCCTGGCAACATGCAAATTTGTTAAAAGGAGTCCTTTTTGAGTAAGATTGTGCAAAAAATCCGAATCAGAATATTTTTCCTAGCGGATGCGCAGTGGCTTTCTGGACTACTAGTAAATGACCGTTTTGGAGTGAAATTTTCAGGGTCAACTCCGAATTGCATGAAAATTTGGATTTAAGTTCTACTTACCCTCCACTTCAAAGTTGAATTTGTGCCGTTGGTTGGTCGCTTTTACTTGGGGAAGGGGCATTCTCCCCTTCTCTGGAGTGAAATATCGCGCATTTAAAGTAAGTCCGGAAATGGATAAACTGACTAATTCTGAGCAACTTTCGTTATATAGAGTTTTTACGTAACAATACTTTTCGAGTTATTTGCGAGTGAAAATGTTTATTTTTCGACAAAAAGAAACACGTTTTCAGGCAGTTTTTTGCAAATAACTCAAAAATAAAATATTTTATCGAAAAAAATATTCCTGTCAAAAATGCAGCTTATAAAAAAAAACGAAAAAATCGTATATTAATGAAGTTTATAAACCCAGTAAAAGCAAAGTTGTAGCTCATGAAAAATAGGTTCTTATTCGTCAAATTCCAAGTCGAATATTTCAACGTGAAATAACCAAAAAATTAAGCAATTTTCGGGGATAACTTATGAAAATGTTTTAAAGTATTTAAAAAAAGCTTTAATTTTATTTTTTATGAAATTTTCTAGCAACAAAACTAACTGAGTTACTTTATATAATGTATGTGTGTTTACTGTTTATACAATATGTAAGTTTAACCGGTTGGAAGTGCTTATTTTGGAAGAAATTTGGTTTTATAGTCAAAAAAGTTTTTTCCTAAAAAATTTGGAGAAGTACTCTTTTTTCAAAATAACAAAAAATGTTAATGATAGGAAAAATCTTAAAGAATAAAAAAATGTAGGTTTTGCTTTTATAAATATGATAGTTTCATTTTGTTTTAGGTGCTGTATGACAAAAATTGGTTAAGATATATGGCTCTTCAAAGTTTGCATACACTCGTGATTAGTGTCTGGTGCAAGCCCTTTAAACTATAACCCTTTCAAAAATAAGCAATTTAAACCAGTGAAACTTACAGATCATATAAAAAAGACATAAGTAAAGTTAATTTTTTTGTGAAACGGTAACGAATAATTTCACTTGTGGTGCTAAATAGGGGAAGATTTTCACGATTTTTTTTTACCAAAAAAAGGGGGCCAACCTTATTTTGAGCGTAACTCGCTTAGTTTTAATGCTATAAATTTAAAGCTTTTTTTAAATGGCTAAAAAAAGTTTTAATGAGTTTTCCTTAATAGTGCTTCACTTTTTGGTTATTTCACATTGAAATATTCGATTTGGAATTTGACGAATAAAAACGTAGTTTTCATGAGCTACAACTTTGCTTGGGCTAGGTCTATGGACTTCACCGATACACAACTTTTTTCTTTTGTTTCTATGCTGCATTTTACTAAGAATATTTTTTCGATAATATACTTAATTTTTGAGTAATTGGAGAAAAACAGCCTAAAAACGTTGTTTTTTTTGTCGAAAACTAAACATTTTCAATCGCAAATAATAACTCGAAAAGTGTTGACTTATTTAAAAAACTCTATAGAACGAAAGTTGCTTTGCCATGAAACTAAAAGAAGAAGAAGAACGAAAGTTGCTTAGAATTAGCCAGGTTACCAATTTCCCGACTTACTTTAAACGCGCGTTTTTTCATCCCCGAGAAGGGGTGAATGTCACCCCCCAAGTAAAAGCAACCAACGACACAAATGAATCTTTGAAGTGGAGGGTAAGTAGAACCTAAATCCAATTTTTCATGCAATTCGGAGTTGACCCTGGGAATTACACGTTATCGCCGTATTTCCCGTTCATTTACTGGGCTATAAGGGGGTAGGCGCAAAATCTTGGTCAAATGATAAATGGTCCATTTTTTTCGAGCCCTGAGAAAACTAATACAGTGGAACTTGCTTATAGCGTCATTGAAGGGTCAAGTAAAAAAATGACGCTATATCAGAGTGACGCTATACAAGAGGTAGAAAAAAATGAGATTTTAACGAGGCAAAATTTTATTACAGCATTATTGCTGCATTTAAGATAAAAAAAAAGAAATAAAACCTATTATGTATATAAAACTTACATTTTATGAGAAAGTTCTCTTATGCTGAAAAAAGTCAATTATTTTCTTCTGCACAACCCTTTCCGAAAAATTAAGTTTGCAAACCGGAAACCCATTGCACTTTATCCTTCATAAAATAAAAAAAAAATGACAACCGTCTTTAAAATTTTATGACGCTATAGACGAGGGTTACCTTATTTTTAGCCGATAAAACCGGGTTTTTAATAATGTTATTGAATAGGTTTTGGCCGGACCTATTAAAAATTGCGTTACAACCAAGATGACGTAACTACCGAGGCCGTAATATCCAAGTTCCACTGTAAATATTTTTGAAACATCTATACGCAGAATGAAATATTACATTATTACCCAGGACCGAAAGTCCCTTCAAAACCGACCGAAAGAATAATCAAAAAGTTTATTTTGAATGAATTATTTGAAATTAAAAATCACACTAAATATTCTCTTTTTTAACCCCTGTAACTTATTAAAATAAACATTCTAGAACTTTTCAGGGACTTTAGGGCCTCTGTAATAATGTAATCTTTCGTTCTGCATTTAAATTTTTCAAAAATACTTAGTTTTCTCAGGATTCGAAAAAAAAATGAATGCATTTAAATAGCATTGGACCAAGATCCTATTATTATTATCCCTATATCCCTATATTAGGAGGCCTACCTCCTTAAGTTAAAGTTTATTTCATGTAGGTAATCAAAAGAACTATCTTCCAATACAGTCGTGCCAGGAACGCAACTTATAAATATTGACAATATCATTTTGAAATCATGTGGGAAATAAAATTGTCAACAACAACTGACAAATTGTGGCTTATTCCCTAATAAAATAATAAATGAATATTTAATATTCAAAATAAATTCAACTTTTGAAAGGTACCTAATCATAGCTTACTCCGGACCTGTCTAGTCATGTTGATGTATTAAAGATTATACCAAAATATTCGTCTATAATAAATATATATCTGGTGTAATTAACCTTGAGTAAATCAAATGAAATTTCTTAATAATAACATTGATAATAAAAATATGAAAATGTTTTCACTCACCCATCACACTTTTTAACTGCCCTTGGAGACCTCACTAAACTATTATTAAAATTTTCATTTACACTTATAGTATATCCATTACTTATAACTAAAACACCTAAAAATAACGTTGTTAACCGTTGATAATCACTTTTTCCACCTACCTCTACCGAAAGTATACTTTTCCGGACCTGATTGTAGGGAGCAAAGTTGTACTTTTCCTCCCTAGGGAGGAAAATATTTTTCCTCCCTAGGGAGGAAAAGTAAAAGTGACGTCATGATATTTCATTCATGAAATATAACTTATTGACGCCCTGTATAAGATCTATTTTCTATTACGAAGTATCTATACATTTTAACGTTTATTTATAAAACATCCTGTATTTTGCAGAATGGTAAAAAACAGTAAATTGTTATTTTAATTTAACAATGTTTACATTAATAATTTGACTTATATTTGACAGTTGACAGTTATATTGTACCTACTTGTTGTTTTGGTTCTAATAAATTTTGTTGGTTAGTTACATAAATAAATTAAGTAAAAATGAAAAAATGACTGTTATTTGAGGAAGGTGGAAAACCCATATGTATAACATGGGAGTAAAGTGCCTTTTCCTCCCTTGAATGATTACTGCCCTCCGCTACGCGTCGGGCAGTAAACTTCATTCTCGGGAGGAAAAGTTACACTTTCCTCCCTTGTTATACAAATAGCTATTAAATTTACTTGAAACTTACTTGAAACGAAATAAAAACAAAGGAAGCATTTTACAAAACCGTCACTTGTCATAGTCGGTTCGTTAAAGTAGCTTACAACTTTTTTCAAAAAATTCCTTATTAAGGACTCATACTCTCGATTCTTCGAAATGTGTCTTTGGAAGTAAGCCAAAAGGCAATGTGTATAACAAGTTTTTTGCTTGTCTAACCGTACTTCTGAAGAAGAATCTCGCTAGACGACTTCTGTAGGACTGGTGCGCGAAGCAGTTAATTCAAAACAAATTAAAAACCATTTACGTGTGTTATCTGGGAATTCCTATCACTTTTTAAGGAAATTTATCAATAATAGTGATTTACCAAATTCTGACTATATCTTTATGTAGTTTGTTCATACGAGAATCAAAATATTTCTATAAAAAAATAGTAGATGCAAGAGGCTATCGGTGTTTTATTTATTTAATTATAAAGCAGGACAGGACTCATAAACATTTGAAGATATTATTAATAACATGTATTAAAAATAGTAAATAAAGCAACGATGATAACCTCAGTCAACAGAACTAAAAATAAAAAACCATCTTCGGAAATGACGCACAAAATTTCTCAAAAAATTTTGATTCTGATTTTTTTTTCATTTAGTCGAAATTACCTTCGTTTCGATAGTTTTTAATATTAAAAGCTGTAATATCAACAACCATTTTCTTTTGATCATCTTAATCTTGAGTGCAGGTTAGCACCTACTGGTAGACAACAGAATTATACCTCGGAACAAGAATGGTTTCATTACGACGACCAACGCGAGAAAGAGGACAACCGATTTATGGAAAACCAGAAATATACTTCGCATTGGTACTTGAAGTACCTAAACAGAAGAAATCCGGAAATCACAAAAGAGCTTGTAGAAACAAATATACACAAATGTGCACTACAAAAGACGAAGAAAAAAGGAAAGGCTCAAATTATGCCGGATGTCTATCTGATGATTTACAGTGGTGTTGCAAAAGAAACCAAAGCCAAAGAAGGAGTCGCACTACTAGTACACAGTATCACCGAAAGAATAGTTATAGTAGGGGAGGAAAGTATGCTAAATTTGCAGTTAATCGAGTAACTCGAGCGTTATGGGGACCTATTTGGTTGTGAAGAGTAGGTTCTAAAACCAAGAAAAGTTTAGTTAAGTTTTTCATAAAGTGGGGGACTTTCCATTTTTTCCATCTTTCCACTTTTTCCATCTCCAACAATCGTTTTTTCCGATTATAGCGCCATCTATCAATAATTCGAAAAAATGTCTCGAATAAAAGTTACTTATTTTTACGTAACTAATCCAAATCTGCAATAAAAAATTGGGGCTCCTATTTAAGATTTTAAAGTAACACCCCACCACACCTCCGTGGGGGTCGTGTTTGGTGTCATTCGACAGATTTTTCAAAAATATTGAATAAGTGTATTTTTCAGTTTTTTGATGTGATGTTCATTTCGCGAAATATCGCGGGGTTCGTATATCAAATTTTAAATTTACCATCTCCCTCTGTGGGGGTTGTGATTGGTATCATTCGATAAATTTTTGAAAAATATTAAAAACATATTTTTTAGTTTTTCGATCTGACGTTCATTTCGCGAAATATTCGCTTTTTTTTGGGAATATTTGTGACTTGCCCATTTCCTTACGCCCCGTTCAAATCGTCAGATTTTTTAAATATACACTGTTTTGCATGTACTTAACTTACCTTATCTTAATCTGAGGATTTCGAGTGTTTCTAAGGATAGATTTTTTTTTCGGACCCCCCTTAACGAGCTCCCCTATATTAAGAGCCAATATATGGTAGAGGTACGTTTACAGGGTACAAAAATCCCCGCTTGGGCTCCCCTACCATTAGTGCAAAAGTCAAACTGGACGTCAAACCTCTGAATGTCATATCCATTTATGCACTTGAGAACAACACAGATGCCACCACAAGATAAAACTTCTATTACAAACACATTCAGACTGTCATAAACTAGATCCCAAATAACGAATATACAGTGAGGACGTTTTGGTTGGAATAAATTCATTTTTTCACAAATGAGCGATTTTGGAAAACAATTTAGAAACACGCCGATTTTTATTTTTAAATTTTTGGCACCCTGTATAAACTACTATGTTGATGTTTATATTACTGTTTAGATAACTGAACAACATTTTAAATAAGCTAGCACACGACCCTATTCTCATTTAAAAAACCATCGATTACGTCATCACACCCAGATGGATACCAAAAAAATCATAATTTATAAATAAAAATCGACCTGCTTCAGAATTTATTTCCAAAATCGCCCATTCGCTAAAAAATGAATTTACTCCAACCTAAACGTCTTCACTGTATAATCATTATGAGTGATTTTACTGTTGGTAATGATACAGTTCCGGGACTAAAACAATGATATAATGAAAATATTAATCAGAAATTAAAACGGAGACCTTCTGAAGGACCTCTGCAGCATAAAAGAAATACCTACATTACATTTTTCCATAACAAAGAACAATAAAAAGACACTTTTGAAAACACTAGAGAACAAATATCTATGATAGACTATATTATGTCGAATAGAGAGCTATTACACCCATCTCAAATCTTGGATGTAAGAGAACTAACATCAGCAGAAATGTAGCAGAATGAAAACACATATATGTGATAACAAATCAGCAGAATACACCACCAAGATTAAAGTCAAAAGCTTACAGGACGACTCCACAAGATCATCATCATCGGTGACCGCTGACAGCCCATGGAGGGCCATGGTCGCCCGTTGGGATTTTTAGGCTCTAAAGTTTTACATGGTGTGGAGGCCAGCCACACGCACAACTCCTCAAAAGTTCTAAACGATATTTATCTAGAATATTACTTTCTTGTTTCTTTTTTGAGGAGGACTTTTCGGCTTTATGTGTGTTTTGCTTGTTTGACTATAGTTGCTCATGTTTTTCTTTCCTTTGCTTGTTTTTCCCATTCCCGTATTCCTAGGTCTTTCAAATCCTGGTTAATACCATCAATCCATCTCTTTCTAGGCCTACCTCTCGGTCTCTTCCCATTTAGTTCTTTTCTAAGAACTTTTTTTGTATTTCTCTTATCATCCATCCTTTCTACGTGTCCTAACCAACTCAGTCGTTTACTTCGTATTTCTTTTATGATATTCGGCCTGTTAAACACTCTATTTATTTCGTGGTTCATTCTTATACGCCATTCTCCATTCTCCTGTATAGGTCCATATATTTTCCTTAAGATTTTTCTTTCCCATCTAAGAAGTTGTTCCTCTTGTTCACTAGTCAAGGTCCATGTTTCTGATACATACATTACTACAGGTCTCATTACTGTTGTATATATTTTTACTTTTGAATTAATGGATACTGATTTTGACTTTATGATATTTTGTAGGCTGTAGAAGCATTTGTTTCCAAGTGCAATTCTTGTTGTTACCTCATCACTATTTTTATTTTCTTGTGTTATTGTTGATCCTAAATATTTGAAACGGTCCACTCTTTCAAATACTTGCCCGCTCAGAGATATGTTGCCTTTCGTTTGTACTTTTTCCCGAGTTGTTATCATGTACTTTGTCTTTGAGACATTAACTTCTAGACCCATAGTTTGTGCTGCTTCATTAAAATATGTATACATTTTTTCTAGGTCTTTTAATGTCCAGCTGATTATGTCTATATCATCTGCGTAGGCAACGACCCGATTGAGCTTTGTAAATATTGTACCATTCCTATCTACAGGAGTTTTCCTGATTACTTGTTCCAACGCAAGGTTAAAAAGTGTTTTTGACAGTGCATCCCCTTGTGTTAGACCTTCATTAATGTTAAATTCATCGGACAGTTGATTTTGGATCCTTACTTTTGCTTTGGTGTTGGTTAGGCATAGTTTTACTAATCTGATTAGTTTTTTTGGCACATTTAACTCTTGCATTGCGCTATATAATTCCTTTCTAATTATTGAGTCATACGCTTGTTTGAAATCTACAAATAGATGATGTAGTTCGGTATTCCGCTCGTAGAATTTTTCCAGCGTTTGCCTTACTGTAAATAAATATTTGGTCTATAGTTGACCTGCCTTTCCTGAACCCTCCTTGATAGTCCCCTGTTGTTTGTTCCATTATGTTATTTAGTCTTCCTTCCAATATTTTGCTAAATATTTTGTATCCAACGTTTAGTAGTGATATTCCCCGATGATTATTGCAATCTAACTTATCTCCTTTCTTATGTATAGGGCATATCACTGCAATTTTCCATTGTTCCGGCATTATTTCTGTGGTCCATATTTCTAGTATTAACTTTGATATTTCACTCTGTATTCTATGTACTCCATATTTTAACATTTCTACAGTTATTGTATCGCATCCTGGGGCCTTGTTATTTTTCATTTTTTTTTATTACGTCTTTTATTTCTGCTTGTGTTGGTGCATATTGGCCTACTTCAGCCTCTCCTACCAATCTTAGCTCTTCTACTTCGTAACTTTGATTTTGTTTATTCAACAGTTCTTTAAAATGTTCTCTCCACCGTTTTAGCACTCCTTTTTCGTCTGCTATTAGGTCCCCATTTTTGTCTTTGCATAATTTTGTTCTTGGTTGGAAACCTTTTTTTTCAAGATTTATTTCCTTATAGAATAGCTTTATTTCTTGTTTTTGTTCATGTTCTTCTAGCCTTTCAATCTTTTCTTGATTGTGTTTCCTCTTTTTAAATCTTATATGTTTTTTAATTGTCGTCTTCTTGTAGTATATTCCTCTTTGGTTTCTTCCGTACTGTTGTTCAGCATTTTAAGCCTAGCTTGATTTTTTTTGTTCCATTAGTCTCTGACAGTCTTTGTCATACCATCTTTTTTGGCTAGGTTCTTTGCTTTCCCCCACTACCTCTTTTGCAGCTGTTATCACTGCTTCTTTTAGAACCCTCCATTTATCTTCGATATTTCTGACCTGATTTTCATTTACTTGATTACATTGTTCAATTATGTTCTCTATTTTCGTTTCATATTCTCCTTCACATTCTCTTTTCTTCATTAGAGAACAATATATCTGAAGAGTATTTGATCTTCTTTTCACCTTTCTCTGTTTCCTTGGCGGTAATTTTTTGTTTATATTTAATTAGCACAAGGTGGTGATCGGAGCTGCTGTTTCCCCTTCTATGACTTCTCACATCTGAAATGTCTGAAGCATGTCTTGCTTCGATTAAGACGTGGTCGATCTGGTTTCTTGTTTTCATATCGGGAGAAACCCATGTTTCTTTATGGATATTTTTATGACTCCACAAGATACCTATTCCAAAAAAGAATAACGGAAAGAAGCTTTTTTCATGAGTCGAAGAAAGCTAGGCAAAAATTAGGTCTACTTAATATCTTACCCGTAGCCAAAGAAGTTCTTGATGAAAGAAACATTAATAATAATAAGTCGCTCCCAAGACGAAGGTTTTGTACAGAAGTGAAGGAAAAATGTAGCGAAAAGAAAAAAACTTACCTAAAATACATGTCAACTAATAGTCCAGGGCGCATCTGTTTTGAGATGGACGTTGAGAGGTGACTCATATTTTTTTCAGAAATTTCTTGGAATTACCTCCTATAATAATAATTATTGGGTTATCCTCCCACTCAAAATTGTCCGGAAGATTCTTTAAATGATAAAAATGTCAAAAAATGAAGGAAAAATTCGATTATTTTCTTCGTTTTTTGATTATAACCTTCAAAGTATTCACTTTCAAGAAAAGTTGTACCAATATAAAAGTTGCGTAATTAAATTTCCTACAATATAGGGTTGGTAACAAATTTTAAAAATTGTCACCCTTGTTGCAAAATAGCAATAGTTTCGAAGAAACCATAAAATAACAAGTATTTGCATTTTACGTTTTTCCACCATTTATGCTACACTTGGGACCTTCATATTTTACCCAGAAAACTATATAATATAGTAAAACAATACTGTAAATTTCATTAATATCGGTGCAATATATTTTGCAAAATAAATTTTGCAATCCAGCTTTCGCAAAAAAAATTCATTTTTTCAAAATGTTGCAGGACTGAAAATAAAACAGATAGTAAGTTGAAATTTTTTTTACATATAGAAGAATACCGTACCTTTCATTTGCAATTTTTAAAATTAAAATACATTAACTACCACGGTGTCAGGAATTTTTTTAAATAAACATTAATTTTTGGTGATACGCGCAGGACAGCGGTGTTCGATTCACACAAGTTGATTTCCACCAAAATTTCTTCCAATCTTTATCTAATATATTATTTTCTTACACTATATTTTGTTGTATTTTAATATTTTAATTCCACAAAAATCAAACTAATTTGATTATTGTTTGTGAAATATTGTTTAAAGAGTTGCATATGTTTAAAAATAATAAACTTTTATTATCTAACTTAAAATATATGAAGAAAGAAAGTTTTTGCCAACAAGTGTTATTTCAAAGGACAGAGCATGTATTTTTATTTTGCAATAAACAAATTTATTTATTTATATCGAAATATACTAAAAATTAAAATTTGTCAATCATTATCAAAGGTCATTGGAATGCCCAATCAGAGCAAACTATCCGCTGTCCTGGTATTCTTCTATATGTAAAAAAAACTTGCTGTCTGCTTTATATTCAGTCCTGCAAGATTTTGAAAAAAATATTTTTTTTGCGAAAGCTGGATTGCAAAATTTATTTTGCAAAATCTATTCAACCCATCTTAATCAAATTCACAGTATTGTTTTCTTAAATCATAAAGTTTTTCTTGGTAAAATATGAAGGTCTTAAGTGTAGCATAAATGGTTGAAAAACGTAAAATGCGAATACGTGTTTTTTATCGTTTTTTCGCAATTACTGCTATTTTTCAACAAGGGTGACAATTTTTAAAATTTTTAACGAATTCTATATTGTAGGAAATTTAATTGCGCAACTTTTATGTCAGTACAACTTTTCTCAGAAATGAATACTTTCAAAGTGATAATCAAAAAACGAAGAAAAAAATCTATTTTTTTCTTCATTTTTTGACATTTTGATTATTTAAACAATGTTCCGGACCTTTTTGAGTGGGAGGATAACTCAAATCTTAAAGGTACCTGCCTGGGGAAGACCCAGACAAATAACAACAGAAAACAGGACACAACAACCTAAAAGAAACAATGGGCAATCGTACGCCCAAATCACCAAACCAACACAAAACCCAACAACAGATTCGACCATATTAATTTAAAAAGAACAACAAAAAGGACTGGCCACGATGATAGAAGAGCTAGTCATAAAAACGGTAAGTGAAGCGATTAAAAATGTAAAAATAGCACTGAACTAAGGCACGAAACTAGGGGATACCTGAAGATAGGCTCCTGGAATTCAGACTGCATAAGAACTAATACAAACGTGCTGGACGAACTAATAAACAGATATGAAATAGATGTCGTAGCATTGCAAGAAACTAAACTAACTCATACCATCAATATCAAGTTTCCAGGATACGACATCTACAGGAATGACCATAGAGCAAATTCAGGAGGAACTGCTATTCTAGTGAGAAAAGGAATAAAGCATACATTACAACATACGCCACCACTAAACACTATGGAAGCAACAACAATAAAAGTCCAGATGAGACAAGGTGAAATAAGAATCACTTCAGCATATGTAAGGCCAACAGATCCTTTAAACGACGACGACCTGAATGCGTTCCTGAACGCCGAAGAACCGTCCATAATAATAGGAGACCTAAACGCCCGATCTCCTAACTGGAACGATAGAGCTACAAACAGAAACGGTAGAATACTGAATAATTATCTAGTGAACAACGAAGACACCATGGTGATTGGGCCCATCGAACCAACATACTTTCCTGGAAATGCTCTACCAACCCATTTAGATATAGTAGTGGCCAAAAGCCTAGGACTACAAACAGACATCCGAACCTTAAACGAAGGATCAGCAGACCACAACCCCATCTTCATAGAGATAGGTACATGGGAAAAAGATAACAAAACAACAAAGAAAAGAAAGAAAACCAAGTGGTCTAACTTCAAACGCCTAGTGAGCAGAGGAATTGGAAACATTCCTAAAATTGACAATCCACAATAAATAGAGGAAAAAGTTCTAAAGCTCGAAAACATCATAAAAGAAGCACTAAGAAATAGCACCACTGAAGAAGAATATGAAATTTATATGGGAAGATTTAGAGACATAAATCAGGAAATAAAAGAAATGATAAGGGAAAAGAACAGAGCCAAAAAGAGAGCCAGAAGAACAAGAAACCAGGGAGATAAAATAGAGCAAATCGACTGAATCGACAAGTCAAACAGGCACTAATAGACCATAGAAGCCAAAAGTGGGAAATCTACATGAAAGAAATGGAGGAAAGGAGCCAAAATATGCAAGAAATATGGAGGCTCCAGAGAACTTTAAGAAACGATAGAAAACCCATTCCCCCACTATATGGAGAAAACGGGATCGTCTACACAGAAGAAGATAAAGCCGAGGTGATGAGAACTTGAAAGAGAGTGCACACTGAATTATCACCAAGACGAAGATATAGACTTTATCGAAGAAGTCGAAGAAACAGAACTAGAAATGCCCGAAGAACAAGAAGAAATAATAAATCCCACATCACCAATAGAAATAAGTGCACTGATTCGAAAAAGTTCACCAAAGAAAGCAGCTAGTCCAGACGAAATCACTAACAGAGCTCTGAAGTATCTTCCCTCGAAAGCAGTTGTGTATTTGACAAATGACTCTTCCCAAATCGATGGAAGGAAGCCCATGTAATTATGATACCCAAGCCAGGAAAGAACCACATATTTCCGCAAAATTACAGGCCGATTAGCTTACTTTCAGCAGTCAGTAAGATGGTGGAGTGGGTCATCAAACCAGGCTCCAATCAGAGACGTACAGGCTAGGCATAATCCCAGAAGCACAATTTGGATTCAGAGCTCAACATTCCAGCGAACTTCAAATATTAAGACTTACCGAATATATAGTAGCTGGATTCAATGACCAACAATATACGGGAGCAGCCTTTCTGGATCTAAGCAAAGCCTTTGATAGAGTGTGGCATGAAGGACTGATATACAAAATGAGAGATTATGGATACAGCGGGACCATGACGAAACTCATCTCCTCGTACCTAAGCGTCCGAAAGTTCAGGGTCCGGATATGACCAGTTCCATCAGAACACGGAATGCCGGAAGCTGGAGTACCACAGGGGCAGTTTTATCACCCTTTCTGTATAACATATATACAGCAGATGTTCCAAGAACACCCGGAACATTGATCAGCCTTTATGCAGACGACACTGCAATTGCTGCAAAACACATGAACCTAGATATAGCTGTAAGAAATCTACAGACGGCATTGGATACAATAGAAGAATGGAGTATCCAATGTAAAATAGCAATAAATCCAGATAAGACCCAAGCAGTTATCTTCAAAAAGAGAAGAGATAACGCAGAAGAACAGCTAACATTGCAAGATAGACCCATCGAATGGCAAAACGAAGCTAAATATTTAGGAGTTGCAATGGACCAAGGTCTAACATTCACATCACATGTCAACGCAACAGTCCAGAAAACAGCAGCGGCCAGAGCGGCAATAAGAGGACTCACAGGAAGAAGAAGCAAATTAGCTATGAAACAAAATTAAGACTGATAAATAGCATTATACTGCCAATAATTACATACGCATCTCTTGCATATGGTCACACAAGTCAAAGTAACGAAAAGAAGATACAAGCGGCACACAACAACTGCCTCAGAGAAGCTGCAAACGTGCCCAGATACGTCGCCGAACGGTCCTTATTTAGAGACCTAAAACAAATAAGAGTACTGGATATTATGGAAGAAAAAGCCAGAACAAAATTTGCTGAGCTAGAAGACCAACCAAACCGGATCCTGCAAGAGATATTAAGGTATGATGTGTACCATAGATGGAAACACAGGAGACCCAAACAGCATATATTAGTAAATATATAATAAAGGCTAGATAATCGTAGCTCTATCAAAAGAAGACAACTTGCTCACCTTTGGCATCTCATTATATTTATTAATGTTGATTTTTATACGTTTCAGACATCCCTCAAACAAATCAATAAAATATTAACAATAGGCGAAAGTCACAAAAAAAATATTAGTAACAAAACCCAAAAAACGGGCATGATGGTCCCACATCCTCGAGCGCCGAGTCACCGAACTGGACATAGCCCAGAGCGGGGACTCGGCGCCCGAGCAAGCAAAACAGATCGAAGATAAGTCACTAGAGATAGCGGGAATATAGCGCCTCACGCTGACCTGCATTGATCGGGGTAGCATTAGAGTGCTATCGGGGGGTAAGTGGATGGTCTGGAGTATTGAAGTGGGGTGGAGTGATTCCTGCTTACGGGAGTTAATCCTCCTCGCCCCAATGAATTGTATCACCCGAATGCCATTCTCTAGGGGTGAGGAAGTCTCTCAGGCTGGGTTAAATCACTATGCTTGCTTGCTTGGATAACTCAAATATTATTATAGTATTTTTACTACAAAAACGTTATTACGTAGGTCAAAATTTTTGACGTAAGAGAACTGTCAAAACATTAGAATGTGACTTTTCATTATTGCCATGTTTATAATAAACATGACAATAATAAAAGTCTCAATCTAATGTTTTGACAGTTCTCTTACGTCAAAAATTTTGACCTACGTAATAACGTTTTTGTAGTAAAAATACTATATATGAGTTATTTTCAAGCAATTTCTGCAAAAAACGTCCTAATAGGAAAACCGTCCCGCAAAAACGTTGAGAGTCACTTCTCAACGTCCAAATGTACTAATATTTTTACAAATAAAAAGCAGCCAAAAAACTACAGAGGTATTAACTTGTTAAATACTACCCTAAAACTTACAACTAAAATTCTACAAGAACTAATGAATCAAAGGATAAGCTTATCCGATGAACAACAGGAGGTTTTCATACTGCAAGATCGTGTACATGTGCAATATTCGTAGTAAAGCAAATTACTGACGCAGAAAGCATTCGACAAAGTAAGACTCAAAGATGATAGATACCCCTACATATCACAAAAACTAGTGAAAACATCTATCTAAACAACATAATAAGAGTAAAAATAGATAGACAACTTACGGACCTATAGACATAGACAGCGAAATAAGACAAGGAGACTCATTAAGTCCTATGCTCTTCAATTTAATCATGGATGAAATCATCAAAAGCGTCAGCAAAGGAACAGGATAGAGAATGGGAAACTAAGAAGTAAAAATACTCTGTTAAGTAGACGACGAAATATTGATAGCCCAAGATGAAGATAGATGGCAAAGACTAGTCCGCAAATTTAACAAAAGAGCAAAAGAATTCAATATGACAAATTGTCATTGACAATTCCATCTCAGAAAATTAAAACAATAATAATCAGTAAAGAACCAATCAGATGTAAAATAGAAATTGATGGTATCAGTATTATATCGAACAAGTAATGGAAATAAAGTACCTTCGAATTGCATTGGAAGACCTGAATAAAAAAAGCAAATACACTGGCAGGACGGCTTTACAACACTATATGGCGAAACCTAAATATTTTAACACTGAGATGAAGTCAAGAATTTATAAAGCCAGTGTAAGACCTATAATGATGACATATACATCAGAAACAAGACCCGATACAGCGACAACACAAAGACTACTGGAAACGCAAGAGATACAAGTACTGAGAAGAATTACAGGAAATACGCTGAGAGATCGGAACAGGAATGAAGACATTAGAAGACTATGTAACGTATAGTTTATAAAAGAATGGACACTAAATATAAACAAATAATGGAATATCCACCTAAGAAGAATGGGGAGACACGAGTGACAACCTTCCGTATAAAGAGGAAGAAGAAGAGGACGATATTTTTGTGAAAATAAACAGAATCTTAACTTATTTCGGACATTATAAATAATAAGTATACACACATGTCCAAAAACTTGGATTACGTACAAAAAATATATCTACGCCTATGGTGGTTTCAAAACTGTTATTGATATTCATTTTAGAGCGTTTTTACATGAAAATGATAAAAACTTTGAATCGTTTTTGTATCAGTTTGCCCATTTTGGTCACATTCAACTGATTGGCGTATTTACACATTATTTCAGTTAGTGTTTAAATTTGAATTGAGCCGTTTAAAAATGCCTAGAAACGTGATATCTATCTCACTTTGACAGATCTAGAGTAATTGCTTTGTTACAACAGGGCTTTAGTAAAAGTGATATCGCGAATATTGTTGATGTTACTCAGAGTGCTGTATCTAAAATTAAAAAAAATCAAAGAGACAAATGACGTCAAGGATCGTCCCAGAAGTGGTAGAAGTCGATGTACAACAGCAGCACAAGATCGGCAGATAACATTGATAGCTCGAAGAAATCGTCTGGAATCCACAAGTGGTATATTTAGAGAAATTTTTTGGCTGCAAGGACTGAATATTTCACGGCAAACAATAACACGCCGACTAAATGCGATCAATTTGTATCGTAGAAGACCCTTACATGTTCCTAAACTAACCTACCAACACAAAATAGTAAGGTTGCAATGGGCTAGAGAAATGGTGCAACATGGTCCTAACTGGAATAACGTGATGTCCTCTGACGAGTCAAAAATTGGCTTGGTATCTGATTCGCGAAGAACACTGGTTTGGAGGGCCCCAGAACGACAAGCCCGATTAGAAACAGCCCAACCACGTGTCCCGTTTGAAGGTGGCAGTGTTATGGTTTGGGGTGTTATTATGAGTGGTACACGGACGCCACTGCTGGTTCTGGAGAGAAGTGTCACTGGTGCTGTGTACATCGAGGAAGTTCTAAATCCTGTCGTACGTCTATTCCGAGAGGCAGTAGGTGATAGATTTCTGTTTATGCATGACAACGCACCTCCTCATCGAACAGCAGCAGTACAAAATTTTCTGGTAGAAGAAGGAATATCTACATTACAGTGGCCCTCGAATTCCCCCGATATGAACGTTATTGAACATGCTTGAGGCATTCTCAAAACACGCATCAAAAAGCGAAACAATCCCCCTATTACACTTCGCGACCTAAAAGATGCTGCTCGTGAAGAATGGGAATGAATTCAGCAAGCCCAGCTCGACCAGTTAATCGGCAGCATGCCAAATCGCCTACAGGCATGCATACAGGCCAATGGAGGAAATACTAATTATTAGTTTTATTGAAAATTATTTTTTTCTTTACTAATTTATTTTTAAATGTAAGTTGTACTTTCTAAGTTTTACTCCTTTTATGTATATCGTTTATCTGGTTTTGAGATTTATTTAGAATTGTTAAGAATTGAAACAAAATGATGTTTAACTATTCAGAAAAGTTTATATGTAAAAATGAATAAAAAGACGAAATATTCCAATATTCCAAACTTTTGGACATATGTGTAGATTAAACATCCATTAACCGACCTGCAATAATATGAAATATCCGGTAAGTACATTAGTACATACATGTAAAATACGCATCATGACATGACTTACTTGGAGGTGAGCTGACTGGCGGCAAATTATAATATTCCGCACTGAGGTAGTTGCAAATTAATCTTTGCGATAACACCTCGAATGAATAATAACCTCGAACACCTTGTATTACGATAACTATTCTTCATTATGTACATTTCTATTTTGCATTGTGATATAATATTATATTCCAAGTATTTCGTTTAAAAGAATAAAAAACCGCTAAACGCCTTAAAAATGAGTGGCGCATACATAGTTCAGAGAAATAAGGAAAAAAAAATATCGTGTTGGTGACACATCCCCCTCCAGGCTGAAACCAAATTTTTCGAGTAATGTGGCCATCTATAATAATAACCTATATGTTTCCTGCAGCCGATTTTGATGATATACATAGTTATAAACAAATGAAGATCAAAAAACGGTAAATTTTCGCTTTTTTCGTCTCTTACTAAAAAATTGGGCATTTTAAACAAATTTGAGAGTAATAAACTCATAAACCGTATAAAAAACTTCAAGATGGCGTTCGCTGAATATGTCTATCCTTATTGGTTACTTAGAAAATTGCCAAATAAATCATAAATTTTGAGTTTTTATAAATATTCATAACTTATGTAAAAATTAACTTAGAACCTTCTTATTACATGGAATGCTGAAACTTATGGTGCTTAAATTACACCCTAAATTCCAAAGCAATTGGTCAAATAGTTTAAAAGTTATTTAATTTGTTTATCCAAAATTACTTTTTTTTGCAACACTGTAAGTCAGAAAATGATGAAGTTACAGTAATATTTTGGATAGTTTATGAAAGAAGAAAATTTACAGTATTAATTTAATTTAAAAAAAATGACAAAAAATAATTATAGATATTGCAAAATAATTTTGCAAAAACATGTGAATTAAAAAAATGGGCGGGCTAACTTTGTCCCTAAATGTCCTAGAACAGTTGTTTTTCTTTCTAAATGTGTATAAAAATTCAGTTTTTCTAAATATGAAAAAATAATTTTTCTACGGGTAACGGTTAAAAAGTTATTCTAATTGTTTATAAGTAAGCAAAAAATGGGCATGTTTTTGCAAAATAATTTTACACTGTTTAAAATTATTTTTTGTCATTTATTTTTAATTAAGGTAATAGTATAAATGTTCTTCTTTCATAAACTGTCCGAAGTATTATTGTAACCTCATAATTTTCTGACTTATAGTGTTGCAAAAAAAAAAATGAATTTGGGAAAAATAAATTAAATAACTTTTAAACTATTTGACCAATTACTTTGAAATTTAAAATATAATTTAAGTACAAGAAGTCTCGGCATTCCGCATAATAAGAAGATTCTAAGTTAATTTTTACCTAAGTTACGAATATTTATAAAAACTCAATATTTATGATTTATTTTGCAATTTTCTAAGCAACCAATAAGGTTGGACATATTCAGCGAATGCCATATTGAAGTTTTTTATACGATTTATGAGTTTCTTACTCTCAAATTTGTTTAAAGTGCTTAACTTTTTGGTAATAGACGAAAAAACCGATAATTTGCCGTTTTTCGATTTTCATTTGTTTATAACTATGTATATCATCAAAATCGGCTGCAGGAAACATATAGGTTAATAATATAGATGTCCATACTACTCAAAAAATTTGGTTTTGGCCTGGAGGGGGATGTGTCACGAGAAAAACCTTATTTCTCTGGACTAACAATATTCCAGCTACAAAAGATCTGATATGAATATTACGTGGCGCGAAAATGTATTTTCATTTTGATGTAAAACAAAATTCTAGTTTTATTTTAAAAGATTTTTCCATAATATTTGCTAAATTTGAAGTAAACGCGCCACAAAAGAGTAACTTTGATACAGTTTGAATTTTGAAACTCTTTTGTGGCGCGTTTACTTCAAATTTAGCAAATATTATGGAAAAATCTTTTAAAATAAAACTAGAATTTTGTTTTACATCAAAATGAAAATACATTTTCGCGCCACGTTATATTCATATGAGATCTTTTGTAGCTGGAATATTGTATGCGCCACTCATTTTTAAGGCGTTTAGCGGTTTTTTATTCTTGTATCAGAAAGTTTTTCAAAGTTATTTATAAATTAAATGTATGAAGTTGAATGCAATGTTCCTCTACTACTCGTTAAGCTTTATAAATGGTCACATTTGTTGCATTATCTCCCAAATGATCTAGTGTCCATCGAATGTACACTAGATTTTTTTCTATTCGAAATAGATTGAAAAAAAATATTGAGATCACCGGTAAATGAAGTCGGATTGCCCGTTGCCAGATCAAATTTAGCGTCGTAATCACTACAACTACATAAACCATTTCGGGAATAATCGTTAATTGGATTATATTTTTGTAGCTTAATAACTTCTAAAAGGCTTAACCGATTTTGATCAGTAAACATGAGTTTGAAACGTATTTACCAGTAGTATCTGATGGATCTAAGGTCAAGTATGATAACTGAAGCTATTACAGGAATTATTGAGCTTGAGAAACCGTTTCTCCCGTAGGAAATAGATTGATCATACTTATGAAGCCTATAACTTAAAAATTCGAATTTTCCCGGATATGACGTATACACTGTTAGATTCGTCTAGAGTCCTTCTACAAACGCTCAGTTATTGGCGCAATTCGTAGGTTGAAATTTTAAGTAATTGTCGAAAAACCAAAATTTTCAAAGTATAGTTTTTCAGTTCTTCGGCTATACTGAGCCGTGTGTATGTCTGATCCTGACGGCTTAAACACCATTTGAAAGCTTAACTCAACACTATTGATTTGGTGTACTTGCGGTTCTCCTGTCTCTTCTTCATCCGAAGATATATACCCCCAAAAAATATGCCGTTTTGTACTTACCAAGTCCTCTAGCTGGCTTATGGGTGGTCCAAAGTCACAAACTACACTGGTTCTGAATCGGCCCTGACCTCCTCTTCAAACACAGAAAAAAAAATTCAAATCGGTTTAACTTTCAAACACACATACATATCCACAAACATTTTCCCTTTTTTAAATAAAAATTGAGTCATACTTCTGAGCTCGGTAACTTTTGAATGGTATAACCGATTTTCAAAATTAGACATGCGTTGGAAAGGTAATGATCAGTACTATTAGAAGCCGCAAAGGTCGGACTTAAATTTTTGAAGTTTTTGGGAGTTTTGGGGACGAGAACGAAAAACAGACCCTAAATAGAAAGGGCCGTAAAATCCACACCCTTGGACCAAAATGGATGGTTGACATATGAATGGGTGACTCTTTTCCTGAACTTTAAGATGGAACTTGGCCCATCTTTCAAATCAGTCAGATTTAGAAAATCGAAAATTTCGTGTATATATGTACAAGAATAAAAAACCGCTAAACGCCGTAAAAATGAGTGGCGCATAAAATATTCCAGCTACAAAAGATCTGATATGAATGTTACGTGGCGCGAAAATGGATTTTCATTTGATGCAAAACAAAATTTTAGTTTTATTTTAAAATATTTTTCCATAATATTTGCTAAATTTGAAGTAAACGCGCCACAAAAGAGTAACTTTGGTACAGTTTGAATTTTGAAACTCTTTTGTGGCGCGTTTACTTCAAATTTAGCAAATATTATGGAAAAATATTTTAAAATAAAACTAAAATTTTGTTTTGCATCAAATGAAAATCCATTTTCGCGCCACGTAACATTCATATCAGATCTTTTGTAGCTGGAATATTTTATGCGCCACTCATTTTTACGGCGTTTAGCGGTTTTTTATTCTTGTATCAGGAGTTTTTCAAAGGTATTTATAAATTAAATGTAATGTAAATGCAATGTTCCTCTATTACACGTCAAGCTTTATAAATTGTCACCTTTGTTGCATTATCTCCCAAATGATCTAGTGTCAATCGAATGTACACTAGATTTTTTTCTATTCGAAATAGACTGAAAAAAAAATATATTGAGATGGCCGGTAAATGAAGTCGGATTGCCCGTTGCCAGATCAAATTTAGCGTCGTAACCACTACAACTGCATAAACCATTTGGGGAATAATCGTTAATTGGATTATACTTTTGTATCTTAATAACTTCTAAACGGCTTAACCGATTTTGATCAGTAAACATGAGTTTGAAACGTATTAACCAGTAGTATCTGATGGATCTAAGGTCAAGTATGATAACTGAAGCTATTACAGGAATTATTGAGCTTTCGAAACCGTTTTTCCCACAGGAAATAAATTTTATCATATTTATGAAGCCTATAACCTAAAAATTCGAATTTTCCCGGATATGAGGTATACATGGTTAGATTCGTCTTGAGTCCTTCTACAAACCTTAAGTTATTGGAGCAATTCGTACGTTGAAATGTTGAGTAATTGTCGAAAAAAAAAAAAAAATTTCAAAGTTTAGTTTTTCAGTTTTTCGGCTATACTGAGCCGTGTATATGTCTGATACCAGCTTAGACGGCTTAGAAACCATTTGAAAGCTTAAGTCAACGCTATTGATTTGATGTATTTGCGGTTCTCCTGCCTCTTCGTGATCCGAATATATATACACCCAAAAATATGCCGTTTTGTACTTACCAAGTCCTATAGCTGGCTTATGGGTCGTCAAAAGTAACAAACTACACCGGTTCTAAATCGGCCCTGACCCCCTCTTTAAACTCAGAGAAAAATATCAAATCGGTTTAACTTTCAAACACACATACATACATATCCACAAACATTTTCCCTTTTTTAAATAAAAATTGAGTCACATTTCTAAGCTCTATAACTTTTGAATGGTATAACCGATTTTCAAAATTAGACATGCATTGGAAAGGTAATGATCAGTTCTATTAGCAGCCGTAAAGGTTGGACAAATTTTTAAACTTTTTGGGAGTTTTGGTGACGAGAACGAAAAAGAGGCCCTAAATAGGAAGAGCCGTAAAATCTACACCCTTGGACCAAAATCGATGGTTGACATATAAATGGGTGAGTCTTTTCTGAACTTTAAGATGGGAGTTGGCCCAATTTTCAATTCAGTCAGATTTAGAAAATCGAAAATTTTGTGTATATATAGTGTCGCGTGTAGGGTGGTGTGGGTGTGCGCCACTGGCGAGAACTGCCGTTCTCTGGTAATGTTCAAAATTAGACATGCGTTGGAAAGGTAATGAACAGTACTGTTAGAAGCCGCAAAAGTCGGACTTAAATTTTCGAAGTTTTTGGGAGTTTTGGGGACCAGAACGAAAAACAGACCCTAAATAGGAAGGGCCGTAAAATCGACACCCTTGGACCAAAATGGATGGTTGACATATGAATGGGTGAGTCTTTTTTTGAACTTGAAGATTTCGTATATATAATAGTGTCGCGTGTAGGGGGGTGTATTTCTGCGCCACTGGCGAGAACTGCCGTTATCTGGTAATCTTTCCGATATAAAACTAACAGCTTCGATAACTAATAAATCGAAAACTATTAATTTTATCAAAAAAATTTATAATGAACATTTTTTGCTTATAATTAATATTTTTACCAGCATTTGTGGTCAAAATATAAAAAAACAATTCCACTCTCGAGATGAGGTGGCAACCACCCCATGGTAAAAGCGTCTTTCGGCATCATATATAGATTTTGATCCTTGGACTATCCACTACTTGTTGTCAAATTTTTAAGCAAATCGATCCATTCTGTAAAAACTGCGAAGTGAAAAATTTCAGTTCCTGGACTAATTCTACTTTTGGAGCTCTATAACTTCTGAACGGCTTACCTGATGTTGATCACTAAACATGAATTTGAAACGTATTGACAAGTAGTATCTGATGCATCCACGATCGACTATGATAACTGAACGTATTACAGGAATTATTGAGCTTGAAAAACCGTTTTTTCCCATAAGAAATAGATTTGATCATACTTATGAAGCCTATAACTTAAAAATTCGAATTTTCCCAGATATAAGGTATACACCGTTAGACGCGTCCTGAGTTCTTCTACAAACGCTCAGTTATTGGCGAAATTCGTAGGTTGAAATTTTGGGTAATTGTCGAAAAACCAAAATTTTCAAAGTTTAATTTTTCAGTTTTTTGGCTATGGTGAGCACTACGTATGTCTCAGCTTGATCGCTTGAACGCCATTTGAAAGCTCAACTCAACCCTATTGATTTGGTGTATTTTCGGTTTTCCTGTCTTTCTTTGAACCTAAGATATATACGCCCAAAAAATATGCTATTTTGTATTTACCTAGTCCTCTAGCTAACTTACGGGTAGTCAGAAGTCAAAAATTAGACCGGTTCTGAATCGGCCCTCACACCCTCTTGAAACACAGAAAAAAAAATTCAGATCGGTTTAACTTTTCCACACACATACATACATACATCCACAGAGAACAGCAGTTCTCACCAGTGGCGCACAACACCCCTACAAGCGACACTATATATACACGAAATTTTCGATTTTCTAAACCTGACTGAATTGAAAATTGGGCCAAATCCCATATTAAAGTTTAGGAAAAGACTCGTCCATCCATATGTTACTTCTCCATTTTGGTCCAAGGGTGTGGATTTTACGGCCCTTCCCATTTAAAGCCTGTTTTTCGTTCTCGTCCCCAAAACTCCCAAAAATTTCAAAAATTTAAGCCCGACCTTTGCGGCTTCTGATAGCATAGATCATTACCTTTCCAACGCATGTTTAATTTTGAAAATCGGTTATACCATTCAAAAGTTATCGAGCTCAGAAATATGACTCAATTTTTATTTAAAAAATGGAAAATGTTTGTGGATATGTATGTATGTATGTATGTATGTATGTATGTATGTATGTATGTATGTATGTATGTGTGTGAAAAAGTTAAACCGATCTGAATTTTTTTTTCTGTGTTTCAAGAGGGTATGAGGGCCGATTCAGAACCGGTCTAATTTTTGACTTCTGACTACCCGTAAGTTAGCTAGAGGACTAGGTAAATACAAAATAGCATATTTTTTGGGCGTATATATCTTAGGTTCAAGGAAAGACAGGAAAACCGCTAATACACCAAATCAATAGGGTTGAGTTAAGCTTTCAAATGGCGTTCAAGCGATCAAGCTGAGACATACGCAGTGCTCACCATAGCCAAAAAACTGAAAAATTAAACTTTGAAAATTTTGGTTTTTCGACAATTACTCAAAATTTCAACCTACGAATTTCGCCAATAACTGAGCGTTTGTAGAAGAACTCAGGACGCGTCTAACGGTGTATACCTTATATCTGGGAAAATTCGAATTTTTAAGTTATAGGCTTCATAAGTATGATCAAATCTATTTCTTATGGGAAAAAACGGTTTTTCAAGCTCAATAATTCCTGTAATACGTTCAGTTATCATAGTCGATCTTGGATGCATCAGATACTACTTGTAGGTCTGGATCCCGCGTATGAAAAAAAAGTTGATTAATAGCAAGCTGAAAATTTGTTAATAGCTTAAGGGTGTCTAGTCGGATAAACTTTGATATGTGGGAACACTAGAACAGGGGTAGTTTTAATTGTGGAACAGTTTAAAAATTTGGAACGGTCACACCACGAAAACGACACATTTATTTTGTCCGACAGAACAGACTTAAACTCTCCGAACAGAGATTAAACTCTCATGCAAAAATCAGACTGTTATTTATCACCTGTCATAATTCCTGTCATTTGACATATTCTACATGTTTCACTCATTAAAACGCCCATTTGGTAATAAATAGCAGTCTGATTTTTGCATGAGAGTTTAATCTCTGTTCGAAGAGTTTAAGTCTGTTCTGTCGGACAAAATACATGTGCCGTTTTCGTAATCTGACCGTTCCAAATTTTTAACCTGTCCCACAATTAAAACTTCCCCTGTCCCAGTGTTCCCATATATCAAAGTTTGTCCGACTAGACACCCTTAAGCTATTAACAAATTTTCAGATTGCTATTAATCAACTTTTTTTTCATACGCGGGATCCAGACCTATTGTCAATACGTTTCAAATTCATGTTTAGTGATCAACGTCAGGTAAGCCGTTCAGAAGTTATAGAGCTCCAAAAGTAGAATTAGTCCAGGAACTGAAATTTTTCACTTCGCAATTTTTACAGAATGGATCGATTTGCTTAAAAATTTGACAATAAGTAGTGGATAGTCCAAGGATCAAAATCTATATGATGCCGAAAGACGCTTTTACCATGGGGTGGTTGCCACCTCATCTCGAGGGTGGAAATTTTTTTTTATATTTTGACCACAAATGTTGGTAAAAATATTAATTATAAGCAAAAAATGTTCAGTATACATTTTTTTGATAAAATTAATAGTTTTCGATTTATTAGTTATCGAAGCTGTTAGTTTTATATCGGAAAGATTACTCTCGCCAGTGGCTCAGAATTACACCCCCTACACGCGACACTATTATATATACGAAATTTTCAATTTTCTAAATCTGACTGAATTGAAAATTTTGCCAACTCCCATCTTCAAGTTCAAAAACAGACTCACCCATTCATATGTCAACCATCCATTTTGGTCCAAGGGTGTCTGTTTTTCGTTCTGGTCCCCAAAACTCCCAAAAACTTCGAAAATTTAAGTCCGACTTTTGCGGCTTCTAACAGTACTGATCATTACCTTTCCAACGCATGTCTAATTTTGAACATTACCAGAGAACGGCAGTTCTCGCCAGTGGCGCACACCCACACCACCCTACACGCGACACTATATATACACAAAATTTTCGATTTTCTAAATCTGACTGAATTGAAAATTGGGCCAACTCCCATCTTAAAGTTCAGAAAAGACTCACCCATTTATATGTCAACCATCGATTTTGGTCCAAGGGTGTAGATTTTACGGACCTTTCTATTTAGGGCCTCTTTTTCGTTCTCGTCACCAAAACTCCCAAAAAGTTTAAAAATTTGTCCAACCCTTACGGCTTCTAATAGAACTGATCATTACCTTTCCAACGCATGTCTAATTTTGAAAATCGGTTATCCCATTCAAAAGTTATAGAGCTTAGAAATGTGACTCAATTTTTATTTAAAAAAGGGAAAATGTTTGTGGATATGTATGTATGTGTGTTTGAAAGTTAAACCGATTTTATATTTTTCTCTGTGTTTAAAGAGGGGGTCAGGGCCGATTTAGAACCGGTGTAGTTTGTTACTTTTGACGACCCATAAGCCAGCTATAGGACTTGGTAAGTACAAAACGGCATATTTTTGGGGGTATATATATTTGGATCACGAAGAGGCAGGAGAACCGCAAATACATCAAATCAATAGCGTTGACTTAAGCTTTCAAATGGTGTCTAAGCCGTCAGGATCAGACATATACACGGCTCAGTATAGCCGAAAAACTGAAAAACTAAACTTTGAAAATTTTTTTTTCGACAATTACTCAACATTTCAACGTACGAATTGCTCCAATAACTTAAGGTTTGTAGAAGGACTCGAAGACGAATCTAACGATGTGTACCTCATATCCGGGAAAATTCGAATTTTTAGGTTATAGGCTTCATAAATATGATAAAATCTATTTCCTGTGGGAAAAACGGTTTCGAAAGCTCAATAATTCCTGTAATAGCTTCAGTTATCATACTTGACCTTAGGTCCATCAGATACTACTGGTTAATACGTTTCAAACTCATGTTTACTGATCAAAATCGGTTAAGCCGTTTAGAAGTTATTAAGATACAAAAGTATAATCCAATTAACGATTATTCCCCAAATGGTTTATGTAGTTGTAGTGGTTACGACGCTAAATTTGATCTGGCAACGGGCAATCCGACTTCATTTACCGGCCATATCAATATATATTTTTTTTCAATCTATTTCGAATAGAAAAAAATCTAGTGTACATTCGATTGACACTAGATCATTTGGGAGATAATGCAACTGGAGGGACGCCGGTGTTCAACATTCCTCCATGGAGAGTTTGGAGTAGTTCCAATGTCTCTTTCCAGCGTTTTGCACTTGCAGTAAGTTCAATGTGTCGCTAAGCCTTCGATAGCTAAGAGGAGAACTTTTAATGAACCGTAAGATGCTGTAATTCTGGCCTGTTGAATTGTTAATGTAAATAAAACACTTTCTATTTTGCTATGACTGTAATGAAGTTGAAAAGGGCAAGAAATAGAATTTTACATGTGAACAATTGAGTTAACAACTTATCCGTGAAAGACGCCACTACACATATATTTACACTTTGTACCGGCTTTTTGCTAATTGCGGCGTGAAGAATTCTCTTCGAAAAAGCGTAAATGAAAAGAGGTTTTTGCGTACGTTCTTAATGAGTGTTGATAGTTGACTGACTGTTGCACCCCGCTCTTTCATCCCGTTAACAAATATTTCCGTTGGGTGCTTTGGGTAAAAGAGAGAGGGCGGAGATTAACATTCTTGGAAGTTTTCTTCAGGCACTGCGTAATGAAATTATTTATGGTTGTTACAGAGGCGGCGCGGAAATTTGTTGTTGGTGAAATAGAATTTATTTTGGGTGGAGAATACAGTTCTCCAACATTCCCCCCGGCGTTAGAGCCTTGTGGTCTAACCTACTCTTCTTTACCTTGATTAGGGAGAACCGAAATTTTAGAGATTGCCCTTGTGAATTGACCATCGATGGTCTTCAACTTGACCACTCTGACTTTGCCATCTTGCCCGGGCATTGTATCAACTACCCGTGCTAAAGGCCATTTTAGAGGAGGTACATTATCCTCTCTCAGAAGAACTAAGTCATTGACTTTTACGTTTTCCCTTGGTCGGGACCATTTTGGAGAATTTTGTAACCGGTTCAAGTAATCAACAGACCACTTTTTCCAGAAACTTTGTTGTATTTTTGTAATTTGCTGAAACATGGATAGTTTATTTTCCGTAATTTTTTGTAAGTTTTGCTCAGGATGCGCTGACAGGCTGGAGCCAATTATAAAATGCCCAGGACTGAGAAAGGTGTAATCTGAAGGGTCGCTAGACATGGAACAGATAGGCCTTGAATTCATCACAGCTTCAATTTGAACCATGACAGTGTAAAACTGTTCGAAAGTGAAAGAAGAACAGCCTATTAGCCTACGCATATGATATTTTGCGCTTTTTACTGAAGCTTCCCAGAGCCCAGCCCAATGAGGAGATCTAGGGGGGATAAACTTCCACGAGGTTTGATTTTCAGAAAGGTATTCCATAATGGTTTGAGAATTAGACTTATTTTGAAAAAATTTGTGTAAGTCATAGAGTTGGTTTCTTGCACCAGAAAAACATGTGGCATTGTCACTGTAAATGACAGTTGGGTTACCACGTCGGGAAATGAACCTCTTAAGTGTTAATAGAAAGGAAGAAGTTGTTAGATCAGAAACAACCTCAATGTGCACAGCTTTGGTCACCATGCACACGAAAATGGCTATGTATGCCTTGATTTTTGGCGCTTTTCGGAGTGAAGAAGATTTTAACAGAAAGGGTCCACCATAATCTACACCCACTTTTTGAAAGGGTCTTGTTGTAATGGACAACCTATCTTCAGGTAAATTACCCATAAGCTGTTGTGCAGGAGCACACGAAAATCGGAAACATGTGGTACAGTTGCGAATGATTCGTTTTGCTTCCTTTAGACCATTGAGAGCCCAGAATTTCAAACGAAGATTTGAGAGAACTGTTTGCGCACCAGCATGTCCCAATCTGAGATGTTCATTTTTGATGATAAGATTGACGATAGGATTATTGGAGGGGAGCAGTATCGGATGTTTTTGCAAATAGTCTATGTCGGGACAGTTCGTAAGTCTGCCTCCAACTCTGAGAAAATTAGAAGAATCTAAAAATGGTTTTAGTGACATGAAGTTTTTATTCGAAATAAATTTGTTATTTTTAAGCGCCGAAATTTCTTTTGAAAATGCATCATCCTGTATTTTCTTGATGATGAAATCCATTGCATAATTTAACTCCGCAACAGAAAGAGGTTCAGAAATTTTTTGTTTTTTACAATTAGAAATAAAACGAAATACGTACGCTACTGTACGTTTTAAGCGTGAAATATTTGAGAAACGTGAGAAAATTTTTATCCAGAAATTTTCCACATTAGAATTTACCACGAGGCTTATTTTTCTTTCCTCGGGTAGGTTTTCGAGAACTCTGTCATTTACTAGATTTGAAACATTGAAATTTTTATCTCGCAAGCATTTGGGACCTTGCCACCAGAAGTCGCTATTGAGAATTTCAGAACCAGACATACCTCGAGAAAGAAGGTCTGCGGCATTTTGCGCAGACTTTATGTGAAGCCATGTAAAGTTTTGAGTCAACTCTTGGACAAGAGCTACCCGGTGAGCCACGAAAACCGACCACCGACTTGGATGACTTTTACACCACGACAGAGCTACTTGGGAGTCTGACCAGAGGCTGACTGAATGAAATTTTATAGATTGATTTTCAAAGATAGAAATTATTTTTGCAACAAGTTTTGAAAGAAGAACCATTGCGCACAGCTCAAGCCTAGGAAGTGTTACCGTCTTTAACGGAGTTATCCTTGATTTGGAAGAAACTAATGCACAAGAGATGGTCTCATCTGAGTAGAAAGTTCTTAGGTATACGCATGCGCCATAAGCTGCCATGCTGCTGTCGAAGCTCAACCTTCAGAATTATTTTTTCAGAAAAATAGAAACGAGGAATTTTTAATTGTTTTAATTGTGACAAGTCCTGTAGAAAGTTGTTCCAATCGTTTAGAATAGTTTTGTCCGAAATTTCTGTGTCCCAGTGAATTTTTTGCAGATATAGTTTCTGCATAAGCATTTTGCCTTTAACAATAAACGGATTGATGAGTCCAAGAGGGTCGAAACATTGCGCTAACGCAGATAGGATTTTTCTTTTTGTTGCTGGTGGGCAGAAATTATTTTCGGGGACGGAAATTGTTATTTGGTCTTCCGCAGGGTCCCATTTTAGGCCTAGAACCTTACTGGAAGTGGAATCGAAATTTAGGTCATATTCCTGAGTAGTATTTTTTGAATGTTCTGGGTTGATTTGTTGCAGGAATATGGATGAATTTGAATGGAATTTATGTAAAGTAAACCCATGGCGGTTTAGAACAGAATTTAATTGCTGAAGTATTTCGAGCAATTCTTCAATATTATTTGACCCACATAAACCATCATCTACGTAGAATTGGTTTTCGAGAAAATGCGAGGCCAATGGGAATTGAACTTTATTTTTATTTGAAATTTCTTGCAAGACTCTCGTCGCAAGAAACGGGGCGCTATTCGTCCCGTATGTGATAGTATTTAATTGAATACATTTTATAGAATCGTGGGTATCGTCCCTCCATAGAATATTTTGTAGAAAGCGTTGATCTTTGTTGATCCACGTCTGTCGAAACATTTTTTGAATGTCACAGGAAAATATGAATTTGTATTGCCTGAAACGAACCAGAATGTCGAATAAATCGGGTTGAACCTGATACCCTTTTAATGAAATGTCGTTCAGACTTTTTCCTGTAGAGCTTTTACAACTAGCGTCCATGACGACACGCAAAGTTGTACTTTTATTTTGTTCGTTGATGACACATAAATGTGGAATAAAATATTTTTTGTCCGAATTTTTATTTACGAACGAAAGAGGTACATATTCAGCATGCCCTAAAGAAATATATGTGTCAATGAAATTTTTGTACTAGGAAAAATAATTTTTTATCTTTTTGGAATTTATTTTCGAGTGAAAGAAAACGCCGTTTGGCTATAGAAAATGAATCACCCAGTAATTGGTGTTCTTGTGCACTTTTTAATGGAATATCTACTTCAAAGCGTCCATTTTCAAGGATCTTTGTTGTAGTTTGAAATATTTGTTCGGCCAGCTCGTCAGCTTCCGACAGAATAGGTTTTTGAGAAAGTTCTTCCATGTTCCAGAATTTCGTGAGCAGCTCGTCCGTGCTACACGTAGAAAGTAGAGCAACATCTCCAGAAGCATTGTTTGCTACTGTAGGTGCCGTCAAGTGAGGAGCAATCACGCCGGCTATTAGGTACCCCAGATGAGAAGCCTGCAAAACTGGAAGCCTAGGGCCCAGGGGAATTATGTCAGGAAGAATTAAGTCGTAGTACAAATCAGCCCCAACCAAGATGTCTACCTGACTAGGTTTGTGATATGAATCGTCGGCGAGAAAAACGTCCCTTGGAATTGGTAATTTTTTTGTAAGAATGCGGAACTGTGGAAGATTGCAAGTAATATTTTCTAAGATGGCACATGAAATTTTGAAGGACTTTTTATTATAGTTAGAATGCATTTTTATGTTGACCATCTTTTTTGAAACCGAATTACTTTGGCCTATGCCAGAAATGTTTAGAGATATGTCATATGGCTTGTAGCCCAGCCTATCAGCGAGACACTGGGTACAAAAGCTATTTTGACTTCCCGTATCGAGTAACAATCGGGCCGTTAAAGGTTTCCCGTTTTTGTCGAAAATGGTTACTTTGGCCGTAGCTAGAAGTATGTTTAAATTTTTTACGGACAAGGCAGAAAAGGAATTTGTAAAAGGTTCTTGCCCTTGAAACGAAGGACCTTGAAAGTTTGAATTTGACGAATGTTCGCGTTCGTAATTGTTTGAATTTGTAGAAGTGGACGGACTTTCATTTTTATGGGTCGTAGAAAAAGTATTATGTTTACCCGAATTATTATTTGGTGCCAGAATGTGCAAATTTGTATTATGGCGCCTTTTACAAACGGTACATACATATTTTGATGAACAATCTTTAGAATTATGCCTACCTAGGCAATTTACGCAGAGACCTTTTGAATTCACGAATTTTATTTTGTCATCATGCTGAATGTTTTTGAAAAAGTGACATTTGTAAATTTTATGACCTTGCTTTTTGCAGAAAATGCAATAAAAATCAGAAACTAAATTATTTGACGTATTATTTTTATCTGAATCCTCTGATGTGTTATTACTGGATGCATGATGTGAAACTTTTACGTTTTTGGCTTGCCTAGGATTTGTATTTTCCAGGCTTTCCAGAACAATGCACCTTTTTTCAAGAAATTTAAGAAGAACATCCAATTTTGGTACATCTGAATGATTTCGCTCAGTTTCAAAAAGTCTCCTTGTTGAAAAATCTAATTTGCTTTCTAGCAGGAAAACTAAAATTATATCAATGAGCTCTGTACTTGAAAATTGCAAATTTTTTAGCAATTGCATATTTTTTGTTACGGTAGTTAGAAAATTTCTGAGGGCTTGCGGTGAGCTGTTTCTCAGTGTAGGAATGTCTATAATTTCTGTTAAGTAAGAATTTATGATTGTGACCTTATTCTGATAGCGGTTCTTTAGAATATCTAAAGCAATCGAAAAATTTTCATTTGTGACTTTCAAAGAATCCACCAACTTAAGAGAATCACCCTGTAGGTAACTTTTCAAATAAAGAAACCTTTGGATGTCAGAAAGGGACTGATTTTGTATTATCAGTGTGTCAAAGAGCTCAAAAAAACTTTCGAAGTCCCCTATTTGCCCGGAAAATTTGCATATGCTTATTACCGGGAGCTTTACGGCCACTTGCTTAGCGGCAGCGACGCTCCCTGTATTGGTAATATCCAATGCTCTAATCGAACTTTGTATTTTTGACAGAACCGCAAAATAATTTTCTTCAAATATGGCACGATCACATTTTTGAGAATCGTCCAGGAATTCAATTTCATCCTGTACGTTATTGTAATCAGAGAACAGGTCTTGTAATCGACCTTCTCTTGTTTTGAATGAGAAAACATCTTTTTCCGAGTCATGGTTTGCTTCTAGCCACGTTTGAATTCTATTAACAGAATCTAGAATTGAATGCTTTTTGTTTACTAATTTACTTAAACCTTTTTTGCTCATTGTAATAACTTTAATTTGTTTATTTTTGAATGAAATTATTATTTATTTTTGAATTTTAACAAGCATGCAATATTAAACCAAAAATTCAACCCTGAATAGTTCTTTAAATAGTGTTTAACTTTATTAGAGTAACATTTCGCAAGAGATCTTTGAAAATTAACTTTTTGAATTTACATATAGAAAAGTTTATTTTGTACGTCACCCCTGGGCTCTTGGTACTTGAATGTGGGCTGCTTTTCCTGGAATCAGCTAGTCCTTGAACACCACTTCTTGAAGTAAACTATTATCACTGTTTTTGTTCACAGAATGTTTATTTGTCCGTAGAATAAATAACGCAATCACTTTGTCTCTTGGAATTATTGTCTATTCGACGAGAATATCCGAAAAACGCGACACTTATAATGTCTTTTAAAAAGAGTTGGCATTAGCCAGAAATGTTTTTTAACAAATAATAGAATTAGATAGAAACTTGAATTGAGTGTTTTTTGGCCAGAAAAGTTCGGTCGATGGATCAAGTGTGGCTCTAAGGGCCAAATTCGGCTCTTAGAAATGAAATCCGGTCTCGGAGGAACAAAATGGAGGGACGCCGGTGTTCAACATTCCTCCATGGAGAGTTTGGAGTAGTTCCAATGTCTCTTTCCAGCGTTTTGCACTTGCAGTAAGTTCAATGTGTCGCTAAGCCTTCGATAGCTAAGAGGAGAACTTTTAATGAACCGTAAGATGCTGTAATTCTGGCCTGTTGAATTGTTAATGTAAATAAAACACTTTCTATTTTGCTATGACTGTAATGAAGTTGAAAAGGGCAAGAAATAGAATTTTACATGTGAACAATTGAGTTAACAACTTATCCGTGAAAGACGCCACTACACATATATTTACACTTTGTACCGGCTTTTTGCTAATTGCGGCGTGAAGAATTCTCTTCGAAAAAGCGTAAATGAAAAGAGGTTTTTGCGTACGTTCTTAATGAGTGTTGATAGTTGACTGACTGTTGCACCCCGCTCTTTCATCCCGTTAACAAATATTTCCGTTGGGTGCTTTGGGTAAAAGAGAGAGGGCGGAGATTAACATTCTTGGAAGTTTTCTTCAGGCACTGCGTAATGAAATTATTTATGGTTGTTACAGAGGCGGCGCGGAAATTTGTTGTTGGTGAAATAGAATTTATTTTGGGTGGAGAATACAGTTCTCCAACAGCAACAAAGGTGACAATTTATAAAGCTTGACGTGTAATAGAGGAACATTGCATTCAACTTCATACATTTAATTTATAAATACCTTTGAAAAACTCCTGATACAAGAATAAAAAACCGCTAAACGCCGTAAAAATGAGTGGCGCATAAAATATTCCAGCAACAAAAGATCTGATATGAATGTTACGTGGCGCGAAAATGGATTTTCATTTGATGCAAAACAAAATTTTAGTTTTATTTTAAAATAGTTTTCCATAATATTTGCTAAATTTGAAGTAAACGCGCCACAAAAGAGTTTCAAAATTCAAATTGTATCAAAGTTACTCTTTTGTGGCGCGTTTACTTCAAATTTAGCAAATATTATGGAAAAATATTTTAAAATAAAACTAAAATTTTGTTTTGCATCAAATGAAAATCCATTTTCGCGCCACGTAACATTCATATCAGATCTTTTGTTGCTGGAATATTTTATGCGCCACTCATTTTTACGGCGTTTAGCGGTTTTTTATTCTTGTACATATATACATATCCACAAACATTTTCCATTTTTTAAATAAACATTGAGTCATATTTCTGAGCTCGATAACTTTTGAATGGTATAACCGATTTTCAAAATTAAACATGCGTTGGAAAGGTAATGATCTATGCTATCAGAAGCCGCAAAGGTCGGGCTTAAATTTTTGAAATTTTTGGGAGTTTTGGGGACGAGAACGAAAAACAGGCTTTAAATGGGAAGGGCCGTAAAATCCACACCCTTGGACCAAAATGGAGAAGTAACATAAGGATGGACGAGTCTTTTCCTAAACTTTAATATGGGATTTGGCCCAATTTTCAATTCAGTCAGGTTTAGAAAATCGAAAATTTCGTGTATATATAGTGTCGCTTGTAGGGGTGTTGTGCGCCACTGGTGAGAACTGCCGTTCTCTGTGGATAGTGTCCCGTGTAGGGGGGTGTTGGTGTGCGCCACTGGCGAGAACTGCCGTTTACTGGTAATTGAACTTCCTTTTTTTAAGCGTATATTATTATTTATAAAAGTGGAATTAGTTATATTCTTGAGTAATACCTCATTAATTAACTACTATAAATGCTCGAATTATTTCTAGTGTAGTCATTTTTTGATCATCCTTATTATAAATCTTCCGGTCTACGTCCTACGTCAATTGCGACAATAACATTAGTCATACAGGTTTACACAAAATGTTATAGGTAAGAAGTCAAAAATTAAATGTTTCGTATAGGATATTCTTCTTCTTCTTGTTATGTAGACATGCTTCTCTCTGTTTTTTCAATGTGCCTCCAGTAAGTTGCCGTTCCATCGTTTTTACGCTCTTCCCATTGATCGTCTTCCTATTTGTTGTCATTTGGCTTATATGGTAGTTCCATTCTACTCTTCGGTTTCTTACCGAGTTCCTAATGTTCTCCACCTTGCATCTCCGTACTCCGTTATATATCCGTTCTTCTAGCTCTGTTCATTAAAAGTCTTGGTCCTGGGCGCAGCCGAAACGTTATACGTGCTCTGATTGGGTAATTACAACGAACTGTCAATAATTGTTCAAAATGTCGGTTATGGGTAAACAAATTTTAATGTTGTGTACAATATATCAGTTTTTATTGTTGTGAGGACAGAGAAAAAGCAAGTTTATAATTGTAGTGACTTTTTAAATAGTTTTAAAAGCAATAGGTACGTAATTGTAAATGTTTCAGTATTGTAATAAAAAATTACATAGGTACCTACCTATTTGGAAAATGTAAAATTTACCTACCTATAGTAGGTAATGCTTTGATTTACATAATTTGATTAACAACAAAATTTCTACCAATCTTCATCAAATATATTGTATTACTATGTTTTGCTGTATTTTAATATTTTAATTCCACAACAATCAAACTAATTTGATTAAATTCAGAACTGTCAAAGTTTAAAACGTTCAGTTGGTCTATCTTTCCACATGACCGTTATGTGTTAGTGGTTAAAGTGTAGGGAGCTTGGATTTTAAATCTAACCAACCTAACCAATCCCCATTGGCGATCGAACCGGGTTAGATTCCAAATGCGAAATTCTGTTTTTTATTTTTTTTACATTTTATGATCAAGTTTACATACTTTATGAACATACATAACATGATAGAGATGTGCACACAACGAGTTGCGTATCAACAATACATACTTTGACCACAAAGAACAACATAATTATATATTCACTAACACAAGGGGCCACAGATCGATGATTGACTATGTGATAACCAACAGAAAAGTTCACCCACGGGAAGTACTTGACGTACGCACAATGACGTCTGCGAATGTGGGAACGCAACACGGAATGGTTATATGTAAGTACCGTCACGCGTACATAATAGAGAGAAAGAAACCACCTAACTACATCACCAAGTTCAACATAGAATCCCTACAAGACGAAAGTACTAAGGATCTCTACCAAAAAAGACTTGAGGAAAAGATCAATCTTAGCCCTATTGAAATCACAGACAGTATAAACGAAGCATGGGAAAAAATAAAAACTCATATAACTAGTAGTGCAAAAGAAGCCATTGGAGAAAGAACAATTGACTTAAACAGCGGCAGAAACCAAAAACCATGGTTCACATAGGAAGTCAAAGATTTAGCAAAAGAGAAGAAAGATGCATACGTAAGATATATTAACAATAGGACCCCAGAAGAGTATCAAAGATATAAATCAGAAAGAAATAGAACAACTAACAGAATCAAAGATCTAAAACAAATATATTGGGAAAAATTCTCAAATGACATGGAACATGATTTACGAGGAGGTCAAAGGAAGGTATGGAACATGTTGAGGAACAGGAAGAAGCCGGTTACCGAAGAATTACAAATTAACGCAATAAAACCAGAAGAATGGGTAACTCATTTCGAGAATCTATACAAAGACGATAACGACGATAATAATGAAGTACAAAGAAATGACCTACAAAACATTCAACAAGAAGAAACAGAGAATGACAACATCACCCAAGAAGAAGTAAACGAAGCAATCAAAAGATCAAAAAATAGAAAATCACCAGGTCCGGATAATATACCAAATGAATTAATTAAATACGGAGGTACAAAAATAATAGCAGCGATAACAACATTATTCCAAAAAATTGTAAACAACATGACAGTACCAGAGGAATGGAGAGAGAGTATAACAATACCCATCTACAAGAAAGGCGTAAAGACAGATCCTACGAACTACCGAGGAATTACACTACTCAATTCTACATCAAAACTATTGACAAAAATTCTATCCCAAAAAATATATAAGAAAGCCGGTGTATCGGAAGAACAACAGGGTTTTCGCCCAAACAGATCTACAATAGACGACGCTATTTTCATAATGCGACAATTAGTTGAGAAATCAATAGAATTCGACAAGCCCATGTTCACATGCTTTGTAGATCTGAAACAAGCATTCGACAGAGTACGATTAAAGCACGTGCTCACTATCCTTGAAAAGAAAAACATAGGTCAGAGGTATAGAAACATAATCAAAGAGCTCAATAGATCCAACAAAACACGAATTAAAACCACAAACGGGCTCACGGAAGAAATCAAAATCAATGCAGACATTAGACAAGGGGACAGCCTCAGTCCATGCCTATTTAATTTAATAATGGATGAAGTTATAGGTAGTGTTAACATAATGAATCAGGGATACAAAATGGGTAACCGAACCATGAGAATACTTTGCTACGCAGATGATGCAATCTTAATAGCCGAAAACGAAGATGACTTACAACGCCTACTACAAAAATTCAAAATAACCGCCGAAAAGTATAACCTGACACTATCCAAAGAGAAAACCCAATCGATGGTAATATCCAGGAACCCAATTAGATGTAAATTAGTCGTGGACGACCATATAATCGAACAGGTAATGGATTGCAGATACTTAGGTGTGGAAATATCTAGCGACAGGCATCTTTGGCAAGAATCAAAACAGCAGGCAAGGAAAGCAGCGAGAATATCTGGTTTGCTGAGGGATATAATCTGGCGGAATAAATATATGAGCACCGAAAGCAAAGTCCGCATTTATAAGACATGTGTTAGACCCGTACTGACATACGCAGCTGAGACAAGGGCCGAGACAACAAAGACCAAACAAATAATGAGAACAACAGAGATGAAAACCCTAAGATCCATAAGAGGTATCACACTCAGAGATAGAATACGAAACGAAGACACATTGAGAGAGCTAGGCGTTCAAGACGTAGTGAGATGGACAAGAGCGCGACGACGCATGTGGAGAGACCACGTAGATCGGATGGACCCTGAACGTATGGCGCATTGGGCGAAAACACGGAAGCCCAACACCAAGCGACCCATAGGAAGACCCAAAAAAAGATGGTACGAGAGTTGGAGCTCTGGATCGCAACGAAGACTGTAACAGAAGAAACAGGACATAGTCCTATTACAAGAAGAAGAAGAAGAAGAAGAAGATCAAGTTTATTTATTATATATTTTTTTTTCAGAAAATACATTTAAATAATTTAGTTAAAATTTTTGCCAGTAACTATTGTTCAGAAATCATTTCTTTGTGGCCTTTTTCAATGTGTTTGTGAGTGTTTTATTTTTTTTTTTATTTTTTTAATATTTGGTATTGTTTTATTAAAAATTTTTGGACAGTAGTAAGTATTAAAATTAGTTTAATATTTATAGACCTGGATCCCGCGTACCAAAAAAAGTTGATTAATAGCAAGCTGAAAATTTCTTAATAGCTTAACGGTGTCTAGTCGGACAAACTTTGATGTACGGGAACACTGGAACAGGGAAAGTTTTAATTTTGGAACAGTTTAAAAATTTGGAACGTCAGATTACGAAAACGTCCCAGGTATTTTGTGGGACAGAACATCCAATAGATTTGTTACACTTTCATTAAACTCTCATGCAAAAATCAGACTGCTATTACTAACCAACATGATTCCTGTCATTTGACATGTTTTTCGTGTTCCACTCATTAAAATGCCCAGTTGTTGATAAACACCAGTCTGATTTTTGTATGAGAGTTTAATGAAATGGTAACAAATCAATTGGAAGTTCTGTCAAAGACAGTGTTCCCATACATCAAAGTTTTTCCGACTAGACACCGTTAGCAATTAACAAATTTTCAGCTTGCTATTAATCAACTTTTTTTGGTACGCGGGATCTAGGTCTATTTAATAAAATATAAATAAACTACTTAAAGTATATTAATTTCGTTGAAATAATATAATAGAAGTATAACTTCTTATGTGCGTACAAAGTACACACACACATCCTTTTTTTGTCTCTTTGTGCCAGGTCGTGTTTCTGTCGCGTACGTCATTGTTGGTTCGATGACTGTTTTGTAAATTATGCCTTTCATTTCTTTCCCGATATTTTTATTTCTCCATATTGTTTCATTCAAGCAACCTGCGGCACTGTTTGCTCTATTCACTTGATCTTCCATTTCTGTTTCAAGCTTTTCGTAGTTAGATAGTATCCGCTCCGAGCTTCGCTGGTATCGCCACCTACCTACAGGATTACTAGTATAACTTTTACCGGAAATTTTCTAGAAAGAAAAAAGTGTTGCCTATACTCTGTGAGTTTCGCTGGCATGGCTGCTATCGCCATCTAACGGTTGACTAGTGTTCCTATTTCAGCCGGAATTTTAAAGAGGACAGTAGAAAAGCAAATAATAGTTGTTTCAAACTTATTATTTAATTCTTATCGTGTAATATTTACAACGTAAAGAAGTAATTGGATTGTAATCGATAATTATTAGCAGTAAGTACAGAATTTATTATTCATTATGATTATTTTTAAGATTTTGCTTATCGTTTTGACGTTTATGTTGACAACTAATATTAGAAAAGATTTATTCTGCAAAAAAGTATAATAATTTAATATAATAATTATAGTATAATACTTCTTAAATATTAACTTATGAATGACAGTTAACGGCATCCTACGTTTGCTGTGATTGGTCGTTATCTTCACGCATTCAAATTTTGTTTCAGGATTGGATTGTAAAATTGAAACCGTCAAAATTCGAGAGTGTGCTAACTGATCCTTTAGCTCAAATTTTTCTACCGTTTTAAAATTAAAATTGTGTTTACTTACTTTTTTCTAATTGCATCAATCCATTTTTGTCGTTGAATCACCTTATGCTTAGCGACAGGTAAGTTGTAGAATACACAGTTACTATTATAACCAGTATTTCGACACTCTTTAATACAACAACTTTCGTGTGGCATTTAAAAGCTATAATATGCAACTCTTAATGCAGAACGTCAAAAAGCAAATTTCCAGTAAAGGTTTACAAACTTGTCACTACTGGCGCTCGCGAATTTGTAATTATCACACACCGTATAATGACTATATATTTAAAAATCATACAGAACAAGTAAAAACTCAACATTACTCTTTTTTCAATTTTTTACAATATTACTAGTTTTCTTGTATTTTCCTTCCATTAGTTGTTTACATTCAAGTTTTTTCAGTTCTCTTTTTATTTCAAAACTAAATTAAACGCTCTTCTACTTTATTTAAACTGTCATCAATAATGTCATTGATTTTAATGTAAATAACATTTTTATTAACATAACAATAACAACAGTGCTTTCTGTAACATAGAGTTACTTTTTAGACTTTTACAATAGAATCTAATTTTATTATAATTTAAATTCCACTTTAATAAAGTTATTAACATCCATTCAGCTTAACTGATAATTTGAATTTAAATTCATAACCAAAAATTGACTACCTGTCTTGTCATGTCACTTAAGTCTGATAAATAGATTGTCATCTCCTATATTCTTGTTGGTCTGTGTCCATCTAACTGGCAAGTACCACACGTTACCATCGAGCAGTGAATCATGTTGCCCTTTGAGCACTCTTAAATTTTATCGCTTAACATCGACTTAGAGTCGCCACTAACATCATCTTTTAAAAATGTAAATCATATTTCTCGATGTCACCTATTCTACAAGGTTGCTAGTTTCATGTACTAAGCAGAACGTAAGTATATTCCATATTTTTTCTTTAACTAGTCATAATTTGAACCTTTTGTATTCATTCTAACGTGGAAATACTTCGTTCTAGGCACTGAAAATGATCTGATCTAGATTGAAAACGTTTTGCGAATCCTTTTGGATTACTTTTTAATAGTTTTTCAATAAACTTTTTATACCATTATACAAACGAAGTTTTTACTTGTTCTGTATGATTTTTAATTATGGTATACAGCCAGCTACTGGGCCTTTCCCATTAATTTTATTTTATATATTTAAACTCCATCACTTGTTCTATTATTTGACCCTCCAGTTCTAATTAACATCTTCGCAGATTTGCTATTCGGTATAACAATCAATGTTGTCTTTGACGAAATTAACATGTTAAATTCCCTGGTGGTTATATTAAATTCGTGCAGCATACGTTGTAAATCACCTTCATTTTGGGAGATTAGTATTGCATCGTTGTTTATTCATTTGGTGTCCATTTTTAGTTTTTACTTTTTTTTATTGTTTCATCCATGATCAGGTTGAACAATAGAGGATTCAGGAAATCCCCCTGTTTTATACTATTGCCAGCTTTAATTGGGTCAGTTAGTTCTCCATTTACTTTTACTTTTATTATGTTGTACTGGTAGATATCTTCGATCGTTTTAATTATTCCTAGATGTATCTCCCTTGTGTACAATAAATGGATAAAGTCCGTTAATTTGACCCTGTCAAATGTCTTCTTAAGGTTCAGTTTTTTGTATTCGGATACAAGAATACAAAAATGTACAATAATACGTTAGAGATGACGAGTTATTCGATATGATTGATCGTGCTCATTAGGAATGTGGTTATAATGGTAGAGGTCTTAGAATTAGAGCCTTGAATAAAAAGTATGCAAATGTCACAAAATAGTGTGTAAACTATTACTTGCATTTGACGAAAATTATGGTTTTGCTATGCCCTAACTTTTCAGTATCTGGATAGGTACGAATTCATAAGCAAAAGGTTCAGCAAAAGGTTCAAGGAATGTGTCTTCAAACAGCTCAGGTGCATAGGGCTTTTCATTCACAGTCATTGTTTCGAGCTTCTGTCATGTGTCGTCTAATATTAATATATCTACGTCATACGTCTTTGGTTTGTATCATTGGTATTACTTATATACCAATAACGTATGATGTAGATATATTAATATTAGACGACACATGACAGAAGCTCGAAACAAATGACAATCGATGAAAAGCCCTATAGCTACAAAAGTGACATCTACTCTGATGGCTTATAACTGAAAGGCAACTTGAATTGAGTCGGTTTTCAATTTTTTGTGCTGTATGAAAAGTTGCGGGTATGGAGGACTTCGATAAAAGCTTGCGGACGCTTCGATTTTAAACCCAAATAAATGGCGTAAGAGCACATTTGTTAAACCCTCTGTATATGAATGGATCATCATCATTCAATCTTCGCGTGTATACTGCTGGACATAGATCTCCCTCATAATTTTCCATCTATTTCGATCTTGTGCCTCTCGCATCCAATTCCTATGACAACGTTTTAGATCATCAGTCCAACGTGTTAGTGGACGACCTATGCTTCGGTAGGCATCATCTCTTGGTCTCCTTTCCATTATCTGCTTTGTCCATTTGTTATCTGTCATTCGAGCCACGTGACCTGCCCAGTTCCATTTCGGTGTTGCTATTCTCTCTACTGCATCAGCCACTCCTGATCTTTGTCCGAGCTGGAGGTTTGGGATCTTGCCTCGTAGTGAAACGCCCAACATAGCACGCTCCATCGTCCTTTGAGACACACGGATTTTTTGCACTGTTCTCATTGTCATGGTCAACGTTTCCGCACCGTAAGTCAACACTGGCAAAACACACTGATTAAAGGTTTTTCTTTTAAGGCATATTGGTATGTCAGACGATTTGAAAATATGGTTTAGCTTGCCGAAGGCTGCCAATGGATATGAATGGATACCAATAATATATACATGTTTCCCTATGCCGTAGCTCATAAATATCTGAGTAGGTTAAGTACGAATTCATAAGTAAACGGTTCAACGAATGTGTCTTCAAACTTCACACCTCAGGTGAATAGCTAGAAAAGTGCCATCTACTCTGCTTGCTAGGTATTGAAGAAGCACATACTACTCCAGGGTAATAAGCTAGAAATAGACCGTATTCGGGACACTCAAAGATTCAGGTAGCTGACTACTTTTTTAGTTATTGTATACCTATATGATGAAAACCTACCTGTTTCCTGCCTAGAGTTCGCGTCCGTTTTTAATTATTAACAATTTAGTGCAAAAATCGCGATTTTTTCGATTTTTTGCGCCCCATTCAAAAGCTAAACAGTTGACATAAAACTACAAATATTAATTTCTTAGAACATTGAATAACCTTCAAAATATCGATTTTTGAAAGTTAATTTGTTGCTACGCAAACTGCAAAATAAGTGAAAATTGTTATTTGTTAATAGCTTTTACTAAAACTACTTTAGAACTTTAGTGTTTTGCCCAGAGTTGTATATTGGGGCACTTAACATACCCTCAAAATTTGAGACCGATTCATTAATTAGTTTAAAAGTTATTCTATTTGTTTATCCCAGAGACCTTTATTTTGCAATAACATAAGGCAGAAAATAATGAAGATAAGGCAATTCTGCGTATGTCAAATGAGAGTAGATAGGTGATACTATCAAACTGTACTAAAAAAAGATAAACAAATTATCCGGTATAGTCAAAAATACTAATGCCAATTTTTGAAATTTTGTAGTTTATAAACATTTAGAACAACTTTAAAAATATTGTCCGTAGAAAAAATCATTGTAAATATTCGAAAAGCTGGTATTTTACACGAATTTTTAAAAATGTTGTTCAGTTGGTGACTACTCGTGGTAAGTGAAGGGGGAGCTCGGAGCCGACAAATGCACGAGTTCAAAAATATTAAAAAGGAACTTAAAATTACTATCATTTTCTATATCTCGGGATCTACTGAATATATTTTGATCTTTCTTTTTTTAATTTTTATGTCATTTTTCTGTACATTACAAATATGTAATTTGTCTATTTGCAATTTGACATTTATTAATTAATAAAAAGTTTAATTTGTTTAAACAATTTTTGAAAAAATAATATTTTCCCAAAAATCCATGTTTTTAATCAGACTATCATTATTAATCATACAAACAGTTAAGGTATACTTTAATAAATAAATTATCTTAAATAAATAATTATCTAATAAAAATAATTTATTTAGTAATGTGAACTTTAACTTTTTGTATGATCATTAATGATACTATGATTAAAAAAATAGATTTTTGTAAAAAAATATTTTTCAAGAATTGTTTAAACAAATTAGACTGATTATTAATTAATAAATTTATAAACAAATTGCATAATTTTAATGTACGTAGAAATTACATACAAACTAAAAAAAGAAAGATGAAAATCCATTGAGTTGATCCGGATATACAGAAAATTGTATTAGTTTGAAATGGCTTTTTCGGTATTTTAACTCGGTAGATTCGTAGGTTTCCCCTAGTAACCGTTTGAACTACAATTTTGAAAAATCGTAGAGGGCGCTGTGAAGATACAATGTTTATGGAAATTTTTTAACCAAAAATACAAATCCCATTATTTAAAATGGCATCAATGAAATTCCTTAATTATTATAAACAAATTATCTGTGAATTATAAAAAACACATGGCAAACTTTGTCCCTAATGAACCCAGGCTAATTTTTTTTATTTGAGAATTTGTGTTAAAATTCTATCTTTTCGAATATATATATTTGTAAAGTTATTCTAAATGTTTATAAACTAAAAAATTTCAAAAATTTGGCATTAGGATTTTTGATTATATTGATTAATTTTTTTATCTTTTTTTAATACATTTTGATACTATCACTCTTCTGCTTTTATTTGGCATACTCAGAACTGCCATATCTTCATTATTTTCTGTCTTATGTTATTGCAAAATAAAGGTCTCTGTGATAAACAAATCGAATAACTCTTAAACTAATTAATGGATCGATCTCAAATTTTAGAGATTTGTTAAGTACCCCAATGCCCAAATTTGGGTGAAACACTAAAGTTCTAAGGTAGTTTTAGTAATAGTTATTATTATTAACAAATAACCATTTTCACTTATTTTGCAGTTTGCGTAGCAACAAATTAACTTTTTATCTTTAAAAAATCGGCATTTTAAATGGTTTTCAATGTTATAAAAATTGAATTTTTTAATTTTAGGTCAACTATTTAGATTTTAAATGGGGTGCAAAAAATCGAAAAAATCGCGATTTTTGTACTAAATTGTTAATAATTAAAAAACGGACGCGAACTCTATGCAGGAAACAGGCAGGTTTTCATCCTATAGGTCTACAATAACTAAAAAAGTAGTCAGCTACCTGGATCTTTGAGTGTCCCGAGAAAATCCTTATTACCTTGGACTATACAGGAAAAAAGATTGAAAACCGACTCGATGCAAGTTGCGTTTCACTTCCTAGCCATCAGAGTAGATGCCAATTTTGCCATCTTATGAAAAACCTATAAAGTTTTTCTGTAAATTCCGTGCTAGAAGTCTTCTAATATTCCTTTAATGCTGTAATGTTTTTATTTTTAAACCTTTTTTTGTTCCTTAAACAGGTAAACAGAGATTGGATGGTGAAATATTAGCGAAAATACATTTAAACGTATCCTAACTAATTTTCACATGAGAGCAGGAAATCAAAGATGCCGGTACAAATAGGAAATCCTAAGTTAAAAAGCCAAACTATTTGTTTTATTAAAGTTATAATCAATATTTACATTGATAAAGGAGCATTGTACTAATTAATCCCATTTTTTTAGAATAAATTAATTTCATGTGTAATAAGACCACACTAACCACTTGCAAGTTTTTTTATGTTTTCCTAATTACGAGTACCTGTAGCGTAGGACGTTTATAATCATTTAGTTTTATCATCCGGTCATTGATAAGAAATTTTATACACGTCATGAAGTTGACTTGATGAGTAGTCACCTCATTATAAAAAGAGGAAAACAAATTCTAAGAAATCAAAAACCCCAAAACAAAAACCAAAAAACTTTAACATCAAAAGTTAACAACAAAAATATTACATCTGATATTTTACATCTGAAATTTGCATAAATCTTTGAATTTTATAATCAAATATACAGTGTGTCAATTTGAAAAGGTGCCACTCTCTATAATTTTGTCCCTATAGAAAATCTAAATAATTACACTGTTATAAAAAAGAACTTTTTATAATAAAACGTTTTCAATAAAAAAATTAATGAAACATGTTTCGAAAGAATAATTAACTTATAAAATATGAATTTTTAGTATATTAACTTTTAATTAAAATGGGACCTAAATTTCATTGCAGTAATCATATTTTTAAAATAGTTTAGAATTAAAAAAAAACGATATATCCACATAATAGCAGTTAAATATTGCATTGTTAACTAGTTCTGAGCTATTCTGAAAATTTCAGGTGCCTAAGTAGCCTAGAAATATATTTAAAATGGATTACAAAATTTGCCGGACATAGTGACATAGTGAGATAGGGACAGTGACAAAGACCAAACCAAGTATATAAAATCTTTTTAAAATATGCAAAAACACGTCAAATTTATTTATGAGGTGGACATTTTGTAAACCAGTTTTCAACTAAATTACACCAACCCTCTAGCGGGGGCAGACACAACTACCAAAATCTTTAATAATGGAAATGGGGTTTGAGTGATACGTCGTTTTAAAGGTCGTTCAACTACCTTTTCACAAATACCTCATACATTATATTTTTTTAGTACTTTTGGAAAAATTTTGGACTCAATACTCCAAAAAAAAAATTGGAGTTCTGAATTCGAACCCGTAATATCATTACGGGTTTAACTTGATTTTTCCAAAAGTACTGAAAATGTCCCCCTCACAAATAAATTTGACGTGTTTTTGCATATTTTAAAACGTTGTTATATACTTGGCTTGGTTTTTGTAACTATGTCACTATCTATATCCGCAAACTTTGTAATCCATTTAGAGTTCTATGCTACCTAGACACCTTTTTTTGGGAGGTGAGAATCTTCTAAAGACCGTCTGGGAAGGTGTCCCAGGTGTGTTGGATTCAATCCGCCACGCTTCACCGTGCCGGATCGCCTACCAACTAAACTCACCTCTTCTTTCTCCAGCCGACGGGTCTGGGACCACTCTTAGCGAGTATATACACTGACCCGTCGACCTTACTTTTAACTCCCCCCTGGCACTTTTGGCGTGCGTTCCGCAGACTAATGACCCCCTAGCTGCCCCGTCCCACACACACCTCGCAAAAGACCGGCCAGTGAAGACGACCGTCCCGTGCAACCCATGTGTGGATGAGGCAACCGTGGTGCCCCCCATCCAGCATGAAACTAGCAAGAAGATACCAGTCGGCAATTACGAGTAACTCCAAGCATTCATGTTTTCATTCATTCACACTCACTCTCACACTCATACCTTATAAATTATTACGTAAATAGACTTCCCTATGAGAAATAATGAAAAACGATTATAAAAAATTTTTGTATGGATAAAATTATGGTACGATATTAAATATATAAAATTAAAAGGTAAAATCGAAAAAAATTTGTATAAATAAAATTAAATAAACAAATAAATAAAATAAAGTCAAATAACATGATAAAGCAGTCAGCGTAGGTTGGATGTAAAAGGTTCTCCCACCGTGGCTTCCCTCTACAACACAAACACGTTATCCCGCTTGCAGTCGCCTCTCTTTTTCCTCTTTATGCTTCATTGTTTTGGTAACAAAGGCAGTGACCAGGTCGAAGTCACTCTTGCTATTGATAGCTTTATCCATAAGCTCGTGACGCTCGCCTAGAGGAGACCCCAGACCCAGCTGCAGCTCGGTACGCCCCGCACGGTATGCCGGGCATACGAATACGACATGTTGCGCGTCATCCACCACTCCACACTCGGGGCATAGATCGTCCGCGGTCTTCTTTATACGATAGGTATATGATCTGATATGGACAGGAAAGAGAGCAAGAGGACGACCCCAGATGAGATGGGAGACGACATTAAAAAGATAGGAGGAACGCACTGGAAACAGAAAGCACTAAACAGAAGCGAATGGAGGAAACTGGGGGAAGCCTATGTTCAGAATTGGACGAATTAAAGGGCAAAAGAAGAAGAAGAGATATGATCTGAACCATCCATGTCCCGTCAAGAACTGTGTAAAGTAGTAATTGACGCGCCTGTGCCTGCACTCGTACAGATAGTGCAAACACTCCTGACCACAGCGCAGTAGACGAAATTTGGTTTAGTCCCCACTTCCATGCGAAACGCACTGTATCTACAATGAATCTTTCTGTCTTTCCGTGAATTTTGACATTTTGACTCCGTCTTCGCGCAGCTCCATGATCAGGAGTGTTTGCACTATCTCTACCACCGTACTACATCCGGAATCAGAGATCTCGTCCAGGCTGCCTTTTCGACCTCGACTGCCCATTCCCTCTGCCACATCTCTAAACTGCTGTTTTCGTTACCCCTCTGATACATACGGACTCTTTCTCTGGCCAGAATGTGCACCGGCACAGAACCAGCCACAACCTGTAAGGAAATAGTTGATACGGTTCTGTAGGCGCTGCACACCCTGATCAGAGGTTTTCTCTGTACTCTAAGAAGCATGTCTTTATATTTTTTCTTCTCCAGGGCCTCGTGCCAGTAAACCAGTTTTTAACTAAATTACACCAACCCTCTAGCGGGGGCAGACACAACTACCAAAATCTTTATTAATGGAAATGGGGTTTGAGTTATACGTCGTTTTAAAGGTCGTTCAACGACCTTTTCAAAATACCTCATACGTTATATTTTTTTTAGTACTTTTGGAAAAATTTTGGACTCGATACTCAAAAAAAATTTGGAGTTCTGAACTCGATACTTAATATCATTACGGGTTTTACTTGATTTTTCCGAAAGTACTGAAAATGTCCCCCTTACAAATAAATTTGACGTGTTTTTGCATATTTTAAAACGTTGTTATATACTTGGCTTGGTTTTTGTAACTATGTCACTATCTATATCCGCAAACTTTGTAATCCATTTTAACAATAGTTCTATGCTACCTATATACCTGGAATTTTCAGAATAGCTCAGAGTTAGCGAACAATGCAATATTTAACTGCTATTATATGGATAAATAGATTTTTTTTTAAATTTCAAACTGTTTTAATCTCTGAAGAGATTAATATATTAAAAACAATTTACGAACATATCAAAAATTGTAAATATAGATTGTAGCAATAAAATTTACCCTGTATTTAAGAAATTTTGTTAAAACAGTTTGTTAAAACAAAACAAACATGTTTGTTTTGTTGTTATTTTGTTTTAAATCCTGTAGATTTAAGTAATTATTGTATATTATAATTGAAAAAAGAAAAGAACAAAAAAAAAAAGAGAAAAAGAAAAAAAAAAACAAAAAAAAAACAAAAAAAAACAAAAAAAAAAATAAATAAATAAAAAATGCAAAAAAAAACAAAAAAATAAAAAATGCAAAAAAAAACTAAGAAGATGTAAACCTCCGCGAGGATGAATCGGGTTTACGTCTTAGCGTAGTAAAAAAAAAACAATTTATAAAAAATAACAATAAAAAAATTAATAAAAAAAAACAAATTAACAATATAAAAAAAATGCAAAAAAAAATACAAAAAAAAAATACAAAAAAAAATACAAAAAAAAATAAAAATTTACAAAAAAAAATGAACAACCAAAACAGAGTATTATTTAGATAATAATTGTAGATAATAATGTTAGTTTGTTATGTATTTAGAGTTAGAAATACAGAAAAAATTCCTCTGATTGAAAAATCAAATTTGTTTGTTTTTAAAATAACAAAATGTCTGGCTAATTGGCTCGGCCAAGGCCATCAAATTCACTCAAAAAAAAAAAAACTGTTTTAAAAATGTGACTTATGCAATGACATTTAAATTCCATTTTAAAGTACGTTAATAGATCGATAGCTCAGTGGTAGAGCATCAGACTTCAGATCGAGAGGTCCCGAGTTCGAACTCGGCTGTACGTATCTTTTTTTAATTTTTTTAATAAATAATTAAAAGTTAATATACTAAAAATTAATATTATATTAGTTAATTATTATATGTAAATATTATACAGAGTGGGCCAAAGAAAACAGTCCACCTCGATATTTGGCAGTATTGTTGACGAATATGTTGGGGAATTTGGACTAGGTGTCAGAAACGAAAGAGAGGATAGACTCGTGGATTTTTGTCAAAATGAACATTTTGCAGTAATGAACACAATGTTCCAGCTACCCGACAGAAGATTGTACACTTGGAGATCTCCTACAGACAACAACTGGTCAAAAATAGATACAAAAATTCAATTAAAGCAGTCAACTCAGATCATAACCCGCTGATAGCAGTAATGCACTTGAAACTCAAAAAGATAGTAAGACGTAAAAATAAACCATCACTTGATTATACGAAATTAAGAAAAACAGAAATACATCAAAAAATGATCCAACAAGTCAAGTCAAATCTAACACAAGTAGAAGAAGAAATTTTAACATCAGAAGATGTCAATAAAAAATGGAATAAAATACAGAAGGCATTGCTAAAAGCTGGGGAAGAAAATTTAAAGCCTGCAAAGACAAATAAAAAGCAGAAGTGGATGACTTCGGAAATTCTAGCATTAATGGAAGAGAGGAGAAAAGCCAAAGGGAGAAATGAGCCAAAATACAAAGAACTACAAAATAAAATTAAAGTAGAGATAAAAAAGGCCAAGGAAAAGTGGTTAACAGAACAATGCAAAGAAATAGAAGAGTATGACAGAAAATACGACAGCTTTAATATGCATAAAAAAATAAAAGAACTAACAAGTACCAAAAAGCGAGCACACTATGGGATACTTAAAGATGTTAATGGTAAACTCATCGCAGACATCAAAGATAAATTAAGGTTTTGGAAGGAATACATAATGAAACTATTCGACGATGATAGAATGATACAAGAAGAACCACAGGAACAAACAGGACCGAAAATAATAATGTGCGAATTAGAACAGGCAATTAGAAATGCAAAGACCGCAAAAGCAGTAGGCCCAGATCAGATACCTACTGAGCTAATTAAATGCATTGACGAAGAAACACTGCATATACTTTTAGATCTGTTCAACAAGGTATATACAACAGGAGTAATAGCCCAGGATTGGTTGCTGTCCACATTTGTAACACTACCAAAGTCAATACATGCGACAGAATGCTCCCAGTACAGAACAATTTCTTTAATAAGCCACACACTTAAGATATTCCTCAAAATAATACATGGAAGACTGTACAAAAAAATAGAGGAAGATATAGATGACACCCAGTTTGGTTTCAGAGGAGGACTAGGAACGAGAGAGGCTCTGTTCGCTTTTAACGTTCTCGCGCAAAGACGACTAGATATGAACCAAGATCTCTATGTCTGCTTTATAGATTATCAAAAGGCTTTTGATAGAGTACGACATCAGAAACTCATAAAACTTTTAAAAGAGAAGAATTTGGACAGTCGAGACATACGGGTTATTGTCAATCTGTACTGGAATCAAAAAGCAACGGTTAAAATCGAGAATGTCGAGACAGAGGCCATAGAGATCAAGAGAGGTGTTAGACAGGGATGCGTGTTGTCTCCATTGTTATTCAATCTGTACAGCGAAGCTATTTTTAAGGAAGCAATATCAGAGGAAGAACAGGGTATATCAATAAACGGAAAAATCTTGAACAACATAAGATTCGCAGACTACACCGCTATTTTTGCAGACAGTCTAGATGCACTGCAACTATTAGTAAATAGATTGCATCAAGTCAGTATGGACTATTGACTACAAATTAATGAACGTTAAGAAAACCAAGTTCATGATTATTTCTAAGCAACATACAGGAGGAAGGTTGGATATCGAGGGAAAACAAGTAGAAAGAGTGAATAACTACAAATTTCTGGGAACCTGGGTAAATGAAAACAATGACCAGGGTAGAGAAATCAGGACACGCATTGAAATTGCAAGACAAGCATTTATAAAAATGAAAAAGATGTTGGTTAATCGAGACCTTCCTCTGGAGCTGAGGATAAGTGCCTTAAGATGCTACGTGTTCTCGACTTTGTTGTATGGAGTGAAAAGCTGGACACTAAAAGTAGAAAATATAAAGAAGTTGGAAGCCTTTGAGATGTGGTGCTATAGAAGGATTTTGAAAACACCATGGATCCAACGAGCTACAAATGCAGAATTGTTAAGAAGGCTGCAAAAGGATTGCGAGGTGATAAAGAACATCAAAACAAGGAAGTTGGAATATTTAGGCCAGATTACCAGAGGTGCGAAATATGAGATATTAAGGCTCATAATGCAAGGTAAAATAAAGGGTAAAAGGTCCATAGGCAGAAGAAGAATTTCCTGGCTGAGAAACTTAAGAGAGTGGTATAGTTGCAGCTCAGTAGATCTTTTCAGAGCAGCCGCCAATAAGGTACGGATGGCTGTGATGATAGCCAACCTCCGATAGGAGAAGGAACTACAAGAAGAAGAAGAATTAGATTTTAAGGAAATGACGAAACAGTTCGATTTTTGATCTAAGAGGGGCACATTTTTACGGTACATACATCTGTCATTTGTCAACCCCCTCCCTGCCACTTCCCCATCCCTTAATTTTGAATGGGGAATATGGGTTGTGTGCTAGTTCATTTGAAAGGTTATTCAATTCTCTATTCCGTAATATAAACATTAACATAATTATGTATACAATGTGTCCAAGAAATGTACATCCTTCTTCTTATGGTGCCTATCCGTTACGGATGTTGGACACTAACATTGGTATTCTGACTTTGTTGACTGCTGTCCTGAAAAGTCCGGTAGTGGTTAAGTTAAACCATTTTCGCAGGTTATGCAGCCAGGATATCCTTCTTCGTCCTGGACCTCTTTTCCCTTGCACTTTACCTTGAAGTATGGTCCGAAGTAGGTCATATCGTTGTTCATTGCGCATTATATGGCCCAGGTATTCCAATTTGCGACGTTTTATGGTTACGACTAGTTCGCGCTCTTTACCCATTCTATGTAGAACTTCTTCGTTGGTAACTCTGTCTATCCAGGAAATCCTCAACATGCGTCTATAGCACCACATCTCAAATGCTTCGAGTCTTTTCAGTGATGCTTCAGTTAAGGTCCTTGACTCCACGCCATATAAAAGAACGGAGAATACGTAGCATTTTAGTAAACGGACCTTTGTTTCCAATTTTATATCGTGGCTGTCAAAGATTTTTTTCATTTTGACGAAAGCTGATCTTGCCTTCTCGATCCTTATCTTAATTTCCGTCGATTTAAGTTTGCACCCAAATAACAAAAGTTGGTGATTTGTGTTATAGGTTGTTGGTTAACTAGTAATTGACCAGGTGGTATCCTATTTTTGCTTATAACCATGTATTTGGTTTTTTTATGTTAAAATCAAGCCCAAACCTGCTACTTACTTCTGCCACCCTGGAGACAAGTGTCTGCAGACCTTCAAGACTGTCTGCAAAAATGACAGTATCATCAGCGTATCTTATGTTGTTTAATCGTTCTCCGTTTATAAGTATTCCCTCGTCTATGTCCGTTAGCGCTAGGTTCATAATGTGCTCTGAATATGTATTGAACAATAATGGGGACAATATACATCCCTGTCGCACACCTCTTTTTATATTTATGTCGTCCGTTAACTGATCCCCTACTCTAACAGCTGCAGTTTGTTCGTAATAGATATTGTTTATTATACGGCGATCTCTGCTGTCTAGAGCAATTGCATTTAATATTTTCATCAGTTCGTCATGTTTTATTCTATCGAACGCTTTCTGGTAATCAACAAAACACACACACATATATATATATATATATATATATATATATATATATATATATATATATATATATATATATATATAACAGGTATATAATCTTTGCTGAACAGTTAGGAAACAAGGTTGAAATATTGGGGTAGCAGCAATCTCAAAGAAAACTCTTTATAATAATTCCAAGCATTTCTCAGAGCAATATTTTGTTATTTTTGTGTTTCTGGGGATCCTAGACACCTAGTTTAGTGAGAGAAAACTATGGTGTTTTGGATTTTTGATGGCACAAAGATAACAATTTTTATTGATTTTAGTTAGACTAATTGTTAAATACTGTATATTTATATTTGTAGTTTCCTGAAGATGATAATAAACATTATCGAAAGCTTGGAATTATTATAAAGAGTTTTCTTTGAGATTGCTGCTACCCCAATATTTCAACCTTGTTTTATATATATATATATATATATATATATATATATATATATATATATATATATATATATATATATATATATATATATATATATATATATCACAATTCACGTCTCTACCTCTTTGAAAGAGAGCTGGTATTGCAAAAAGTGCCTCTCGAGTACCCAATGCATCCCTGAAGCCGAATTGTGTATTTTTCATGTGTTCTTCACACTTTTTATATATTCTTTTATGTATAATTTTTAAAAAAGTTTTCAGGATATGGCTATAAGGCTTATAATTCGATAATCTTCACATTTTGTGGCATTGGGTTTTTTAGGGATTGTTATAAAAGTTGATCTTAGCCACTGTTGGGGTATTTTTCCACTTTGGTATATATTGTTGAAGATCAAGGTAAGTCTTTTGACTTCGTCTTTATCCATAATTTTCAAAAATTCTGAGTAGAACTCGTCTGGTCCTGCGGCTTTTCCCTCCTTAATATTGTTTATAGCAGCTTCTACTTCCGCTTCGAGAATAGGTGGTCTGGTATCGTCATTTTCATTTTGTGTGATGGTGACATTTCTATCGTCTTCAAATGTTGCTGTCACATAGTTCATCCATGTTGTTTTTGTTTCCTCAATATCAACTATTGGATTTCCTTGAACGTCTGTTAAGTGTCCCGGCCTTTTTGATTTATAGATGCCTGCTGCTTCTTTGATCTTTTTGTGTAGGTTGAATCCATCTGCAGAAATCCAAAACGTAGAACACGAAGTAATAAATATGAATAATATTCGTCAACCAGGTACTAACAAGCCACTACCTTTGTTTTACGTTAAACCGACACAAGCCAAAAATAACAAAGATGTGATATACGAAATAAATTCATTGCTTAACTAGAGTAATTTTTGAACTGCCACATCAGAAGTATGTTTTACCTCAGAGCATCAAATACCAATGCTACGGCCATACCAAAAATGTTTGCTTCTTGCTCCAAGATACGTTAATTGTGCGGATAACCACAGTTCTGATCAGTGCCTTCGCAAAGAAAGAAACAACCAAGTGAAATGCGTGCTGTGTGAAGGGAATCACCCAGCAAACTATCGTGGGTGCTTAATCCACAAAGAGCTTCAAAATAGAGCATTTTCATACCTGATAAGCCAACCAACATTAAAAACAAGTCAGTCTGTTCAATCAAACCAACATTTAGTAGTTCCGGATGAGACCTATACTCAGGTAGCAGCTGCTGGTAATCAAGTATGTAGGCTCAAAAAATTAGTATAGCAAATGAGCACAATGTTTTTAACCTTTTCACTGCTCTTATTGCTAAAAATCCCTAAAATGATGGCATTTCTAAAATTAGCTGCATGAAACGCCAATGTCTTATCACAACACACACAGGAAATCATTTACTTTCCAAACCTTCATATAATAGATATACTGCTAGTATCCGAAACCCACTATACAGAAAAAGTTTCCTTGAATTCCAAAATATACTATATTATTCTAAATACCCAGATGGATCCGCACAAGGAGGCTCTGCATCATCATCATCCAGCCTTCTGCATCCAAAGTTGAACATAGGCCTCCCCTAATTTTTTCCAGTTTTTTCGATCTTGGGCTTTCTGCAACCAATTCCCAGCAATCCTTTTGACGTCGTCTGTCCATCGTGTAGGTGATCTACCTCTACTTCTTCTATCTTTTCTTGGTCTCCACACTGTAATTTTTTTGGGTCCAAGGCTCTGCATATATGTAGTTAGAAATATAATAAAACATTATAGTGGTGGCGAGTACCAAAAAAATCATGTTCAAGTGCCAATGTTGTGGGTGAAGACTGGAATGGACCACTTACAATATCTGCGCTGTATTGTCCTCCACGACACTCTAGCACCAAAGAACAATTTAAAAATTATTATAATTCACTTGGGAGCTGCTTCATTGCAGCAGGGCACTATAATGCCAAATACACCAGGTGGGGATCAAGACCAAGACTAATCACTTCGAGGAGTAGAGTTTTCCTCAATATCATAGAGTCAAATAATTATGCATCAACCGGCAAACCAATATACATGCTCTCGGATAGAAATAAAACCCTCGATTTGGTCGATTGTGCTGGCTTAAGAATGTCCCTAGATGTAATAGTTACATCATGCTACGAATTATCGTTGGATCATATTATCAGTAGTAATTACACGAGAGCTCTAAAATTATCGATTTGTATCCCGAGTAACACTTTCACAGTTTTCATGTCAAAGTTTCACGAGGGCAAAAGAAATCGATAATTTTTAGGAGCTCGAAAGTAATTCGGTAAGATTGTTTCATGAATAGAACTGTCTTTTTTAAATCATTTTAACTAATATTTAATTGATCTTTTCACCTAAATATTTGTTAAACCTGTTTCTTGGTGTTCTCTGTGACAAGTTGTAAAACATTAATTGTCATTAATGTCACTCAATATATTTTTGAGTAGCAACGAAGGGCATTTGACGTAATACTTGACGACGGGAAATTATCAGTAGTAATTGCACAAGAGCTCTAAAATTCTATATTAATTTTAGAGATCGAGTGCAATTTGTTGCGATTATTTCATGAATAAAACTGTTCAAAACCGAAATTTTATTGTAATTTATTTATGTAAGTACAAATTAGTACAATTAAATAAACAGTTGTTATAAATTTTAATTTGACGGTTGAAAGTCATCAATTTTATAATTTTTAAAACATTAATTGTCATTAATGTCACTGAATGTATTTTTTCGTAGCAACGAAGGGCATCTGACCTAATATACTTGACGACGGGAAATTATCAAAAATTATCGATTTAATTTAGATTTCTGTAGCTTTCTATTGGTCAGAATCTCATATGAATGAAATAATCAGTAGTAATTGCACAAGAGCTCTAAAATTCTATATTAATTTTAGAGATCGATTGCAATTTGTTGCGATTATTTCATGAATAAAACTGTTCAAAACCAAAATTTTATTGTAATTTATTTATGTAAGTACAAATTAGTACAATTAAACACACAGTTGTTATAAATATTTGACGGTTGAAAGTCATCACTTTTATAATTTTTAAAACATTAATTGTTATTAATGTCACTGAATGTATTTTTTCATAGCGCCGAAGTGCATCTGACCTAATATATTTGACGACGGGATATTATCAAAAATTATCAGTTTAATTTTTATTTCTGTAGCTTTCTATTGGACATAATCTCCTATGAATGAAATAATCGCTGTAATCAGACGATAATTATTGTCGAGTAGACAAATGAGTAAGTGTAATTTCCGGCATTAATATCACAAGAGGGTGAGAATAAATTGATAATAATGCGACAATTTTTCTAAAACTTGTCTGGCAATAGACCCGAGAGCCCGCAGGGCTCGAGTGGCTATTGCCCAAAGACAACAAAATTCAGAAAAAGTGGAGCATTATTTTCTTATTTATTCTTACTGTCGTGTGATATTTGTAAGGTTATTTTTTAATATTTACATATAAAATTCCTTTGAATAAAAACATTCAGTGGCATTAATCCCAATTAATGTGACACATATTTTTCAACTTGTCAAATTGAACAATACAGTTTAGCAATAATATTTAGACGAAGATATTGATAAAATATTAGTTAAAATTATTTATAAATACAGTTCTATTCATGAAATAATCTTACAGAAGGAAATTCGAGCGCTTAAATTTGCCGATTTGTGTTCTCCTGCTTCTCCTCGTGACAATTTAACATTAGATGCAGAACTAAAAGTTTATTATGAATATTTTCTTAAATATGACAGTTGTTAAAACTAGGAAACTGGTTGAAATTAAACAGAAACAATCTACTTAAAACAAATTGCCACTGTAATTTTGTACAGTAGTATATTAACGATGTAATAATAATCTGATTGGACAGAATTAAACACGTGATGAAAAATCTTACTACACGATTGGAAGGTAAAACCATTGAAACATAATCGCTGTAATTTTTATTTCTGTAGCGTTTTATTGCTCAGAATCTTTATGAATGAAATAATCAAAGAAATATCCCCCTCACTTCATTACCGAGGCACAAACTGGCCAAAATTCAGATCTATCCTCTAGAATCAAGTGTCCCTAGATATTCCTCTAAAAACCAAAGACGACCATTTTCTGATATGGAACAATCAACCACAAAATATCTAATCAGCTGTCTGGCAAGCAACAAAAACAATACAAGACAAGTGCATAACAAATGGCTGCCCACAAATAGTCAAAGAAAAAATTATGCTAAAGAGAAGATTAAGGAAAAGATGGCAAGAGTCCAAATATCCTGCTGATAAGCGTAGGTTTAATAGTGCAACAAGGGGATTAAAAACCATTCCAAGAGCTCAAAAATCAGTTAATCCAGTAATTCTTGGAAAATTTAGATTTTAAATAAATTTAGATACTTTTAAATAAATAAAAAAAATCCAATGTACGAAATTAGATACTCTTTTCGGTGTCCAGTTTATAGTAATAAATCACACTGTATAGAAGTAAATTTTTATGAGTGTCTGTGATGTGATCTTCAAATATTATGCTGTATAATTTTATATATTTTTACATTTACATACTTTCAAAAAAAAAATTGGTAAGAGTAAAATTAGATCAGTGACTCTTAACTCTCAACCTACATAAAATATTAGCGAGTAAACCCTTGCGGCTAGACAAAACCCTCAATACGCATATACAGTACAGGTGAAATGTGAAATTTACCTGTCAGCAACCTCGAAGCCCAACCCTCCAACCTAATTATCTGTCAGAAGAAGAGCATCAAAGATCGCGAGGTCCACATGTGACACACTTTTCTCTCGGCTTTGCGTCAAGATTAAACAATCCTTGAAATTGTGCATCGCGCGCTGCCGCTACTGCGACTCTATCGATTGCAGCAGGACAGCAGGTTCGTATTCGTTTACGTATAGTAGCGGGCGTAAATCCTCCGCGTTCGCCGCCGTGAAAAACATCTGAAACGATCATAACAGCGTTTCCTGCGGGATGTAAAATACTTTCAGTGTGCCGGGTGTATTAAACATGACGACGGAGGGCGAGAAAAACGAACAATTGACGCCTCAGACGCCGGTTTTAAGCGTGGCCTGCAGGATTTTGAGATCTCCGAGTCATGAGAGTGTTACCACCGACTTGTCCTTATTTTCGGTGTCCTCAGCCGCCTCCGATGTCCACGGGGGTAGGAGGTTGCTTAATTTTCACAAGTGCGACGGACAGTTCGTAAGGGGCCATAGCCCTAATCCTGACAACAGGAACCAGAGTAGGTTAGTGTATATTTTAATGTTTCCCATACGCCGTGTAAAATACTTCAAGGGATGTTTTTGTGTCGTTAGGTTATTGACTGCGGACTCTTTCGGTCAGTTAGACTAACTACGGAGTTAAAAAATTACGGTTACTTGTTTTATTAGATACTTATAAAATTAATCCCTAGTGGTTTATTTAAAAGTTTTTTTTATTACATTACTATAGCGTGGCCGATATTTAAATTTGTTTTATAGATGTGACACTGTTAGTAATGTTTGAAAAATTCTTTTTATTCTGCCACAACTTGCGTCTAATTCTTAATGCCGCACATTCACGTCATTATCTTCTAAAGATTTAGTGTTAGTAAACAAAATATAAATGAAAGCCCTATTATAATAATGAATTCTTAATTGAAAAAGAAAAAATTATCGTAGTAGGTATAGTGTTTTCGTCTTTTTATTGGCATGGGTACTACCCATTCAGTCAGTCTCAATAATTTGCATTAAAGGAAAGGGACATAGAGTATTATTGCAACCAAATAGATAACAGTTAGGATGAAGACGTATTCACGCGCTATTTATGTCAAAACATTACATTGATACACACTAGTTAGACTAGGTTACATATATAAGGTAAAAACACGTTAAATTTAGCATTTTTTTTATTAAACATCCCATTTAATTTTTGCAATCTGTAAATTTTACAATAGGCCAATGAGAGTAACAAAACATTTAGGAAAACTGTCCAATGGCAGTTTTCTGTTACTTATCTAAGGTTAGGTTTGGAAATTTAAGTGCTACACAACACTACACTATAGAACAGTACTAGGATTCGACAAATTTGACAAGCAGATCACATGGAAGATGCCTTCTTAATCTTCGCAGGACGGGACGTCTTATTAGTGGTTGATCAATGAGCTGGGGTGATTTTCAATGCGTTCGTCATACTTCTGACTGAGGGAAGTAGGATATGTCTTCTTTGACATATTTTATTTTAAGATCACGAAAAATCACACTGTTAGTTACGTACCATGAAGGATAAGAGTAAATGATAACGGAACAGCTGTTAAACTGTATGCAAGACCAATCGCAACAAATTTAGCAAGACGATATTGACAATTTAATAAGAAGTTCCTATCCCAGATCTATATCGAGCTGTCATTAATAACAGAGGTGGCCATACACTCTACAAACAAGAGCATACGACTTTATTTTTAAATTTTTTTTCAGAATTGTTCTTTAATGATTCAGACAGAATCATGTCGACACAATAAGAAGAAGAAGAAGACTGTTTTTCTACATCTATAAAAAAAAAGAATGTGTGTGTACTTTGTACGCCCGTAAGAAGTTATACTGTTATTATATGATTTCTTAAAAATAAAAATATACTTTAAACAGTTTGTTTTAATTTTTTGAAGTTATACTTCTTTAGGCGCGATTGAGAGTAAAATTTCATAATACTGCGCGCATGCGCACACAGACAGTATGGCGTTTACTTGCTAAATCTTTCTAGTTATGTATAAATATATCAGTGCAAGAAAAGGTGTGAAAAGAATATACTAGTGTTTTTAGTAAATATATTTATTATAATTTTTGTGTCTTTGGATTTGTCTTCCTCAGGAGTAAGATGAGTATTATTACAACATTTTATTGTATATTTATTATAATACTTCACCTTGTCTGTTTGTTACCGTGAATTGTCATTAGGTACGTCCGAACCGATACAGACACAGTCCTCGTAGCGTATTTGGTATAGCATTCGGCCAGAGATCGAGAGGTCTTGAGTTCGAATCCAGTGCAATCCTATACTTTTTTTATTTTTTTGAAAGGGGTAAGCACAAAATTAGTTTGGTGTTTAAAAAAAATTAAAACAAACAGTTTAAAGTATATTTATTTTTAAGAAATAATATAATACAAGTATAACTTCTTACGTGCGTACAAAGTACACACACATTCTTTTCTTTAAACACCAAACTAATTTTGTGCTTACCGCTTTCAAAAAAATAAAAAAAAAGTATAGGATTGCACTGGATTCGAACCCAAGACCTCTCGATCTCTGGCCGGATGCTATACCAAATGCGCTACGAGGACTGTGTCTGTATCGGTTCGGACGTACCTAATGACAATTCACGGTAACAAACAGACAAGGTGAAGTATTTATCACAAATACACACACCCAAACTTATATGGAATCATCTGATATTTCTTACTATTCCGTGCGAATTTAAAAAAACGAACACATGAAGTCAATCAATATTTATTTTAAAGCAATTTAATAACAAATACATAACAATTAAATAAAACAATAAAGTATTTAACAAACAAATTGAAAGTAGTTGTTTTCATGTTTAACTTGTTTTTATTTATTTTTTTTTGTATTTTGTGGTAGTCAGTGTTATCACCTCTAGTCCTTATGCAAGCTTCAGTTTGCGTGGGCACGCTCCTAATCAAATTATCAACATTTTGTTGTGGTAGGTTGCTCCATCCTTTAAAAGCAGCTTGTAGTAGCCGTGCGGTGTTTTGTGGATTATCCCGACGAGCTCTAATTTTTCTTTTAAGCATATCCCACAAACACTCTATAGGATTAAGCTCGGGTGAGCAAGCAGGCCACTCCAAACAAGGCATACCTTCTGCTTCAATGATATCTGTAGTCACTCTAATGGTATGTAGAGGTCCATTATCATGCAATAAAATTAAATTTTCTCCTGTTGCACCTCTCCAGAGCCTGGCTACAGGTTATCAACATACCTGTGAGCAGTTAAAGTTGATTGGATGAAAATTAAAGGAGTTTTTTTACGGATCACGATTGGGGAGGTAGATGGTGCACGAGTAGTACGTTGTAGTTTTGCAACCGCTCTTCAAATTTTTCCCGATATAGTTAATTGCATACAGTTTTTAATTACAAAAGTTAGTATAAAGTGTAGTATAAACTATTGTTTTGTGTTTACAATACATTTTCAGTGAGATTCGCTATTATTTGTTTGCAAAATTTGGTGAATATTACAAAATCTAAAGTGGTTTAGTCGCCATTATGGTAATATCAACGACAGACATGCGCGAAATCAAAGGTGCCATAATAAGTATTTTTAATGATAAATACTTGCAAGAAATCGCTGAAAAAGTAGCAGGAATTGTAGCGAGCAAGCTGGAGGAAAGGCTTAATCAGCAGTCGGCGGCAATTGATGCCCTTCAATCCCAAGTAAACACATTGGTTGAAGAAAACAAACGACTCCTGAAAATGTCTGACGACCATGAACAAACATCGAGAAATCAAAACATCAGAATCTTCGGTCTAAATAGTGAAAATGAAGAAAACCTTGAAGCAAAAGTTTTAAGCCTGTTTAAAAATAAATTGAAAATAAACGTGGAAAAAAGTGAACTATTAAAATGCCATCGTATACCTAATAAAAACCAAAATGATAACAATTTGCCAAGCGGAATTTTAGTCAGGTTTACGACGTGCCAAGTGAGAGAGTCGATTTTGAGAAACCGAAAAAATCTCAAAAATTCGGGAGTGCAAATCAAAGAAGATTTAACAAAATTACGTCTTAGTTTGTTTAGGAAGGCCATACAGCTTTTCTCAAAAAATAGTGCGTGGGTGCTTAACGGCAATGTTTTCGTGAAAAATAAAATTAACAAAGTTTTTCGCATTCACAGTGAGCCCGAATTGGAAAAAATTTATCATGGAAACTAACCACTATGCTATGAATTAATAAAACACCGAATTATGGTATGGATTAAAGTTATTTACATCTCTTCTTTGCTGAAGGTAACCTTGTATGCTGTGTTTTATGTTGATTGTTTGTGTAGATAAGTGATATTTGTCTATAATAATACAATATTTAATAATAAAATTATTACATTATAAGACTAGGTACCTTTCTAACATTTAAAAACTGGCTCTTTTCTATACTGTTTATTATTCATGTCTTCATTTTTTATTATTTTTTTCTTCCGAATCGATATCAAAAAATATCAAAACTTTTCGTTAACTAATATTAATAGCCTAGTAGCAAACTTACATTATAATAATATAATAATGGGTAGGCTTATCGTTCCATCTTATTCAAAAAGTCGAAAAATTTATGTATATGTATACGCATACTTACTTTGTAAAATTGTAAACAATAACAAAACAAACAGAAACTCTTTAAAAAATGTTATTATCTATTAGTAGATTTTCTTTTTTGTATATATTTTTTTTTCTTTCTTTTTTTTTTCCGGGACATTAGTAACTACTTAGATAAAGTTAAATAGGCGGGTTGTGAGATAAAATTGAAAAATATGAAATATTTAGTTAGGGCACTTTTTTTAGTTATTAAAACTTTTTTAAATAATCTTTTGGGCAAAACTGAACTGTGTAATCTGGGAAGAGGTAATTTGACCTACATTGGTGCGGGGAGAGGAGCTATTATGGGATATGGCTAATTATTTGGGCACTCGACAGTTGGAAAATAATAACGACGATTTTTTAATAAGCAATTTGAGTAATTTTTCAGTAGGCCATTTAAATGTACGATCTTTAAATACTGGTTTTGACGAGTTTACAAACTATATGATGGAATTGGACATTGACATGTTGGGGTTGACTGAGACTTGGCTAAACTCCGACATGCCAAGTTTCACCTACAGACTTCCGGGATATAGGTTTGTAAGAAAGGACAGATTAGCAAGAGGGGGTGGCGTTGCACTTTATATTAAAAATAATATAAAATTTTCTTTGATTAATTTAAACTTTCCCTTTTTTGAACACATTGCCATAGAATTCACTGTAAAAAATATAAACTATATACTTATTAATATTTACAGGCCACCTTCTGTAAGCGAATCTGTTTTTCTAGACCAGTTTGAGGATTTACTGGGTTATGTAACCGTTGCACATAAGAACATTATTATTGTCGGCGATTTAAATATCAACTTTTTAAGTAATACAACATATCCAAACAGACTAAAAAACTTGTTACAAACTTTACAATTTGATCAACATATTAAAGAGCCCACGAGGTTTAATTTTACAAATAACACATCTAGTTTAATCGATATAATTATTACTAGTCAAAACATACAATGCATAAAATCAGGATCATTGGCAATATCTCAATGTGTGACGGATCATAACCTGGTCTATACAATACTGAATCTACCTAAAATAACCTGCCACAAAAAAACTGTAACGTACAGAGACTACAGTAACATCATTGATGATTTATTAATGGAAGAAGGAAGAATGCTTGATTGGCGGCAGCTTTTCGTGACTGATAGTATTGAAGAAAAAGTGGAGATTTTCACGTCTCACATAAATAAAATTTTAAATAAGCATGCTCCAGTGAAAACCAGGAAAATTTCCGAAAAACCTTATTTACCATGGATAACTACCAACATAAAGCAGTTGATTAAGCTTAGAGATAAAGCACATAAAAAATATATGAGAACAAAAACGGAAGGGTCTCTACAGTACTACAGACAATTGAGGAATTTTACCAAACATGCTATAATACGGGAAAAAATCACATTTTTTAATACATTTGGACAGAGTAAAGGGAAGGAATTTTGGAAAACAGCAAAAAAACTCAATCTTACTTATAACGAAAATCAATTCTATATACCAGATAATCTTAACAATGCGACAAATATACACAACTTTTTTTCAGAAATCGATAACAAAAACAACACAGTTTCTACAGATTTGATAGAATTTTATAAAAGCAACAGGCTTACAGACAACACTGACGAGTTTAATTTTACACTATTGGACAGGGAAAATTTAAATAAAATCGTCTCCAAAATATCGTCTAATGCAGCTGGTGATGATGGGTTAACAATAAAAGATATAAAATTATGCTACCCTTTTTGTGCAGATGCATTATTGAATATAATTAATTCGTGTATTTTGAATTCATTCTATCCATCTGGCTGGAAAAAAGCTATAATTAAACCATTACCTAAAATACCTGAACCAAAGGAGCTGAAAGATCTGAGACCAATAAGTATACTTCCTGTCTTATCTAAAATTTTTGAAAAGCACTTATATAATCAAATTGAGTCATTTGTTGAAATTAACAAAATAATACCTGATTGCCAGTCGGGTTTCCGGAAAAATTTTAGTACCACTACAACACTTGTCAGCATTTTGAATGACATCAGAGAAAATGAAGAAAAACAAAATAGTACTTGCATGACCCTTTTGGATTTTAGTAAAGCATTTGATACTATTGGTCACGAGATGCTGTTGGCCAAACTTCATTACTTTGGCTTTTCCAACAGTGCAGTCAATCTCATGCAAAACCTGCTGACGAATAGATTTAGTTGTGTTCTTGTTAAAAAAGACTCAAGTGTTGATAAGTCAGAATTTAAATTAGTTAAAAATGGCGTCCCACAAGGTTCGGTAATTTCACCTCTGTTATTTTCCATTTATGTTGCTGACATGAAAAATGGCATTAAATTCTGCAAATTTAAGCAGTTTGCTGATGACTCCCAGTTAAAAATACCTATAAATAGACACACTATAATAGACACTCAAAATAAATTAAATGCGGACCTTAAATGTATATCTTCATATGCAGAAAATCACAATTTACAATTAAATGCATCCAAATCGCAAATAATAATTATAAATAAAAATAAAAATGCCAGAGAGCTTATCGAAAATACATTACAAATTAACATTAATAACAATCCAATCCCCATTGTAAAACATGCAAAAAATTTGGGTATTATCTTTGATAATGAACTTTCTTTCCAAAAACATGTAAAGAAAAAGTTAACTGCAGGATATCTCAGATTAAAAAATTTATATAAAATAAAAAAATACTTAACATCTAAACAAAAATATTATCTTTGCAATACTCTTGTCTTGTCCCTGTTTGATTATGGTGACGTTGTTTATGGCGACTCTATATCTTGGTTACTTAAAAAGTCAATCCAAAAAATCCAAAATAGTTGTGTAAGATTTTCATATAGGATTCCGTATAATCGCCATATAACACCTTACCTTAATCAACATAACATCCTTAAAATGGTTTATCGAAGGAGGCAACATATGTATAATTTTATATACAAAATTGTTAAGACTGGTAAACCTCCATATTTAAAGGAAAAATTTTCAGATTTGTCTAGAATACATACTACACGGAACACTGGAACATTTCTTCTTCCGCGTCACAGAACTGCGGCTTTCCAAAAATCATTTTCTTATCTAGCTGTCAAAATGTGGAACGGGCTGTCAAAAAGAACAAAAAACTTGTCTCTGGTTAAATTTAGAAAGTATATAAGAAACATGTTATTACAAGAACAACTTAACTAAATTAAATTATTAACAACTATTTTTCTACCATCTATCCAGCTGTCGAGAATCTGCACACTGTCCGGCTTCTCGTCCTTGGCACTTTTTCGTTGGGTCTAGAAGTTATATTATAAATATTATCGTATTTGATTTGTTAATGCCCTTCTCCTTCAACACAGTTCAGTTTTGGTTTAGTTTATTAATTTTTTCTTTTGTCTTATATTAAATATTACTTCTCATTGGGGTCTTTTCGCAAAGGTCTACCTTTGTGGTGGACTTTTTGTAATCGGTTTTATAATCGTGAGAAGATCCTTTTTTGTCTAAAAACGTTTTGTATATTCTCTGTTGTATATTGTAATATTCTGTTTTTTTGGCAAAATAAACTTTTTGTATTGTATTGTATTGTATCACAATTCCTCTCCAGAACATTACACTTCCTCTTGTATATTTGTGAACAGATCTGACAGTTTTCGTTCTTGCTTGTCTTCCTCGACCTCTAAGTACACGATTTCGTGGTTCATCTGATTTTCCACCTGATTACATTAAATCCTGACTGTTTTTGAAAATAGCACAATTTGTCAATTCCCAATGTTTCAGTTTTGGTGGTGAAGACACCAATTTAGGCAATCAATCTTGTGCTGCCTGGAACCCATAACTGTCTACTGCTGTATACTTCTTGATACGAGCTCTTCTTCTTATCGTTTCAACTGAAAGAGTTACTCCTGTAGCTTCCAAAAGCTGCCTTTGGAGCTGCAGGTGAGAAATGGTTGGGTGTCTTCCAGCTGATTGGACAATTAAATTATCGTGGAGAGCCGTTATTACTTTTGGCGACTTTCCCTTGCTTTATTTTTGAGCTTTCCTAGATCCCTTACCTAGAATATGTTTTGGACAGAACGCCCTGTATTACGCCTAGCTCTGCAGCTATGTCCATCTGAGAACATTACTTTCTCCACAAAACCAATAATCTTTCCTCGTTGTAAGTTTTATAACCCCACATGAGCATATTTTTGTTTTTGGACGCAAAAGTTAGTTTACTTATTTTCGTTCAACTTGCAACTCAAGCAAATAATCTATACCGTACCGGGCTGTACTATCCGATTGTCTTATATATTTGTTTATGTTCAATAAAAACCTTTAATCTTCGCAAAAATAACAAGTTTTTTCAAAAGAAATAAATATGACTTTGAAATACATGGTGATTCCATATGAGTTTGGGTGTGTGTATACAATAAAATGTTTTAATAATACTCATCTTACTCCTGAGGAAGACAAATCCAAAGACACAAAAATTATAATAAATATATTTACTAAAAACACTAATATATTCTTTTCACACCTTTTCTTGCACTTATATATTTATACATAACTTAAAAGATTTAGCAACTAAATCGCGTCTAAAGAAGTATAACTTCAAAAAGTTGTAGTTTGATGTAACATTTATGAAAGAACTTTTAATAAAACATTCTCCTTTTTATATATTAGTTCAAAACAGCCACCCGCAATATTTCCTCTAAATAATAAAACTAAATGTCAATAACGTCAGAAAAGTTTATTTTTATTATACGGAAGGTAATAAACTCAACGAAATAAGCGCTTATTTTCCAGACCGAGCAAAGAGAATGCAATAGAAATGGTTACAGGTTATTTATCGATTTTCGTTGTAATCTAAGTAATAAGATCACAAATGATACTCTTTAGAAAATTAATTGAAACTTCATCTTACAAATTAAATCCTTAATAGTGGGGAGGATCATAAAAAGATCATATCATAGTATATTATACAATAGTTACATTACAATTAGTTTTATGACTGAAGAACGGTTGAACAGATTGATTAATATTTGTTTTTTTTGCTATTTTGATTTTAATTGTGGAACGTTTCATTCTGACAGGTTAATGATTATGAAAACTAGCAGGTTGTTTTTAAGTTTATTCAATATACGCCAGTCAATGGGAGCAAGAATAGAATATTACCTCCGAATTCTATCCTACTGCATGGATTTTAATGAAATTTTGCCCCAGCCTCTACTTATCTCCTAATTCAAAGTCTACCGTATGCCGATGTGTGCTTTTATCTTGGGGGTGGTTACCACCTTCTCAGGGGTGGAAATTTTTTTTGTTAAAATTACCACGGAATTCGCTAGAGAAGCAAAAACTGTTCCATAATTTTTTTTTTGAAAACTCAATACTTTTTGAAATATTCATGGTTGAAAATTGGCCATTTTCATTGAAACACTTGCGAAAAACCTTTTCGAACGGTTTTTTGCGAATACCTTAAAAACTATGCATCTAACTAAAAACACTATATTAAACATTTTTGTAGGTTATAAAAAACAAAGAGACACTTGCCGTTATAAATGTTCTAGTTATAATACAAAAAGAGATATGGTAGGTGAAAATAGTTTGTTTTTGGTACATTCTCAAATTGGTGTATTCAACTTGAAATAACAGAGAAACGGTCGATTTTAGATGTATAATGCCACTAATACCTTTTGTAGTGATTGAAAATATCTTTAAAATGAGCTATATTAAAGGTCCATTACATTAAAACTAAGCGAGATATGCTGCAAACAAAATTGATAACTAATGTATTTTAAGAAAAAATGAGAAGTAATTTTAACCCCCATCCACCAAAATGTAAATGCATCGTTTTCCTTCAACAATACCTTTTATTATAGTGCTATTTCTATGTTTAAAAAGTTGGACGGATTTAAAATGAATGGTTTTTGAAAAAAATAAGATCAAATTGTGTCTTACATTTTAGACCATGCAAAGCTTTTTATGAAGAATAACTTTTTTTTCGTAAAATTAATAATAAACGAGTTATCATATTTGTAATAATTAAAAACGATGTTGGATATCCATAAATTTGAGAAAAATTTTTTTTTCAATTAGAAGCATATAATTGCATATCTGATCTTAGTTTTTAATTCCAAACAACTTTTTATTATAAGAATTTTCGATATTGAGAGAAATAAAGGTACTTTTTTACCCTTGACCGATTTTCTTAAAAATCTTCTTTTTCGCCATGTAACTCGAAAATGATAAGAAATACGAAAAAAAGCACCAAACAAAAATATAGGGCCTTTTTAGATAAACATTTTGTTTTTATTTTTCATTACTATATCTCTTATTGTTTTCAAGTTACAGGGAGAAAAAGGAAGATTTTTAAGAAAATTTAAAAATGCGCTCTATAATTTGATCTTATTTTTTCAAAAACCATTCATTTCAATCCAGTCCAACTTTTCTAACAGAGAAATAACACTATAATAAAAAGTATTGTAAAAGGAAAACGATGTATTTAAATTTTGATGGATGAGGGGTTAAATATACCTCTCATTTCTTCTTAAAATACATTAGTCATCAATTTTTTGCAGAATATCTCGCTTAGTTTGAACGTAATCGTCATTTAGTATTGCTCATTTTAAAGGTCTTTTCAAGCACTACAAAAGTTATTATTATCATTATAAACCTAAAATCGCCAGTTTCTCTTTTATTTCAAGTTGAATACACCGATTTGAGCATGCAGAAAAAAAACTCTTCTTACCTACCATATCCCTCTTTGTATTTTAACTAGAAGATTTATGAAGGAACGAATCTCTATGTTTTTTTTATAACCTACAGAAATATTTTATATAGTTTTTTTGTTAGATGCATAGTTTTTAAGGTATTCGCAAAAATCCGCCCGAAAAGCATTTTTCAATGAAAATGGCCAATTTTCAACCACGAATATCTCAAAAAGTATTGAGTTTTCAAAAAATAATTATAGAACAGTTTTTGCTTAAAATTAGGTTCTCTAGCCTCTTCCGTGGCTATTTTAACCAAAACATTTTTCACCCCGAGAAGAGGTAGGAACCTCCCCCAAGATAAAAGCGCACACCAGCATAGGGTAGACTTTGTTTCCTGAGCTATTCCCTACTTACTAGGGATGGCGGTTTTTAACAAAAAACCGGTTTTCGGTTATACCGGTTTTTTTTGCTTACGGTTTAACCTGGCGGTTATAACCGGCCAAAAAAACCGGTTTTTGGAAAAACCGGTTTTCGGTTTTTTTAATCCAATAGGTTACAAAGTTACATTTAAAATTACAATTTTCCTCTCCTCCCAAAATCAAAAAATTCCCCAACCATTTCAACTTATAAAAAATTTCCCAGACTCTTTGAAATGGGATTTAAAAAAAATAATATCAACATAAATATTTTACTTAAAAATAAATTGGATAATGCAATATATCTTTTATTTTTACTACAATCAAAAAAATGTATCATGTATTACTTTTAACACGTTTGTATATTTCTAGAATAGGTACATTTTAACTAATTTAATACTTCCTGTATGGGTGTATCGTTTTGAAAACGTAGGGAAATTCTTGGAGATTCGTATTCGTAATCAGTAATACGATATGCATAGGCAGAGCATTATTTTTGGTAATCAGATAAAATCATTCACCGACTTTCAATGTCAAGAGTTTAAGAGTTTAGTGTGAAAAATAGATGATGTTTGGCTTGCGTCTAATTCATACAGACACTTCTTATGTAAATATTATGATTACAAATACCTTTTCAAGGAAATATTACATAAAACTTAATAACTGATTCTGCTGGCTGATGTGAGATTGCACTTCAGTTTGCTTCTGTATTTATAAAATAAAATAAAATTTGAATTATGGTTTTGTTTGGAATAGTTACTTGAGAATAATAATTATTATGATTGGGATCCCAAATAATACCTAACCTAATCCTAATCACCGTAAAAACCTAATAACCGGTTTTTTCTTTAAAAAGAAAAAACCGGTTATAACCGTGACAAAAAAATAACCGGTAAAACCGGTTATTGCGAAGTAAAAAAACCGGTTTTAGGTTTAAACCGGTAGGTTTTTCCCATCCCTACTACTTACTGTGAAAATATCAAGTAAATCGATGTAGTAGGATGGAATTCGGAGCCAAATATACCTCGTCCAATTTACTTACCGTTGCACGTCATCCGCGCCATAGCCTGTGACACGATACCAACACGAAATATCTAGGCGGTAGGTATGTTCCCCTTTAGAATCATTTTGATTCTAAAAAAGAACACACCCACCGCCTAAATATTTCGTGTTGGTATCGTGTCACAGACTATGGCGCGGATGACGTGCAACGGTAAGTAAATTGGACGAGGTTATACCCTCATTGACTGCCCTAATAGCAAACTTTTAGTCCGTTCTTTAACGGTAAAATATTGCAAAACCTCTAAATTTTAAAGAACCGCTTGGATTGACATGAAATTTGGCATACACATAGCTAACAAGTCAAAGAAAAAAAGTGATATTGTGCCGATATGTGCTTTTGCCCCGGGGGTGGTTTTCACCCCTCTTGGGAGTGAAAAAATATTCGTCCAAAGAAAGTCAGGAAATGGATAAACTGGCTAATTTTAAGTAACTTTTGTTCTATAGAGTTTTTTCACTAAGTCAATACTTTTCGAGTTATTTGGCAGTGAATATGTTCATTTTTTCAACAAAATAACCACGCTTTTAGACGGTTTTTCGCAAATAACTTAAGTAGTAAGTATTTTGCCGAAAAAACATTCTTAACAAAAATATAGCCTGTAAAAAATTTAAAAAAATGGTGTATATATCACGTCTCTACACCTAGTAGAAGCAGAGTTATAGCTAATGAAAAATAGGTTCATATTCGTCAAATTTCAAATGGAATATTTTAACGTGAAATAACCAAAAATGAAGCACATTTCGGGGAAAACTTATTACAACTTATTTAAAGTGTTTAAAAAAGCTTTATTTTTGTTTTATAAAAAAAATTTCTAGCATCAAAATTAAACAAGTTACGCTCAAAATAAAGTTAGTCCCTTTTGGTTTTGGTAAAAAAATCGAGAAAATCACCCCCTAATTCGTATCTTAAATGAACTTAGTCGTTACGACTTTACAAGTTTCTTGACTCGTGTATATATTGTTTATATGATCTGTAAGTTTCATCGGTTCAAAGTCCTTATTATTGAAAGGGCTGTAGTTAAAAGGGGTTGAACGACTCACTGATCACGAATGTATGCAAATTTAGAAACACCAAATCTTAATCAATTTTTGTCTAACAGAAAAACAAAAAAATACATGATATTCAGAATAGTAAATCTGACTTTTTTCTCTTTTTCGAGATTTTTGGTATCTCTAACAATTTTTAAGTTATTTTGAAAAAAATATATTTTTCAAAATTTAAATTTTTAAAAATTTTACTTTGAAACCAAATTTTTTCAAAAATAAGCACTTTGAACCGATGAAACTTACAGATCATATAAACACAACATAAGTAAAATCATTTGTGGAGCGGTAACGATTAATTTCGTTTAAGTTGCTAATTAGGGGGTGGTTTTCCCGATTTTTTTTTGCAAAAACAAAAAGGGACCAACTTTATTTTGAGCGTAACTTGCTTAAATTTAATGTTAGAACTTTTTGTAAAAACAGAAATAAAAATTTTTTTAAACACTTTAAAAAAGTTATAATGGATTTTCCCCAAAAAGTGCTTAATTTTTTGGATATTTCACGTCGAAATATTCTACTTGAAATTTGGTGAATATGAATCTACTTTTCATTGGCTATAACTCTGGTTCTCCGAAATCCAGAGACCTAACGCGTACACCATTTTTTTTACTTTTTTATAGGCTATATTTTTACAAAGAACGTTTTTTTCGACGAAATACTTACTTTTTGAGTTATTTGCGAAAAACAGTCTAAAAATGTGGTTATTTTGTTGAAAAATGAACATATTCACTCGCAAATAACTCGAAAATTGTTGACTTGGCGAAAAAGCTCTATAGAACCAAAGTTACTTAAAATTAGTCAGTTTATCCATTTCCGGACTTATTTTGGACATATATTTTTTCACCCCCCAGAGGGGGTGAAAGTCACCCCCAGGGCAAAAGCACACATCGGCACAATATCACTTTTTTTCTTTGACATGTAAGCTATACGTATGTCAAATCTCATGTCAATCCAAGCGGTTCTTTAAAATTTAGAGCAAAAACCGTGAAAGAATTGACTATTTATATAATAGATGAAAAAATGTTTGTCCGACAAATATGTTGGGCATTTTAATAAGTCCGTCACGTAGAACAGTCAAATGAGAGGAATTATATTGGTAATAAATAACAGTCTGATTTTTGCATGAGAGTTTAATTAAAGAGTAAGAAATTAATTGGAAGTTCTGTCCGACAAAATACATGGGAGGTTTTCGTAGCCTGACGTTCGAAACTGCAAGCTGTTCCACAATTAAAACTTCCCCTGTTTCAGCTTTCCCGTACTTCAAAGTTTGTCCGACTAGAAACCTTTAAGCTCTTAATAAATTTTTTCAGCTTGCTATTAATAAACTTTTTTGGTACGCCGGATCAAGGCCTAATAGATATACAAGACGGAGATGCAAGGTGGACAACATTAATAACTGGGTAAGAAACGGAAGAGTAGAGTGGAATGACCACATAAGCCAAATGGCAACAAAGATAATAAGGAGTGCGAGGGATGCTTCCCTAATAGGAAGACGATCAGTGGGATGACCATGAAAACGATGTAACGACAACTTACTGGAGGCACATTGAAAAAACAGAAGAGTGATGTCTACACAAGAAGAAGAAGATGAAGTCAAACGTGCTATGATTTAGTGCTGTATGTATAGATTTAACGGGGTTTTTGACACAACATTGTAAGCGACAATTTTGCCAAAAATGATATTTTTAACTTAAATGATTGCTTATTATGAAAGTTTAGTGCTGATTCAAAACTATTTTGCCAGTCATAGCAAAATTGTACCTAATTTCTCAATTTTTAAATCTTAACCACCACGTTCCTGCAGGTGCAGTCCTGCAATCTTAACCGCAGGTTTCCTGAGACTGCTAAACGAACTGCTCGAACAACAGCAGTTCCCAACTCGGTTGAAAGAGGCTAAGGTTGTCCTTATCCGGAAAGGTAGAGGGGATGAGGAAGAGGTGCGTTTTCGGCCAATTAGCCTTCTTAGCTTGGTAGCTATATTATACGAACAGCTTGTAAAAGGTCGCCTTGAGCGGGAGCTGGAAGAAAAGCATGCATTAAGCGATCCTCAGTATGGTTTTAGGACCAAAAGGTCCACCATAGATGCGGTATCAGAAGTGACCTGCTTAGTCACGCAGGATACAAAGAAATGGGTGGCTCTCATCTTGCTAGATGTCAAGAATGCCTTTAATATGGCATCATGGGAAAAATCATGTCCAGGCTGAGAGATATGGGTGTCAGTGAGTACCTGGTCAACGTGGTTGATAGGTACTTTACTGACAGGTTCATAACGGAAAAGGATACCAGCATCAGGTTGTCGCAGGGTGTTCCGCAGGGTTCGGTACTAGGTCCCACCCTCTGGAATATCCTGTACGATGGGGTGCTGAGGTTACAGATGCCGAGGGGTTGCACTCTTGTAGCTTATGCCAATGATCTCGCACTGGTTGCGAAGGCGAGCCAGAAAACGGACACGGTTAATGCGGCTAACACAGCACTGCGTCGTATTAGTAGGTGGATCAGAGAGAACGATCTACAACTAGCACCTCAGAAAACTGAGGTGGTAGTTCTCAAAGGAAGCCGAGACAAATCATCTCTTCGCTTTATAGTGGAAGGGGTGGAGGTTGTACCGGTTAAATCGGTAAGTACCTCGGAGTCTGGCTGTCGGAAGGACTGAGATTTGGAGTACATGTCCAAAAGACGGTGAAGAAGGCGAACCGAAGTCTGGAGGTATTGGTACGGCTAATGCAGAACATTGGAGGCCCAGGTAGTACCAAAAGAAGGGTTTTAAATGGAGTTTTCCAGTCGGTGGTGACATACGCTGCTCTCGTGTGGTGCAGCTGTTAGAGACTTCGCAAAAGCGAATGCTCCTCAGGATATCTAGTGCCTATAGGATGGCATCAAACGAGGCTCTTTATGTTATTTGAGCGGTAATACCGATCGTCTTATTGTGTAAAGGGGGTATTGATGGAAATATAGATGAGGAAGATCGAGACAGAACGATAGAGGAGTGGCAGAGAGAATGGGCGAGTGATAGCGGAAAGGCAATGTGGACGAAGGAGCTTATTCCCGATCTGAGGCCGTGGTGGGAATGTAAGTTCAGGAAACTGGACTTCTTCCTGACGCAGTTTCTGACCGGGCATGGTAGCTTTGGCACCTACACAAATAGGATAGGTAAATCTGCTTCGGCGAACTGTGCTGTTTGTGGGGTGCCGGACGCTCCCGCCCACCTCTTTAACTGTCAAAGGTGGGCAAATGAGAGGGGAGACTTCGAGAGGCGGATGGGTTTCAGGCTGGATGAAAGAAATATAGTAAATGTGATGTTAAGAGGAGAGAGAGAGAATGGAGAGAGGTGCACTGTCTGATCTCGAAGGTGATGAAGAAGAAGGAACAAGAGGACAGACGAGGAAATTAAACCAAGGACGGTGTATGGATTTTGGTTTCCTTTACCACTACTTTGGAGCGGTGGTTAAGGTTTTAGCCGGAATACTGTCAATCCGGCACTACTCTGGTGTCTTCTGGCCTAGTGTCATACTCGGCCAGAGGACGCCAGGGTGTCTTGCTCCGTGATATTTGATGTCAAAAAAAATATTTTTTTCCACCGCTGCCTGCCAGATTTCAATAGATACCTTCTTAAGCTCTTACTGGAATCTGGCAAAAGGCAATTAAAAAAAAACTATCACGTTCCAACATTGCGTGTCACTTTTTATATCGTAAACGACAAAATAGTACCGACAAATGATCGTAAACACATTCAGTATTCACCCAACGGTGAATACCTAAAAGAGTACAATAATCATTGAATTAATACAGTCATTAATAATTAATTGCATTCATTTGAATAGTACAATAGTAATTGGAATGATTAATTAGTTTCTAATGTTGAGGTCACGAGTGTCTGGTCTTTTTAGTCTTCTGTTCTGTAGGGGTGTTAGGAGATTGGTGACCAATATGCTTGGGTGGACCTGTGGTCTATTGTGGTACTTGGAGCACAGATAAATAATTTCTTAAAAACTCACACAGAAGTAAAAGACTCCAATTTGTATATTGGTATAAAATAGTTTATTAAAAAACTTCTTAAAAAGTCATCCAAATGGATTGCAAAACGTTTTCGATCTAATTAGATCATCTTCAGAGCATTCTGCTGAGTAGTTGAAACTAGCACACTATTTAAAGTGGTAACCTCAAAATATATGGTTTACATAGTATTAATTAAAGGGGCGTCATTTGACAGGGACAGGAGGGGGAATTTGCCCCATATAATATTGGAAGTTACAAAAAATACATTCAATTTTATTACTGTAATGATTTATTTGTAATAATTAGGGACATACACTTTATAATATATACATACTAATGATTCATTATTAATGGAACAAAATAACTACAGTATATTTCAATGTCAAGTTAGTGTCAGTGGCGTAACCAAGGGGGTGGGGTTTTGGGGTTATAACTATACTAGTCCTAACCCTCCCCCTTAGGATCATCCTGGGTACACCGTTGGTTAGTGTAGTAATGGGTACCATCTTGGTTTCCTCGCAGCAAAATCATCCTCCACTTTGTCTAGGGGTATTTTTTTATTTCTTCTCTTTCAACCGCCATTAACCATAAGTGAGGACAATCTTGCATCACCTGTAGAACTTCGCAGGTACCCTTTTGCTCTTTTTAGCACAGAGAAAAATCTTTAGTTTCTAGCTGTGGTGATAGGCACTGTAGCAAATGTAGCAAATAGCACTGTAGGCATATTCAGACTTCTGAGTATGCAACTGGAGGCATTCTGAGAGATTTGAGTAGTCACAAAACTATCACATGTTTGTAAATTGGTCCTAGCTATTCGCGGTGTGCAAGTACTTGGAGGAGATACGAGAAACGATCGTGCGAGAATAGCGGAGAAATATTGTAACTTTCTTAAATAATTCATTGTCAATTGAAATTGTCAAATTGCCGTATATTTCATATCTATTGTCAATAAAGAAGAAAAATTATATATTGCTCCACAATATTGATATGATATGCAATTATTATATAAAGGTAAATTTAATTAATTGTATTTTGCTTGCAGTACTGCATTTTAATAACTAATTTTATTTACTACATACAATTGTTTACGTTTTAATAACATAACCTGAATCTTATTTTTTCTTCTTATTATTTTTTTGGACTATGGTCTTGACAATTATCCAGTAAACAGGACTAATATAACTGGCCAATATAATTAAAAGTGCGAATAATGTTGCTGAGCGTAGAAACCAGGTGTCGCTTTGCCGAACTTGCACGGTCCCAATAGACAGTTGCAGATGTAGAAGTTCTACATTTGGAAAATTGTTTGTAGTTTTCTATTAATTGCTTTAATTTCTCTTTCGCCATGAATGTTTGATATTCTTTCTTAAAGTCATCCGTTCCTGAGAACAGATCTTCATTTTCTGAAAAGCGACGATTGTATTCCACGAGAATGCTTTCGATAACTTCGAAGTATATGGCCTTTGTTTCGGTATATTTATTGCCAGTTGTCGACATTATAACGCTTGCAGTGAGTCTATAAGGAACAGTCTTCGTTTTTTGTTGTTCGTCATATATACAACACCGCTACTGTCTGCCAAGAATTATCCTTCTCTAAAACCTCTCGGTATATGTCGTCAGTTCTGGATTTTTTCATACGTATCGCTGATAATGTAACAGCTCCCAAAAAAACGCTGGACGGAAGGGCCGCCCGAGAACTTTATCGTGCCGATCTATTATCGTTATGGTACTAGATATTGGCATTCTATAAAAATAACAAAGTTACTCGTTATTTTGATATTTTAGAAACACCTACTGTACTTAAAAGTATTTTATGGTTCTACGCATCATTAATTCCTGCATTTGAGAAAATGTTCGATGCCATATTTCGGGGACACACTATAGATGTGTAGATTATTGCATAAATCAATAGAATATTATAGTCATACTTTCATTTCAAATTAGTTCATTTTTCTGAGAAATTAATAGTTTACAATATTTGCATTTCATTCTATTTCGATTACGCCAGTCAATGCGCGAGATTAAGAACAATATATTATCTCCAAATTCTATCCTACTGCATGGATTTTAATGAAATTTTGGGAGTAGCCCAATCTCCTAATTCAAAGTCTATCCTATATACTATGGCGCTTTTATCATGGGGGAAGTTCCCACCACTTCTCAGGGGTGAAATATTTTTATTTTCGAATTACATGGAGAAAAAGGAAGATTTTTAAGAAAATTTAAAAATTCATTCTATAATTTGATCACATTTTTTAAAAAAACCATTCATTTTAAACCCGTTTAACTTTTTGAAAGTAGAAATAACACTATATTAAAAGGTATTGAGAAGAAAAACAATGCATTTAAATTATGGTGGATGGGGAGTTAAATGTATATACTTTTCATTTTTCCTTAAAGTACATTAGTCATTATATTTTTTGCACCATATCTCGCTTAGTTTGTAAGTAACCGACATTTAACGGTGCTCGTTTTAAAGGCCTTTTCAAACACTACAAAAGGTGTTGGTAGCATTATACACCTAAAACCTACCGTTCCTCTGTTATTTCAAGTTGAATACACCAATTTGAGCATGCACCAAAAAACAAACTATTTTCACCTACCATATCTCTTTTTGTATTATAAATAGAACATTTACGAAGGAACGAATCTCTTTATTATTTATAATCTAAAAAATGTTTTATATAGAGTTTTTAGTCATAGTTTTTAAGGTATTCACAAAAAATCCGTCCGAAAAGGTGTCATTTTTCAATGAAAATGGCCAATTTTCAACTACGCATAACTCAAAAAGTATTGAGTTCTCAAAAAAAAGTATAGACCAGTTTTTGCTTAGAAATAGGTTCTTCAGCCACTTCCGTGCTTATTTTGACCAACAAATTTTCCACCCCCTTGAAGAAGTGGGAACCGCCCCAAGATAAAAGCGCCATAGTATATAGGGTAGATTTTGTTTCTTGAGCTATTCCCTACTTACTGTGAAAATATCAAGTACATCAATGTAGTAGGATGGAATTCGGAGCCAAATACCCTCATTGACTGCTCTACAATAATGCTCTGCTATGAACGTGTGAGAGAGGACACACATAAGATTATAGCAAAATTTCTATTTACCGTAACTTTTCGAGTTTTTGAGCTACAGCAATAAATTTTATGTCATTGGAAAGGTAATTTTGCATTCTTTCAAAATGTGTTAAAATATACAGGGCGTATCAAAAAAATTAAGATTTTTTATTCATTTCCGGTTCAACCGGAAGCCATGTTTTTGGTAAAATCTATTGTGATAATAGATAATAAAATACCATATATGTCTGCAAAATTTCAAATTTTAGTTTCTATTAAGAAGGAAGTTACGGGCACTCGAATATTTTTTTATAAAAAATTCATAACTCCCCTCCTATGGGGAGTTAAGATATATGACTAATGTCATTCAATTTACTGATAGGATATCAAAAATATATCAAAAAATAAAAAAATTCCTTGGAGCCATTTTTGAGAAAATCTAGTTCAAATTTATGTCAAAATTTGACCCCTTAAATATAGGCAACCCGTAACTTTTTCTGAAAAACGATAACATTTTTCTTATAGCCCCATCTTTAGGCTATATAACGACTTTTTCAAATTAAACTTATCTTCAAAAACTTTTTAGATAGATAGGGAAATGTGTCGGGGGGGCGGTCGGCCATGTTGGCCGCCATTTTGAATTTGGAAATGTCAAATTCCGTACTTTTATTTACCTATCGATGAGCTTACTTTGAGTTGAATTTCATTTATTTCTGTCAAAATTTGCAAAAATGGGCCCTAAATAACCCCCCTATTTCGGCGCCCCTTTAAGAGATTTTTTTTAAAAGCTTAGTTTCTCGACAAAATTCTCTTAAACTTACTCATACCGAATTTCATCAAAATCGGTCCAGTAGTTTTTGCTGGGCGGTGGCGACATACGTACGTACATACGTACGTACGTACGTACGTACATACTTCCGACATGTTTTTTTTATTTGCTTTTTAGACTCAGGGGGACTCAAAACGTCGAAAAAAAGTGAAATCTGAAAAATTTTTTTTTGCACGATCCTATAACTTTATCTATTATACTATACTACGTATATAGTACGATAAAGTAATATACTACGTATATAGTACGATAAAGTAAAAAAAGAAAAATTCGGCATCATCGAATTTTGTTTTTTGTGCTTGCCCCTCCCAATCACAATTTGAAATGACGCCCCTGATTAATTAACAAAATATATTGAATCCAAGTCGATGTTATTGGATTAAATTGTCATATAAATGCTCAAAGGGCAACATGGTTCCCTGCTCGAAAAAAAGCTCGAAAAATGACCAACTCTTCAGTTGGTCTGTGCCCATTGAACTGGCAAGAACCTAGCATTTTTTCGAGCAGGGAACCATGTTGCCCTTTGAGCATTTATATTAATCCATTAACATCGACTTGAATTCAATATATTTTGTTAGTTAATACTACGTAAACCATATATTTTGAGGTTACCACTTTAAATAGTGTGCTAGTTTCAACTACTCAGCAGAATGCACTGAAGATGATCTAATTAGATCGAAAACGTTATGCATTCCATTTGGATGACTTTTTAAGAAGTTTTTTAATACACTATTTTATACCAATATACAAATTGGAGTTTTTTTACTTCTGTATGAGTTTTTAAGCTATGGTATACAGCCAGCTACTGGGATTTTCCCATTGATTTTTTTAAATAATTTCTTCCTTGACGGTTTGGACTTGAAGATCCCAATGAATAATAGGGAGTTTTTGTGCACACAAATACGTAAACGTAATGCATCTTTTTGACATATACGCTTGCGCATTAATGGTTGAACTCACGTATCGCGATACGTATTACCTAAGGTTACGGGCTGGTACGTTAGGTTCATACGCATCCCTATCGAGCCGAAAGTCACGGAATGCACACGAGGATCTTGCCTGATTACCTACCAAATGAACATTTCATCAGCGTACTATCCGTTTATAAACATTTTAAGGTTATATTGGTTATTGGTTTAGTCTATTTGAGTAAAATTATTCTGTTTGTAATTGGAAATTGGAACTTCATAATAGATTTAAAATTTTATTGTTTTTAAGTTGTCTATTAATAAAGCAAAACAAACAAATCTTGCATTAATTTAAGAAATACAGTGATCACCACAATTAATGACTAGATAAACAAATTACCTAGTTTCAGTAAAATTTTCAAATAAATATTACCACACTATTTACATTATACCTACTGGAATTCTGATGTAGGTATACAATAATTTACAACTAAAAAGTAGGTATAAACAAAAATAAAAAAATTTTAACCTAAGGAAAAATAATATTTTTATATTTAAATAGAAGCAATTAAAACCATACAATTTCATTATTCATTTATCTTTTTTTACATTTGTATATTAATTGTATATTGTGTGAACATTGTTTTATTTTTTTGAATGTCAACGGAATTTAAAAGTGACTTTACGATTTGCTTTACGTTACGTTAAGGCAGTTACAAAAACTACCTATTTTAACATTCATCCTCTACGACACGTTAGTTGCTTTACGTATAAGGAGATGCGTACGTTACGTAGCAACAAAAACTCCCTATTATTGTTGGAAATGTACCAAGGAGCTTGACACAGTTGCCTTAAAACTTTTGATTGAAAGCGCTGTATCTTGAGTAGGTTGGTTTTACTGGCAGTTCCCCAGATTTGGATGACATACGTCCAGATGGGTTTAGTACACATTTGTAGATCAGCAGTTTATTGTCTAGACTTAGGCGTGATTTTTGATTCATGAACCAGTACATTCTTCTATATACGAGTCCCAGTTGCAGTCGTTTGTTCCAAATATGCTTTTGCCATGTTAGGCGGAATTGTTTAATGAATACCTTTTTTTTTCAGAATACACACAAATACAGGATAGGTACATATCATATTTTGCCAACTCAAAAATGAAAAAAAATGGACATAATTATTTTACATTTCAACATCAACATTATAATTATTTCACAAGAAATCAAGTTATATATCAAGTTCTGCTCCATCTGATAAGTACTACAGCGGAACTATCATAATATGTTGTCACTCTCGTTTTTAAGGGTTTTACCTTCAACACACATATACCAAACTCTACCAACTTGAAGAAATGTTACCTAATAACATAGCAAGCAAATAATCTCATTTTGGCAAAAATCGGACATATCAAATTTTGCAATATCACTACAGATGTATCATTCATTTTTACTCTGGGCTAATTAGCAAAATACAAGGAAAAGTTATTTACCAGCAATTTTATTGCTGGAGTCGAATCCTATTATTGTATGTATTAATAATATAGATATGCAAAGTCCGCAGATAGTGTGCTACTTTTTTTATAAACAAAATGGCGCTTGAAAATCGTGTTTTTTTCAATTTTTGCTCTATAACTCCAAAGATTTTAACTTTAGACCAAAAACACTCAAACAAAAATTCACTGCAATTAAATTCTGAATAGAGACATGTTTTTTCCGATTTACTTCGACGAAAAATTTCCCCGGAAAAAGCGGGTTTTTCCAACAAAATCTTTAATATTCAACTAAACTTTTAGATAAGTAGTTGTTAATCAATAATTAAATAACTTGGTAACGTAAAAGCTATTTCCGTATATATTATAATTCCAGAAGCTGATGGAAATTGAATGAACAGTTTACCAACAATTGAAATGTTAATTAAAAATTTACGGTCGCTATAATAACGACAATAATTATGATGCATAAGAATAACTATGATTTTTTCATAAAAAGACACTATACCTATCTAATGTACTTTAGAGAATTGAAATTGGACTATTAAAGCGGCCTCAGGAATATTTTAAAATTATAAACAATTTTTTGGTTTATAAACAAATAGAATATCTCGGGAAATATTAAACTAAATTAAATTGTGGAAACGGTATTCGAAAGGCAGCGGTAGGACGCTTCTTCTAAAAGAAAAAACGTTTAATTATGATGAGTGGTTCCTGCTATACAACCGATCAAAGTTGACCGGAATTTACGGCAAAGATATAAACAATAGGATCATAATTTTTAAACCATCACCTTTTTGTTTGTGTCCTCTTTCTCCACACCAATTTTCATATCTTTAAAATCCTCATAACATATATTATTAAAATAAAAACTATCGATAATACGTGTGAAAATGGCCAAAAATAGCAAAATTCCAATCAAAAATTAGGTTGGAGAAAATGTAACCCTCAAAGTTCAAAATCGGTATACGTTAACAAAATGCATTTTCTCGGCTTCCCATAGAGCAATTCCCTTCATTCTTTTTTTGTTCCCTAATAATTCGAGTAGAGCCATCGAACTAACGCATTATTAAATGTCAAACTTGCTTTTGTTTTGTTATAATAGATTAATTTATTTATAAGAACAGAAAATTACATATTTTTTCCAGTTGTAGGCTTTTTTTTAGATAAACTTACTACAAGTGTACCTTTTAAAGTTAAAAACATAAATATTCTCATTTGAAAGCTGTATAGTTATTTAAACAATTTTTATTTAAACAAATTAAAATATTGTGTTTTAATAAATAAATTAATTTATTATAACAAAACAAAAGCAAGTTTGACATTTAATAATGCTCTACTTCGATGGCTCTACTCGAGTTACTTGGGAACAAAAAAAGAATGAAGGAAATTGCTCCATGGGAAGCCGAGAAAATGCATTTTTTTAACGTATACCGATTTTGAACTTTAAGGGGTTACATTTTCTCCAACCTAATTTTTGATTGGAATTTTGCTATTTTTGGCAATTTTCACACGTATTATCGATAGTTTTTATTATAATAATATATGTTATGAGGATTTTAAAGATATGAAAATTGGTGTGGAGAAAGAGGACAAAAATAAAAAGGTGATGGTTTGAAAATTATGATCCTATTGTTTATATCTTTGCCGTAAATTTCGGTCAAATTTGACCGGTTGTATCTCAGGAACCACTCGTCATAAATAAACGTTTTTTCTTTTAAAAGAAGCGTCCTGCCGCTGTCTTTCGAATACCGTTTTCACAATTTAATTTAGTTTAATATTTCCCGAGATATTCTATTTGTTTATAAGCCAAAAAATTGTTTATAATTTTAAAATATTCGTGAGGCCGCTTAAATAGTCCAATTTCAATTCTGTAAAGTACATTAGATAGGTATAGTGTCTTTTTATGAAAAAATTATAGTTATTCTAATGCATCATAATTATTGTCGTTATTATAGCGACCGTAAATTTTATATAACATTTCAATTGTTGCTAAACTGTTCATTCAATTTCTATCGGCTTCTGGAATTATAATATATACGGAAAGGGCTTTTACGTTACCAAGTTATTTAATTTTTGTTTAACAACTACTTATCTAAAAGTTTAGTTGAAAATTAAAGATTTTGTTGAAAAAACCCGCTTTTTCCGGGGAAAGTTTTCGTCGAAGTAAATCGGAAAAAACACGTCTCTATGCAGAATTTAATTGCGGTGAATTTTTATTTTGGGTGTTTTTGGTGTAAAGTTAATATCTTTGGAGTTATAGAGCAAAAATTGAAAAAAACACGATTTTCGGGCGCCATTTTGTTTATAAAAAAAGTAGCACACTATCTGCGGACTTTGCATATCTATATTATTAATATATACAATCAATAGATTCGATTCCAGCAATAAAATTGCTGGTAAATAACTTTTCCCAAAAATGGCCCATTCTCCGATAATCAGCCCAGACTATTTATAATTATTTTTGATCTATCTGTAGCTAAAAAGTCAAAACATCTTCCACTTTTATTTTCTTTCGGCATTTCAAAATTTTAACAAAATTTTTGGCATGCGGAATTTTATATTTATTGTCTGTATTTACATAATTGAGGATACCAGCATACAAGAGGGTCCGAATAAATTGACAATAATGCGACAATTTTTCGAAAACTTGTTGCCTGACAATAGACACGAGAGCCCGGAGGGCTCGAGTAACTATTGCCAAATAGAAACAGGTTTGAAAAAAAAAAATTGGAGCAGTTTGAAAAAAAAATTCGACAGGTTATTTTTTAATAATTACATACAAAATTCAAGTCTTTGTATAAAAATATTCAGTGAAATTTATCCCAATTAATGTGACATACATTTTTCAACTTGTCAAAGTGAACAGTACAGTTTAGCAAATATTCATGAAATAATCTTACCAAATTACACTTGAGCGCTTAAAATTGCCGATTTGTGTTGTCCTCGAGACAATTTGACATTAGATGCAAAACTAAAAGTCTATTATGGTTCATTTTTTTAAATTTGACATTTGTCAAAACTAGGAAACTAGTTGGAATTAAACAAAAACAATCTACCTAAAAATATTCCCAGTATGATAATCTAGGTAGAATATTCCCGGTATAATAATAATCTGATTAAACAGAATGAACCACGTGATGAAAAATCTTAGTACACGGTAGGAAGTTAAAATCATTAAAAAATAACCACTATAATTGCAAAACAATTTACCAGAACGGTGCAATATGCAACCTGCAATATCAGTGTAGATCTTATGAGTCACATTAGAATATTAACATTATTAAAATAAACCGAAAATAATAGTAGGTATATTTATATTGTGCAACAAGTGCAGAAAGGTACTAATTTCTCACGAGTTTGAAAAGTTATTCTTTTCTTACACTCGCTTGCGCTCGTACCGCAATTCAAACGAGTGAGAAATTACCCTTCTACACGTGTTACACACTATACTTGTTCTACAACCACAGTTTTTTCTAAAAATAAAAATCACAATTTCCAAACGAAGATTTATTATAATAATAAATTATAAACTTTAAACTGGATTTAGTTAATACTAAACAATTTAAATTCATTATACCTAAACAAATTACACAGAAATCAGTTAAAATAATAATGCACTGCCTTAATTTGTTTGAATTTCAACTATTTTTAATAATTATTACAAAACAATGTCACATTTGACGTTATATTTATGCAGTCACGGAGTTCCATCAAACCTACTTCATTCGACGTATCTTGTTGAGGTCGTTAAATCTTAAAGACGGGTTGACATTACTAGTGAATAACGAACGTGGCTCACGCAAAATACGTAAGCGTGAGCCACGTTCGTTATTTACTAGTAATGTCAACCCGCCTTATTGGTTAATTGATAATTATAAAATGTTTATTAAGAACAAAATTGTAAAGGAAAACAGTTGTAACGTCCATAATTTAATTTCTATTCTATAGTTAAATATAATAATTGTCTTATAGGTTATTTGCCTAAACTTTAACCACGGATGCAAACAGAATATGACGTTACTCAGAATGAGCTAGTCAACTGTGCAGAAAAGAACTTTCCGGCACAGAAACGTCACTTCTCTGCACACTAATGTCAAATATCTTATACTGTGAGAAAATATCAAGTTTGCTAATATAACATAAAACTGTGCAGAATAGTATATTGTGTAACAAGTGCAGAAAGGTACTAATTTCTCACGAGTTTGAAAAGTTGCGGTACGAGCGCAAGCGAGTGCCGCAACTTGAACGAGTGAGAAATTACCTTTCTGTACGTGTTACACACTATACTTTTTCTACAACCACATATTTTGCTAAAACTAAAAATCACAATTTCCAATCGAAGATATATCTACTAAATTACAAATTTTAAACTGTGTTTAATTAATACTAATCAATTTAAATTCCTTATACCTAAACAAATTATACAGAAATCAGTTAAAAAATTAATGCACTACATTAATTTGTTTGAATTTAAACTATTTTAACTAATTATTACAAAATAATGTCACATCTGACGTTATATTTACGCAGTCACGGATTTACACCAAACATACTTCATTCGACGTATATTGCTAAGGTTGCTAAATCCTTATTGTTTAATTGATAATTATAAAATATTTATTAAGAACAAAATTGTAAAATAAAACAGTTGTAACATCCATAATTTAATTTCTATTCGATAATTAAGTATAATAATTGTTTTACAGGTTATATTTATATTTGTCTACACTTTAACCAAAGGTGTAGACTGAATAATAACGTTACTCAAAATGAGGTAGTCCACTGTGCAGAAAAGACCTTTTCTACAACCACTATTCAAAATGCACTTTTTTGCCCATATGTTAGCAAACTTGATATTTTCTCACAGTCACAGTATAAGATATTTGACATTAGTGTGCAGAAAAGTGACGTTTCTGTGCCGGAATAGTTATTTTACTAACAAGTGCAGAAAGTCATACTTTCCCGCTTCGCGTCGTTCGGCAAACTGCAGTCGCGTGCGGAAAAGAGACTTTCTGCAAGCGTTAGGAATAATATTTTTTCTACGAGTCTTTAAAAAATGACCAAATCTTAATCAATAAATTTAATTAATATGACAATACATACACAAATTCATTCTTTGACAAGGTTGTCAAAACCAAACTTTCAGCATAATTGGTTAGCATGACGACGATCTTGGTATCCATGACGACGATTAAAAACCACTGTTATTGTCTACTGATTTGACTTTCAAATATTATGTCAAAATTATTTTATTTCATCGAATTCTCGCGTTAATTTCATTAAAACATGAACACAATAAGATATATATGAAATCAATTAGTAAATAATATCTAAATATTAGTTTATTGCATGTATTTTGATTACTTTAAGGCCATATTAACATATCTAAATTAACACGCGTGCGAAAAAGTAAAACGCGTGCGGAAAAGTAAACAGCGTGCGGAAAAGTAACACGCGTGCGGAAAAGTGAAACTTTCTAAACTAAAACGCGTGCGCGAAAGTAGACATTTTTGCACGCTCGTAGAAAAAGTTCTTTTCTGCACAGTTGACTACCTCATTCTGAGTAACGTCATATTCTGTTTACATCCGTGGTTAAAGTTTAGACAAATATATAACCTATTAGACAATTATTATATTTAACTGTAGAATAGAAATTAAATTATGGATGTTACAACTGTTTTATTTTACAATTTTATTCTTAATAAATATTTTATAATTATCAATTAACCAATAAGGATTTAGCAACCTCAACAAGATACGTCAAATGAAGACTGACATTCCATTTTTATATTTTTTTGACATTATATCAAAATTGCCCATACGGTCAATAGGAACTGCAGTGCCATAAAAAATTTAAAGCACTAGTGCCTTAAAGTAGCATTTTTAACGCTCGTATGGAGTGCTAAAAATTGCATTTTTAACACGGTTGTAGCAAAATAGTTTAAATTCAAACAAATTACGGCAGTGCATTAATATTTTAACTGATTTCTGTGTAATTTGTTTAGGTATAATGAATTTAAATTGATTAGTATTAATTAAATACAGTTTAAAATTTATAATTTATTATTATAATATATCTTCGTTTGGAAATTGTGATTTTTAATTTTAGCAAAAACTGTGCTTGTAGAAAAACTATAGTGTGTAACACGTGCAGAAAGGTAATTTCTCACTCATTTGAATTGCGGCACTCGCTTGCGCTCGTACCGCAACTTTTCAAACTCGTGAGAAATTAGTACCTTTTTGCATTTGTTACACAATATAATATTCCGGCACAGAAACGTCACTTTTCTGCACACTAATGTCATATATCTTATACCTACTGTGAGAAAATGTCAAGTTTCTTAATATAAAACTGTGCAGGAAAGTGCATTTTGAATAGTGGTTGTAAAAAATAGTGCATTTTGAATAGTGGTTGTAGAAAAATGAGCTTTTTATTATTTGATGAATGCTTTACATATGATATACATTATAGATATTTGTTTTTACGTTTAGGCAGTTTACTTAGTACTTCAACAAAATTTAGATTAGTTAGATATCCATAAAACTACACAGAATAGTTATTTATTACAGATATAAATAATAGATAGTAGAATCATGATAAAAAGATTAAAATAAAACCGATTTAATGTAATCTACTTATCGTTTACGTTACCAGTTTTTACATTTACTTCTATAGTTCGTCCGCTATAACTTTTCCCATGCGGTACGATTCATTTTTAATCAAATTGAGTCAAAATATAAATTGAAACGAACGTCGATGTGTATATACATTTTGTATACTGTATACTATATACTACACATATCGGCGTACGTTTCACTTTCTGTTTTGACTTAATTTGATTGAAAATGAATGGTACCGCATGGGAAAAGTTATAGCGGACGGACTATAAGTAACTTTTTACTATTTGTGTGTTTTCCATCACCATATTTTGCCTTTTTACATTTATTTTAAGAGCAAGTATTTCTTCCTTTTGAACCAGTTAAGTTCTTTGAAAGGTTAATCAACTTCTTCTCTGTCTCTAAGCTTCTTGGCGAATTAGAGGTCGACAAGACAAGAATGCTTGCCTTGACAACAACTTCTTATCTTGTCTTGAGAAAAAATCAAAAAATTTAAAAAAATCTTATCTTGGCTCAAGAAATTTCAAGATCTTGAAATTTCTTCATTACCCGGTCGGGTGATTCCACGGCGACCTTTTTATTGCGTTGCGTGCTAACACGGCCTCCACTGCCACTGGGGGGAGTTCCTGATCTGCATTTGTTTCCTGATGAACCCAAAATTGATGTGTAGTTGCATGCTTATAATAAGCATTTTGTATGTTTCGCACATATTCTAAGCTTAGCTGTCCAGGATTTCATAAAAATTGCTGAGCCAAATCGAAACAGTTTAGACTTTAGACATCGAAAAGGATATTTATTATTTGGAGGATAAGATCGAAGTAGAAAATGCTATTAATGCTACTACTTTAAATTTTAACTTTTTTGTAAGTAAAACTAAATACAAAAAACAATAAATCCTGTATAAAAGGTATATTTAAAAAACCCTCAAAAGGGCCACATCAAATTCACATAACTAGTTTTCGACTGGTTTAGCAGTCATCATCAGTGCTTACGTGCAATGTACATGCTAGTCACCAAGATGGTATTATACAAAAATATGTGGGTCAAAGCCCAGTGAAAGTAGTCCGTCAAGGAAACATTGGTATAAAATGCTACCTTAAGCCTGGATGTTTAAAATATTATATAATTTGCCCTAGGTAACATCTGAGGAATCAATATGGCTGAGGAAATAAACGATGGCCCAGAGTACGGGCGCTTCTTAAATGGGGCAGGGGTGCGAAGAATCTCCCGCTTGGCCAAATTTGATATACAGAGAAGTTGTAGAATAGGCACATGGAATGTGCGGAGTTTATATGAACCAGGAAAAACACACAATGCCATAAATGAGATGAAAAGGCTGCAAATATCAATTCTGGGTATCAGTGAAATGCGATGGCCCGGATCTGGCCAATGCCATGTGGATGATCATGAAGTATATTATGCAGGAGAAGAGAGTATAGTCTCAAACGAGGTTAGCAAATGTGTTAGAGCGGTATGCCAGGTATCTGAACGAGTCATAATGATTCAGTTGAACGCGAAACCCAGAAACATAAATTTAATACAAGTGTATGCACCGACAGCGGAAAGTGAACTGGAAGAACTTGACAAGTTCTACGCCGATGTAAAAACTGTTACCGACCAACTCAAGACTAGAGATCTCACCATTCTGATGGGTGACCTTAATGCTAAGATAGGAAAAGGCAGACAAAGTAATATTATTGGCTGTTATGGACTGGGCGATAGAAATGAAAGGGGAGACTATTTCGCAGATTTTTGCAAAGAACATAATCTATGTATAATGAATACCTTTTTCAAATTACCTAAAAGGAGATTATATACGTGGAAATCTCCAGCAGATACCCCCAATAATATCGTAAGAAACCAAATTGACTACATCACCATCAGTGAGCGTTACAGAAATGCAGTAAAGTCTGTAAAAACCTATCCTGGCGCCGATGTGCCATCTGAACACAATCTATTGTTAGCCGAAATAAAATTAAAACTTAAACGGATAAAACAACCACGATCCTCTAACAAACTGGATACCGATTTTATTAGAAACAACAGTCAGGGGATTTCAAACAATTTAGAGAGCAATTTTGAGAATAGCGAACAACAAGAATCCATCGAGGATCATTGGAACCAAATCAAAACGATTATAAGCAACTCAACTCCAAACTTCAAAGAGAAAAATCAAAAGAAGCAACAGTGGATGAACGATGAGATTTTGAATTTGATGGAAAAAAGACGCAAATTTAAGAATCAAAACATCGAAATGTATAAACGCATTAATAAAGTGATAAGGACTAAAATACGAGCGGCAAAAGAAACATACTTTGAAAAAAAATGTTTAGAAATTGAAGAGTTGCAGAGAAAACATGATTCATTTAATATGTATAAAAAAATAAAAGAACTCACCGGTCAGAACAAAAAACATGCAAATAACATCGTTGATAGAGACGGAAAACTGATTATCACTGATTTGGATAAAATAGACAGATGGAAAGAATACATTGAGGAACTGTTTAATGATGAAAGGCCCGAGCTTGAAATTAACGAAGTAGTTACAGGACCTGACATAACTATGGACGAAATTGAACAAGCAATAAGATTAGCAAAGACCAGAAAAGCGACGGGACCAGACGAAATACCGAATGAAATAATAAAGCTCTTCGAAAATTCAGGTAAAAGATCTCTCCTTCATCTTTTTAATAAAGTTTATCAAACTGGCTATATACCAACGGATTGGCTGCTGTCGACTTTTGTGACGATACCTAAAAAAGCAAACGCGAAAAGATGTAGTGACTACCGAACCATTAGCTTGATGAGTCATGTTTTAAAGATATTTCTACGAATTTTGCACTCTAGGATGTACCAAAAAATAGAAGAACAGCTTGGTGATACACAGTTTGGATTCCGCAATAACCTTGGGACCAGAGAAGCACTGTTTAGTATTCAGGTTATGGTACAGAGATGCAGAGATGTCAGACATCCGGTTTATATGTGTTTCATTGACTTTGAGAAGGCCTTTGATCGGGTAAAACATACGGAAATGATTGCTATTCTTCAGAAAGTGGGTATTGATGATAAAGACCTACGCATTATCAAAAATCTTTACTGGCATCAACGTGCAAACATCAGGATTGGCTGGGACACGTCTGAAGAACTTCAAATACGAAGAGTAGTAAGGCAGGGCTGCATTTTGTCCCCACTAATATTTAACATCTATTCTGAGTTTGTTTTCAATAAAGCAGTGGATAATGCTTAATGTGGTATCAAAATGAATGGCGTCAATATTAATAATTTGAGATATGCGGATGACACGGTGTTAATTGCGAGCAATTATGAAGAACTTCAACATCTGATTAATAGGATTACCACAACGTGTGATGAATATGGACTCAAGCTAAACACCGCAAAGACCAAGGTGATGGTTGTCAGTAAGACGCCAATACAACCGGAAGTAGTAACAGCTTATGGTGAACAATTAGAAAGAACTAACAGTATCACCTACCTTGGTTGTAATCTAAATGAGAACTGGGACATGAGCAAAGAAATTAGAATACGTATAGAGAAGGCCAGAGCTGCATTCTTTAAGATAAAGAAACTTTTATGTGGAAACAACATTACTTTGAATCTTAAAATTAGATTAGTGAGATGTTATGTGTTCTCTACTCTTTTGTACGGTGTCGAAGGTTGGACTTTAACAGATACTCTTCTCAAGAAATTGGAAGCCTTTAAAATTTGGGTATACCGAAGAATCCTACGAATAAGTTGGGTGGATAGAGTTCGTAACGAAGTTGTTTTGCACCGGATGGGAAAAGTCACAGAAGTCGTCAGAACAGTTAAAAATCGATAACTTGAATATTTTGGCCATGTTATGCGACACCCAGAGAGATATAATATACTCCATTTAATAATACAAGGCAAGGTAGACGGAAGAAGAGGGCCAGGTCGAAGAAGAACGTCATGGCTTAAAAACCTGAGAGAATGGTATAGAGATCCTCTGCATCCCTTTTCCGAACTGCCGTTAACAAAATTGCTATAGCCAATTTGATAGCCAACGTTCGATAATCGAGCACGGCACATGAAGAAGAAGAACATCTGAGATCTGGCTTTAAACATCCAGGCTTAAGGTAGCATTTTATACCAATGTTTCCTTGACGGACTACTTTCACTGGGCTTTGACCCACATATTTTTGTATAATACCATCTTGGTGACTAGCATGTACATTGCACGTAAGCACTGATGATGAGTGGTAAACCAGTCGAAAACTAGTTATGTGAATTTGATGTGGCCCTTTTGAGGGTTTTTTAAATATACCTTTTATACAGGATTTATTGTTTTTTGTATCACATGGTATACAGCCAACTACAGGAAAACTTTTTCCTTGTGGATTTTTAAAACTAAATACCTTGTAAAAAAATCAAAAACTCAGGGCAAATGCAACTTAAACAACAGTTCTTACGAGGCCATAAATTGTAAGATGACTTTGCCAGAACTAGATGTGCCTACAAGATGGCATTCAACTTTCGAGATGCTAACATGGGGCTTAAGTGTAAAAAATGCTTAAAACTATATTTTGTGACAACAACCAAAAGCTAAATAATTGGAAAATGTTCGATAAAGAATGGTTCTGATCAGTAAATTTTGTCAGTATCTGAGAAGGTTTAAAACACTTTCTTCAATTCTCGAAGTGGAAAAATATTGCACACTCCCATTGGTGGTAATAGATTTTTAATAAAATTTTTAATAAAATAATAACATTTACTTTTAGACAAACTGGAAATATGGGCTCATGAACTTAATAATAAAATTGATGGAGACGCTACCGATCAGCAACATAATTTACTGCATTCAAGCTGCGAGAGATAAAATACTGAAACACTATAACAAAACTAATTGGATATACTGTGTTATAGTTATTTTGAATCCTCGTCATAAAGTAGAGGCATTTTCCTCTTCATTTTGGGAAAAGCTTCTATAACCAGAGGCAGTACAAAAATTTGAACAAATATTTAAAGCTAACTACTTTAATAAATCCCAGAATGATCTACAGAATCCAATACCAGAGTCAGTACTTAATCTGAAAAAAGAAGATAACGAATTTGATTTAGATATTCATCATCATCATTGGCTCGACAGCCCTTTCTGGGTCTTGGCCTGTTCCAGGATTCTTCTCCACCCTGATCTGTTTCGTGCTTTTTTCTCCAGTTTTTTATTTTTAAGGTTTTTATATCATTTTCTATTTGTTCTAAATATCTCAGCTTCGGTCTTCCTCTTGTTCTTTTTCCTACTGGCATCTGTTTGAATATTTTGTTTGGTATTTCGCCTTCTTCCATTCTTTCTACATGTCCCATCCAACGCAGCCGTCCTATTTTAATGTATGTTATGATATCTGGATCCTGGTATATTTCGTATAGTTCAAAGTTGTACCTTCTTCGCCAAATTCCATTTTCTTTTGTACCCTTATATATGTGTCGCAAGATTTTTCTTTCAAAGGTGGCTAGCAATGTTTCCTCTCTTTTAGTGAGTGTCCAGGTTTCTGAGCCGTATGTGAGTACCGGTCTTATTAGGGTTTTGTATATTTGGCATTTTGTTTTCCTTGCGACGTTGTCTGATCTTAGTTGCCGAATTAAGCCATGATAACTTTTATTGGCAATAAATATTCGCCTTTTCACTTCCTCTGCTACGTTATTATCAGATGTGACTAGGGATCCCAAGTATGTAAAGTTTTTTACCCCCTCAATGTTGTATTCTCCTATTGTTATATTTTGTGGCTGCCTTATTTCTGTGTTTTTACTTACCTGCATATATTTTGTTTTGTTCTGGTTGATTTTCAGGCCACTATTTTGTGCAGCTCGTTCTATTTGATTGAATGCCTCTATCATTTCTCTTCTTGATCTTGCGATTATGTCAACATCATCTGCAAATGCTAGTATTTGCACGCTTTTATTAATTATTGTTCCTCGAGTATTGACTGTTGTGTCCCCCATTATTTTCTCGAGTACAATGTTGAACAAGATGCATGATAGAGCGTCTCCCTGGCGTAGTCCCTTTTTCACATCTATTTTTTCCGTTAGTTCGTTTTGTATCCGGATTTTACTTTCTACTTTTAGAGATTCTTTTATCAGTTCTATTAGTTGTGTTGGTATATTAAATTCTTTCATTGCTTTTATTAAGAATTCTCGGTTTATATTGTCATATGCGCTTTCGAAGTCTATGAAGAGATGATGTGTGTCGATGTTATGTTCACTTGTTTTTTCAAGGATCTGTCGCAGATATTACTTACCTATTTAATAAAGCTGATAGCTCACAATCTTGGAAGTATGAAATTGAAAAATACTTAAATGAGCCTAGGTCAGAAGGTTCTGAGAATTTGATTGGTGGAGAAGACACGAAAATATCTACCCGTCATTTTCGAAAATGCCAAGGATTTTCTTGGAACGCCAGCAACATCTGTACCTGCGGAAAGGCTATTTTCAACAGCAACTTTAACAATAACAAAGCCAATAATTCAGCTAGGCGTTGACTCCATAAGAAGTGTTATCTGTCTTAATTCATGGCTTATCAATTCCGATTAAAAAATGAGCTCAATTTTTTATTTAAAATAAAATCTAATTTTTATTATTAGGTAGTCAAGATATTTCAAGATTTCTTGATTTCTTGACAAGAAATCTTGGTATTGACATAAAATTTCTTGTCTTGTCTTGAAATCTAAAATTACTTCTTGTCTTGAAATCAAGACAAGATCAAGACAAGATCTTGAAGTTTTCAAGAAGTTGGTTCCCCCTATGGGCGAATACTTCTGCAAATTAATATCTATCATGTGCTTTTCTTATTAGGATTTGAAGATCTAGTCCTATACAATCCCTGATTTTACGTAGCCAAATCACTTGTCGTCTACCAGGACCACGCTTTCCTTTTACCTTTCCTTCCATTATTCGTTGAAGGAAGTGATGTCTCGTGTCTGAATATATGTCAAAAATATGGTGTTTCCTTTTTTTTAATAAGCTCTACAAGCTCATGACCTCTATTCATACCCCTTAAAAATTTCTCATTCGTTCATGGTCAGTCTGTGACTGACGGCGGAAGAATACGGCGAAATATTTACTTCTCAAAGATTTCCAGGCGTCGCACAGTGGTTCCAAATGCTTAAAATGTGGTCATGAGGCAAAACAAAGACCCTATCTAGGGATTTTCATATTCACAGTTTTTTTCTCATACTGTCGCAGAGTCGTAATACGCAGGTATAGGGATCAGACTGGATGTATTCTGGTTCATAGCTTAAGAACAAGTGAGTCATGTGCGAGCTTATTTTGGCCGGCAGAGAAAGTGAAAAAGAACGCGAATATTGAAAACGCTGTAAAACGTTTTGTTGTTTATCAATTTTATCGCTGTATAGCAGATTCTTCTCTTTTAAGTATGTAGTAATGTAAGATGTAAATTAACTTATGATTTAGTAACAATAAATGCTTTAAATTTGTTAATGCATAAATAGAGAAAATATACTTGAAATAATTGAAATAATCAAAATTTTTTAAAGTTACATTCAAAAAATACGAAATTCTGCATAATTCTGTGACTAATGTTTATTAATTTTAAAACATATAAAGATACATAATCACTTTGGTTTAGCTGCCTATGCATTTCTGGCAGTTGTTTGCATACAAAAGTGGAAAATGACGAATATTACATGATTCTGGCGATTGTTGAGTATGCGTGGGCGGTTGAACATAAGTAATAGGTTTTGAATATTGTACTTCATAAAGAAAATGTATTGGTAATCAACAATTTCAAAAGTCCCATGTAATATAAAATTTTAAACAAATATGCGTTTAAAATAAAATTTTCGAATTTCGTTCGGCCACATTGGGTCCGCCATTTTGTTTAAAAAAAAGTAATGTCAGATTTGTAATCAGCGACCATAGATAGAGTTGCACAAGTTTGACTTGAATGTTTGAATTTGACTTGAGTTTGACTTAATTTCAAGTCAAACTCAAGTCAATCCTTCTGATAAATAATTCAAGTCAAGTCAAACTGGTCAATCGTACAGGTTTGAAAATTCAAACTGTTTGTCAAACTAGTTTGAAAGAGTTTGAAAAATAATTTATTTCGTAGATATACTTTTTTAACAATCCACGAGGAAAATAAAATTCCTGTAGCTGGCTGTATACCATAAATCACAAAAATACAGGATCCTTCGTAAAAGGTATATTTAAAAGACCCTAATAAGGATTGCATCACAAAACAAAACGTTTTCGGATTAACAAGTAATCCATCATCAGTGTTAAGCTAATAACATGCATGCGTGAGCCACCAAAGAGTTATGGGTAAAAACCCTTTAAAAGGTATAAGATCTTATATTATACTACATATTATGTTTAAAATAGTTAGATGTTGCAAATATTCCTGGATATTACCCAGGGCAACACAGGACTCTAACCCACGTGGATGTGATATAAAAGGGATGAACCTCACATATTGAAATTTGAGTGTCAACTATATCTTTTAAAGAGTTTTTACCCATAACTTTTTGGTAGCTCACGCATGCATGTTATTGGCTTAACACTGATGATGGATTACTTGTTAATCCGAAAACGTTTTGTTTTGTGATGTAATCATTATTAGGGTCTTTTAAATATACCTTTTACAAAGGATCCTGTATTTTATTTTTTTTATTTTTTTATATATTTTTTTATTGAGATAGACATGTCAGTTGCCAATTAAGATAAAAAAATTAATAATACATTGAGTGCCATATAAATCATCCTTTAGTTCCAATAATTTTAGTATTTGTTTCCCTCTACTCATTTTTAAAAATCATGTACAATAGAACACTGACACTTTCACAGTAAACTATTTTTTAGCACGCACAACAAAATTAAATAAAAAAATACTAAATGAACAGTTATAATTTTCTGGTTTTATAACCGATAACAATAAACATCGGCATCGTCTTCAACGACAGAACGAAAGTCATAAAAAAAGGTTCAGGAAAATTAAAAAGGAAGAAAACAAAGAACCTCAAAAATATGTTTCCGTACCAACCCCTTTTTAAGGATGTTAATTCCTTGAAATTTTATGGTCAAATTTGGATTATCTACATTTTTTCAATACAAATGCCCCAGAATCTCAACATTTGGTGTGTACTAAAAGTATAAGTCAAGCTGCGTAAGTGAAAGCAGAAGGTACTAACAGTAGAAGTTGACCTGTACCTTATAAAGCAGACTTTTTAAATTAAAAGTTGTACTGTTGGAATAAAATCAATATTTATACATGAAAAACAGGCTATTGATTTACAGAAACGATTAATAAACATTCAAAATTCAAAATATAGAAGAATCCCGAAAGGTCCATTTTATGACTTATACTATACTATATATATTCTTAGTACAAAGCACGTTAGACATAATAAAAAGATTTTATAAAGATTATTATTGTATTTTTCAATAACATTTTCACTTTAAAAAAATTCCATCATTTTTTGACGGAAACTTCAAAATTAATGTGTACATTAATGGGGACAAAACTGTTATTCTGGCCAAACGCTTAGTTTAGCATAAACAGATCAAAGTCGGCGCTTAGTCTACAATTGCGAAACTGTTATGAATGGCAGTTATGGATATATGGCTGTTATCAATGGCAGTTAAGAATGGCAGTTATGAATATAGTCTTGTTATGCAAAACTAAAAACACTTAATAGACAGAATGTCGATTGGTTTATTTTTGTTTTTCTTAGTAACCGTTAACGTGACAATAACAGGGATTTTTCCAAGATAGTTTTAGCTATGTGTCACCAGAATCCGCTGTTATCTCGATTTTAAAGAAATGGCGCTTGGTCGAGTTATGCATAACGCTGTCCTTTTAAAGAATTAGTTCACTGTTTGTGATTTTATAACGCTGTTCTTTATTTTTACATAGGTAATTGAAGTATGTATGCACTTTGCAATTTTCATTGTTTTGAAATTACCTGCCGCGACATCAAATAAATCAGTATATTTATTTTTCTTAATTAATACTGCTTCGACTAGAGATTGTTTCTCTTAATTTTTGCAGTGGGAATACCTTCAATATCAGACTCAATTTGTTCTGGTACTTTATCTGAACCGAAAAATATCCACATTCAGATATTATCTCCCAAAGCCACACACTTCAAAACGAACGTAATAAACAAGCCAAACATGGACGTCTAAATATGAACTACAAACTAATTTGCGGAGTAGTAGAATACCGATTCAGACCTATCCAAATAAGTCACAACAAAATCCGTACGCTCTCAATTAGAATTGGAAATAAACACATTGCCAATATGACATTCAAACTTCAAACTGTTTGAAGAAGTTTGATTTCAAGTCAAACCTAAAGATATCGAAATCAAGTCAAGTCAAACTTTTTAACAAAAAAAGTTTGATTTTCAAGTCAAGTCAAGTTTGTTGAATAAAATCAAACTAGTTTGACTTGATGCATCTCTAACCATAGACTACCAAATCTCACAAAAAAATTCCCATTTTGATTGATATTTTCAATTTTTTTCTGCCATGTTGGATCTGCCATTTTGTTTTTCAGGAAAAATAATGTCAGATTCGTAATCAGCGAATCAAAAACCCTTCAGAACGAAAGTAATTCCGAAATGTATAAGCACTATTCGGTTTTAAAGGTTTATGCCCACGTTTTTGGCATTTGGAACCACAGTGCGTCGTAGCGAGCTAATTAATGACATCGTCCAGGTTTCCATGCAATGTAGTAGGAAACTGCATTATATAGCATTTTATCATGCGATATCGTAGATTTACATCAAGATCTCACTTGGCGAAAAATTGTTTCATTTTTAGAAATACGTTTTTGGCTTGTTCCATTGGACTCAGGTTGAAGACTTTAGAAATTACTACTTGTAATTTATGTGACGTGTATGTAACGGCATGTAAGTCCAACACGTTTACATTGCTCAATCATAGACCACATGCATTTATATGTGTTTGTGGACATATGATTTTTTGTTTTTATTGGTAGGTGAGCATACATATGTATTTGTCTGTGGCTTTAATTTATAAATTTTTAAATATTGGCTTGATATTTTTCCTTGTGTTGCAACCAGACAATGTTATAACTCTGGTTTTTTATTTGTAGCATTTAGTTTAATTATAACCGTTGACCTGATGATGCTCTGCAAATTGTAGAGAGCGAAACCGGTCGTCGGAGTTAAACAATAAATGATTGCGAGTACTATTCTTTATCTTGATTGATATTTCTTCTTCTTCTTCTTCTTCTTATTCTTCTTCTTCAGCCTGTGTTCGTCCACTGCTGGACATAGGCCTCTTCCATTTGCTTCCATCGATTTCTACTCTTGGCAATGCTCATCCACTGCTTGTTGCCCGCGACTTGTTTGATATCATCTGCCCACCTCTTCTGCGGTCTGCCTACTCCTCGCCTGTTCTCTCTCTCTCTCTCTCTCTCTCATCGATATTTATGACTTGACAATGTCAATGTAATAATGTAATATGTGAACATAGAGCTATATTTTCAACATTTTTTTTATTAGGCTGAAAAATATAGCGAGTGGCAGTATTCAATTCCAGAATAACAACGTTAATTATTTTTGGTAAAATAGTAGCTGTGCATAATTAAATATCCAGTGTGTATCAGCCAAATGAAATGAATTCGATTACAAATAAATAAAGGCGTGTTCGAACAATGCATGTCGATTCGTATTTTTTATTGCTCATTGTTTCAAATAAAAACTTTTTATATGAGGTGATATATATTTTATACAGTTAACAGTGGCATACAATTCCATAATAGCTGACATCAAATTTAAGTTCAAAGAATTTGAAAAAGTCTCAAAGCAGCAAAACAGGCGATAACAAAAATAAATAGAAAATAATCGTAATTTAACTAAACTTACCTAACCTGACAGATTATATTAGTATATTGATACTTGAAAACAATAATGTAAAAATATGGAAAATCGTTAAAAACAGTATCTCACAAATAATAGAAAAGCACTAAAAAGAATAAATTGTAATGAGACAATATAGTTATCACTAAAAAAATAAAGTAGGTACTATTGATTTTAAGTTTTTACATTACATAGGGGAGTCAATGTAGATCGAAAACATTGCTTCGGAAAAAATCAAACAAGCTTATATTTTTCTAAAACTATTTTTATTAGTTTATAAAGATTTTAAAGTAAAAAGTTCTACTCACAGATTTCGCCGCTAATTCTTTATTAAATGTTTAAACAATAACAATTGTTCTGTAAATAATGTTAAAAATATCGTGGAATTTATCATTTTGCTTTGATCAAAACTGTTTCTATTTTGTTTTTCATTATGCTGAATCCGAATCTGATATTAAAATTTGCAAAAGAAAAAAAATTGAGCTCTTATACAGTATGTACTCTTTCGCTTAAGAGTTAAGTACGTACCTATAGTTCAGAATATTTCAATTACAAGTGTGTAATTGAATATTGAAACATCGTTTTTAATTCCGAAGTTGAAATTTAAGAAACATAGTTTTTAATTCCAAAGATGAAATTTAAGAAACATAGTTTGTAACAACTTTTTTTTAATTTTCGATATTGTGAAATATAGGTAAATGTACTTACCTACTTTACTCTTGAACGAAATTCAATTCTTTGACATACCTCGTATAAAATTAATAACACTGGATATCTGAGGGTTGCATCTTTTGCATAGTTTTCAACAGGTTTTAATTTACGCAGACATACTGTGTAAGAGCTCAAAAAAATTTTTTGAACATTTATTTTTGTTTAAGCTTCTTATTAATAAATGTATTTTATGGACAAGGCGAAAACGGCGGGTTCGAAGGGAAAAATATTCCCATGAAATTTTTTTGCATAATCACATTCGTAAGACATCCCAGAATAAGGTTCAAGAAGTCGCCCACGTGAAAAGTGGGCCAATTTTTTTTCAACAATTTTTTTTAATCAAATTGCAAGAATCAATATTTTTGGCCCGAACAATTTTTTCTTTAATTTTTTGGACCATTCTGGACAAAAAAGGTCTCTTATAATTTTTCTCTAAAGTTGATCGTTTTCGACTTATAAGCAATTTAAAATTGAAAAAAACGAAAAATGGCGATTTTTAAGGCTTAATCATCATCCAGCCTCAAAAGTCCACTGCTGAACATAGGCCTCCTCCCCTCGTTTCCAACCCCATCTATCCTGCGCCGCCCTCATCCAGTTTTTATTTACCTTTCTTAAGTCGTCAGTCCATCTTGTAGGCGGTCGACCGACGCTTCTCTTGTCTTCTCTTGGCCTCCATTCCAATAACCTCTTCGTCCATCGCCCATCTGTCATTCTGGCTACGTGTCCTGCCCATCTCCACTTCAACCTGGCTATCCTCTCGATGACGTCAGTCACTTAATAATAAACGTCAGGCTTAATAACTCGGTTAAAATATATTATTATGAAAGTCAATATATGACTAAATTAAAGTTTAAAGCCCCCCCTACAAGATCCTGAAGAAATTTTTGTCATTATTTTATTACTAAGCTGTTATTTTTAAGTAATAATAATACGTGCCATGCACGTGTGCGGGGCTGTAAATGCTGAGTGCGAGAGAGAAGCCATTCCAGCAGTCCAATTGTGCATCTTACTCGCACTCACATTTACAGCAGCGTCAATACGATGTAGCCACTCATTGTTATTAATTAAAAATAACAGCTTAGTAGTAAATTAATGACACAGATTTCTTCAGGATCATGTAACGGCGACCTTAAGCTTTGATTTAGTCACTTTCTGACTTTCAAAATAATAATTTTTGACCGAGTTATTAAGTCTTAAAAATGGCCATTTTCGCGTTTTTCAAATTTTAACTTGCTTATAACTCGAAAAAGATCAACTTTAGAGAAAAATTATAAGAGACCTTTTTTGCCCAGAATGGTCCAAAAAAACCTAAAAAAAATAGTTCGGGCCAAAAATATTGATTTTTGCAATTTGATTAAAAAAAATTGTTAAAAAAAAATTGGCCCACTTTTCTCGTGGGCGACTTCCTGAACCTTATTCTGGGATGTCTCACGAATGTGATTATGCAAAAATATCTCATGGGAACATTTTTCCCAACGAACCCGCCGTTTCCGCCTTGTCTATTAGGTAAGTTGTACAGAATAAAGTTTTGATGACATTGTATAAACATTTTTTTTAACTGATAATTTTCGATTTTTCTATTAAATTTTTTGACCTTTCTTAATTTTCTCAAAAAGAAGTTGTTAATTTCATTTGTATAGTAAAATAATTCAGTGTATTTTAAAGAGTACATCTTAAGCTTTAAAAAAACAAATACATACCTATAAAATTGTAATATATGTATCTGTTCAAACTTGAGTAATACCCTCTTAGGCAGGCCGCACATCAAAGAAACATGAAACGTAAATCACGTTTCATGGAAATAAAACACTGCTAAACGAATAGACGTACGGCCATTTATGAAACTCTCCGAAAATAAAAATGTTTTATGAGCATGAATCACACTCGTTTCATTGGTAGGAGGACTTCAAGATTTGTTTACCTGTATTTTATTTTCATGAAACATGTTTTACGTTTCATGTTTCATGTTTTACGTTTCATGTTTCTTTGGTGTGCGGCTTGCCTTAAAGTGGTAATGATTCTTAGACCAGGGCTTAGATTCCGTGCACTGTAGATATCTACATGTCGCTTTCTATCGATATTTGAATATCAAAATATTTGAATTTTTAGCTTTAATTCAATTATTTTCTAGTTTTGCTAGGTTATACTCTAATTGATAAACTAGAGCAAAACTAGAAAATAATTCAATTAACGCTAAAAATTCATATATTTTGCAATTGGATATGGTAATTGAGTCAATACTCGCAATCTTTAGTTTGTATTTTTATTAGTGGTTACATAATCGTGGGGCAACCGGTTTCGAGTCTTACAATATATGACTCATCATCAGGCCCAGTACAAAAAAGTCTTCTCAATACAAACTACAAGCTAAAAACACAAAACGAGAGACATGTACACATATATATACAAAACATAAAAACAACTTTGTCTTGGTTTTAATCACACACCATGAAGCCAAGCAACTGTGTAGTATTGAACTCAACCTTCCATAGTATGTAAAGATGAGACTGATTGTCATTGGGAGCGACCAATCTGATGAAAATTGCTTGGTATATAATTTTAATATATATACTACCATCATTCCTCAACTAGTTAAGGGATGATGGAGTTCTGACAAGATAGTATGCGATCAAAAGACATAATATAAAGTTATTAGTAACACTGTTATTAATACATTAGTATTAAGTTATTAGTAACTGTTATGTAAGTACATACTAATTACTAATTACTAATAACTTTATATTATGTGTTTTGATCGCATACTATCTTGTCAGAACTCCATCATCCCTTAACTAGTTGAGGAATGATGGTAGTATATATATTAAAATTATATACCAAGCAATTTTCATCAGATTGGTCGCTCCCAATGACAATCAGTCTCATCTTTACATACTATGGAAGGTTGAGTTCAATACTACACAGTTGCTTGGCTTCATGGTGTGTGATTAAAACCAAGACAAAGTTGTTTTTATGTTTTGTATATATATGTGTACATGTCTCTCGTTTTGTGTTTTTTAGCTTGTAGTTTGTATTGAGAAGACTTTTTTGTACTGGGCCTGATGATGAGTCATATATTGTAAGACTCGAAACCGGTTGCCCCACGATTATGTAACAACTAATAAAAATACAAACTAAAGATTGCGAGTATTGACTCAATTACCATATCCAATTGTATAATGGACTCGCATTGGCAACCCTTTCATCATTTTCATATATTTTGATATTCAAATATCGATAGAAAGCGACATGTAGATATCTACATTGCACGGAATCTAGGCCCTGGGCGCATCTGTAAAAATATGAGTACATTTGGACGTTGAGAGGTGACTCAAATTTTTTTGCAGAAATTGCTTGAAAATAACTCAAATAATATTATTTGAGTTATCCTCCCTCTCAAAAAGGTCCGGAACATTGTTTAAATAATCAAAATGTCCAAAAATGAAGGAAAAATTCGATTTTTTTCTTGGTTTTTTGATTATAACTTTATAAGTATTCATTTTCAAGAAAAGTTGTACTAACATAAAAGTTGAGTAATTAAATTTCCTACAATATAGAATTGGTTAAAAATTTAAAAAATAGTCACCCTTGTTGCAAAATAGCAATAATTGCGAAAAAACCATACAAAAACAAGTATTCGCATTTTATGTTTTTCAACCATTTATGCTACACTTAGAACCTTCATATTTCACCCACAAAAACTATATGATACAGTTAAACAATACTGTAAATTTCATTAAGATCGGTTTAATAGATTTTGCAAAATAAATTTTGCAATCCAGCTTTCGCAAAATAATTCATTTTTTCAAAATGTTACAGGACTGAAAATAAAGCAGATAGCAAGTTGAATTTTTTTTTGCGTATAGAAGTGTACTGTACCTTTCATTTGCAATTTGCAAAATTAAAATCGATTAACTACGACGGCGTCAGGAATTTTTTAAATATACATTAATTATTGGTACTACGCGCAGGACAGCGGATAGTTTGCTCTGATTGGGCATTCCAATGACCTGTGATAATGATTAATACATTTTAATTTTTATTACATTTCGATATAAATAAATAAATTTGTTTATTGCAAAATAAAAACCCATACTCTATTCTATGAAATAACACTTTTTTAGCAAAAACTTTCTTTGTTCATATATTTTAACTTAGAGACTAAAAATTTATTATTTTTAAACATATGCAATTGTTTAAACAATATTTCACAAACAATAATAAAATACGTTTGATTTTTGTGGAATTAAAATATTAAAATACAACAAAATATAGAGTAAGAAAATAATATATTAGAAAAAGATTGGAAGAAACTTTGGTGGAAATCAACTTGTGTGAATCGAACGCCGCTGTCCTGCGCGTAGCAACAAAAATTAATGTTTATTTAAAAAATTTTCTGACGCCGTGGTAGTTAATCGATTTTAATTTTGAAAATTGCAAATGAAAGGTACAGTTCACTTTTATAAGAAAAAAAAATCAACTTGCTATCTGCTTTATTTTCAGTCCTGCAACATTAAAAAAAATGAATTTTTTTTTGGCGAAAGCTGGATTGCAAAATTTATTTTGCAAAATCTATTAAACCGATCTTAATGAAATTTGCAGTTTTGTTTTATTATATTATGTAGTTTTTCTGGGTAAAATATGAAGATCCTATGTGTAGCACAAATGGTTGAAAAACGTAAAATGCGAATACTTGTTTTTGTATGGTTTTTTTCGCAATTATTTCTATTTTTCAACAAGGGTGACTATTTTTTAAATTTTTAACAATTCTGTATCATAGGAAATTTAATTTTGCAACTTTTATGTTAATACAACTTTTCTCAGAAATGAATACTTTTAAAGTTATAATAAAAAAACCAATAAAAAAATCGAATTTTTCCTTCATATTTTGACATTTTGATTACTTAAACAATGTTCCGGACCATTTTGAGTGGGAGGATAACTCAAATATTATTATTTGAGTTATTTTCAAGCAATTTCTGCAAAAAAATTTGAGTCACCTCTCAACGTCCATCTCAAAATAGATGCGCCCTGGACTATCTGTAAAGCTACGAAGTTTTGAAAAATTACATTTTTTGAGACGTCGCGTCGTATCATTTGAATAAAATTTTTGAATGAAACATCGTTTAGAAAGATATTTGAAGGTCAGTTATGCAGATTTGAGAGTTTTATAGGTAAAAATTTATTAGTTAAACATTTTTAAATCATTTTTAAATAAAATTCATGTAAGTCTCATTTTCCGCCCAGACCGTACTTATGCCTATATATTTTATTTCTTTTTATTATAACTATAAGATAGTTTTATTGTCCTTCTTTCATTTTCAATTTGTAAAATTTAATTAGATCAATTAGTTAAAGAATTATATTAAAATAACTCAAGCGTGCACTTCGCCGAGCACTACTATGCAGTCCGCCAATGTTTGTGAGAGGGGCGACTTTAGCGTTATATATAAAAAATTATAGAAGTTATAGATTTAATTTTAGAAAAATCTTTGTATGTGGTTTTTTGTGTAAAATATTTTGAATTTTTCAATGGTCAATCCGACTTTTTTCAAGATTTATATTTTCGTAGGTATTTAAAAAAAAACAACTAATTTCGCAGTTCATTTGTTTAATAAAAAATGAAGCACCCACTGCCGGAGTAGAGTTTTTTGATATGTTGTTTATTGAACAACAATTTTTAATGAAATTTCAAAAAGTTCTATCTTTTTTGATTTTTTCCATGAGCAAAAACTCTATTGACTCCTCTAACAACCAAATCTCAATTATTTAATATTATCAATTAAGTATTCTGGTATTGTAAATAAATTTTTAAAATATACAACTATAGTTGATTATGGATGTTACGAATCGTAATTGAAGTCTATTGTTAATTCAGATCAATAACTGATTGCAAATTGACATTGAATGCAAATTTTTTATATTATAGCATCCTTAACTTTTTTACGATCACTTAACCAGTTAAAGGTTTTTACCATGAATATGCAAACAGTTTGTGCTTGACATAACAAATATTCTTGTACCGTGTGTACTCATATATTGGTCACTTCGGAATTTAGTATTTACAGTAGGAGGAGATTTTAATTCTAAGCATATCACCTGGGGTTATTTCCACAAAAGACAGATAACTTCTTGAAGCTATAAACTCGACCAATGTAACTTACCTCACCACAAGGAAACCAACTTACTGGCCTACCTACAATGCAAAAATAACTTAACTAGTCGGCTCCTTTATTGTTAAAGGAATTAATGTTAAATTAGCAAAAGCAAACGATCTACCGTCTGACTATTCTATCGTAATTGAGACATGGTATGAAAAAATAACAAACAGTACTAGACAACCATCACTATACAGTAACAAAAGAGACTGGAGCATTTTCAGGACTAAACTAGATAAACTAATTGACATAAACTTTCCATTGAAAACAAGCAGAAAGTGACATTTACACAGCAGTAGAAAATTTTCAGAAATCTATACAAGAAGCTGCTTGGTATGCTATCCCTGACTGCTACTAAACAGAACTTAAAGAGCATTGCCCAACTGTAATAATGGAATGTATTTTTAAAAAGAGTTGAAGATAAAATACACCTGAAAACAACAGCAAAAATAATACGATCGAAGAATATCCTACATTCCTATCACTAAAAACAGATAGTGACTAATGACTAATCCCTTACCCGTTGTCCTAGGTGAGCGACGGAAAACGACGCGACGCGATGCGATGCGTTGCGATGCGATGCGACCAGTAATTAACGCGACGTGTGGCTTATGTAGCGTCGCATCGCGTCGCTTTCCATCACTCAAACCAGGACAAAGGTGACGATATCAATTCATTCCTAATCTTAAGTATGGGGAAGTATACTGCAGTTTTGCTGGAAAATTCATATTAAATACTTAGCTTTAAAAAATTCCATAAACGAAGAAGAAAGACAACAAATATCATATATTTAGAGCGAAATAAATTTGGAGAGTTTCATCATTTATATTCGAAATTAATAAATAATCCACGTCGGTTTAAAGTGTATTGTGGCTTATTACCATGCACTTTCGATTATATTATTGCAGCTGTTAAACCCAGTACATATTCAACTGTCAATAAGTAATTTTCAAAAACCAATTTCTATTGAGAAGACGCTGTTACTGGCTTTAAAGTATGTTAATGAAAAAACACTGGTACTATACATATTAGTTTTTATTTATTTAATAAACTATTGAGTAGCATAATTTGAATTGAAAAAAGCAACTTGCACTTGACACTGCAAGCTTGACACTGACACTGCGTGCGTCGTGTCTCGTCGCGAACAAAACAAATTCGCACTTCGTCGCGTCTTGTCGTAGACTGATTAACCCGAAAACGTAGGCCACACACAAATACAACCATTACTTGATATTTTCGCGTCGCGTCGCGTCGTGTCGCGTTGTCGCGTTTGTCGCTCACCTAGGACAACGGGTTAGGAAGGTCATGAGCAAAATCAAACATCTGCAACAACTATTAAGGCACTAATAGGAAAAATGCTATAGAAATAATAAGGAAGAAGCCGAAGCACTTGTAAAGCACCTCACGATTGGATTCCAGCCACATCTCACTGAAGATAGTGATACAGAGGAAAAAATAAATGACTTCCTGGAATCTCCATATCAGATGGACTAACCTATACAAAATATCACCACTAAAGAAGTTAGAAATATTATATATATATATATATATATATATATATATATATATATATATATATATATATATATATATATATATATATATATATATATATATATATATATATATATATATATATATATATATGTTCGGAAAGATTTCCGCGGTCAGGTAAATGAAAATTACTAAGTTCTCGGGAAGAACCGCGTTGAGAATTTATAACTCGACGTTTCGGCACCCTTTTTGGAGCCATTATCAAGAGGGGTATGGTTCCGTTCGAGTTCGGGGTCTCAATCTGCCTACTCCCCTCACTCGTGACGTACCAGTAGTGTCTTGTTCTCTAGGAGAACGGTCAAGCGGCACTGAGGTCTCAATCTGCCTACTCCTCAGTGTCGAGTGACGACCTGTCTTCGCCTGTGTAGCTCCTTTTATACTCTCAGTGCGCGCGGGAACTGTATGCGCGGGAGAGGCCTGAGTGGGATCGACTGACGTGGGGATTCGCCGAAGCAGCGGTCGCCATGTTGCCGGCAGTCTTTTGGCGTCATCGCGTGTGTTTAGGCTGTGAGGGCGTTTTTCAATTTCGATGGCTTCACGGATGATTCTCGATTTTAAGGAGCGGACAGGGGCGATGGTTTTTGCTTTCTCGAAATCTATTTGGTGACCTGTCTGAATATGATGTTGGGCAAGGGCTGAAGTAGTGTCGGAATGTTTTACAGATATGGAATGTTCGTAGATACGGTTTTGGATTCGTCGGTTTGTCTGTCCTATGTATGTCCTTGGGCAACTGGAACAAGGTATCTCGTAGACACCATGGTCTTCATTGGGGATTTGGTCTTTTACGGATCTGACAAGATTGCACAACTTGGAGTGAGTAGTGAAGACGGTTTTGATATTTAGAGGGGTAAGAATTCTACTAATCTTGTCAGTGACACCTTTGATAAAAGGACCTCTGTCTAAAGACCTCTGTCTAAAGGCTTCAATTTTTCTGTCACTCCTCTTTCAATCCCAACGGAGAAAATTATTTGTCAAACTGAAGAAGCTATTTCTCATCTTCCTTCCGACCAAGCCGAAATTGCCAGACAAGATGTCGCCAGAATTCTCCGTACTTCCAAACCCCCACCGACAAATATCAGTCTTTCAGAAAGACGTGCCCTTAAAGAACTCTACAACAACCCTGACATCGTCATCCTTCCGGCAGACAAAGGTAATGCCACCGTCATTCTCAACACTTCTAATTATTTCGACAAAATGTCCGAACTTCTTAATTCTACAGAATACAAACGAGTCCCAAACGATCCCACTACCTATCTAGAAAAAACGACCAAATCTATCATAAATAAGTCCACTCTACTTCCAGACATCAAAAAATCTCTTACACCCAGAGAAAAATCGTCCCGAATTCCAAGAATATACGGACTTCCAAAAATTCATAAGCCCAACGTTCCTCTAAGACCCATCGTCAGTGCATACAATTGCCCCACTCAGAAATTGGCAAAACATCTCGCCTCATCCCTACAACCACTAGCCGAAAACGCCTTGTCATTCGTCAAAAATTCTTTCCATTTCATTGATCTTCTGAAAAATATTTCTATCTCATCCTCAGATATTCTAGTCAGTTTTGACATTGTTTCTTTATTCACCAACATTCCTATTGATGAAACCATTTCCATCTTGGACTCCAAACATCAAATCCCCCAAGACACATTATCTCTTATAAAACATTGCATGTCTAACACATACTTTTCATTCCAAAATCAATTCTACCGTCAAATCAAAGGTGCCCCAATGGGATCCCCTCTCTCTCCCGTAATAGCTGATATCTACATGGAGCATTTCGAAACAATAGCCCTGTCATCATCAAATCTCAAACCCACTTGCTGGTTACGGTACGTTGATGACACTTTTGTCATTTGGCCCCATGGTAAAGATACGTTAGATCTCTTCCTCTCCCACCTGAATGGAATACACCCCAGTATTCAATTCACGATGGAAGTTGAGTCTGAGGAGTCTTTACCATTCCTTGATGTACTTATTCAAAAACAGCCACCTCACAGTTTTTCCTATTCCGTGTACCGAAAACCCACCCATACAAATCGGTATCTCAATGCCCAGTCACATCATCACCCCGCCCAACTCAGTTCAGTTGTCAACACTCTTGTTTCTCGCTCTATAAGGCTTAGTGACGACAATCACAGACCATCTGAAATAAATTCAATAAGGCAAACACTCTTACAAAACGGCTACCATAAAACCCAAATCAATAGGAGCATTCAGAAACATCTAAATCCCATTCCATCTAATAAAGAAAACTTGCCGCCCGATCAACCCAAAATCTTTCTACCTTTTATCAAAGGTGTCACTGACAAGATTAGTAGAATTCTTACCCCTCTAAATATCAAAACCGTCTTCACTACTCACTCCAAGTTGTGCAATCTTGTCAGATCCGTAAAAGACCAAATCCCCAATGAAGACCATGGTGTCTACGAGATACCTTGTTCCAGTTGCCCAAGGACATACATAGGACAGACAAACCGACGAATCCAAAACCGTATCTACGAACATTCCATATCTGTAAAACATTCCGACACTACTTCAGCCCTTGCCCAACATCATATTCAGACAGGTCACCAAATAGATTTCGAGAAAGCAAAAACCATCGCCCCTGTCCGCTCCTTAAAATCGAGAATATTCCCTTTTCTTCAGAATAGAAAGATTATCATCAGAGATACAAAAAAATATTTAAATATAAAATTGTAGCTTATTTAATTCTCAAGAACATGGTTTGCAAAAATTTTCTCTACGGTAAAAATTAAGTGAGCTATTGACAATTAAAACTTGTAATAACATGCAAAAATCGCCTTTACCAACCCTTTCAAAGTCACCACTTTTTGCGACTGAGTATTTTAAAAGGATTTGGTATTAACACTCTTATAGATCTTGTAAAAACCTACAAAATTATTTTTTAATAAACTTTCTAAGATAAAAATTAAAAAGGTTACGGTTAAAAAATCAATATATTTTTTGAAAAAAAACAGAAATCCAATTGGAAGCATAATAATGTAAGGTAGCTTTGCTTTTAGTCATTGGCCTTATTAATTCTTCTTTATTTATGTATTATTAATATATTTTAAAAGTTTGACTGGTTTAGAATGATTAGTTTTTAAAAAACTAGAGTTAAAAGCGAATAACGACTTTTTGTAGTTTGGTAAAAAATGCAATTTTTTTCAAAATAGAAAGATTAGCATCAGATATACGAAAAAATGTTTTCATATGAAATTGTGGGTTATTTAATTCCCAAGAACTTGGTTTGAAAAAATTTTTTCTACGGCAAAAATTGAGTGAATGGTAAATGAGTATATATCGAAAAACATTGATTTTTTCTATATAAAACTAACATTTTCGATAGCGAATAAATCGAAAAGTATTAATTTTATCAAAAAAATGTATAGAACATTTTTTGCTTAGAATTAATGTTTTTATCAACTTTCGCAGTCAAAATATAATAAAAAATTTCCACCCTTAAAATGGGGTGGCTACCGACCCATGGTAAAAGCGCCTTTCGGCATCATATAGATTTTGATCCTTGAACTATCCACTACTTATTCTCAAATATTCAAGCAAATCGATCCATTCTGTAAAAATTGCGAGGTGAAATGCTTCGGTTCCTGGACTACAATGGAAAGTTACGCAAATAATTTTCATACCTTAGCTAGAGACAAATTAAACTAAGGTGACTTTATATAGACCAATAAGCCTGCTACCGGTTTTATCGAAAATCTTGGAAAAAATTGTCCTTAAGCAATTATCCCCAATCATAGAAGAAAGAAAATAAATACCCCAGCACCAGTTTGGATTCAGAACACAACACGGAACAATAAAACAAGTACATATACATAACTATCTAGAAAATAAAATGCATTGTTCTACTGCATTCCTGGACATTGGTCAGGCTTTCAAAAATATATGGCATGCTAGTCTCTTATTTCAGCTAAAGACAAACCTTCCCATCCGTTCTATCCTAAAAAGCTATATTTCGAACCGACATTTCCTAGTCAAGCAGGATAATTAATATACAAGCCTAAGACCAATAAAAGCCGGTGTATCACAAGGAAGTGTCATAAGACCAATTTTGTACTTGTTCTACATAGCTGACCGACAAGTAACAGGACAACGTGTGCAGATTTTTCTGATATCACCGCTGTTTTAGTATCTCGCCCTGATCCAATTACAGCGTCCAGAACCCTTTAAAAAGACCTTAACAATATTAAACGATAGCTTAAAAATAGAAGATAAAGGCCTAAAGGCGAAAGAGAGTAAATCGACCCATGTTACTTTCACCATGAAAAAAATAACCATGTCCAAATGTAACTTTGAACGAAACACAGCTACCACAAACCGATCCTGTCAAGTACTTAGAAGTCCACCTTAAGAGCCTAGGCGCAAATATTTTACCGAGCGAATCGACACTTCCACTCCTATTCCTACTATTTCTTTCTTTACACGGTAAATTATGTGTAGTAAATTCTCACTGATACGGAAGCTTTAAAACTGTCACTGTCAGTATCTACTACACACACACCTGTCAGTGTCAAATATTTAGTGGCCTTGTCACCATATTCTGTTCGACTGAGTGCGTTGTATGACAAAGATAGCGAATGTTCGATTTGGAAAATATCACCACGGACATGGTGTTCATTTTTTTCGAATCCTGGAAAAACTAATAAATATTTTTGAAAAATTTAAACGCAAAATGAAATATTACAGCATTACCGAAGGTAGAAAGTCACTTAGAATAAACAAAGGATTTCTTTTGAATGAGATATCTGAAATTAAAAATCACACTCAATTTTCTCTTCTCTTTCGCCCCTGTAACTTATTAGAATAAACATTATAGAAGTGTTCAGGGACTTTCTACCCTCGGTAGTGATGTGATTTCATTCCCTTTTTAAATTTTAAAAAAATACTTATTAGTTTTCTCAGGATTCAAAAAAAAATAAATGCATTTAAATAGCATTGGAGCCGAAAGTTTGCGCCTATCCCCTTAATAGGAGATTAACTTGGCAAAAGCACATTTTCACAAAAAGAAAACAACTGGAAATAAAATTCAGGAGAAATGTACTGGATCATATGTCGTAAATCTCAACCATCTCGTGAGAACAAACTACTGACATATAAAGCCATATTAAAACAGTGTGGACCTATGGTATCCAACTGTGGGGGATAGCCAGACAAATAAACCTAGAAATACTTCAGATATTTCATAGTCCTTAGAACAATGCTGAATGAATACCCCTTGGTATGTACCAAATTATGTGATAGAGCAAGACCTCAATGTAAAAAGAGCAATAACAGAATATTATAAAAAATGTTCGAAGAGACTAGAACTAGAATCTCATCCAAACGAGTTAGCAAGCAACCTCATTGGTGATCATAATGATGTACGACGCTTGAAAAGATTAATTAAACTTGTTTTAATTTAATTTATGTGAAGAGACAATGGGAAACAAACGGGGTCCGGACAAATAATCCCCGGACAAATAATCCCGGACAAAAAATCCCCACAAATTATCCCCGGACAAAAAATCCCCGGACCAAAAATCCCCACAAAAAATCCCCACAAATAATCCCCACAAATAATCCCCGGACAAATAATCCCCGGACAAAAAATCCGCACAAAAAATCCCGGACAAAAAATCCCCACAAATTTTTTTGGACAAAATATCCCCACAAAAAATCCCGGACAGAAAATCTCCAAGAAATGTTTGCTGTCGAATAGTTCTCTAAAAGTTTTCCCGTGAATGGTGGAAGATATGGGAAATAAGCTAAGGCTGTGGGAATCATGTTGTAATTGGTTTAAATCTTTTGATCACTCTGCTTTGAGTAACTCTGTTCAAAACATTGTCTATTCATGATAATAACTGATAACTATACTGAAAACAATAATCTTGATTATACTAATGTAAAAAATCCGTTCCATGCATCGCCATGAAAGTTATACAAAGCTTTTCGATTATTTTGACTTTTGTTGGTTTTGGAAACAAATTTATGGGCATTCCTGTTCGATATCAGGTTTTCAGAAAACGTATTTGAGGATCTGTGTACATCCATAAAAAAATTTATCCATAAATCAAACCAAACATGGCTGTTCGGGGAGAGGCCAGATGGTAGAAGGTCTGTAGGGCGGCCTAGAAAAAGGTGGAAAAGTTATAACGCCATTGATGATGATGATGACTAAATATTTTGACGTTAAACTTACAAAAAGGAACAGAATTTTTTTGCATTGCAATCAAGATTATCGTTTTCTGGACCAGCAGTTATCATCACGAATAGACAATAAGTACAACATGACTCCCAAAGCCTTAGCTTATTCCCCATATCTTCCACGATTTTTGAAAAAACTCACAATTGAAATTCGACATTTGGTAATCGAAATTACAATGTATGCTTAATTTTAATCGCTAATCATTATTTTCGTGCCGAAAACTGGTTTCATGGCGATTGCTATAACTCTCATGCACTGAAGCTGAAAAACATTTTCGTCGATTGCATTCACGGGAAAACTTTTAGAGAACTATTCGGTAGCAAAAAATTTTTTTGGGGATTTTTTGTCCGGGATTATTTGTGGGGATATTTTGTCCAAAAAAAATTGTGGGGATTTTTTGTCCGGGATTTTTTGTGGGGATTTTTTGTCCGGGGATTATTTGTCCGGGGATTATTTGTGGGGATTATTTGTGGGGATTTTTTGTGGGGATTTTTTGTCCGGGGATTTTTTGTCCGGGGATAATTTGTGGGGATTTTTTGTCCGGGATTATTTGTCCGGGGATTATTTGTCCTAGCTTCGAAACAAACAATTCGGTTTCAGAGAAGGATTGGGAACAAGGGAAGCTTTGTTCTCAATGTTAACATTACTTCAACGATCATGGGAAGTACAGAAACCAATTTACGTCTGCTTTATAGATTTTGAGAAGGCGTTTGATAGAGTTCAACATGATAGGTTGTTTGAATATCTAGAAATGATTGGAATAGATGATAAAGATCTGAGACTTTTGCAACATCTATATTGGAATCAAGAAGCTTCTATTCTGGTAGACGGCAAAGAAACAGACAAAATTTGCATTCAAAGAGGTGTCAGACAGGGTTGTGTGTTATCCCCAACTTTGTTTAACGTATACTCAGAAATAATTTTTAATGAAGCCTTGGAAGGACAATGTGGAGTTCGAATCGGGGGAGAAACTATTAACAACATCAGATATGCAGACGACACCGCGATCATGGCTGAAAATATCGAAGATCTTCAATTCCTTATTGATCGAGTCACTAGAGAATGCTCCAATAACGGACTTAACATAAATGCAACAAAGACAAAGTTACTTGTGGTTAGTAAACAAGACGTCGGCCCTATGCAACTAATTGTCAGTGATGAATCAATAACAAAAGTTAACCATTTTAAATACCTAGGATGTTGGATAAACGAGACACTAAATCCGGATGAAGAAATTAAAACTCGTATAGAAATTGCAAGAGGAGCATTTATGAAACTTAGATCTATTCTGAGCAACTCTCAGCTGAACTTACAACTAAGAATCAAGTTCCTAAAATGTTATGTGTATCCTGTATTACTATATGGATGTGAAACCTGGATCATGAAGGTTAACATGATGAACAAATTAGAAGCCTTTGAGATGTGGTCGTATCGTAGAATGCTCAGAATATCTTGGGTTCAACGCATTTCAAACAGAGAAGTCTTAAACAGAGTAGGTCAAGGCGAAGGTGACTTAATGAAGATGATAAAAAAGAGAAAACTTGAATATCTGGGGCATATAATGAGAGGTAGCAGATACAGGATGCTGCAGTTAATACTCAATGGAAAGATCGACGGAAAAAGAGGAATTGTTTTTAAAGAAATATTCATGGCTCCGAAACCTTCGTCAATGGACTGGCTTATCAGCAGATCATTTGTTACATGCCGCACAAGATCGAGAACGATATCGGCAAATTGTTATGGAAGCTACCCACGCCTAAAAATTTGGGCACGGTACTTAAAGAAGAAGAAAGAGAATGAGCAATGGATCTCCCTCTACAGGTCAAATGTATCTACAGTCAAATAATTTATCTATTGTTCTTAGTAAAGGTATTGTTAATTCAGATCAATAACTGATTTCAAATTGACATTGAATGCAAATTTTTATATAATAGCATCCTTAACTTTTTTTACGATCACTTAACCAGTTAGAAATTTTTACCATGAATATGCAAACAGTTTTATGCTTGACATAACAAACATTCTTGCACCATGCGTACTCATATATTGGTCAATTCGGAATTCATTATTAGAAAAACCTACGTGTATTAATGTGTAATTAATCAGGTAGGGCACACGTCAAATTTTAATCAATCGATACACGCAAGAGTTCAGAGTGACCTTAATAGAGAAAATATTCAAAAACATGTAAGTAGGAAACTGTTATAGTCGAAAATCGTTTTTTTTATATTATGTAAAATTTTTATATTATGTAAGTCGTCAAAACTTGACCGAGAACGGATGTATATAAAGCATTTACCTGTGCTAAAAATAATAATTACTGTTATCAGTTTCCCATTAATACCTAATTATACTTTAATGTAATTGAAGTGTTAAAATAAATCTGTTGTGATATGAAACAGTTATTTAGACTTTAAATTAAAGTTATTAATTAAAATAAAACAAACTAAATAATAGTGTTTTTAAGAAGAAATCTGCGCCTTTTGTCGAAGTGGACAAAATTTCTTCATACGCGAAATTTACAAACTATTGTAATTTAAGTGCGGTAAATTAAAAACTCATTAAGTGCTTAACTACTACTTGGACAGAAACTTCTTTTTGTGGACCACTCGATTCAGGTCGGTAAGTTGTTATTTTAAATAATATAATTTAAGAATTACATTTATCGAAAATGTTGATTAAAGTTAAATTCAAAACAAATACAGGTTAACCGTGTTTGGATAAAGAATAAAATATAAATATGGCTGCAGGAGGAATGCAACCGACTACAATAAACGAAGCGTTTTTAATGCAACAAAATAATAATTTATTTCAAGAAAATTGTCAACGTTCCCAAAACGAACAATTATTATATACAGAATGGGTAAAAGTCAGCAATGAAAAGGATCAACTACATAGTATGATCACTCAAATGCAAACACATATAAGTATGCTAGAAAATCAAATCAAACAGATTTGCAATCAATCAAATAATAACGCTAAAAATACTGAGGCAACGCCTCCTCCCAGGCAAGAATACGAGACTGATGAAGAGGAACTGGCTAAAGAAACAGAATGGGTAAGGGTAAGAAACAGGCAAAAAAAAAGGAAAATAATGAATACCTCATTTTCTCCACCTACTCCTACAAAAAATGAAGAAATAACCAATAGGCTTGAACCTAAACAAAAAAAAGTCCAACCTCCACCACCAATAATAGTGGAAGGAATTAAAGAATATAATAAATTTATCGAACTGCTCACAAAGGAAATAGGTATAAATAAATTTATAATCCAAATGGTAAATAAAGAGAACTTCAAAATTAAAGCCAACGATGAGGATACGTATCGTGGCGTGACAAAAATACTACGAGAGCAAACACCACACAGTTGGTTCACATACGAAGATAAAAGAACCCGACCAATTAAGGTAATAGTCAAATATCTCCCGCATTCGTGCAAACCAGACAGCATAATTGAAGAATTGGTAAGGAGAGGTTTTAAAGCAGTGAATGCTATAAATAAAATTAAGTGGCGTACCAAGGAACCACTTGACATGTTCATAGTGACTTTTGACAATAGCGAAGATATAAATAAAATACATAGTATACAGCATATACTACAATGTAAAGTCGAAATCCAACCATTTAAATCCTCCAAATTAATATGTCAATGCAAAAATTGCCAGGCATATGGGCATACCCAAAAATTTTGCGCCAGACAAGCGAGATGTGTCAAATGCACAGGGAAGCATCATACTAAGGAGTGTACCAAATCAAAAGATGTCAAACCTAAATGCGTACACTGTGGACAAGAGCATCCAGCTAACTATCGTGGCTGTAAAGTGGCTATTGAATTACAAAACATGAGGAATAGAGCAAAGATAAAAAAGGGGGGTTAATAAACATCCTTCAGTAAGCAGGCAAGTTAACGAAAATCTAACATTTGCCAATGCAGTAAACAACGAAAAGGAAAGTGGCAAAAAGGAGGAACGAACTAATAATATCGAACAAAGTCTGCAACTCATATTAGCGAAGCTAGAAAATCAAGAACAAATCATAACAACACTGGACGAGAGGCTAAAAAGATTAGAATATAGTGCCAAAGGAGCTATACCTAAATCGAAACAATATTAATTCAATTAAGGTACTAGTGTGGAACGCAAACGGACTCCTGAACCACCAGCAGGAGCTTCAATTAGTTCTACAGACAGAAAATATAGATGTATGCCTCATCTCAGAGACACATTTTACTAAACACTCATTTATCAAATTTCACGGTTATAGAGTCTATCATGCGATTCATCCTGATAATAATGCAAAAGGAGGAAGTGCAGTGATAATTAAAGAAAATTTACAACATTACGAAGAAGCCAACTACGTAACAGAAAAAGTGCAGTTAACTGCAGTAACACTTAGAACTCTTAGATACCCGCTGATAGTGGCAGCAATCTATAGTCCTCCGAAACATGCAATAAGTAAGGAGGAATATATTGACCTCTTTACCGAGCTGGGAAATAGATTTATAGTAGGAGGCGATTATAATGCTAAAAATACCCACTGGGGCTCAAGGTTAACCACAACAAAAGGCAGAGAACTTTTAAAGCTGTGAATGAATAAGGAGCCATAACCTTGTCAACAGGGAAGCCAACTTATTGGCCTACTGACCCCAACAAGATACCTGACCTAATTGATTTTTTCATAACCAAAAATATATCGCAAAACTACCTGAAAATAGATGAATGTCATAAGTTATGTTCTGACCATACAGCAATAACACTAACACTAAGCGAAAACATAATATATAAAGAAAATAACCCTTCGCTAACTAATAAGTACACCGACTGGATAAGCTTCAGACAAATGCTAGAAGAAACAATTAATTTAAACGTTTCTCTTAGAACCGTAAAAGACATTCAAAAAGAAGTTGACCAATTCAATAAAGACATCCAAAGAATATCTTGGGAATGTACTCCAGACATCAAAAGACGCCTAAAAGGATGCAACTACCCGGCAGAAATTAGAACGCTGGTATACGAAAAACGGAAAGCAAGACGAAAATGGTTCCAAAGTAGAGCTCCTCAAGATAAAACAATTGTAAATAATCTCACCCAACAACTAAAAAGAGAGATAAAAGAATTTAAAGAAGAATCCATTAGGACATACTTAAACAACCTAACGAATGAAAGATCCACAGAATACTCACTATGGAAGGCAACCAATGGATTAAAAAGACCAATGATGCAAATACCACCCATAAAAAAAGAAGACGGCACTTGGGCTAGAAGCAGCGAACAAAAAGCAGAATGCTTTGCTACACATCTAGAAAAAATATTTCAACCGCATCAACAACAAGAAGAAGAAGAAGCATTACAGAGCAACCATTTGCAAGAAGAAGATAACATAATGCCAGTAACTGTAGAAGAAGTAATAAAAGAAATCAAGTATAATTTAAACCCGAAAAAAGCTCCTGGCTTTGATTTAATAACAGGACAAATATTAAAACAGCTCCCAAGAAAAGCAATTGTCAAGTTGACCTATTTAATTAATGCTGCGATCAGATTAAAATATATTCCTTCATTGTGGAAAGTGGCGGAAATAGTAATGATACCAAAACCAGGCAAACCACCACATATAACCTCTTCCTATAGACCAATATCACTGCTGCCCACAATGTCTAAATTATTTGAAAAACTTCTCCTCAGACGATTGTAACCAATTATAGTAAACAAAAAATTAATTCCAAATCACCAGTTTGGTTTTAGGCAAAAACACTCAACTATAGACCAACTCCACAGAGTCACCGATATTATAGAAAATGCACTAGAGGAAAGAAAAGTTTGTTCAGCTTTATTCTTAGATGTTGCCCAGGCATTTGACAGAGTTTGGCATGAAGGACTATTTCATAAATTAGAGACTATTCTTCCAAAATCATACACAGACATAAATAAATCGTACTTAACTGATAGATATTTCAGAATCAAGCAAGATGATGCATATTCTGAACTTAAAGAAATAAAAGCCGGAGTCCCCCAGGGTAGCGTATTGGGCCCGGTCCTATATCTCCTTTATACATGTGATCTACCAGAATTCGATAACTACTGTTTAGCTACCTTTGCCGACGACACCGCCATATTAGCAGTAGGTAAAGATAACGTAGAAACAGCCAATAAACTACAAAATGCGATAAGCAAATTCCAAAAATGGACTAAGACGAGGAAGATTACATTGAATGAAAGCAAATCAGTACATGTCGATTTCACTAATAAAAAAATTCTGTACGCACCAATAAAAATTAATGGACAAGATATTCCGTATGCCAACACAGCCAAATACCTGGGCTTAACCCTAGACACGAAGCTTCGCTGGAAAGCCCATGTAAAGAAAAAGAAGGAAGAATTAAATATTAAATATAAAAAATTGTACTGGCTACTGGGAAGATACTCAGGGTTGTCAACGTATAACAAGATGCTAATCTACAAACAAGTTATAAAACCAGTATGGACGTATGGTATCCAACTGTGGGGATGTACAAAAAAGACAAACTTGAAAATAATACAAACTTTTCAAAACAAAGTATTAAGGGGCATAGTTAACGCACCCTGGTACATCCGTAATGACGATATCAACAAGGATCTACGAATGGAGCCCGTCGACAAAGAAATCCGAAAACACGCAGAAAGTCATGAAAAAAGACTTCTTCTCCACGAAAATATTGAGGCCATCCAGCTCCTGGACAACTCAAACCAGAAAAGAAGACTGAAGAGGACCAAACCTCACGAGTTGGTGTAGTGTGCGACAAAGCTAATAGCGGAGCATTGCGCGACTAGTGTGCAAGCAACGTGTTGGTGTAGTGCGTGATAAAGTGAATAGCAGAGCTTTGTGTGATAGTGCGCAATCAAAAAGTGCGCCAGTAATAATAAAGACAACTAAGAAGACATCAAAGGGTGACTCTTAGATATTAAGTAGTTAGTAAGATAGGATAGATAAAAAGTTACTCATTGGTCAAAGACCAGATTGTAGCACTTAGCAAATAAATAAAAAAAAAATATTATGTAAGTTAATCATAAGAAATGTTTGATTAAATGATAAAATAATACATGGAATTTTGGTCAATTTCTTTTTGTTTGCCAGTAAAAAATACAATTTTCGAACTGAAAACCTTTATAGGCATTCTTGACAAAAATGGAGAAAACTTTAAGATAGGGAAATGCTTATAGGTTATCGTCGACTGAGATAGTATTTAAAATCATTTTAGTAGATTTGGCAAAATTTAGATTACATTAGGCAGAGAATGAAACTTCTATATATACTCGCAAACTGCTACTACACCAGTCTATCTGTGAAAAAGTCATTGATGAAAAATCCGTGAAGACATACAGCTGATTTTGCTTTGGTTTTTAAACAATCTTAAAAAAGAAAAAATATTTTATGCCTATACAACGTTTCTTATACATTTTAGAGAAAAATGGTTCAAAAAAGTTGTAGATCATAAAAAGTTCTTTAATTTTGAGAATTTCCAAATTAAAATACATAAACAGTTGACTGAGGTAATTGAAAAAAAACCCTTATTTTCAAGATTAATGTCACAAAAGAGTGAGAATGCGACAATCTTTCGAAAACTTGTTGCCTGGCAATAGACACGAGAGCCCGCAGGGCTCTCCTGACTATTGTCGAATGGAAACAAGTTTGAGAAACAAATTGGAGCATTATTTTCTTATTTATTCTTACTATCGTGTGATATTGGACAGATTATTTTTTAATACTTACATACAAAATTCAAGTCTTTGTATTAAAACCTTCAGTTACATTTATCTCAATTAATGTGACACACATTTTTCAACTTGTCAAAGTGACCAGCACAGTTTAGCAAATATTCAGACGAAGATATCAATAAAATATTAACTAGCTGACCCGGCAGACTTCGTACTGCCTCAATAAGTAAAAACAAACTTTTGTATAAAATAAACTTAAAATAAACAAAATAAATTCGTAATTAATAAACAAAAATGCTCGATGTGAATGAGGTTTTATTATTATTTTTAATTAATTACACATGATGTTTGAAGTAATAAAGTTTAGTTAGAAGTATAACAAAATAAAGTTTGTATTGCAACAGTTACAATCTTAAATTTGTTTATCTTATAATAAATATAACAGCTTTATTTTATCTACATTCAAAACAACCCTGTATTTATAATTGGGTTCGAAGTTGTGCAGCTATATAGGTGTTGATTAATCAAAATAAAATTAAATTAAAATTAAATATCATTAAATAAAATAAAATAAAATTTCATAAAATTGAATAAAAGTAAATAAAAATAAATAAAACCGAATAAACTAAAAATAATAAATACATTAAAAAATAATTAAATTAAATAAAAGTAAATAGAATCTAACAAAAATATTTAAAATTTAATAAAATGAAATAAAATAAAAAAAAAATAAATGGAACTAAAAATGAAATAAAATAAAATAAACACTCAAATTAAATAAAATTAAACAAAATTAAGAAAAAAATTTAGTACGGTTCTGCTCGGAATTTAACAAGTAGTATACCTACTTAATTTCGTATTTTTCACGCCATTATTGTGAGAGTTATGGCGTCATGGGTAACCCCCTTATGACCTACGGATATGAAATATAGATAACAACCTACTCCCAGACCGGTCGAATATATCTGCCAAATGTCATAAAAATCGGCCAAGTCGTTTCGGAGGAGTATGGCAACAAACATTGTAAAAAGAGCATTTTATACATACAGAGTCTGTAATTTGGAATAAATTCAATATCTCAAATACTAATTGTTTTTTTGAAAAATTCTCAGACCCGTCGATTAGTATTTCAAATTGTCCCTTTTGACATACAATAATAATGAATACAGGGTGTCCTAATTTAGAGATATGACGTCATCGTTGATTTTCTTAAATGGCAACACTCTCATTTTGATAGCTATTTTGATAGAGTGTGTAAAGTTATACACAACTGCAAAATTTCAAATTTTTATTCCTTTCCATTTACAAGATAATAAAAAATAACAAAGTTATGAAAAACAAGTTTTCAAATAATAATTGAATTTAATTATTTTAATTAAGGAAATACTCATAATGCTGCCCTCAATTATTGTCAAATTGTCAATGTACAACGTTATGAGCATTTGCTTATTTGAAATAATTAAATTCAATTATTATTTGATTACTTGTTTTTCATAACTTTGTTATTTTTTATTATCTTGTAAATGGTAGGGAATAAAAAATTGAAATTTTGCAGTTGTGTATAACTTTAGACACCCTATCAAAATAGCTATCAAAATGACAGTGTTGCCATTTAAGAAAATCAACGATGACGTCATATCTCTAAATTATGACACCCTATATACATTATTATTATATGTCAAAAATGACAATTTAAAATATTAATCGACGGGTCTGAGCATTTTTCAAAAAAAAACAATTAATATTTTAATTATTGAATTTATTCCAAATTACAGGTATAACTTTGTTATTTTCTATTATCTTGTAAATGGTAGAGAATAAAAATGTGATATTTTGCAGTTATGAATAACTTTACTCACCCTATCAAAATAGCTATCAAAATAACAGTGTTGCCATTTAAGAAAATCAACAATGACGTCATATCTTTAAATTGGGGCACCCTGTATACATTATTATTGTACGTAAAAAAGGACAATTTAAAATACTAATCGACGGGTCTGAGCATTTTTTAAAAAAACAATTAGTATTTGAGATATTGAATTTATTCCAAATTACAGACTCTCTCTGTATAAATGTAAAATTTTTGGTGGCTACTAAAATGACGATATAAAACCGTATAAACCTTTCCTGAACTTCCACAAATAATTCAACATCATAATTAGCCAAATCAGTCCAGCCATTATGGAGTTTTAGCGAGACAAACGAACAGCAATTGATTTTTATATTATAAGATGTCAAAATTTAGATGGCTATTAAAAAATAACGGTTGAAGATAGAAAAGTGAAAATTTAGGGTTGTATTTACCTTTCCCTTCCACACCACACAAAATTAAGAAAAAACAGTTTGACCAAAAAAATAAAAAATATATTTTAGGGGGGCAGCCCCCGTTATGACGTACGGATATGAAAAATAAATAACAACCTATTCTCAGTCCGGTCGAATATACGTGGAAAATTTCATAAAAATCTATTTAGTCGTTCTCGAGTTATATGTTGGTAACTAACACGACTTTCTTTTGTTTATATAAATGTAAAATATTTAAATGGCGATTAAAAAATAACGGTTGGTGATAGAAAAGTGAAAAATTAGGGTTGTATGTTTGGTTACGTTCCACATCATATAAAATTAAAAAAAAAGAGTTTGTCCGAAAAAATAGAAAAAATTATCAGGGGGCAACCCCCTTATGACCCACGGATATGAAATATAAAAAAAAACAACCTACTCCCAGACTGGTCGAATATATCTGCTAAATTTCATAAAAATCGGCCAGTTCGTTTCGGAGGAGTATGGCAACAAACATTGTAAAAAGAGCATTTTATACATATAGATGTAAAATTTTTGGTGGCTACTGAAATGACGATATAAGACCGTATAAACCTTCCCTGAGCTTCCACAAATAATTAAACATCAAAATTAGCAAAATCGGTCCAGCCATTCTCGAGTTTTAGCGAGACTAACGAACAGCAATTGATTTTTATATATAAGATTAAAATTATTTATAAATACAGTTTTATTCATGAAATAATCTTAACAAAGTACACTCGAGCGATAAAAATGGCCGATTTGTGTTGTGCTCATGACATTTGACATTAGATGCAGAACCAAAAGTTTATTATGGTTTATTTTCTTAAATGTGTAAAATAATGATTAGCAATTAAAATTAAGCATGAATTGTAATTTCGATTACCAAATTTAGAATTTTAATTCCATGCCGAAAACTTCAAATTTTACATGACAAAAGAGTGTGAGTTTTTCAAAAATCGTGGAAGATATGGGGAATGAGCTAAGGCTTGAGCTATCGCTTACATCTTTTGCTCACTCTGCTTTGAATATAACTATGTTCAAAACATTGCCCGTTCGTGATAATAACTTTGGTCCTGAAAACGATCATCTTGATTGTTGTAATGCAAAAAAGCCCGGTTCTTTTTGTAAAGGACACTGCGCACATCTTACGAAAAATAATAATGTCACTCAAATGCAATAATATTGCTCTACTACTACTACTACTACTAAAATTACTACTACTGCTACTACTACTACTAAATATCATTGCGTCAAATCTGAATTTTTTATAATAACCGAGTAAATTATAAATTTCGATAAACTTTAATTCCAATTTACGCCGTTATTATAATTATCGGCATGGAATTAGAATTCGAAATTTGTTAATCGAAATTACAATTCATGATTAATCTTAATTGCTAATCATTATTTTCGTGACGAAAAGCGGTTTTATGGCGATTGGAAAACTTTTAGAGAACTATTCGGCAGCAAATATTTCTTGGGGTTTTTCTGTACGGAATTTGTTGTGAGGATATTGGGTCCAAAAAAAGTGTGCGGATTATTTGTCCAGAGATTATTTGTCCGGAAAATATTTGTGGGGATTATTTGTGGGGATTTTTTCGGGGGATTTTTTGTGGGGAATTTTTGTCTGGGGATTTTTTGTCCAGGGATAATTTGTGGGAATTTTTTGTCCAAGATTATTTGTCCGGGGATGACTTTGTCCGAACCCCAGTTTATAAGTTATTCAATTTGTTTATCCCGGAGAACTATTATTTAAATAACTGTACTTGCCCACACAGTCACTCTAGCTAGAGGTATTTTGTAAATATCTATAGATTCTTTCAGACTTTATTTTTAAGGTGCATTAAAAAAATTTCAATTTTTGCATTTCATTTCAATTATTCAACATATATTCTGAATATTTAATGACGAAAGTACTAGACGAATGGGAACGAGGAATCATTAAAGGATATAGAAAAATCAGTAACCTGCGATACGAAGATGACTCAGTTATACTAGCAGATAAGGAAAAAATTCGGGCTGCATATTAACACCGGCAAAACAAAAAAAAATGATCTTAGGGCAAATAATGATCTACCGTACATACACCAAGCTGCGAATTCGAAAAAGGAAACAGATTTGTATACTTGTGCTCCCTGATAAACAACATTGCCGATAGCTCCTCAGAAATCAAGAGTAAGTATACTAGCAATGGCCTGAACTGCAGCAGATAAATTAATTAAAATATGGAAAGACCAATACCCTTATTTTCCCATTGCTACATACGCAGCTGAAACATCGATCCTCAAATACATAAATAGATAAAAATAAGATCGAAGCCCTTGAAATGTGGATCTACAGAAGAATACTACGCGTGTCTTGGACACAACACAGAACGTATCTGTCAATTCTGGAAGAGCTTTATATAAAAGACAGGCTATTAAAAAAAGTAAACCGAGCATACACAAGTATATTCAAATGGGAAATAAGCCACAATTTTACCTAAAAATGATTTTATTAACGTTTCGACGCCCAAGTCGGGTGTCGTTGTCAAAATACAAAATAATACTAAATAAACAAAAATGTTGTTGCTTAGTAAAAAATTCTTCTAATAATTTATTTAATCTGACTCATTTATATCGGCAATTCAGACACGTATTATACATTTTAAAGTAGACGACTTTAAAATGATATTGCCAATATTGATGAGTTGCGTTCCTGGGACGACTTTATTAAAAGATAGTTCATTCGATTACATGAAATCAATCCCAACTCAAGAATATCCGCCACAAAAAATCATAGCATGTGATCTGTCTTTAAAAAGACAACCAAATGCAACGGTGGCACTGAAATTCTCGCGTTAGAGATTCCATAGTAAATCACGAGGGAAAACCAGGAAAAACCTCGTGATACTATCCCGACATCGTAAGTATTTGGGTTTAAATTTAGTTTACTCTCAAAACTAATACCAAATTCTGACTTGGTATTTTAAATTTTAAATAATACTAAAATACTAAATATGTATTAACTCGATATGTTACTGATTTACTAATTGTGGTATTTTCTTTCTATTGACTTCCTCCTTTAATATGGGTAACCACATCCTACTGCATTCTACCGAGGAATTTGCGACACAATTGGTTTCATTTAGCATAATTAGAGCCGCTTCTTTGATTTTTCTCTTTTTACTATCTGCTTCTTTTAGGACTATACTTGAATCTCTCCACTGAACTCTATGTTCATTATTAGAGCCAAAATTACTTGTTCTAACGAAAATTCATTTTTAGAAGAAAAACAATTGTTAACATCTGTTTTATTAAAAAATGATTATCCCATATCATTTATAAATAAGGAATTGTCAAGATTGGATCGAATAGAACAGAACAACTTAGAACGGGATCCTACAACATTCACAAGAAATAATACGAGGAAAATATCAATACCATATGTAAAAGGACTATTCGAGAAACTTAAAACAATAGGAAATAAATTCAACATATCAACAACATTCAAAACAACAAACACATTGAGATCTATTCTATCTAAAACTAAACCTAACAGTGAACAAGAAAGAACAAAGAATTGTATTTATAAAATACCTTGTGAATGCGAACAATTTTATATAGGTGAAACGTCAAGACCATTAGACGTTAGAGTAAATGAACATCAATCTTATATAAAAAATAGAGAATTTGATAGATCTCAAATATGTCAACACGCATGGGATAATGAACATAGAGTTCAGTGGAGAGATTCAAGTATAGTCCTAAAAGAAGCAGATAGTAAAAAGAGAAAAATCAAAGAAGCGGCTCTAATTATGGTAAATGAAACCAATTGTGTCGCAAATTCCTCGGTAGAATGCAGTAGGATGTGGTTACCCATATTAAAGGAGGAAGTCAATAGAAAGAAAATACCACAATTAGTAAATCAGTAACATATCGAGTTAATACATATTTAGTATTTTAGTATTATTTAAAATTTAAAATACCAAGTCAGAATTTGGTATTAGTTTTGAGAGTAAACTAAATGTAAACCCAAATACTTACGATGTCGGGATAGTATCACGAGGTTTTTCCTGGTTTTCCCTCGTGATTTACTATGGAATCTCTAACGCGAGAATTTCAGTGCCACCGTTGCATTTGGTTGTCTTTTTAAAGACAGATCACATGCTATGATTTTTTGTGGCGGATATTCTTGAGTTGGGATTGATTTCATGTAATCGAATGAACTATCTTTTAATAAAGTCGTCCCAGGAACGCAACTCATCAATATTGGCAATATCATTTTAAAGTCGTCTACTTTAAAATGTATAATACGTGTCTGAATTGCCGATATAAATGAGTCAGATTAAATAAATTATTAGAAGAATTTTTTACTAAGCAACAACATTTTTGTTTATTTAGTATTATTTTGTATTTTGACAACGACACCCGACTTGGGCGTCGAAACGTTAATGAAATCATTTTTAGGTAAAATTGTGGCTTATTTCCCATTTGAATATACTTGATTATAAAAATGCCCAAGAAAATAGCTTCAGAACAACATTGAGCATACACAAATTACTTCGGCCACATAGCGACAAGAAGTATGGGGGCTATGGAACTATGGGTAGTAAGAAAAGGTCGAAGACCAAGAGGGACATCTCCAACACGAGGGGCAGACCAAATGAAGAGTCTCGTGGTGAAGTCCCTACATGAAGCCGTCCATCAAATACAGGATCGCAGCTCGCAGCAAATGGAGACAGCAAGCTACCAATATTTAGAAGACGCCCTGATAAGAGCTCAAGGAATGTGGAGGAAGAATATGGTATACCCTGTAAATACAAAACTAATTTAATAATATGAAGTAGAAAGTTCTTCTTTTGCCTTTTAATTCGTCCAATTTTGAACATAGGCTTCCCCCAGTTTCCTCCATTCGCTTCTGTTTAGTGCTTTCTGTTTCCAGTGTGTTCCTCCTATCTTTCTGATGTCATCTCTCCATCTCGTCTGAAGTCGTCCTCTTGCTCTCTTTCCTGTCCATTGTGTCGTCTCCAATGTTGTATCGTTGTATTCCACCTATTTTGTTTGTCTGGCGTTACGACCTGCGAAACTCCATTTTAGCCTGGCTATATGTTGCCCTACGTTTAAAGTAGTATAAAGTTACTTATAGACAATGAAGTCGACTTTACTAAGTTACAAGACATTTACTCAGCACACACTACACATTACTCACCAGAGCTAGTGATAAACTATAATCTGATTGCGACTGGCTGAATGAATAATATCTATGCCATTTAAAAAAATTACCTTTTTATATCTATTGTATCTATCGTATTTCATGCACTATTGCTGCATCCGCTACACTATACAGGGTGTTCAAAAACTCTTGTGACAAACGAAGACAGGTGAATCCTGAGATAATTTTCAGATAATTTAAACCAATTCGGCTCTCTAACAACAGACATAGAAAGAAAACAGCTGATATGGTACGGACACGTCCAGAGGATGGATAACTCAAGACTCCCTAAAATAATTATGCAATGGGTACCACCAAACCGCAGAAAGAGAGGAAGACCCAAGAAATCTTGGAGAGAGGGAGTAACGAAGGCGATGAGCGCAAGAGATCTTAGAGAGGGCCAATGGGATGATAGAGTGTCATGGAAATTAGGCATCGGACAACGTCGCAAGACGTTTTAAAACCGATTGATATATATATATATTTAAACCAATTCACCTAGTTCGAAAATGCTCTTCGTAAGGAAACTAGACCTCTTTGAAGGTGGCGTCTTGTAATTAGATTTTTTTAAATATCTCCAGAACGCTTCTATTTAGAAAAACGAAAACTGGTACGCTTATTTATCCTCCAGATATAAACCGATTACATCAAATGCGAATTTAGTACCAGTCATAGGCGTCCGTTTTGGATAGGTCTCCGGATATTTTATCGCATACTTATTTGTCTTTACCTTTTATGAAACTGTTGAAACTTTTTTGACACTGGATTATGAAATTGTGAGGTATTCTAGTACTAAAAGGTATCTTACTTCAAGTCGGTAGGATACACCGTTTTCTAGAAAAATCGATTTGAAAATTTTTCGTTTTTGGAATTTGAAAAGTTTTCAAAAAAGAAAACGGTGTATCCTATCGACTTAATGCAAGAGTAATTGCATTTTTTTGTTTTCACGAAAACTTCTTTATTTGGTAAAATTACGAAAACAAACCGAATGATAAAATCACGAGTCCGAAGGACGAGTGATTTTATCCATTTCGGTTTTTTTGAGTGATTTTACCCTAAATAAAGAAGTTTAAGTATGAAAACGAAAAAATTTATCAAGCAAAATTTAGAGGACGAGTGGTATTTGAAAAGATTATTTTGTGAACCAATATGTATTATTAGTAAATACGGGCATCTCTGAAATATTTTTAAGACAACTAGGATCAATGTCTTAAGTAGGTTATAGATAAATTATTTTATATTTTTAAATTTAGGGTACCTTAAGTTTTATCAGGGAAGAGACTGTTTTATCAAGGAAGCGGCTGTTTTATCAGTATTACACTCAATGATTGGCTAGAACGACGCGTGGTGATTTGTTGAATACCCAGTAAAATAAGCAACGGCAAATCTAGGGGATTTTTGTTATTGTATGATGTAGTTGGAAACAATGTTATATAAGTGTCAGATGTCAACGATAAGTAAAACAAGTGTCAAAGAAAAATAAATGTTGATTTTGATGTTTAAGTTATTTGTAGAATTATTGAGTTTTCTTTTAAAATAAAACTGACTAGAAGTACTTCGGTGTTTAATTAACATCCACGCAATTCTGCAAAACATCAGGTTATGGCCCAGATCACTTGTTTTCGTGAGTATTTCGCCAGTAAAAAAAGTCAGTGTTGAAGAGCCTGTGTCGGTAGTTTGCCGCGGCCAACGAAAATAAAAAAGAAAAGCTGAAAAAAAAGGTGAAAAAGAAGCTCGAGTATATATACATAAAAAAAGAAAAACATAAATCCGAAAAATGGAAAATTCATCGGCTGCGTTGAAACTTAGTGGTGGTGACAACTGGGTAGCCTGGAAATTTCAAACAAGGGTAGTGCTAAAAAGCCGTGGTTATTATGACATAGTAATAGGAAAGTCTGTGAGACCGAGCACTACTGGATATGACCAAAAGAAATGGGATGCTGGTGATTCAAAAGCACAAGAATTTATAGTAACCAGAATAGAGCAAGGCCCTATGACACACATTTTATCCTGTGAGACCTCGAAAGATATGTGGACAAAGTTGAAGTCTGTCTACGACAAAGAGTCAGAGGTGAGCATTCATTTAATGCAACAAAAGTTTTTTCTCTTGGAGTTTTCATCAGGTAAAAATGTTGCCTCATTCATATCACAGCTTGAAGAGATAAAAAATAAGCTAAAGCAAGCTGGTGAAGAGCTGTCCGATAAAATGATCATGACAAAAATACTTATGGCATTGCCAGAGGAATATAAGCATTTTCGGTCCGCATGGGAATCCGTACCATCTGATAAACAAACCCTAGATGAACTTACATCAAGACTACTTATCGAAGAAGAAAGAAGTAAGTCAGCACAGGGCAGCACAGCATTGGCGATGAAAAGTGATACAAGCAGAGAATTTAAAGGGCAAAAGAAAACCAGGTTAAAGTGCCATTTTTGTGGCAGAGGTGGCCATATTGCGAAAAATTGCTTTTTCAAGAAGAAAGAGAGAGATAATAATAGCCAGAAAGACATAAAAGTATACAGTCAATGTAAAAGACGAGGACACAACTTACAAGAGTGTTGGTTTAATAAAAATAAAAATGAAAAACAACAGACAAGCAGAGAAGAAAATAAAATTGACAGTAATGCATTCATGGTATATACTGGGAGTAAGAAAAATAAAAATGAATGGTGCTTGGACACAGGAGCTAGCGAACATATGTGCTGGAATCAAGATCTGTTTGAAGAATTGATAGAGATAAGCTATAAAAAACAAGTAAAAGTCGGAAATGGAGAAAAATTACCAGTTAAAGGTATTGGAAAAATAACTCTATGGGCATTTAATGGTAAGAAATTTATAAAGTCAACCCTGTCAGATGTATTATTTGTGCCAGATTTAAAATTTAATTTATTCTCAGCTGGATGTGCCTTAGATAAAGGTTATAAGATGTTTTCAAACAATGAAAAATGTGAATTTTATAATGACAAAGGAGAAATAAGAGCATTGGCAACACGGGATAACAAATTATACAAAATGTTATTCTCACAAGAACAAAACACTGAAACCTTTGCAAATATTTTAATTTCGGAACGCACCCCTAACGAAAACTTGTCTGACGGTCAAGTTCAAGAAAACAGCTGTTTAGTAGATGTATTTTTATCAGAGTGTAATTCTGCAAAAACAACAGAAAGTTTGAGAGTTTGGCACTGCAGACTAGCACATCAAAATACTACATATGTGAGAAACTTTTTAAGGCAAAATAACATTGATTTTATAGACGAAAAATTCGTGTGTGAACAGTGTTTAACAGGTAAACAACACAGAATACCATTCAAGTTAAGTGAATCAAGAGCAAGTGAGCCATTACAATTAGTGCATACAGACGTATGTGGCCCTATGGAAGAAGAGTCTTTAGGGGGAAATAGGTATTTCCTGTTGTTAAAGGATGACTATACAAATTATAGGTACGCGTATTTCATGAAAAATAAATCAGAAGTTAAGAAACACCTTAAAAATTTTATATCATTAGCCGAGAGAGAGACAGGCTACAAGATGAAAACTTTACGATCAGATAACGGTTTAGAGTTTATGAACCAAGAAATAAAGGAGATGCTTGACTATCAAGGCATAAAACATCAGAGATCAGTAGTGTATACGCCTCAGCAGAACGGTAGGGCTGAGAGGGAAAATAGAACCCTAGTTGAATCAGCCCGAACTATGATACAAGGGCAAAAGTTGAATAAAAACTTGTGGGCAGAGGCCATACATACAGCAGTGTATGTTTTAAACCGAACAGGCCCTAGTAGCATAAAAAATGTGACACCTTATGAATTATGGTACAAAAAGAAAGTCAATAATATTTCTACACTCAAGAGTTTTGGTTCTAGAGTATCAGTGCATGTCCCAAAAGAGAAGAGATTAAAATGGGATGCAAAAAATATGTTTGGTTTCTTTATTGGTTACAGTGAGGATGTAAAAGGTTACAAAATATTTGTCCCAGACAAAAATAAAGTTGAAATTCATCGAGATGTCATATTTTTGCCCGAGAAAACCATAGAAATAAAAAATGGGGAGACAGACATGAATAAAAACATACAGATGATATGTGAGGAGATAAAGTCAGAAGAAGATGACAGTGAAGCAGAAGAACCTCAAAATAATAGAGAAGAAAGCAGTGAGAGTGACCTCGAAACTGATAGCAGTATTGAAGATGTGAATGAAATAGAGCAGGAGCATGGATATGACCTGAGAAGACATATAAAAAGACCCTCAAGATATGATGATTATGTTCTGGATGATGACGAAATGAGTTTGTTGACTTTTAGTGATGATGAAGAACCCCAGACGTATGATGATGCAGTGGCCAGTAGTGAGTGTAAAAATTGGAAGAAAGCTATGCAATCAGAAATAAATGCGTTGCTAGAAAATGAAACATGGGAGTTTGTGCAAAGTAGTGATGGTCAAAAAGTCATTGAGTGCAAGTGGGTGTTCAAGAAAAAGAAAAATGAAAATGGTAAAGTAGTGAAATATAAAGCTCGTTTGGTAGCTAGAGGTTTTCAACAAATTGGTATGTGTTTTAATGATATTTATAGTCCAGTAGCAAAATTACCATCAATAAGGATTTTCTTAGCCATGTGTAATACTTTTGATATGAAAATTCATCAAGTAGATGTTTGTAGTGCATTTCTAAATGGGGATATTAAAGAAAATGTTTTTATTTCACTCCCAAAGGGATTTAAAGAAAAAGAGGGCACTATTTGCAAATTAAGAAAATCCTTATATGGTTTGAAAAGTTCACCTAAAAATTGGAATGACAAATTTCATAATTTGATGCAAAATTTGAGTTTTTCAAGATCTGAATATGAATATTGTCTTTATATTAAAGTAAATGAAAAAGGTAGGATATACATTTTGCTGTATGTTGATGATTTGCTGTTGGCAGGTACAAATGATCAAGAAGTTGAGAAAATAAAATACATTTTAAACAAAAACTTCAAAATGAACGACTTAGGTCAAATAAAACATTTTTTGGGTATGTGCATAACTCAAAATTTGTCTGAAGGCAAAATAAAAATTAATCAAACTGTTTACTTAAAAAATGTTTTGAAGAAATTTGACATGTCAAGCTGCAAGCCATCAACAACACCAATGGATAATAATTTTCACCACGATTTTCTCAAACGAGAAAAATCTGAGAGCATAGAGATAGAAAAGAAATGTAGAGTTGCTATAGGATGTTTGATGTATGCAATGTTATGCTCAAGACCAGATTTGTGTATAGCTATAGGTATATTAAGCAGGTATCAAACATGTGCAAGTAACGATTTGTGGGTAGCAATAAAAAGAGTATTGAGATATATTCAAAGCACAGTTACTATGAGTTTGATATACTATAAACATAAATATAAACAGGAAAATTTGATAGTAGGGTACTCAGATTCAGATTGGGCAGGTGACCGTACTGATAGAAAATCTACATCAGGATATGTATTCAAAGTTTTTAATTGTACGGTGTCATGGGCATCACGGAAACAGTCTACAGTCAGTTTGTCCTCTACTGAAGCTGAATATGTTGCACTAAGTGTATGTGTGAGTGAAGCATGTTGGCTAAGATACTTAATGTATGATTTAAAAATAAAACCTGATTATGTAGCGGTTCTAATTCATGCAGACAATCAAAGCGCTATAAGGGTTAGTAGAAATCCGGAATTTCATAAAAGACTAAAACATGTTGATATTAGATTTCATTTTGTACGAGATAAAATTAAGGAAAATATTGTTGTATTAAAATATCTTAATACAAGTGACCAACAGGCTGACATATGTACAAAACCATTAGGTTTAACTCTGTTTAAAAAATTTAGAGAGTTGCTAGGTTTAGAATAAAAAAATTAATTTAGATCTAGGAGATTTACCGTTGAGGGGGGGTGTTGAATACCCAGTAAAAATAAGCAACGGCAAATCTAGGGGATTTTTGTTATTGTATGATGTAGTTGGAAACAATGTTATATAAGTGTCAGATGTCAACGATAAGTAAAACAAGTGTCAAAGAAAAATAAATGTTGATTTTGATGTTTAAGTTATTTGTAGAATTATTGAGTTTTCTTTTAAAATAAAACTGACTAGAAGTACTTCGGTGTTTAATTAACATCCACGCAATTCTGCAAAACATCATGATTGGCTGAAAAAGCAAAAACGTCAGAATTTGACAGGTGAAAAAAATAATCCAGTAAATACCTACTTAAAAGTTAAAGACAAAGAAGTTATGCGATAAAATAACACAGGTCTACAAAAAAAACTTTTTGAAAGATGTTTTGAATTTGACAAGTGATTTTATATAATTTTGATGCGCTGATTCCAAATCTGCAAACCAATTTTTTCTATCACGTAAGATATTTTAGCAAATTAAAAAATAAAAAAACACTAATGTGCTTATAAATACATTTATTAATGTATTTTAAAAATAAGAGTAATGCTCAAAATAAAGAAAACTACATATTTTGTATGCACAACTTAATGAAATCTTTTCCTTTTTGTCAAAAAACTGCGTTTGGTAGAAATTTTTCTATAAATTTTGTCAGGATTATCACGTTGTAGCATCCAACAGTAGTCTGCCATCATTGATACGCTCCATTTAAACTGACAACGTCTTTCCATCTGCTTAATGTCTTGGTGGAAACGTTCCCCTTGCTCTTCGCTAACAGCTCCAAGATTTCCTGGAAATTGGTCTAGATGAGCGAATAAAAAATGTACTTTTAAACTCATATTACATCCTAGAATACGAAAATTTTGTAGCATTTGTGTGACAATGTTCTCATAGTCTGGAACTTTCTTATTTCCCAAGAACTTTTCGATAACTTCTTTAAATGAAGTCCACGCTTTCTTTTCGATAAGCGTCATAGAATTTTGAAAGTTTTCGTCTCTGCATAAAAATCTAATGTCGGGACCAACAAAAACTCCTTCTTTTAATTTTGCATCGGACAACTTGGGAAATTTTGAACAAATGTATTTAAAACATTCTCCGTTTTTGTCAATAGCTTTAACAAACTGTTTCATCAAACCTAATTTTATATGCAGAGGGGGCAATAAAATTCTTTCACGATCAACTAAGGCATTGTGTTTTATGTTTTTACTTCCTGGCGTAAGGTATTCTCTTGTAGGCCATTCTTTTTGGGTCCAATGTTTATCTCGTGCTCGGCTGTCCCATTCACAAATGAAGCAAGATATTTAGTATAACCTGACTGTTGCCCAAGTAGCATACACAGAACTTTTAGATCTGCACAAAGCATCCAGTTATGGTCTCGGCATTTAATTTTTTCTAAGAGAAATTCCAAGTTTTCGTATGTTTCTTTAAGGTGAAGATAATGAGCGACCGGAACAGAAGCCAGTGTATTACCATTGTGCAGTAAAACACCTTTTAGACTTCTTTTGCTAGAGTCAATAAATAGTCTCCATTCTTCCTTTTCATAAGAGGCAGCTCCTAGCTTAATAACTAAGTCGGAGATATTGTTACAATATACTAAAGAATCTTCTTGAGTAAAATATGGACTCAGGTCCTTTTCTCGATTTCTGTAGAAACTGGTTGATGTACCTGGAGGCAGCAAATTTTTATTACGAAGTCTAGACGCTAGAAGTTCCGAGGCATCTTTGGGAAGATTTAAGTCTCTTATTAAATCGTTTAATTCCATTTGATTAAATAGTCGTGGCCCTTCTTCTGCTTCAAAAGTAACTTCGGGATCTGTGGACTCAAATGCAGACTGTTCCGAATCAGACCATAACACATTCTGTAACTCCTTTGGTGGAATAGGTATGGGTACATCAGGGCCATGAGAAATAGGCCTAATAGCAGATTTTAGGTTCGGGTATAAAATACTTTTCTTATTCTTAAAATTAAATCCCTTTAAATCGCAGGAGCAAAAGTAGCAATCATAAGAATGGTTTTGTGGCCCACGCCACACCATGGGAACTCCAAAACTCAATGACTTTTTTCTTCCTTTTGTCCAACTTCGTAAAGATTCTACACAAACTTTACATACAATATGTAGTGCCCAAGATTTGTCTTGTTCTCATATTTTCACTCCAAAATAGGCATGATACGCATTACGAACAAATAAGGTTATTTTAACTATTTAGAATGGGAAATAAGCCACAATATTATTAAAAAATGATTTTTATTAACGTTTCGACGCCCAAATCGGGTGCCGTTGTCAAAATACAAAATACTATTGAAAACGTTAATAAAAATCATTTTTTAATAATATTGTGGCTTATTTCCCATTCTAAATAGTTAAAATTGTAAAAATGCCACAAGAAAATAGCTTCAGAACAACAAATAAGGTTATGTTATGTCTTTGTTTTGCAACCACAAGACTGACACAAATATAATAAAAGCAGTCTGCATTATTAACACAATGTCTCCTTTTCATAGCTCGAAAAAAGAATAGAATAACAAATAAATAGCACTAATTCGAAACACAGCGATAAACCTCTTCGAACTGCTAAAAACAAACAATTGATTTTGATGCGTGATGCGTTTATTTACAACTGGGAGAGTGCAGCCGCGGTATTGCACTAGCTCACTAATTTTACAGTGTTGCCACAATTCAGAATTTTATTAAAATATTTTTGGACAAGTGTGTGGCATATATTTACACTAAAAACCGTTTTTCTAATTTTATATGTAAACTTTTCGTATAATCAAGGAATTTTTATAAGATCTCGATTTGCGAAAAATTGGAAGGTGATAGAAAAAACCTAATGTCAGTTTCGGATTCCCTCCTCAGACGTTTCCTCATTGCTGAGTGTCGTGATTCCCTATAATACGAGCAACTATCTCTTTCCATCGGCTTACGTCCTGAGCTTCCCTCATGGATTCAGATAATGTTTTTCCACTGGCTTTGTACTTGATCGGTCCATCGAGTAGGTGAGCGACCTCTACTTCTGCGCCCTTCAACGTTTTCCGAAATTATAAGTCTCTCAAGATTATCATCACTTCTTCTTGCAATATGGCCGGAAAATTTTAAGACGGTGGAGAGGCAAATAGAGGAAAGTCGAGTCTGAATATTAAGCTCTTGGAGGATTGAGTGATTTGTTCTGTGTTCCGTCCATGAGATCCGAAGCATTCTTCTCCAGCACCATATTTCAAAGGCGTCAATCCTTTTTCTGTCGTCCGATTTCATTGTTTATGTTTCGATTCCGTAATTAAATATGGGAAAAATTAAGGCACGTACTAATCTTATTTTGGTGTTCTTCGACAAGGAGCGATCTTTCCAGATTTTCGATAATCGACTCATAGCGTTTTTGGCCATGCCTATTCTTCTACGTATTTCTGTTTCACAAGATCCTGTATTACTGATGTAGGATCCTAGGTAACTCGTTAACCACTTCAAACTGGTCCAAGGCTCCTGTTGTCTGAAGTGAATTTGAATAATCTACTATCATAATTTTTGTTTTTTGTTTATTGATCTTGAGACCACATCTATTGCTTTCGGCTTCCACTAGCTGCAGCAGGCTGGACATTTCTTCTTCGGATGGAGTTATTAATGTTGTATTATCTGCATATCTGAGATTTGAGATCTTCTTTCCTGCGATAGAGATACCGCCATTCCATTTGTCGAGTGCTTTTCTCATTATATATTCACCATAGAAATTAAAAAGACTTGGAGATAGAATACATCCTTGTCGGACTCCTCTACCTATTTTAAAAGGATCGGACTTATGGTTTTCAATTCTTATTCTGGTTCTCATATAGGCTTTTCACTAGAGCTGACAGATGATCAGGAACCCCCATCTTATGTAGAACTTTCCACAAAACTGTCCAGTTTACACAGTCAAATGCCTTTTGATAATCCAGAAAGCAGATGATCATCGGAATTTTGAATTCTCGTGCTTTCTCAATGAGTTGTCGCATATTAAGAATTTGCTCCCTTGTGCCTTTTAACAGAATTTTATTTGGGTGTGAAATTGGTGAAATGGTTCGGGAGTTACTACATTTTGTGGTTACGCCTTTCTTATGAATGGGAGTAAATAGTGCGGTACACCAATCACTGGGCGTTTCGGATTCAGGAGGTCAAAATTACCTAAGAAAGGATGTTTATTTTAAAACATCAAATTCATTGTTGGCCTGTGAACCGGTGACCTACCTAAAACGGACGCATATGAAAGGCACTAGAAATTTGCAATTGATGAAAGCTATTCATCTCTGAAAGATAAATAAACGTAGCAGTTTTCGTTTTTCTAAACAGTTTTTTTTTGAAAACTTTTTTCAAATTCAAAAAACAAGAAATTTTCCGTAAGTATCAAATTTTCTAGAAAACGGTGCCACATACCGAATTAAAGCAAGAATACAAAGTTCTAGAGAAAAAAGTTATGCGATAAAATAATAACCGTTGCCCTTCCCAAAGCGGACGCCTATGACCGGTACTAGAAATTCGTAATTGATGGAATCGATTTATCTCTGGAAAATAACTAGGCGTACTAGTTCTCGTTTTTCTAAATAGAAGCGTTCTGGAGATATTAAAAACAAACTAATTAAAGACGTCATCTTCAAGGAGCTCTAGCTTTCTTAGTAATCATTTTCGGACTAGGTGAATTGGGTAAATTGTCTTAAAAGTATCTCAGGAATCTCCGGTCTTCGTTTGACAGGATAGTTTCTGGATACTCTGTATACAAGAAATAATACAAACTTCGTAATATTACTACCAGTGGCGTAGCTGACAGGCCGGCAGGGCCCGCAAGGCGGGGGGCCCCGACGTTAGGAGAGGCCCCTTAAAGCCTTCAAGCTTAAAACATTAACCGCCACATTAAAATTTTTTGTTTGTGCCTTCAGGCTCCACGTCCAGAATCTCAATGTTAATGTGAATTATATTTAACTCACTGAGCGCCTGGGCCAAACAAGGCGTGAGTTAAATAGAACTCACGTGGCGTTCAATGTGTTAATACTTGTACTTTTTATAAATTGGGGATTAAAACATATTTTCCTAATGAGCATCAAAGTAGGTAATTTAGAAGGAAATAATGAAGCGGGTAATTAACGTAACTCTTACTCTTTTCGGGTGCAATTTAGCGTTTCGTATTTTCATGGACATGTTGGTAGTTTAGATGAAAGTGAATCCAAAAAAGGTAATTTTTTGTCGGTGGTTCTTTTACTAGCTAAATTAATCGATAAAAACAATAACTTGTGAAATAACATTGAAAAAAAAAACAAATTACTTGAGCTACCAAATACAAAAACGAAGTTATAAATTTGCTGGCTCAAGAAACTGAAAACAAAATGATTAATTTAATTAAAAAAAAAATTTTTATTCAATAATTCATGATACCACAAAAGATATTTCGAAACACTATCAGCTTAATTTTATTTTCCAGTATGTAACTTGAGATGAAAATAATTTATCAAAGCAGAAGTTGTTGAAAGTTTTTTGGGATTTATTCGCATGTTAGACCAAAGTGCAGAAGGTCTTAATGAAATTTTAAAATTTATACAGTCAAAGCACCTTTCCGTACACAACTGCAGAGGAAAGGGGTATCATGGGGTAAGGGTTATGAGTGGTGTATATTCAGGCGTACAAAGACGTATAACTGACATTGAAAAAACAGCTTCCTATGTTCATTGTGCATCCCATAATCTGAACCTAGTGTTGAATGATGCCGTTGTTGGTGTACAGGAGTTGGTTTTTTTAGAATATAATTAAAAAGATTATGTTTTTTTAGTGCCAGTATTAAAAGATAGGATGTACTATGCACTATTATCACTTTGTATCCATCGCGTTTGCCAATACTTAAACGGTTATGTGCAGTGGCGGCTCGTGGTTTTTACAATAGGGGAGGCTATACCTAACTGTAAAATATCTAGACAAATTTTGAACTAGCATAAAAATGCGCCAAAAAATGCAATTTAAGGCCCCATTTTTTGACCATTTTTATTTACATTTTATAATATCATCATAATTCATAATTTCATGATATCATGTCATTTTAAAAATAGTTAGTTACTAATTGTAAAAGTTAAATACCAAAGTTTGTGTCGTTTATTTGTTAACAATTCCTTCTCTAAGTTTTGCAGTCCATACAGGATGAAGCTTCACATTTTTTAAGATACTCAACTGAATTTTTTTAATTCTAAACGCGGCCTACTGCGAATTCAAAAACACGATGAATTACCGATATTTTGATTTGAGTTAAAGATGTCGGAAGAACAAGTTGTTCCAAATATTATTCTAACCCCACATACCAAATTTCATAACAAAATTCGCACTTCTAGATTTTTCATTATTTTTAGTCAGCACCCGAAAATTCGTTTTCCCGAGACGCACGCAACGGAGCCGAGAAGCTACTTTGCCTCCCTTGGTATATCTCCGGGCAGCGTGTGATGGCACCGTAGATGCCACTGTTAGGACACCGGGTCTCCTTAGGCTACGGCTCCACGGGCGAGAAATTGACGCTAGCAGTAGCAGTAAACTGAACGTAAGGTTCCGCAGAACGGAATAGGAATAGCCGAACTGTACTGACTACACGACTTGTGCGTAGTCGGTTCAGTTCGGCTATTCCCATTCCGTTCCGTGGAACCTTAAGTTCATTTTACTGCTACTGCTAGCGTCAATTTCTAGCCCGTGGAGCCGTAGCCTTAAATGCGCTGCTCGGTGCATCAGCTACGGAGGCTGCTTCGCTTCTCGGCTCCGTTCATGCATCTCGGGATAACCCAGGGTCCTGCCTACAATAATAATAAAACTGAGGCGCGACCATGCGTTCTAATGCTAATGCTCCGTGCGTATGGATATTTAGTGACAGTGATAATATGGAATTTACACGTTGTATTGGGACTGTGCCAGTTCGGCAAAGCGACCCCTATTTCTATGCTCTGCAACTTTATTCGCACTTTTAATTATATTGTCCAATTATGTTAGTCCTGGTTACTGGATAATTGTCAAGGCCATAGCCCAAAAAAATAATAAGAAGAAAAAATAAGATTCAGGTTATGTTATCAAAACGTAAACAATTGTATGTAGTAAATAAAATTAATTATTAAAATGCAGTACTGCAAGTAAAATACAATTAATTAATATTATAATATATTTTATATATTTATATAATAATTACATATCATATCAATATTGTGGAGTAATATATAATTTTTCTGCTTCAATGACAGAAGGTATGAAATATACGTCAATTTGACAATTTCAATTGACAATATGAATTATTTAAGATAGTTGCAATATTTCTCCGCGACTCGCGCACGGTCGTTTCTCGTTTCCCTTCCAAGTACATGCACACCGCGAATAATAGTGAGAGTGCTTGTTTTTTTCGCGATTCATGATAAACAAAACAGTGTAGCGTGTGTAAAAAATTTATGGGGAGGCTAAGCCTCCCTTGCCTCCTCTCACGAGCCGCCACTGGTTATGTGAAACCCGGTGGTCATCCAGACATGATGCTGTTATGGCTTTGCGTCGAGCTTTCCGACAAGTAATGAAATCTTTAACGAAAATTTCATTGCTATCTAAAAAACGATGAAAAATTATAAGTTAATGCATTATTAGATCATATTTATGAATAATTTTGAATTTGTCGTTAACATTACTATTCCATCTAAAATATTTAACTTTATTGATCTAACATCAACACTTTTGCAATCTGAAATGGCAAAGATAACGGTCGCCCTTAAACATTTTGAAAAAACTCGTGATATTCTTCTAGAAATGAGAAATTCGTTTTCCGAAACTTTAGCAAAAGCAGCAGGGATAGCAGAATAGTGGGGTATTACACCGGAATTTAAAAATAAACGGATAAAACATATAAAAAAATTTAATATTTAAAAAAATTACTTTTAGCAAAAAAAGTTTTGTAGTTAATGTTTTCAATGTAAATTTGGAATGCAACAACTTACTATGGGCCATTCCACGAACATACGCCTGTTTTGGATTACTTCGACAACGAATATTTTACCGTGCAATATAAGAAGTACGAAAGTAAATGGCGGTAATAATTATTCCAATAAACAACAATGTAATTTGCAATTTACTTTCGTTCTTCTTATTTTGCACAGTAAAATATTCGTTGTCGAAGTAATCCAAAACAGGCGTATGTTCGTGGAATATAATAGGTTTGTCGGATTAAGATACATGTATAATAGGTTTTCATGTCTATTCATAAACTATATGAAGACTTATTAAAGAAAGGCCAAATATTGCCATTTCCACATATTTTAGTAATTATACTGTTATTAATTGTCGTTATGTTTATAATACACTGGATCACAAAAATTGCCGCGGCAGGGGGCCCCGCAATTTTCAGCTACGCCACTGATTACTACCTAGTTCATAAAGTCCACAAAAATTTCATTATCCCATTATCCGCGTAGGAGTGTCTACTTACTCATAACTGTTGTCACTATGTAGTTTTGTGTGTCGACCTTTTAAATTTGTGTCATGTTTAAATGAACCAAATTAGCAACAAAAGTTAAATTGTTTATTTTTGTCAATGTCGTTCGCGTATTACATTTTAATATTTTTTAAGGAAGTATTGTATCACAATGATAAAATTTTGTTTTTGTTTAAGGCCTGCAGATATACCAGAAATTTTATGGTTTGAAGAAGAGACTGAATTAATCCGTAGTTGTGCAGCCTTATCATCCGCCGTTGGTCTTCAAAAAAGTTTCAGCACGTCAGATATTAGCCAGTTACCGTCACCTGAAGAGGGACCCACTCTTCCAGGACTTAGAAATGCCGTATCTGAGTTAGCCCTTAATTCATTGCAAAGATCAGGATTTATTTTGGAGAATGCAAGATTGGACCAAACTTCCAGGTAAAAAATAAACTTGTACTTAAGTATAGAATACAATTTCTTACTAAGTTTTCACAACTTTTGAAATTTGTAGAGGGTATTTAGGGGAGTGCAATTAGAACGAAAACATGCATTGTTTCGGAAAAATTCAAACAAGCTTATATTTTTCTAAAACTTTTTTATTAGTTTATATACATGTTAAAGTAAAAAGTTGTACTCGCAGATTTGGCCGGTAATTGTTTATTAATTGTTTAAACAATAACAATTGTTTTGTATAAATAATTTTAAAAATATCGTTAAATTCATCATTTTACTTTGATCAAATATGTTTCTATTTTGTTTTTGATTATGCTGAATCCGAATATGGCATTACAATTTGAAAATTCTTATACAGAAGCTCTTATACAGTGTGTCTGCGTAGCTAGGAACCACATGGAAAACTTTTTTATTATCAATTTTATGAAAAAAAGTTATTCTTAATAAAATGCTCTAGATAGTCAAAAATCTAAAACTGAACCATCAGATATCAAATTTTATCAATTTTATACGAGTTGTGTCAAAAATATGAATTTCGTTAAAGAGTAAAGTACCTTTATATCCCTGAATATCAAAAAATGCTATTATGAAAAGTTGTTTGAAATTAGAAACTATGTCTAAATATACAATTACATCATTCTAATCGAAAAAAAAAAAATCAATTTTTTCTCAAATTACGGATACTTATCATCATTTTATTACAATTATGATAACTATTTTATTATCACTTTTACGAAAAAAAGTTATTCTCCATAGAATGCTCTTCCTGGTCTAAAATCTAAGATACAACTATCAGATATCAAACTTTTTTAATTTTATACGAGGTATTTAAAAAATATGAATTTTTCGTGAGAGTGGCTTTATTATTCACAATATTTTAATTAGAAGGATATAATTGAACACTAAAACAAATTTTTTAATTCCAAACAACTTTTCTTTATAACAATTTTCGATATTGTGAAATGTAAAGGTACTTTACTCCTGAGTGGAGTTCATATTTTTTGACATACCTCGTATAACATTAATTAAATTTGATATTTGATGATTTCATCTTAGATTATATACGATGCAGAGTATTTTATAAAGAATAACTTTTTTTCGTAAAACTGATAATAAAAAAGTTATCAATAGGTTCCAAGTTACGCAGACATACTGTATAAGAGCTAAAAAAAAATTTTCTGCTGAACATTTATTATTGTTGAAGTTTATTATTAAATGTATTTTAGGTAAGTTTTACAAAAAAAAAAGTTTTGATCACTTTGTATAAACATTTTTTAAGCTGCTAATTTTCGGTTTTTGAATTACATTTTTGTTATCTTTCTTAATTTTCTTAAAAAGGAATAGTTTATTTTATTTTTAAAGTAAAATAATTTAGTGAATTTTAAAGACTACATCCTAAGCTTTAAAAAAGCACTTATAAAACTGTAATAGATCTGTTCAAACTTGATTAATACCGTCTTAAATTGGTGGTAATTCTATAATACTACGAACATTTCAAAAATTACATTTTTTGAGACGTCATATCATTTGAATTAAATTTTTAAGATTTTTTTTGAATGAAACATCATTTAGTAAGATGCTTGAAAGGTAAGTTTTGCAAAATTAAGAGTGTTATAAGAAAAATTGTATTAGTTACACATTTTTAAATCATTTTTAAACAAAATTCATGTAAGACTCACTTTCCGCCCACACTGTACTTACGCCCATACATTTTATTTCTTTCTATTATAACCATAAGATAGCTTAATTATTCTTCTTTCATGTTCAATTTGTAAAATTTCATTTGATCCATTAGTTACAGAATTACATTAAAATAACTCAACCGTGCACTTCGCCGTACGTTAGTTTACAGTGCGCCAATGTTTGTGAGAAGGGTGACTTTAGCGTTATAAATAAAAAATTATAGAAAATACAGATTTAATTTTAGAAAATTCTTTATATAAGGTTTTTTTTGTAAAATTTTCTGAATTTTTCAATGGCCAAGTCAGTTTTTTTCTAAAATTTATATTTTTGGAGTTATTTAAAAAAACATCTAATTTCGTAGTTCATTTGTTTAATAAAAAATGAAGCACCCACTTCTCGAGTAGAACTTTTTGATATGTTGTTTATTAAACATTTCTTAATGAAATTACAAAAGGTTCTATCTTGTTTGATTTTTTCCGAAGTGAAAATCTATATGCACTCCCCAATTTTGAAAGTAACCAAAGAAATAAAATATTTTTGTGGACTATACCTCCTTATTTTAAGAGTAAAACTTCCAATAACCATCTGTGATAAGTTTGTTATTTGTATTTAAGGAGCTTAAATGTTTAAAAATGAAATTAAAAATTTACAATAGATCAAAAACGTTGGTGAAATTTTCAAATTTGGTACACCAACTCTTCAAGAAAGTAAAACTTTGACAAGGCAATTACCTACCTTTAAAAATATCCAGTGGCACGGCTATTAATGTTAGTGTTAGAGTGATTGAGTAAGTAGTCAGACAGTTAAACATGTTGTGAAGTACTTTGCGGGCCTCTATAAATTACTATCTAATTTCATTTTTTTTTAAGTATAAAGAATTTGATTTGACGTATTGAAAAAAAAGGGAATAATTTCATTTTTCTACAATCACTTGATAAAGAAGACTTTTTCGCTTGTCAATGGCAACGGCAACGAAAAGTTGACGTTCACTGAGTACCGTCATTTTATCGCTCTAGCGCGTAAAGTTTGATTTTACGCGCCTTGTCCGTAGCAACCGTACAACCATACAATACAAACACATTGAACATTCAAACTGAGAGATATAAAAGTTAATGTTTTGACATTATAATGACAGATATAATATATCTATTATATTATAATAGTTACAATAAAGTTAATGATTTAAAAATAATTTAATTTTATTAAGTGATTGTAGAAAAAATGTTGTATGTATTACAAGCGCAAAGTGACATTATTGCTTTCGAGTAATTACCTCTCAAGCAATAATGTATCACTTTTCGCTCTTAATACGTAAATAACTATTTTACATAGGTAGGTATATAATACATTAATTTATTTTCTTCTCCTGAAGCGGTCTGTTTTCCATTGGTCGTACTGCGTGCAATTGGCTTATCGTATATATTTCATTAACTATATAGGGACTTTGACAGTTCTGCTGGGTATATAATATAAGCTCTCCGTCAACACCCGATGGAATTTTATGCGGGACATTATTCTTTACAAACCACCTAAGCTATATGCAAAAACTACTGCTTTCTCGGCGTATCTAATGGTTTTTAGAAAAATCTATTCTGCAACGGGAAAACGTGAGATGTCTTGTACTGCTATAATAATACTTATGGTTGTATAAAGGCGCTTCAGTAGCAGTGTCAGAACCCTGGGGGGGGGGGGCGTCTTCCAATAAAACACCAACCAAATGACATAAAAGAGATAAACCCAAATTACATAAAAGACATTGATAATAACTTATATGGAATAAGTACCCATACTTTTCCTAACTATCGAGTTTATTGGGTTGAATTTGTTTGTCTGTAGTTTAGGTTTCATGTCTGTTAATGTATTTTTTATATTTCAACAATTTTTTATTTAATTCTGGACCGTGTTACTTCCTCTATCCCTCCCCCAGTAGATCCGCCACTGTTCAGTAGTTTTTTAAAGATAAGACGAAACTACAGCTATGCTGGTGTTGGATAAATGTGAAGCATTCATGAAAACATGATAATTCTTATGGCGCTCTAGCAGCATATTTTCTATCTCTCTTCTTCAATTTTCTGAGGACTTTTCGGAGGTTTTCTCAAGACTAAAATACGATGCATCTATTTTTGACAGCGAATTCATATGCAACACGCATATATGCATCAAGAAAATGAGTCTCTCTTCTTTCAATAATAAAAATATTTTCTAATGAATTTTTTTAAATGGGAAATAAGCCACAATTTTACCAAAAAAATGAATTTATTAACGTTTCGACGCCCAAGTCGGATGTCGTTGTCAAAATACAAAATAATACTAAATAAACAAAAATGTTGTTGCTTAGTAAAAAATTCGTCTAATAATTTATTTAATCTGACTCATTTATATCGGCAATTCAGGCATGTATTATACATTTTAAAGTAGAAGACTTTAAAATGATATTGCCAATAATGATGAGTTGCGTTTCCTGGGACGACTTTACTAAAAGATAGTTCATTCGATTACATGAAATCAACCCCAACTCAAGAATATCCGCCACAAAAAATCATAGCATGTGATCTGTCTTTAAAAAGACAACAAATGCAACGATGGCAGTAAAATTCTCGAGCTAGAGATTCCATAGTAAATCACAAGGGAAAACCAGGAAAAAACCTCGTGATACTATCCCGACATCGTAAGTATTTGGGCTTACATTTAGTTTACTTTCAAAACTAATACCAAATTCTGACTTTAATGTATGTATGCTATTTTAAATTATAAATAATATTAATAATACATGGATATTATATAAATAAAACTAAAATATAAAATATGTAAGCCCAAATACTTACGATGCAAGAAGAAGATACACTATGCCATTTCAAACAATTTTGTTTAGCGTATGTTTGCAACAAAGTTTAGAGCACTTAGGATGTTAATAAAAATCTGATGTATCATACTTGGTTGAAAGACAATATGACAATATTTTAGAGATAATAAATAACCAATTTTTATAATCCAACTAATAAAATAAGCGGATTAAAAATACTTATTAAAAAAACGCCATGTCGACATAGTGTAGTTTACCTCCGAGGTCCAGTTTTGTTTTAATGTAATTATTGACTCAACAAGAAAAAATTGTATTTAATTATATTTCGTATTTAAAATGAAAGGTTTGTGGTACTGGAAGACAAATGACAGGGTTGTTTAGAATTTTCATTAAATCCAATAAATATTACCAAATATCAGGGTGGACTCTTTTGAGTGGCCAACCCTGTATGTCACTATTAGTTAGGTTCCATAAATAGCTAAAATTAATAGGCAACGGAATTTTGAGATTCAATAATTTCAAGTACAATGTGTCATGTGTTTATTAAATTTAATGGACATTCGAGGAATATAAATGGAAAATCGGAAATTTCATCACAAATGCATAAATTACTTCATATTAGACCTATTTGAACTTTATAAGCTGTATATAGGGCATGGTTGCCCCTAATCCTGGAGATACTAGATACTAAGTATAAATGACATGCTTACTTGATTTAAGCGACGTCGTTTTTGGGATAGATGGTTGAATGTGTTTGTAGAATCTTCCTTGTCTCTTTTGTTATATCCGTTGAACCGCTTTATCAACCAAAGACTTAACCTTAATACATTAATGTGTATAATCTCTACAGGATATTTAGAGGAATGTATTTTCTCCTAAAGGGAATGTTTTTAGATTCTTCTTCTTTTGGTGCCTATTCGTTTCAAATATTGACGTACATTTTGGCTATAATTATTTTATTAACTGATGCTTTAAATAGATTAATTGTTGTTGTGGAGAACCATTTCCTCAGTTTCTTTAACCATGTTTAGAGATTTTAGATTATTTGTCCAGGGCGCATCTGTTTTGAGATGGACGTTGAGAGGTGACTCAAATTTTTTTGCAGAAATTGCTTGAAAACAACTCAAATAATCATATTTGAGTTATCCTGCCACTCAAAATGGTCCGGAACATTGTTTAAATAATCAAAATGTCAAAATATGAAGGAAAAATTCGATTTTTTTATTAGTTTTTGGATTATAACTTTAAAACTATTTATTTCTGAGAAAAGTTGTACTGACATAAATGTTGCGAAATTAAATTTCCAACAATATAGAATTGGTTAAATATAAAAAAAATAGTCACCCTTGTTGCAAAATAGCAATAATTGCGCAAAAAATCATACAAAAACAAGTATTCGCATTTTATGTTTTTCAACCATTTATGCTAAACTTAGGACCTTCATATTTTACATAGAAAAACTTTATGATATAATAAAATAACACTGTAAATTTCATTAAGATCGGTTTAATAAATTTTGCAAAATAAATTTTGCAATCCAGCTTTCGCAAAAAAAATTCATTTTTTTTTAATGTTGCAGGACTGAAAATAAAGCAGATAGCAAGTTGAATTTTTTTTGCTTATAGAAGTGTACTGTACCTTTCATTTGCAATTTGCAAAATTAAAATCGATTAACTACCACGGCGTCAGGAAATTTTTTAAATAAACATTAATTTTTGGTGCTACGCGCAGGACAGCGGTGTTCGATTCACACAAGTTGATTTCCACCAAAATTTATTCCAATCTTTATCTAATATATTATTTTATTACTCTATATTTTGTTGTATTTTAATATTTTAATTCTACAAAAATCAAACTAATTTTATTATTGTTTGTGAAATATTGTTTAAACAATTGCATATGTTTAAAAATAATAAACTTTTATTCTCTAAGTTAAAATATATGAACAAAGAAAGTTTTTGCTAAAAAAAGTGCTATTTCAAAGGCTAGAGTATGTGTTTTTATTTTGCAATAAACAAATTTATTTATTTATATCGAAATGTAATAAAAATTAAAATGTATCAATCATTATCAAAGGTCATTGGAATGCCCAATCAGAGCAAACTATCCGCTGTCCTGCGCGTAGCACCAATAATTAATGTTTATTTAAAAAAAATCCTGACGCCGTGGTAGTTAATCGATTTTAATTTTACAAATTGCAAATGAAAGGTAAAGTACACTTCTATATACAAGAAAAATTTCAACTTGCTAACTGCTTTATTTTCAGTCCTGTAACATTTTGAAAAAATGAATTTTTTTTTGCGAAAGCTGGATTGCAAAATTTATTTTACAAAATCATTGAACCTATCTTAATAAAATTTACAGTGTTGTTTTACTGTATCATAAAGATTTCTGGGTGATATATGAAGGTCCTAAGTGTAGCATAAATGGCTAAAAAAACGTAAAATGCGAATACTTGTTTTTGTCTGGTTTTTTTGGCAATTATTGCTATTTTGCAACAAGGATGACTATTTTTTAAAAATTTAATCAGTTCTGTATTATAGGAAATTTAATTACGCAACTTTTATGTTAGTACAACTTTTCTCGGAAATTAAAACTTTTAAAGTTATAATCAAAAAACGAAGAAAAAAATCGAATTTTCCCTTCATTTTTTGACATTTTGATTATTTAAACAATGTTCCGGACCTTTCTGAGAGGGAGGATAACTCAAATATTATTATTTGAGTTATTTTAAAGCAATTTCTGCAAAAAAATTTGAGTCACCTTTCAACGTCCAAATGTACTAATATTTTTACAGATGCGCCCTGGTCTATATGTATTATATATATTATTTTATGTCCAGAAATTAATTTGATTATTTCATTCATAGGAGATTCTGACCAATAGAAAGCTACAGAATTCTAAATTAGACTGATAATTTTTGATAATTTCCCGTCGTCAAGTATATTACGTCAGATGCCCTTCGTTGCTATGAAAAAATACATTCAGTGACATTAATGACAATTAATGTTTTAAAAATTATAAAAGTGATGACTTTCAACAGTAAAATATTTATAACAACTGTGTGTTTAATTGTACTAATTTGTACTTACATAAATAAATTACAATAAAATATTGGTTTTGAACAGTTTTATTCATGAAATAATCGCAACAAATTGCACTCGATCTCTAAAATTAATATAGAATTTTTGACCTCGTTACATTTTGACATAATTTCACTCGCCTTCGGCTCATTAAAGTGTCATTAAAGTGCTCATTAAATTAAAACTGTCAAAGTGTCACTCGGGAAAAATTCAATACTTTTAGAGCTCTTGTGCAATTACTACTGATAATTATACATAGTGATAGTTTTTCTAATTTACTTTTTTTAATAATTATTTCACTTCACAAGAAGTACCTTATCACGGCTTCTATATTAGAATTTAGATTCACTTAGATGATTGTTTTAATAATGTACTTTTTAATTATTATTTAGTAAAGAATAGTTTAAAATATTGTGGTAGGGGAGCAAAGTATGCTAAATTTGCAGTCACTCGAGCAATATGGGGACCTATTGGGTTGTGGGGACCATATTAGTGGGGACTTTTCATTTTTTAATTTGATTTTCCATTTCCAACAATCGTTTTTTCCGATTATAGAGCCATCTATTTATGACTCGAAAAAATGTCTCGAATAAAAGTTGCTTATTTTTACGTAAAGAATCCAAATCTGCAATAAAAATTTAGGGGTCCCATTTAAGATTTTAAAGTAACCCCCCACCCCACCTCCGTGGGGTGTCATGTTTGGTACCATTCGATAGATTTTTCAAAAACATTTAGAAACTGTACTTTAAGGTTTTTCGATCTGATGTTCCTTTTGCGAAATATCGCGGGGTTTGTATTTAAAATTTTAAATTTACCCGGTTAGGTTTGGTACCAGTCGATAGATTTTTGAAAAATATTGAAGACGTATTTTTTAGTTTTTCGATCTGATATTCATTTTTTATTCAAACTTTTTGACTCACCCATTTCCTTACGCCCCGCTCAAATTGGCAGATTTTTGAAGTATACTGTATCGAAAGAGAACTCTTGACCGACCCCCGTATACTGGTACACAACTCGAGAATGACGTTATCGAATGTTCGTGGCGGCGGCGGAGGGGTAAAGAGTGTTCGAGAACGTACCTCAAGTAGGCGTGACCAGCTGATAGCTAGAGATGAGCGTGGATTGTTCCAGAATAACAGCTGGGCTATAAATAGGAACTGATTTTGTAAATAAGTTTAGTTTAAGCTAGATATGTGTAAAGAAACCTTGTATAAATAAATTAATAAAGTCGTACATAAATACGAAACGCTAGTTTCATTACAATACACTCTTTTGCATGTACTTAACTTACCTTATCTTAACCTGACAATTTCGAGTATTTTTAAAGATATTTTTTTTTCGGGCCCCCCTTAACGAACTTCTCTGTGTTTAGAGCCAATATATGGTAGAGGTACATCTGCAGGGTACCAGGTTTCTCCCCATATGATAATCTGACGCCCTCGAGCAACTGCAAAAATTTCCGCTTGGGCTCCCCTACCATTGAGAATATATGACGGTATCATCTTCAACTGGAGAATTTTTTTAGTTGCCGTAGCAATTTGTTTTTAAGTCTAGAATATAGATATTATACATTGAAGGGCTAAAAATAAATCTCTGAGGTAGACCTAGAGAAGCCTAACGAGAACCTATGAATTAATTGTTAAATTTTAAAATGAATTTTCAATTATTGATCATTTTTATTGATGTGCTTATTCGTGATGAATGTTGGTGATCAGCATTGCAGTTTTTTGCAAACTTGGTTCGGAGATTCTTTAACCAGGATGTACTTTTTCTTCCTGGATCTCGCCTACCAAATATTTCTTCCTGTAGGATGGTTTGTAATAGGGCATATCTGGATTCATTTCACATGTGTCCGAAGTACTGTAGCTTTCGAGATATGATAGTGTTCAGTTCCTCTCAGTTTTTCTTCATTATAGCTGCTTATAGCCCGGGAGGTATTGTCAAATTTGACCGGAGCATTTTAGCATGGCTTTTTTCTTTTTATTTAGTTAGGTGTTCCAAAGCTTATTAACAAATGATGTGTCAGCTGGCCCAAAACCGGGGATTTTAGGCAAGAAAAGGTAAAATATGAAACTTGATGGAAAAACGCTACAACTTATATGTCAAATATTTTTTTCCGTGACATATCTATTAATGGCGTAGAGTACTTGGCTCATAGCTTTCACCCAAGCGGCCCGGGTTCAATTCCTGCCGTTGAAATTTTTTTTGTTTTTAAAATTGATATTTTATTTTGAAAAATAATTATTTTTTAATAATACCACGTTTTTATTATTTATACGACACAATATAAAAAGTCTGTATGTCTTTTATAGAATCGTAAACTATGCATTTGATCATATTATGATTGACCTTAATAAGCAAATTTGTTGTACATGAACCCCTGAAGGTTGATAAGATGGTACGACCAATCTAAGTGAAAAGGAGGGTGTCCTCCCCCGACATTCTTTTTTATTTTTTGGACAAACTGTCTTTTCTTAATTTTATATGATGTACAACCAAAAGACACATACAACCCTAATTTTTCACTTTTCTATCACTAACCCCCATTTTTAATAGCAATCTAAATATTTCCTTTTTCTCTATAATATAAATGGCCAAGGGGGGAAAATGACCCCAGGTCAAAAATGTCAAAAATGACAATTAACAAAAAAATGAAGTTTTTTTATGGCATGGACTTTATGTCATTCAGCCAGTCACAACATGAATATTAGTGTCATGTGTAGTGTGTATGTTGAGTAAGTGTCTTGTTACTTTGCAAAGTCGACGTCATTAGCGTAAAACTACTTGGAATTACACATAATAGACGGTATTTTACTAAACATCAACTTCAGAACATTTTTATTGGTAAAATATAGAGAATTGTTTTATTTCAAAATATGAGGATATCTAGAATGATATTATTAAAGTCAAACAAAAAAATAATGAGTTAAAAATTGAAAATACTTTTGAATTTATTAAAGAAAAACATACGCTGGGGCCACAATTCACCCCGCTTGGTCATCCGAAGGTTAAGGTCAATCATAATATTTATGATCAAATGCATAGTTTACGATTCTATAAAAGACATAGACTTTTTATATTGTGTCGTATAAATAATAAAAACGTGGTATTATCAAAAAATAATTATTTTTCAAAATAAAAGGTCAATTTTAAAAAGAAAAAAAATTCAATGGCAGGAATTAAACCCGGGTCGCCTGGGTGAAAGCTATGAGCCAAGTACTCTACGCCATTAATAGATATAAGTCACGAAGATAAATATTTAGCATATTAAGTTGTAGCGTTTTAATGGAAAATGTAAAATGCCAAGAAAAGGTAAAATGTGAAACTTTTGGCTAAAATCCCCGGTTTTGGGCCAGCTGACACATCCTTTGTTAATAAGCTTTGGGACACCTAACTGACCTAACTAAATAAAAAGAAAACATCCACGCTAAAATGCTCCGGTCAAAGACACTACCTCCCGGGTTATTATCAGTAACCTACTTCGCAAGTTCGCACGATATCTAAACACGACTTTTTACACCACTATATGCACAAAAAAAATAAATAACAAACCTATGCATAAAAAATTTCGTTTTCGGGAGAACGCCAACCAATCACACACTTTGCCAGTAATTTTGACTATTGAAAATAAAAACGTCAAAGCCATAAAAGATTTTTAAAAGGAATTACAATACGGCAGCGATTGAACTATTTAAATCAAACTAAACAAGGTCTCTACCAAAGCGCAAGTTTAATAATTCCGTCACCGAATATTATTAGGTATTATAATAAGTATCTTAAATTTTTAGGTCTTGCTCAACATGGGTCGCTGTTGGTGATATAGCTTCAACTTCTCAATTGCCTTCTCCACATGGTGGTCAATCAAATTCAAACACTCAGCAACCTACCAGTACTCCGCCTCCACCTGTTTTTACTGCTGCTGACTTTATACGATCTGTGAATAAAAAGGTAAAAATAGTCCTTAATATATTTAATCATTCTTATGTACTTATTAAAATAAAAGTAACTCGCCATTTGAGTTTATGGAAAAGATAATAGGCTATTGATTATGTTCAAAATAAGAGGGCTAAAAGGAACTACAACGTTAACGGGATTTTATTGTCTCATATGATCAATGGACGTCTAAATTTGAAAAAACCGCGGAGTGCTACCATTTAAATGCGTGCGTTTTTGAGAAAGGGGTGAATTAGTCCCTAGGCACAGGGTGAATTAGGGTAAGTCCTATACACTTTTGGTACAAACACGTCTACATGAAAATTGTTCCAGGTTAAATTTACTATCGAAATATCACATTTAAAAGTCAAAGATATTTTTTTCCAAAAAAAGAACATGAAAGAAAGCAATTTTGTTTTTTGCCCCATAACTTTTTTCCACAGAGATATAGGTATAGACATTGCTTCAGAGAAAAATAACTTCCTATAAATCCTTCCTCTTTCAAATGAAGTTTGGCGAAAGTCTCTAGGATTTACAGTTTTCGAAATAGGATTTTTCAAAATTCACCGCTTACAGAATTTTTGGGTCTAGGACGTTTCATCGCCGCCAGTTCGATGCCGATGCCGGCCGATTCATCGCCAGTCAATTAATCGCTATCTGATATATTTCCGAATTTTCGACAGTTACAATTATTAGTCATTTTTAGTATTAATTAGGAATTCTAGGAAATGCGAGATATGGCGGCGATTAAATGGACTGGCGATGAACCGGCGGCATCGAAACGGCCGGCGATGAACCGGCGGCATCGAAACGTCCCATTCCGAGAATTTTTGGGCCATTTTCCTCATTATTTCGCAAACATTGTTCTGTAACTTCTTTCTACGCATTTCTAGGTATATTATGCAATGGTACATTTAGTAGAAAAAGAAGTCAATTTCATTTAAAATGGTCTATTAATTGTATAAGATTATATGGCTCTTTTTAAGCAAGTTATGCTTTTTCAAGCTTTTATACTTTTAAATTTCTCATTATGACTTTTTTTCTTGTACATTTAGGTATATACATTGTGGAATAAAAAAAGCTTATTTTCTTTAGATTAAAATGGTGTATGTATTGCAAAAATTCTAGGACTATTTTAAACAAGATATCCGCAGGATATCCAAGGGTATCCGTATTTTATCTGAGAAAAATTTTAAATTTTTTTTATTTTTTCAATTAAAAGAATATAATTGCATATTCTAACATAATTTTTAATCCCAAATAACTTTTCTTCATAACACTTTTCGATATTGTAAAATATAAAGCTACTCTCTTGAGCGAAATTCATATTTTTTAACATACCTCGTACACTTTTGATAAAATTTTATATCTGATGATTGGATCTTAGGTTTTATACTATGCAGAACATTTTACAAGGAATAATTTTTTCATAAAGTTAATAATAAAAAAAAGTTTTCCATATGGTTCCAACTAAGTGGGACCTATTATTGCATGTGTATATATGTCACATTTTGAAAAAGCATATCTTGTTTAATAGCCCTAGAATTTTTTACAATACACAATTTTAACAAGAAAACAAGCTTTCTTTTTTATTACAATATACATAAATATACCTATATATACAATATTTGTCTAGCAATATCCTGTCTAGCAACAATATTATTACGCCGATATTCTTAAATCATAAGGCTACAACATACTAAAAAAATCACTCAAATCGGAGAACTGGTTTAGAAGATTCGAGACATCAAACATGCCCCATTTTTACGGTGCTCCTTTAATTTTGCCGGTATGTGTATGAATAATTAAATATTATACAATAAAAAAGTTATAATGCGAAAAAAATGATCGTAAAATATATCAAAACTCATTAAAAGTATAAAACTTTGAACAACAGTATCTTGATTAAAAATAGTCATACAGCCTTTTACAGTAGACCATTTCAAAGATAATTGACTTTTCTTCCTATTATTATTATTACATATACCAAAAGCTACGTAGCAAAAAGTTACAGAACAATGTTTGAGGAGTAACAAGGAAAATGGGCCAAAATCGCTGTGAGTAGCGAAATTTGAAGAATCATATTTTGGAAACTATAAATCACAGAGACTTCTAGTAAACGCCATTTTAAAGAGAAACTATGTAAGTTTATTACCTATATCCCTGCGGAAAAAGTTATGGGGCAAAAAACAAAATTGATATCTTCCGCGTTTGTTTCTTGCTTTTCTTTTGAATATATTTTTAGAAAAAAAATATTGTTGACTTTAAAATGTGATGTTTCGATAGTAAATTTAACCTGGAACAATTTTTCTGTAGATGTGTTTGTACTTAAAGTGCATATAACTCACCCTAATTCGCCCTGTGCCTAGGGACTAATTCACCCCTTTCTCAAAAACGCACCCCTTTAAATGGTAGGCACTTCGCAAGATTTTCATATTTAGAGGTCCATTGACTCTATGAAACAATAAAACCCCGTTAACGTTGTAGTTCCTTTCTAAAATACATAATCAATAGCCTATAACTGAGAGATAAGTTTTCGATAACCGAAATAAAAATCTATATTGTTTGAGAAAAATATTGCATTTTGGACAGAAAAATACGAGTAGATTGAAAATTAAAATCTTAAAAAAACTTTAATAAAATAAGAAAAAGGAAACGTAACAGTACAACTAACAAGCGAGTGGGCAGGATCTCTATGGGAAAAACTGTAGAAACGCAAACGAAATCATAGTGTCCATTACTGGACGTGGGCCTCTCCCAGTCGTTTCCAGTGGTCCCGATTTTGTGTCGTATAAAGGCTGATTTATCTTACGACCGGGACGTGGACGGCATAGCTGTCTTACGGGACACGTTAAAGAATCGTGTGATATATAAAGCATTGGCTAGTTTACAGTATAACGGAACGGGGCGACAACGGGGACGTGCGCCGTCTATTAAATGTGTTACATTTAAATATAAAAGTAAAATAAACACACAGGAAACGATTTGTAAAAATGTCCATCAATGTATAGCATTCGCAGACGATCTAACACTGTTAACGACAAGTAAGACAGAGTTAACAAAATTAATGAGAAATATAATAAAAGAAGCAAAAAAGTTTGGTCTCCTCATAAATAAGGAAAATACAAAATACATGATAATGGGAGAAACAGATAAAGAAAAAGAGGACAATTTCACATTGGAGATAGAAGGAGAAAATTCATGCTCGTTTAAAAGAGTTTCAGAATTTACTTATCTGGGTGTAAAACTAGATGAAAAGGGGCATGGGAAGGCGAGATAAAAGCAAGAATAGCAAAAGGAAACAAAAAGTATGGGGCACTGCGATCATTAATGAAATCAAAATATGTCTCAAGAAAAACAAAAATAAGAATCTACAAAACCGTTATCAGACCTACAGCTACATATGCATGTGAAACATTGGTGCTTAAAAAATCAGAAATAGACCTTTTAGAAAGATGGGAACGAAAAATACAAAGAGCAATATATGGAGGCGTGAAAATAGATGGTCAATGGAGAAGAAGAAATAATAAGAAACTTGAAGAACTCTATAAGGAACCAAAAATAACGACGGCAATCAAAGCACAAAGAATCCGATATTTAGGACACATTGAAAGAATGGGAAGGGAAAGAATGCCAAAAATGGTACTATCAGACTATCACGTAAGCCAATCCAAAAAAGAAGAATAGGTAGACCAAGAAGGAGATAGAAAGAGAGCGTATATGAAGACTTACAAAAGAGTAATATTGTGAACTGGAAAGAAAAAGCTTTGGACAGAAAACAAGACTATACAACTATGGAAAGACTATAAGGAATATTAAGTGTTTTATATAAATGAATGTAATATTGTATATATTATAGTAGTATAGGATATAGTGTAATAAATATACAGAGAGAGTCTGTAAAGTGGAATAAATTCAATATCTCAAATACTAATTGTTTTTTTGGAAAATGCTCAGACCCGTCGATTAGTATTTCAAATTGTCCTTTTTGACATTCAATAATAATGTATACAGGGTGTCCCAATTTAGAGATATGACGTCATCGTCGATTTTCTTAAATGGCAACACTGTCATTTTGATAGCTAATTTGATAGGGTTTGTAAAGTTATACATAACTGCAAAATATCAAATTTTTATTCTCTACCATTTACAAGATAATAGAAAATAACAAAGTTATATCTGTAATTTGGAATATATTCAATAATTAAAATACTAACTGTTTTTTTGAAAAATGCTCAGACCCGTCGATTAGTATATCAAATTGTCCTTTTTGACATATAATAATAATGTATACAGGGTGTCCCAATTTAGAGATATGACGTCATCGTTGATTTTCTTAAATGGCAACACTGTCATTTTGATAGCTATTTTGATAGGGTGTGTAAAGTTATACACAACTGCAAAATTTCAAATTTGTATTCTCTACCATTTAGATGATAATAAAAAATAACAAAGTTATGAAAAAGAAGTAATCAACTAATAATTGAATTTAATTATTTCAATAAATTAAGCAAAAACTCATAATGTTGCCCTCAATTATTGTCAAATTGTCAATGGGCAACGTTATGAGCATTTGCTTAATTGAAATAAATAAATTCAATTATTATTTGATTACTTCTTGTTCTTCATAACTTTGTTATTTTTTATTATCTTGTAAATGGTAGGGAATAAAATTTTGAAATTTTTCAGATGTGTATAACTTTACACACGCTATCAAAATAGCTATCAAAATGATAGTGTTGCCATTTAAGAAAATCAACGATGACGTCATATCTCTAAATTGGGACACCCTGTATACATTATTATTATATGTCAAAAATGACAATTTGATATACTAATCGACGGGTCTGAGCATTTTTCAAAAAAACAGTTAGTATTTTAATTATTGAATATATTCCAAATTACAGATATAACTTTCTTATTTTCTATTATCTTGTAAATGGTAGAGAATAAAAATTTGATATTTTGCAGTTATGTATAACTTTACAAACCCTATCAAATTAGCTATCAAAATGACAGTGTTGCCATTTAAGAAAATCGACGATGACGTCATATCTCTAAATTGGGACATCCTGTATACATTTTTATTGAATGTCAAAAAGGACAATTTGAAATACTAATCGACGGGTCTGAGCATTTTCCAAAAAAACAATTAGTATTTGAGATATTGAATTTATTCCACTTTACAGACTCTCTCTGTATAATGTAAATAATAGTAATTGTAAGGAAATAATTTAATTAAATCTTTCAGCCCTAGGTCTTCAAGGCCTGTTGAGCTTAATAAATAAATATACATTTAAATATGTTACACTTAATTATTGGCAAACTTACTGGAATAGGTATTGGAAAGAGTAGCATTGATACATAGGCACATTTTGAAAGAATTCAAATGGAGAGAATCCAGTAGTACATAGGGACATTTGAAGCTCCGCAGATATGCAGAAAATTAAATCCAAAAAGACTACGAAGTGGATATACCAGGTTAATACATAGATATCTGATGTCGTCTGAGCTCTCAGACCAATACTTCAACACGCAGATCACTGTCAAACATATTCTTGTAAGCTGTTCAATATACCAAAACCAACGAAGACTACATGGATTAAGATTAAAGGAGAGCCTAAATGTACACTACAACCGCAGCTTTTTGAACACTTATTCCTATTTTATAAAATTTAAATATTTATATATTTATAATCCCTTACTTTACTATACTGTCGAAATGTTTATGTTATCTTTTGTACAAGCATAATACTTATTGTACCTGTGTCAATGTTCTCTGCAAGCTAGATACATTAATTAAAAATTAAAAATAATCTGAAAATTAGGCAAATTGGTACCTATATATTATTTTTAAGAATGCTGTCCTGTTTGGTAATAATTGTAAAGTATTAATTAAACATAACTATATTTAAGGTTTTTTGTGATTTTATTTGCTACAAAACCATGAGAAAAGTTAATGCATCACTGCGCTAGAATCACATTTCTACGTTTACATTTAGAAGTGATATAGTCCATTCTTTCACAGTTTTTGCTCTAAATTTTAAAGAACCGCTTGGATTGACATGAAATTTGGCATACGTATAGCTTACATGTCAAAGAAAAAAAGTGATATTGTGCCGATGTGTGCTTTTGCCCTGGGGGTGACTTTCACCCCCTCTTGGGGGTGAAAAAATATATGTCCAAAATAAGTCCGGAAATGGGTAAACTGACTAATTTTAAGTAACTTTTGTTCTATAGAGCTTTTTCGCTAAGTCAACACTTTTCGAGTTATTTGCGAGTGAATATGTTCATTTCCCAACAAAATAACCACATTTTTAGACGGTTTTTCGCAAATAACTCAAAAAGTAAGTATTTTGTCGAAAAAAACTTTCTTAGCAAAAATATAGCCTATGTAAAAAAAATGGTGTACACGTTAGGTCTCTGGATCTCGTAGAACCACAGTTACAGCCAATGAAAAATAGATTCATATTCACCAAATTTCAAATTATTTCGACGTGAAATGTCCAAAAAATTAAGCACTTTTTGGGAAAAATCCATTATAACTTTTTTAAAGTATTTAAAAAAAGCTTTATTTCTGTTTTTACAAAAAGTTTCTAGCACTAAATTTAAGCAAGTTACGCTCAAAATAAAGTTGGTCCATTTTGTTTTTGCAAAAAAAATCGGGAAGACCACCCCCTAATTAGCAACTTAAATGAAATTAATCGTTACCGCTCCACAAATTATTTTACTTATGTTGTGTTTATATGCTCTGTAAGTTTCATCGATTCAAAGTGCTTAGTTTTGAAAAAATTTGGTTTCAAATAAAATTTTTAAAAATTTAAATTTTGAAAAATATGTTTTTTTCAAAATAACTTGAAAATTGTTAGAGATACCAAAAATCTCGAAAAACAAAAAAAGTCAGATTTGCTTTTCTGAATATCACGTACTTTTTTGGTTTTCTGTTAGACAAAAATTGATTGAGATTTGGTGTTTCTAAATTTGCATACATTCGTGATCAGTGACTCGTTCAATCCCTTTTAGCTACAGCCCTTTCAATAATAAAGACTTTGAACCGATGAAACTTACAGATCATATAAACAATATATACACGAGTCAATAAACTTGTCGTAACGATTAAGTTCACTTAAGATACTAATTAGGGGGTGATTTTCTCGATTTTTTTACCAAAACCAAAAGGGACTAACTTTATTTTGAGCGTAACTTGTTTAATTTTGAGGCTAGAATTTTTTTTATAAAACAAAAATGAAGCTTTTTTTAAACACTTTAAATAAGTTGTAATGAGTTTTCCCCGAAATGTGCTTCATTTTTGGGTTATTTCACGTTAAAATATTCCATTTGGAATTTGACGAATACCAACCTATTTTTCAATAGCTATAACTCTGCTTCTACTAGGTGTAGAGACGTAATATATACACCATTTTTTTTTTAAATTTTTTACAGGCTATATTTTTGATAAGAATCTTTTTTCGACAAAATACTTACTATTTGAATTATTTACGAAAAACCGTCTAAAAGCGTGGTTATTTTGTTGAAAAAATGAACATATTCACTGCCAAATAACTCGAAAAGTATTGACTTGGTGAAAAAACTCTATAGAACAAAAGTTACTTAAAATTAGCCAGTTTATCCATTTCCTGACTTTCTTTGGACGAATATTTTTTCACCCCCAAGAGGGGGTGAAAACCACCCCCAGGGCAAAAGCACATATCGGCACAATATCACTTTTTTTCTTTGACTTATTAGCTATGTGTATGCCAAATTTCATATCAATCCAAGCGGTTCTTTAAAATTTAGAAGTTTTGCAATATTTTACCGTTAAAGAACGGACTAATATTATATATTTATATTTGTTCTCACATTCATACAAGGTGGTTGGACGAAAACGAAACAGAGGCATTATCAGAAACTACGACAACATTTTTGAAAAACCCAGTGACTGGCCAATTTTTGATTAAAGAGGGACACATTCATTTTTTCCGGTATTTTAGATTATTTTACTTTCACCCTAAGACAGGGTAAGTATCTCCTCAGCAGTTTGAATGGTAATGGGGGTCCAATAAAATATCGTTTTAAAGCTCCTGCAATTCCCTGTACATTAGTTCTTTACATTTTTAAATTCGGTCCAATACTTTATTTTATTTATTTAAAATGATTTTCACTAAAATCCGAAAATTCTCGTCTGTTAAAATACGGTATGCGCCAAAACAAAGGACACTGAAATCAGGGAGCCTGTGAAATATAATCGCGTCATATGAAACAAGTGACAATAGGTGTCATGGTATTTTTAAATATTGTTTATTCTAACAAACTGTCAAAAAGATTCGAAATGGTGCTTACAACACAAGAAAAAATATTTATTATTGAGTATTATTTCCGCTCATACGGGATTGGATAATCAAATGGACCTAGTTTGTTAATGGTTTACCTACACTTGAGAGGGTAGAAGGTCTAAAGATTATATATTGTTAATGGTTGCCGTTGCCAATCAATTTCGGGAAGAGTTTCAGAAGCCTGGACCGATTAATAAGGACTTGTTAAGAGTCGTTGCAAAATTTCGACGAACAGAAAGCATTCTAACTAAACGCAAAAGCTGCACTGGTCGTCCAGTTACCGTGACAACAAATGCGAATCAAGGAAGGCTATTTCAACAGGTGTTAGAATCACCAAAAAGAAGTCTCCGCAGAACATCTCTAAAAATGAATTTGAGTGAAACGTCTACCCGAAGAATGTTTAAGAAGATTGGTGGTTTTCCCTATAAAATACAGATTGGGCAACACTTGACAAGACAAGACATCAAGAGTTGTTTATTGTGCTTCAGTCTTGGCAATGGTTTATGAACAACCCCTATTTTTTTCTAGTGTGTGGGTTACAGACGAATGTCACATCCATCTGAATGGATTTATCAATCGACAGACAAATTGTTTTCTTGGTTCTGAACGACCAGACATCATCGTAGAGAAACCTCTTCATAGTGACACTGTAACGATTTGGTGCGCAGTGTCAGGTAATGGATTATTGGGCCCTTACTTCGTGGACGACGAGCGTAGAAGACCAGTTACACTAAATCAAATGCAATATAGAGAACACATTTTGACACCATTTTTTATTGGTCTCAGACAATTCTGTCTTGCCAGAAACATACAGTTACATAGCCAATGGTTCCAACAGGATGGAGCTACTTGTCATACCACGAGAGCATCCTTAGATCTGATTCGAGAAAATTTTGAAGACCGCGTAATTTCCCGTAACACGAATTTTCCTTACCCTTCTCATTCACCTGATCTACTAACTGATGTTTACGTATGAGGTATGCTGAAACAAGCCATCTTTACAGAAAACCCACCGGCAACTATTGATGAACTCAGTGAAAAAATTTTGACCTTTTTCAGAAGAATGCAGCAGCCTATTTTTAATAACATGCTCAACAATCTTGTTAAGTGCTATGAGTACTACTTGGAACGCAATGGCGAGCACTTTGAACACATTTTGTATACAAGCAAAATTTTAAATTCGCATTATTTGAAATGTTATTATTTAATTTTTCATGTTTAATAAAGCTTTAGTTTTTCAGTGCCGTTTGTTTTGGCGCATACTGTAGGTAAATACTTCGCAAATTATTACTTTAATAAATTTAAAGCTTGTCTAGTTTGCCAACGTATTGTACGTATTTCGACCTTTTGATCTCACCATCAGAAACGGGAAGGTACAAGCATGTGAAGACTCAGGAATAATTAGCTTGTTGTACCATTCAGTTAAGCCCTTTTTAATAGTGATAAACAGCAGGATATACAAAAAATGCAAATAAGTGTTAAGCCACCTAGAATTTATACCTAGGGGTAAAACAATAAATTCAGAAGCTTATTGTGAAACCCTTCAAAGAATAAAACGTGCAGTGCAGAATTAACACAGCAGGAAGTTTATTCTGCCATAACACAGCTAAAGGATGGCAAAGCAGCAGGTGCCGATAATATACAAGCAGAACTACTTCAACTGATGGACAACGAATCAATAAAAATAATCACAAAGATATTCAACAACATATACAACTCTGGAGAAATCAGTGGCGTACTGAGTATGGTTCCGCGGGTTCCGCGGAACCAGGGCCCGGGCCTCGCAGGGGCCCGCTTTAACACGTTTTTTGCTTATTTTTTTGCTTTGTTTCTAATTTGTTTGGGCCATTTTGAACTACACAAGTACACACTACTAAATGTAACTGCTTAATAAATTTTAATTTCTGTGCAGGTATTTATAAATAAAAACAAAAATACCTATTCATCCAAAAAGTTGAAAACCAAATTTATTAAGTAAAACAGAGAACGTTATTTATTGTAAGGTTCCTTCATTTTACCTGCTAAACAAAGCCCTTGTCTCAACACTTCTTGTTTAAAGAATAACCGCCGTTGCCTGCCTAAACACGTGCTAACACAAACACTTTTGTATTTTTTATATTAGCACGAAGTTGTAAAACTTCAAAGTTGCAAATTCGGAAACAGATATTCGAAGTTTTATACCGTTTTATTCCGTCACAAAAATAATTCCAAGACGCTCGATGATCCTTTTGTTTGTATTTATAGCACCCTCATCATAACAGTGCATAAATATAGACAATTATTATAGTGGTAAGGCTAATAAGGATAAAATATAGATACTAATTTATTTTTAATAAAATCTCGTCGTTTGATTGATATCAACCTCACCGATCCAAGTTTTTTTTTGATATTTGTTTATTTATGGGTTTTATCTCCCTAGAGATTTGTATGTAATTATTTAAACATTCCAATTTTCGTTTTTTAAAAGCTGTAGTAGTTTTCCGATATTGGTTTTTAATTTATTATGACTGGAAATTTAGATCTAGAAAATTTTTGAATTTTATTATTTATAAAAACTGCTGGCGTAAAGTGATCAGTCATGTCCTTATGAAAAACGATGGAACTATTATTAATTTACTGCTTTATTCCATTCACTCACGGTAAAATATTGCAAAATCTTCAAACCAAAAAAATTTAAAGAACGGCTTGGATAGACATGAAATTTGGCATACACATAGTTAAAAATGTCAAAGAAAAAACCAGATATTGTGCCGATGTGTGCTTTTACCCAGGGGATAACTTTCGCCCCTTCTCGGGGTAAAAAATATATACGTTCAAAATAAGTCCTGAATTGGATGAACTAACTAATTCTAATCAACTTTTTTTCTACATTGTTTTTTCACTAAGTAAATACTTTTCGAGTTAATTGCGAGTGCAAATGTATATTTTTCTACAAAAATCCACTTTTTCAGGCGCTTTTTCGCAAATAACTTACGAAGTATTTTATTAAAAAAATACTATTAGCAAAAATATAGCTGATAAAAAGTGAAAAAAATGGAGTATATATAAAGTCTGTAGACCCGTATATATGTAGCAGCTAATAGAGTTATAGCTAATAAAAAGTAAGTTCTACCAAATAACCAAAAAATCAAGCAATTTTCGCGGGAAGACTGATTTCAGCTTTTTTTAAGGTACTAGTACACTTTAGAATACCAAAAATAATAATTTTTTTCAAGAATTTTTTTCTCAGAACCTTTATTGAAAATGAACATAAAACTATTTACATATTAATATCTAACTCTTAGAGAGTACAAAAATTATACCTTTTTTCTTTTATGCACGTACACTAATATTATAGAGGGCGCAAAAGTCGAGGCCTCGAAAAATGATGGCGGACAGTTAATCTCAGGATTGGGATATCTGAAACAAAAAAATCGTACTGCATTTGAAAAAGGAAGGTTTCTTACGTGACAATTTACCACAATTTGATCAAAAAATAAAAAATAAATATTTTTTAACCATGAAAAACTGAAAGAAAACGGGCGATTTTTTCACAAAATTTTTTCAAATTTCCGTAAAATCTTTGTTTTGCCGAATTTTTCACTAACGGTGGTAAATTGTCACGTAAGAAACCTTCCTTTTTCAAATGCCGTATGACTTTTTTGTTTCGGAGATCTCAATCCTGAGATTAAGTGTCCGCCATCGGAACTACTATTTTTCGAGGCCTCGATTTTGGCGCCCTCTACAATATTAGTGTACAGGCATAAATGAAAAAAGATATATTTTTTGTATTCTCTAAGAGTTAGATGTTAATATATAAAAAGTTTTATGTTCATTTTTAATAAAGTTTCTGAGAGAAAAAATCTTGAAAAAATGCTTATTTTTGGTCTTCTAAAGTGTACTAGTACCTTAAATTATTTAAAAAAACTTTGTTTTTTTTTTAAAAAAAGTTTCTAACATGAAAATAATGTTGGTCGAAAAATTGAAAAATGCGAAATGAAATTAATCGTTACCACTTCACAAATTACTTTACTTGTATTTTTATATGTATTTTTTATAAGATCTGTAAGATTCATTAGTTCATAGTGCTTATTTTTAAAAAGGCTGTAGTTAAATTGGCTAAACGAGTCACTAATCACGAGTGTATACAAATTTTGAATAGCCATACCTTGACCAATTTTTGTCTTCAGGAAAACAAAAAGCACAAAATATTTATAATAGCATATTTTTTTACTACTTGAAATTTTTGGTACCACCAAAAATTTTTAAGTTATTAAAAAAAATTTTCATAATTAAAAAACAATTTTTACTCAACCAATTTTTTTTCAAAAATGAGAACTTTGAACCGATAAAACTTATAGTATAGTATAGTTGATCCAAAATATGGCATAACCCAGACATCCAAAGTGAAAGTTTTCCTCCAACACCAAAATGTTCTATATGGTCCACATATTGTTCAGTAAAAAGTTACACCATTTTGAGCGTCCGGTTTGGGAGGGAGATGGGAGAGAACCGGTAAATTAGTAGCTTTTTTAAGTTTTTCGTCAATATTTCTAAAATTAAGCTTTAGCGTAAACAATGTTATATACAAAAATGTTCCACATGAAATGTAAAACAAAAAAATGTTCTATACATAATTGTTATAAAATCAACGGTTCCAGAGTTACGGAGGGTGAAAAGTCGAGGTTTTCGATACCTTTTATATTTTTTGGGCAATATTTATGATATAACTATACCAAAAACCCAGACATCCAAAGTGAAAGTTATCCGCCAACACCAAATTGTTCTATATGGTCTACATAGTGTTCAGAAAAAAGTCACACCATTTTGAGCGTCGGGTTTGGGCGGGAGAGGGGGAGAAATCGGTGAATATAAAAAGTATCGAAAACCTCCACTTTTCACCCTCCGTAACTCTGGAACCGTTGATTTTATAACAATTATGTATAGAACCTTTTTTGTTTTAAATTTTATGTAAAACATTTTTCTATAGAACATTCCTTACTCTAAAGCATAGTTTTGGAAATATTGACGAAAAACTTAAAAAAACTACTAATTTACCGACTTCTCCCCCATCTCCACCCCAAACCGGACGCTCAAAATGGTGTAACTTTTTACTGAACAATATGTGGACCATATAGAACAATTTGGTGTTGAAGGAAAACTTTTACTTTGGATGTCTGGGTTAGGCCTTTTTTTGGACCAATTATACTATACTACCTCCGTAACTTTGGAACCGTTCATTTTAGAAGGGTTATGCATAGGGCCTTTTTTATTTCAAATTTAATGTAGAACAATTTTGTATAGAACGTTGTTCATGCTAAACCGCTTAGTTTTAGAAATATTGACGAAAAACTTAAAAAACTACGAATTTGCAGATTTCTCCCCCTTTGCCCCCCAAACCCGACGCTCAAAATGGTGTGACTTTTTTCTGAACATTGTGTGGACCATATAGAACAATTCGGTGTTGGAGGATAACTTTCACTTTGGATGTCTGGGTTTGGGTCTAGCTATACCATACTATTACAGATCATATAAAAAATACATAGGTAAGTCAAGTAACTTGTGGAGCGGTAACGATTAGTTTAATTTGAGATGCTAATTAGGTGGTGATTTTTACGATTTTTTTTTACCAATAAAAATGACCAACTTGTTTTGAGCGTACCTTGTTTACTTTTGATGCTAAAAACTTTTAAAAAAAAACAGAAATTCAGATTTTTTAAACACTTTAAAAAGGGTGTTATGAGTTAAAATATTCGATTTGGAATTTGACGAATAAGAACCTATTTTTCATTACCTATGACTCTGCTCCTACTGGGTCTACAGAGGACTTTTTGAGTTATTTCCGAAATCCCTCTAGAAACGTAGTTTTTTTTTTGTTGAAAAATGAACATATTCACTCGCAAATAAATAAAAAAGTATTGACTTAGTGAAAACAATATATGGAACTAAAGTTGCTTAGAATTAGTTAGTTTATCCAATTCCGGACTTATCCTGAACGTGTATTTTTTCATCCCCAAGAAGGGAAGAAACTCACCCCCCGGACAAAATCACACATCGGCACAATATCACCTTTTTTCTTTACATGTTAGCTATGTTTATGCCAAATTTCATGCCAATCCAAACGGTTCTTTAAAATTTGGAGCAACAACCGTGAGTACAATGAACTATAAATTAGCTTGAGTTTTTATAAAAAATGTATGATACATTTTATGATGATTTATATTCAATGTTTATTAAAAACTTTTGATATACAATGTGTGGTTTTATTGGGCAGACGGGCCCGCATTCCAACTGGAACCAGGGCCCGCTGATCTATCAGTACGCCACTGGGAGAAATACTAACAGAATTGCTGAAGTCTGAGTTTATTGCACTCCAAAAAAAACCAGGAGCCAAAAAATGCGAAGACTACCGTACGATAAACCTGATGAGTCATCTCCTAGAATTGTTCCTAAAGGTAATCCATACGAGAATTTACAAGCTATGTGAAAGTCAAATTTCGCCCAACCAGTTCGGGTTCATAAATGCTGTTGGTACGACAGAGGCTTTGTTTTCAATACAAGTCTTATTCCAGATATGCAGAGACGTCAATTGCGACGTATACGCATGTCTGGTTGATTACGAGAAGGCGTTTGATCGAGTACAACACGCCAAGATAATGCAAATACTAAAAGAACCAGGCATTAACAACCAAGATCTGAAAATAATTAGAAACCTTTACTGGAATCAGACTGCAAACCTCAGAGTTGACGGTGAACATACCGAATATGTGAAAATCATGCATGGAGTGAGGCAGGGCTGCATTTTGTCCCCCATAATTTTCAATCTTTACTCTGAAATAATATTTATCGAAGCTCAGCACGAAACTGAAAAAGGTATTCTACTAAACGGGTACCGGCTAAATAACATCAGGTATGCAGATGACACCATAGTATTTGCGGACAACCTAGAAGACCTACAAGTCCTCATGAACAAAATCACGTATTATAGTCAACAATATGGACTCAATTTGTCTAATTTGACTAACGTCAACAATTTGGATTTCGAAAAGGCCTGGGTACCAAGGAAGCACTAGTTGCAACCCAAGTGCTAGCTCAGAACTGCTACGATCAAAGGAGAGATGTCATGATGTGTTTTATAGATTATGAAAAAGCCTTCGATCGAGTACATCATAAACTCGTACATATACTAAAACAACTCGACATAGATCAAAAAGACATTCGTTGCATAGAGGCTCTTTACTGAAATCAAACAGCTGTCGTCAAGGTGGATAATAAAACAACGCAAGCTCAAAAAATTCTGAGGTGTAACACAGGGATGCATTCTCTCCCCACTACTGTTCTAACTATATTCAGAAAGTATCTTCCAGGAAGCTCTTGAGGAATGCGAAAGCGGCATCAAAGTAAATGGTACCTGGGTCAATAATATACGATATGCGGATGACTCGGTCTTAATAGCAGACAATATAGAAGACCTCCAAAACCTTCTTAATAAAATTGGAGAGCATAGCGAGAACATGGGACTTAGCATCAACATAAAAAAGACCAAGTTCCTTATAATCAGCCGTCAATTATGTCAACATCAAAATGCAAGACTAGCATATAACAACCAAGATGTAGAGCGCGTAACAAAGTTTAAGTACCTGGGAACCTGGCTATGTGAAGACTGGATGTCGGATATGGAAATTAAATGTCGGATAGAAAGAGCCAGAAGTGCATTCATGAAATTCAGAAACATCTTTACGAACTCTGACTTTGACCTAAACCTAAGACTAAGATTCACAAAATGCTATATATGGTCGGTGCTCCTATATGGCATGGAAGGATGGACTTTAAAAATAAACACAATGAATAAGCTAGAGGCATTTGAGATGTGGATCTATCGACGAATCCTTAAAGTTCCCTGGACCGCAAGAATAACAAATGAAGAAATCCTGAGAAGAATTGGTACAGAACGACAAACGGCATACCTGGGACACATAATTAGAAATGAAAGATATCAGTTTCTGCAAACCTTCATTGAAGGAAAGATCGAAGGAAGAAGGGGAGTGGGTAGGAAGAGAATGTCATGGCTCCGTAATGTAAAACAATGGACAGGACTAAAAAACATAGGAGACCTAATACATACTGCAAGGGATAGAAAAAAATGGTCAAACGTGATCGCGAACATCCATTAGTAGATTGCATAAGAAGAAGAAGAAGAATGGACTCAATATAAACGTAAAGAAAACAAAGATTATGATCATCAGCAAGAAAAAGATAACAGAAGGTCAACTCTATATCAACCAAACCCCTGTAGAAAGAGTGAGGCACTACAACTATATCGGCACCATAATAAATGAAGAATGGACCAACAACCAAGAGATAAGAGCGCGCATCGGAAAAGTTAGATCAATCTTCAACCGTATGGGCGCGTTTTTCAAGAGCCACAACCTTTCTCTTGGTATATAAGAATGTTGAGATGTTACGTCTTCTCTGTCCTTTTTCATGGTGTTGAATCATGGACCTTGAACGAGGATATGTGCCGAAAGTTGGAAGCGTTTGAGATGTGGCTATATCGGAGAATTCTTAAAATCCCATGGACTGATCGGGTCACAAATGAGAAGGTCCTTAGAAGAATGGGGAAGAACCGAGAGGTACTAACTGACCACCATCAAATCTCGAAAGTTGGAATACTTTGGACACATTATGTGAAATGAATCCAAATATGCTCTCCTATAAGCCATCCTGCAAGGAAAAATATTTGGAAAGCGAGGTCCAGGAAGAAGAAGAACATCCTGGTTAAAGAACCTCAGAACCTGGTTCAAACAACATCTGTGCAGCTTTTCCGCGTTGCTGCAGATAAGGTGAAGATTGCCATGATGATCACCAATATTCGTCACGGATAGGTGCATCAAGAAGAAGAAGAATAAACGACGTAACATGGTGTAGGTAGACGAAGGTGTTTCTGATTCACGACAATGCTCGGCACCATGCATCGCCAAGAACTTCAACAATGGGAAATATCCACATGAACATCTACAATGTATAATTTTCGAGCACCCTCCCTACAGCCCAGACTCCTTAAACCTTCCAATTACCCTCTGTTCCCGAAACTGAAGAAACTCTTGGATAGAAAGGAGTTTGAAATCAAAACGACAAAGAGCTCAAAGACGTCGTGGTATCGTAGCTAAGACTTTTGGCGGTGGAAGAATATATGACTTGGCAGTAATCTGATGAGGTCTAACTAAGGGAACCAAATTGACACAGTAATGATAATATAAGGTATTGAGAAGTATCCCCTGTCATAATAAACCCTGTCATTACTTGAGCCATCATTGTTAGTCCTGTCGCCAGGGGCGTACAACGGCCTCCTTAATTCAGATGTACTTACCCAAGTTTTTTTTATGTATTTTGACCCGTAGAACACGAATTATTTGGGTAACAGTTGATTCGGATGTCGATAAGTTTGTTATAAACAAAGAACTTGAGGAATTACATAACAGCGATTTTTTGTAAAACAAAACATTTTTTTGTATTTTTTGGGTGATTCTCATAGTTTTAGAGATAAACGCGGTTGAACTTTCAAAAAATCTAAAAAGTGCAATTTTTGAACCCGAATAACTTTTGATTAAAAAATAAAATAGCAATTCTGCTTACTGCATTTGAAAGTTCAAGTCCAATTCTATCGGTTTTGATTATTTGCATTGCTAAAAATTAAGTTTTTATTTGTTAAACAAAGCCATAAACACATAGTGTTTCCCGTGCCCAATGCATGCGTTTTAATGTACGTAATCTACGTAGAAATTGTCTGTAGCGCGCCTACTCGTTCGATTTCAAATGGGAAATGCATTGAAAACACCATTCAATCGCTGTGTTTATAGCTTTGTTTAACAATAAAAAAATTAATTTTTAGCAATGAAAGTAATCAAAACCGATAGAATTTGACTTGAACTTTCAAATGCGGTAAGCAAAATTGCTATTTTATTTCTCAATCAAAAGTTATTCGGGTTCAAAAATTGCAATGTTTCGATTTTTTGAAAGTTCAACCGCGTTTATGTTGAAAACTATGCATCCTACGAAAAAACTTGTAAAAACATTTTTTGCTTAGAATGACCCAAAAAATACAAATCAATGTTTTGTTTTGCGAAAAATCGCTGTTATGTGATTCCTCAAGTTCTTTGTTTATCGACATCCGGATCGACTGTTACCCAAAAAATTCGTGTTCCACGGGTCAAACTACATAAAAAAATTAGGGTAAGTCCATCTGAATTAAGGAGGCCCTTGTACTCCCACTGGCGACAGGACTATATAGACAGTGTTAGTCGCTGGGGAAGGTGATAAGTTTTCATCAGTGAAAGTTGAACAACTTACATGAATGAAGTGTAAATGTGATTTAAAGTTATTTCAAAAAATTATTTGTACTATTTGAACAAATAATGTTCAAACAGTATATTCCAATTTGTTTAAAAAGTTGTTTTAAATTCAACGGCGGGTTTCCCAATTAATTAGGGTCAAATTCATCAGTAGTAAGATGTGAGTGTGCACTCACTTAACTGCAAAGGCTACTTTACTGACTATCAAGGCGTTTACTTGTACACTCATACACAATGATACACGTACATTCACACATACACACATCCACAAAATTAATAAACAAACTAAAACTTTTGAGATGTGCCGTAAAATATTTTTGTAAACCCGTTGTATATGTTCTCTTTAACTCTTAAGATTTTCTATTTCAAATAAATTTACTTACTTTTAGGTCCGTCAAAACTACATTAGACGTCGCTTACTAACTACCTACAAGGCCATAGAAAGGCTTTCCCAAAGCGAGTTCAACTTGGATAGATTAGAAGTAACCCCTTCAACAGCAACGGCAAGCCTAGGTTCCGAATCTTCGCCTATCAATTCACAAGCAGCTCCGTCCCGTCTGACAGTTCCAGGTTCTAGTCCCACGCCCAGCAAGAGTCCGACGACTTCCAACAGTACAAACGCGGCCATGTTAAGAGTAGCTAAGCAGAGAGCCGGGAAAAATTTGCCTTTAACCATTAGAGACGTTGAACGGGAAAGAGGAAAGCCGTTATCGAAGTACGAGAGGAACATGATGATCTTTAACTGGCTCCATACTTTAGACGATACCGCTTACGTGGAGGGCATCCAGTAATTTTTTACCAAGAGTCAGTCATCGGTAAAAATTTGACATATTTAAGAAAATATTATTTGCCGCTGAAGCTTTGTTTAAGCGAGAATATGATGAGTTAGAACAAATGATTGTGAATGTCTTTGAATGGAATTTTTGAACGATAAGACCGCAGATATTCAGAACCGTATATGAATAATGCAGAACTGTCAAAATATATGTTGTTAAAAGAAAATATTATTATTATATTTGTGTTAAATGTTATCAATGTTATCTGTAAAATGTGTGCCTCTCAATTTAATAGTCATCTATGTGAATTATCTATTATAATTGATCAATAATTGTTACGCCTAATGTTAAAATGTGTTCAAAAAGAAAAGAAAAGACACAAAATAAATGAATAAATTCATAGACCAGTGCTTTTAGAAAAAAATAAATCGATTTTTAAATACATCACTTGCCGATAATGATAGGTGATGCAAGTATTAAATTCAACTTTTTGGATTGTGTTAGATATGACGCGACGTCAAAAAAAATATCTACAATAGTCAAATGGGTGGAAAAGCATCCAAAATGCATCCAAAAATGCATGCATTTTTTGTGGCCATAACGAATTTTATGAAAACATGTCAAGATCGGTATATTAAGAGCCACATTTTGTTACCCGGGGGTTTTTGAGGTCGCCAACACTGTAGCACATGATGTTCAGGATTACTGCTAAGTCACGTCATCTTCTGGAGTTTTGAAGGTTAAACAAAACTGGGGATAACACACAACCCTGTTTGACAACTCTTTGAATGCAAATTTTGTTTGTTTATTTGCCGTCTACCAGAGTAGAAGATTCTTGATTTCAATATAGATGTTGTAATAGTCTCAGATCTTCATCATCTATTCCAATCATTTCTAGATTTTGAAACAGCATATCATGTTGAACGCTATCGAACGCCTTCTCAAAATCTATAAAGCAGAGGTAAATTGGTTTCTGAACTTCCCTTGATCATTGAATCAATCCTTCTCTGAAACCGAATTGTTTGTTTCCCATTGTCTCTAAGACATGGATCCAATCCCAGAAGATGGATTGGATTTATCCAAGAAATCCAATATATGGATATTGGATTTCTTTAGAATATTTCCTGTAGGGTCACTTAAAAAACATAGTTTATAAAACAAAACCTGCCAATATTCAGGAATTAATATACAGGATGTCCCGAAAAATTGGTCATAAATTATACCATAAATTCTGGGGTCAAAAATAGGTTGATTCAACCTCACTTACCCATATACAATAGTGCACACAAAAAAAGTTACAACCCTTTGAAGTTACAAAATGAAAATCGATTTTTTTTTCATATATCGAAAACTCTTAGTGATATTTTATTGAAAATGAACATGTGGAATTATTATGGCAGCAGCATCTTAAAAAAAGATTAAAGTGAAATTTGAGCACCTCATAAAAATTTTATGGGGGTTTTGTTCCCTTAAACCCCCCCAAACTTTTGTGTACGTTCCAATTAAATTATTATTGTAGCACCATTAGTTAAACCCAATGTTTCTAAAACTTTTTTGCCTCTCAGTACTTTTTCGATAAGCCAGTGTTTATCGAGATATTTTAAATAATTTTCGAATACACCACATATTTGTATATATGGTTGTACGGTTATAGAGACCTGTTGATAATCTGAAAATTTATTTATAATTTACATTTTTAGGTATATTTTGAAAAATAAGCCACATCTCGATAAAAGGTGACTTATCAAAAAAAGACTAATAGGCAAAAAAGTTTTAAAAACACTGTGTTTAACTAATTGTACCACAACAATAGTTTAATTGGAACGTGCACAAACACTTGGGGGGTTTAAAGGAACAAAACCAACATACAATTTTTATGTAAATATATTAAAAAAGAAGCCGCATCTCGATAACAACTCGCTTATCGAAAAAATACTAAGAGGCAAAGAAGTTATAAAAATGTTGTGTTTAACTAATGGTACTACAATAATGAATTAATTGGAACGTAGACACTAGTTTGGGGTATAAGGGAACAAAACCCCCATAAAATTTTTATGGTGTTGACAAATCTCACTAGGATTTTGTTTTAAGATGTTCTTGCCATAATAATGGTACATGCCCAGTTTCAATAAAAAATCTCTAATAGTTTTCGATATATTAAAAAAAATGGATTTTCATTTTGTAACTTCAAAGAGCTGTAACTTTTTTATGAGCACATTTGTACTAAGGTAAGTTAGGTTCAATCGAACTCTTTTTGACTCTAGAATGTGTGGTATAATTTATGACCAATCTTTTCGGGACACTCTGTATATGTAATTACCACAGAGATAAGAAGAATTGAGTAGTCGTGGATGTTGCAAAATGTATTGCAAAGTTTTAAAAATTGCATAGTTTGTCTTCTGCGCCACGATTTGGTTAAATTTTTATTATGAGTACTATATTTCATAAATATTACAATAATTCGGAGAGTTTTCTCGTTTATTAGTGTACTTTTGAGCATGTCAATTAGTATTTGGTGCTATACATTGTCGAATACATTGTGATAGTCGATAAAATCAAACGTACGTCCACGTATTCGTCCTTACATCATTGGAACAAAACATTCATAGTTCATACATAAAATAGCACGGTATGATAAAAAAGTCTCTCCCATCCATTGACATTCAATATCCGTAGACATTCAATTTCTACTTACTGCATTATTTTTTTAATAAAATCTCGGGGTTTAAAAAAACCCTGAAAAAGGGGTTTTTCAGGGTTGATAGGTTTGAGATCCCCATATTTTTGGTCTTTTCTTTGTTGATAATATAATTATTATACAGCTATGTCTATGAAAATAAACAGATTTGAAATCGGAAAGTTTATACTACTACACCACTTATATCAATTAAAATTTTGATATAAAATTTTCAAATATTACTTTTTTTGAAAAAAACGGCAAATATCAATTATAAAATTTATTTTTTTATCAAATCAATTGGGGCTTAATCCCATAATAATATTTAACTTAGCCATGCAACAAGAAAACAGTTTCAGACCCTTTTCATGTCTGCGTCTGTCAGTTTTTTTTCCAAACCATAATTCAGACAATTTAACTGTTTGTTTAATTTTCTTCGTTTATGTTTAAATTGTTAATTTATACAAAATATTTGTAAAATTTTAGACAAAATCTAAAAATATAATAATCTATAATATGTTCTCTTAACTGGTTGTAAATATTTTATGAATATATGTGTAGATCAGCTAATGCAGAACTGCAAATTTTCAAATTTCAAATCTCGTTATTTTCACAAATAAGTTTTTAGTCTTTGGGCCCACCATTTAAAACAAATATTACTTCCCTCATGAGACATTTTTATTTAGTATTTCATGACGAGTCGGACAACTTTTCCATTTCGGAAAATTTTCGGGAGGAGGGAGTTTCGTAAATATAGATGTTTCTAAACATTGGCGCGTTCGAAAATTGGGGTACCCTTAAAATTTGATAGATAATATTACCAGTAAATTGTAAGTATTTTTATCAAACAGTCATGCAAAAAATCATCATTTATGACTCCATAGGGGGGAGGGGCGCACGCATCATGAAGAGGCATAAAATTTATACCCTCACATGATTTTTGCAAGATTGTTTGATAAAAATATTTGCAATTAACTGGTAATATTGTCCGACCAATTTTTAAGGGTGATCCTGTTGTTGGGCGCACCAAAGTTTAGAAACCTCTATATTTACGAAACGCCCCCCACCCGAAAATTTTCCGAAAAAAGAGGTTGTCCGACTCGATATGAATAACTGAATAAAAAAATCTCATGAGGGATGTTATAATTTTTTTTAATGGTGGGCCCATGACCAATTAATATAAGATCTACGTGAACCATTCTGTATAGGTAGGTACCATTTAATATATATACACATAAATGTTATAAATATGACAGATTCAACCAAAACTAACAGTATCTGCTTTATTCATAGAAAGCACAATATTACCCTTTTCTAATTCCGACGCTGCAAAAGAAGATTATTCCAATCTTATAAAATAGAAATTCAATGAGTCTGAATGTCTGTGTTAAAAACTTTTTGATATAATTTTGCTTATCTGTTATATAATTTAAATTGTTAAATGTAGATACACTTGAAAATAATTTAAACTTACCTCTAAAAATTGAGAAGGCAAAGAATAAATTGGCACTCAAGTTACGTTCAAAAATTAGTAAAACATAGATAGGTATAAATTTATTCAAGACTGTAAGTTATACTTCTTTATTCACAGCTAAAACGACCAATTTATTTAATGTATAGAAGATGTCTTAGAGTCTCTTTGAAACAATAGTATTAAATTTATATTAATCTGTAATTATCATTTATAATCTGGTTAAAGTTTCGAATACTAGTGAAACTGGCTACCCAATCAAAATACAAATTATCAACAGCGTCAATGTATTAAAACTTTCAAGAACTCAGGAACAGTGCACAGATTCTAAACATGCCGGTGGGGGATAATTTCTATGCGCTGTATTATAGTCGGTGTATGACGGAAAAAATATTCGAAATAAAGAAATAACAAATAATAGAAAAATCTGTTATTTCATTATTTAGAAAACTGTTTCTCTCATACACAGACTATAATACAGCGCATAAAAGCCATCCCCCACCTGCAGGTTAAAATCTGTGCACTGTGTGTGCTGGTATTTGAAAAACAGAATCATCATTTCTCAGAACAAAATTTTGTCTTATCTCCAATTGTCATTTCAGTTTATGGTGCCTATCCGTTACGAATGTTGGACACTAACATGGCTACTTTGACTTTATTGACTGCTGCCTTAAATTGATCACGGTAGTGATCAAATTAAACCATTTTCGTAGGTCATGCAACAAGCATATTCTACAAACTAAGTTCTCAATCCAGTAATACAGAACACGACAATAAATATCGTTCTCATACCACTAGACTACTAGACTGACAACAGATGGAAACTCTCTGGTTACTACCTCCGCGACTTTCAAAAATTATAAGCCATACGGGTGCCGATACGAACATTAAGATGAGGGAATTTTAAATAATTTACGTCCCATCTGCTCAGCGTGGTAAAGTTCCAACGAGAAGGTTTCCTAAGTACTCCATAAATTAATTAAAAATGTATAAACATTTTCAATTTCCTTGCAACCTGAAAATGCAGCAGCATTATACTCTAGTTAAATCGGAGAGTGCAGGAACAGTCGATGCCGGTTTCGGGGCTTTTTTGCCTCTAGTCAGTAGTCCCATATCCTCTTGAGGATATCCCTCTACTGATGACGGGCAAAAAAGATCCGAAACCGGTATAACTCTTCCTGCACTCTCCGATTTAACTGGAGTATAATGCTGCTGCATTTTCAGATTGCAAAGAAATTGAAAATGTTTATACATTTTTAAGCATATTACTCTTTTTCCTTACCTTAAACTATGGTGCGAAGTAGGTCTTACCGTTATTTATTACGCATTATATCGCCTAGGATTCCAGTTTGCGAAGTTTTATGGCCATGGCTAGTTCGCCCATTATCATCATCATCATCATCATGCAACCTCTTCTGTCCACTGCTGGACATAGGTCTCTCCCATTCTTCACCACTCTTTACAGTTCTGTGCTTCTTGTTGCCATTTCTTGGATATTCGGTTAATGTCTTCCATCCAGCGTGTTGGTGGTCGTCCTCTGCTGCGTTTGTCTTCTCTTGGGCGCCAGTCAATTAGTTTTCTGGTCCATCTTGAGTCTTTCAGTCGCGCTATGTGACCTGCCCAATTCCATTTCAGCTTGGCTATACGTTCAACGACATCAGTGATATTATCTGTTCTTTTCCTTAAGTTTTGGTTCCTTATTTTGTCTTTTTTTTCACGCCGAGAATCGATCTTTCCATACGCCTTTGCGCCACTCGCATTTTTAGTGCTGTTGTTTTTGTGGGCGTGAGAGTTTCTATTCCGTATGTCATAATAGGAAGAACGCATTGGTCAAATGTCTTCCGTTTCATAGCTGTCGGGATGTTGCTCTTAAAGATGTCTCTTAGTGAACCATATGCCGCCCAAGCAAGTCTGATTGTCCTTGCCTATTCTGATTTCATGACCGAGATATATTGTACTTTTCTGTCAATTCTACCACTTGATTTTGGATGGATAGGTGTTCGCTGGGAACTAAATTTGTCATAAATTTGGTCTTGGTGATGTTCATTTTTAGACCTATTGTTGAAGATACATTTTCTAATTCTAGTAGCATTTGTTGTGCTTCACCCAGATCTTCGGTAATAAGTACTATATCGTCGGCAAAACGCAGATGATTGAGCATTTCTCCATCTATTTTTATTCCTCTATTTTCCCACTTTAGCATTTTAAAGGCTTATTCGAGGACCGCTATAAATAATTTAGGTGAGAGAGTGTCGCCCTGTCTCACACCCCGCTTGATATAAATTTCTCTGGTAGTATCATGCAGTTTTACACGCATTGTGGCGTTTTGGTATAATGTTTGCACTAACTTTGTAAACCGGTAATCTATTCTACTATTGTTTAGAGCAGTTATAATGCTGTCTAATTCCACAGTGTCGAAGGCTTTGTGAAAGTCTACGAAGATATGTACCAGTGGTCTGTTCCGTTCGCCCATTATGTGCAGAACTTATTCGTTGGTAGTTTTTTCTATCCAGGTCCCAATGTACGTCTATAGCACCACATGCCACGTACCAATGCTTTGACTCTCTTCGCTGAGGGTTCAGTGGTTCATGGCGTAGTAAACGAACATTTATTTCCAATTTTATAGCGTGACTGTTAAAGATTGTTTTCATTTTGATGAAGGCTGATCTTGCCTTCGATCCTTATCTTAATTTCCGTCGACAAATATAAAAAGTTGGTAATTTGTGAAATCTGTTGTTGGTTAACTAATTAATACAATGAACAAAGTACGACATGAACAATTAATGAATGTTCTGAAATCAAAGAAGGTAGACTATAATAACCTCAGGATTATATCGAATTTATACTATACGTGTTAACGAACAGCTGTCAGAGAAAATTGAAATCAGACGTTGGGTGAGACAGAGATGCGTGTTGTCGCCAATCCTTTTTAATGCATACTCGGAAGAGATCTTGAAAAAAGCTCATGAGGGTGAATCAACTGGAATAAAGGTAAACGGAGTTCCCATTAACATTAGATATGCGGATGATACTGTCATCTTGGCCGAAAGTATTGGGGATCTTCAGAGGCTGGTGACCAGAATAGCGGAGTTTGGGCAAGAATGCGGTCTAACAATGAACGTCAAGAAATCAGAATTTATATCGAAAATATAGAATACTCAAAGAAATAACGAGAATCTCTTCATAAACGGAACCAATGTCGAACGAGTAGACCAATATTCATATCTTATAACAATGATCAATTCCACAGGTGATTACTTCCAGGAAATCAAAATCAGAATAGAAAAGGCTAGAGCAAATTTTAACAAAATGTGCTCTGCAAGAGAGATTTGAAGTTGGAGCTAAGAGTTAGGTTGGCTAGGTGTTACGTTTTCTTCATTTTGTTTTATGGAGTGGAAGCTTGGACCTTGGATGAAGCATAATTGAAAAAACTAGAATCATTCGAGCTGTGGGTGTACAGAATTATTCTGAAAATATCGTGGACAGAACACGTCACAAACAAAGAGTTTCTGAGAAAGATAAAAGAAATCAGACCATTAAAACAAGAAAATTAGAATATCTCGGACATATTACACGTAGAGAGAGATACAACTTGATCCAATTGATTATGCAGGGAAAGATGCAAGGAAAGGGAAGTATAGGGAGGCGCAGAATATCGTGGCTGCGCAACCTGAGAAAATGTTACGGATGTACATCAAATGAATTTTTCAGAGCAGCCGTCTCTAAAGTCCGAATAGCTGTAATGATAGTCGACTAGTTCTATGGCGGAGATGGCACTTGAAGAAGTTAATTATTATTAGCCTAATAAAATAAAAAAAGTCAAAATGTAAATTCGTACAGGTTAAAACAAATTTTATATCAAAGTTTAGGTGGGTACAAAAGATATTTTCAAGAAAGTATCCAAATCATACAAGGGGATCATTGTTAAATAATTAAAAAGGGGTCATTTTTGCAAAAAAAAATACTTTTTTAACTGCTGAGGTTACTTATTAATGAAGGTCTATAGGACTTTTTTCTGCAAAGTTGAAGGGTAAATATTTCACATAAGACTTACTAAATTAAATTTGACCCCATATTTATTTAAATAATTATACATTAAACTTTAAAAACAAATTTGCAACAAATTATTTTTAGCGTTTTAAATAAGCACTATAATATATCATATTTTACAGACTAAGTTGCGCTATGTTACCAGTATTAAGCAAAAAAAATTGGTCGAAAAATATTTAATATTTTTTGAGATATTGAATTTGTTTATTAAATGTTACTATATTTTCATTTGCAAAAGCGCGGTTGTTGCCAAAGAAATATTCACCTGCTTAAGATCTCATTATTTTTATTTTTATGCATATTTTCGATAAATGTATTGATAAATTCAAATTTCTATTAAACTCCTCCCTAAAATGGCATTTGACAATTATTCAAATTTGTTTTAAATTTGTTTTTTTTAATAACGTCGCAGGGATTAAGTATTTTGAAATGCCATTTCGATAATTTGGTTCCTGGGAATTTTTTACTAATTAAAACATTTTTTTGTCGTTTTTTTTTCTTCTCTTTTTTTCTTGGAGTTATATTACTACGGGCCCTTTTAGGGTTAAATTTTATTAAGAATGTCGAATCTCTGAGTTGCAGATTCTAGACCTAAAAATATTAAGATTTAACTAAAATCTCTTAAATAAAATAAGACTACTTACTGAGTTACAGGGTGTTTTATTTAAAAATGTAAACATTATTGATGCCAAGTACTTTAAAACTATTTGACGTATCCTTATCATACGTGGCAGAAAGTGTGGCTATTATACACCCTACTAAATTGTGATTAATAAACGTTTCTAGCTAGTGCCAGAGGCGTACGACAGGGGATAGTGAATGATTGACCCTTCCCAAATTCTACGCCACTGAGTAAATTACTATTTTAGTGAAATTTTTCGATTATCCAATACTTTGTATGTAAATAACTTTATTGGTATCGATAAAGTCATCAGTTTGAGAGATATTGGAAGTTTAAGATGAATGAATGAATTAATTAAAATAACTATGCCGTTTAATTTTTAACGTCCAATATCTCGAAAACTAATGACTTAATCGTTACCATTAAAGAGTATATTATTTACATAGAAAGTATTGGAGAATCGAAGAATTTCGCTAAAATAGTAATTCCCTCAGTGGCGTATAATTTGGGAAGGGTCAACCATTAACTATCCACTGTCGTACGCCTCTGGTAGTAGCTAGAAACTTTTATTTATCACAATTTAGTAGACTATATAGTATCCGCACTTTCTGATAAGTATGATAAGGATACGTCAACTAGTTTGAAAGTACTTGGTAAAAATAATTTTTAAATTTTTAAATAAAACACCCTGTAACTCAGTAAGTAGCTGCATTTGATTTAAGTGATTTTAGACCAATCTTAATATTAGGTCTAGAATCTACAACTTAGAGATTCGACATTCTTAATGAAACTTAACCCTAAACGGGCCCATAGTAATATAACTCCAAGAAAAACAAAGAAAAGGAAAAAAAGAAAAAAAAATTGTTAATTAGTAAAAAATTCCCAGGAACCCAATTATCGAAACGGCATTTCAAAATATTTAATCCCCGCGACGTTATCAAAAAAAAAATCAAATTTGAATAATTTTCAAATGCCATTTTAGGGGGAAGTTTAATTGAAATTTGAATTTATCAATTCATTTATCGAAAATATACATAAAAATAAAATTAATAAGATTTAATACAGGTGAATATTTCTTTGGCAACAACCGCGTTTTTGCAATTGAAAATAGAGTAACATTTAATAAACAAATTCAATATCTCAAAAAATATTAAATATTTTTGGACCAATTTTTTTTTATTAATACTGATAACATAGCGCAACTTCTCCTGTAAAATAAGATATTTTATAGTGCTTATTTAAAACGCTAAAAATAATTTTTTGCAAATTTGTTTTTATAGTTTTATGTATAATTATTTAAATAAATAGGGGGTCAAATTTAATTTAGTAAGTCTTAGGTGAAATATTTACCTTTCAACTTGGCAAAACATAATCCTATAGACCAGCGGTTCTCAACCTTTTTGAGTGATGTACCACCTACAGTTATTTTTATTATTTTTGGTACCACCTATATTTTTAAATTGTATTATCAATATTTACTAAGTACTATTATTTTAATTTTCTCTGTGTTTTGTGTACCACCGCCAATAATGATATGTACCACCAGTCGTACATGTACCAGATATTGAGAAGCTCTGCTATAGACCTTCATTGGTAATTGAATGACCTCAGCAATTAAAAAAGTAATTTTTTTGTAAAAATGACCCCTTTTTAATTATTTAAACAATGATCCCCTTGTATGATTTGGATACTTTCTTGAAAATATCTTTTGTACCCACCTAAGCTTTGATATAAAATTTGTTTCAACCTGTACGAATTTACATTTTATTTTACTAGACTATATGGTGTTCTTAACTAATAAATATCAATGGATAGTTGATCTGCTCATAAAATATTTCTACTTCTTCAGGGTTCATTTTAAATGGATGTCCGTTCGGTCTTAGTGGAATTAGTGTTAGTTGATAGTGTCTTTTAACTTCTTGATATAAGTCTGATCTCTTCTCTTCTGGAATATTGTCATAAATGCACTGATAAAGGCATATTGTATTGTATTTTTAACATGATGGTAGAACCAACATTAACATATGAATCAGTGTTAATATGGATAAAGATTCACCAAACAAACGCAATCTTTAAATTAAACAAAGTGCAAAAACTTGTTTGCTATGGAATTGCATGGGTTCTGAGGGGTACATCAACAGCAGCTATGGATGCTCTGCTGGACCTCCCTTTATTGCATACGGTTATAAATTTTGAAAAAAAAAGGGTTTAATGTTTCGTCTTGACGTGAAAATTTACTAATAGACTCTAACACATCTTATATCTCTAAATTCGTTTAATATTCGTAAATCGTGGTAATTTAAAATAAGTTTTTTCTATTACGTGTACCCAAGAATATAGCAAAAATTTGTAAGGAACTATAATAAATATGTGATACATAGTAATTTTGCGAACTATTTGCACAAACTAAATGGGCCTCAAATTTTAAATTTCCAATATGTATAGAAAAAAGTACCTGCGCAATTTTCGCTGATTACGATGTAAAAGTCAGGATTTTTATATGTCAAGAAACTTCCAGAGAATATTGTATTATGATTTTGTGTTATCGCAGATTTGAAGGTTAAACGCTTTTTTTGCAAATAATACGTTTACTATTTTAGATATAGTATTATTTATAAAAGTATGGGGTCTATACAGGGTGTCCCAGACTAATTTATCCACGCTATATCTCTTAAACGAATAAATTTTCGAATGAGACAAAAAGTGTTCTATTCTACTTGTAATACACTTTAATACGGCGTAGAAAAAAATCATCCCCTAAATATTCATCCCTTAGTTACAACCCCTAACTTTAATTTTTTTAATAGCACCCTGTATATTTTTTTATAGTTTTGGATGTGGTCTTCTATCGTATATTCAACACATTTTTTGAAAATAAAATCGGTTCGTAAATAACCAAGAAAATATCAGTTTAGTTGTGTTAATTATGTGTCCCAGACTAATTTATCAAGGCTATATTTCATAAACGAATAGAGATTTTCGAATGGGACAAAAACTGATCTATTACATTTGTAATACACTTTAATATGGCGTAGAAAAAAAATATCCCCTAATTATTCATCCCTTAGTTACAACCCCTAACTTTATTTTTTTTTAAATAGCACCCTGTAAGTTAGGGATGAGTTCATCCCCCTAATAGGGGATGAATTTTTTCTACGCCATATGAAAGTGTATTACAAATGGAATAGATCAGTTTTTATGCCATTCGAAAATCTCTATTCGTTTAAGAAATATAGCCTGGATAAATTAGTCTGGGACACACAATTTAACAAAAATAAACTGATAGTTCCTAGGTTATTTACGAACCGATTTTATTTTCAAAAAATGTGTTGAATAGACGATAAAAGACCACATCCTAAACTATAAAAAATATACAGGGTGCTATTAAAAAATTAGGGGATGATTTTTTTGTACGCCATATTAAAGTGTATTACAAGTAGAATATATCACCTTTTGTCCCATTCGAAAATCTCTATTCGCTTAAGAGATATAGCGCGGGTAAATTAGTCTGGGACACCCTGTATACGCCAGTCAGTGGGAGCAAGAATAGGATATTACCTCCGAATTCTATCCTACTGCATGGATTTTAATGAAATTTTGGGAATAGCCTCTACTTATCTCTTACTTCAAAATCTACCCTATGCCGATATGCGCTTTTATCTTGGGGGTGGTCCCTACCCCTTTTCGGGGGTGGAAAATTTTTTGGTTAAAATAACCACGGAAGTGGTTAGAGAACCTAATTCTAAGCAAATACTGTTCTATAATTTTTTTTAAAACTCAATACTTTTTGAGATATTCGCGGTTGAAAATTGGCCATTTTCATTGAAAAATGACACCTTTGCGGACGGTTTTTTGCGTATACCTTAAAAATTATGCATCTAACGAATAACTATATAAAATATTTTTGTAGCTTATATTTCGTTCCTTTATAAATCTTATAGTTATAATACAAAAAGACATATGGTAGGTGAGAAGAGTTAATTTTTTTGGTGCATGCTCAAATCTGTGTATTTAACGTGAAATAACAGAGAAAGGGTCGATTTTAGGTGTATAATGATACTAATACCTTTTGTAGTGCTTGAAAATACCTTTAAAACGATCAATATTAAATGTCGATCGCATTCAAACTAAGCGATATATGCTACAAAATAGTTTATGACTTATTTTAAGACTTGATTTTAAGAAAAAATTATAAGTATATTTAACCCCCCATCCGTCAGAATGTAAATGTATCATTTTTCTTCCAAAGTACTTTTTATTATAGTATTGTTTCGATGTTCAAAAAGTCGGACGGGTCTAAAATGAATGGTTTTTGAATAAAAAATAAGATCAAATTATAGATCGCATTTTTAAATTTTCTTAAAAATCTTCTTTTTCTCCATGTAACTTGAAAATGATAACAGATACAGTAATGAAAAATAAAAACAACATTTTTGTCTAAAAAACCCTACATTTTTGTGTACTATCTTTTTTCGTATCTCTTATCATTTCCTAGTTACATGGAGAAAAAGGAGGATTTTTAAGAAAATTTAAAAATGCCCTCTATAATTTGATCTTATTTTTTTCAAAAACCATTCATTTTAAACTCGTCCAACTTTTTGAACATAGAAATAATACTATAATAAAAAGTATTGTAGAAGGAAAACGATATATTTAAATTCTGACGGATGAGGGGTGAAATACCATTTTTTCTTAAAATACATTAGTCATTAACTTTTTTGCAGCATATATCGCTTAGTTTAAATGTAATCGACATTTAATATTGCTCATTTTAAAGGTCTTTTCAAGCACTACAAAAGGTATAAGTATCATTATACACCTAAAATCGACCGTTTCTCTGTTATTTCAAGTTAAATACACCGATCTGAGCATGCACCAAAAAACTAACTCTTCTTACCTACCATATCTCTTTTTGTATTATAACTAGAACATTTATATATAGCTAGAAGATTGTATTATAACTAGAAGATTTTTGCTTTTTTATGAGCTACAAAAATATTTTATACAGTTTTTTCGTTAGATGCATAGTTTTTAGGGTATTCGCAAAAAACCGTCCGCAAAGGTGTCATTTTTCAATGAAAATGGTCAATTTTCAACCACGCATAACTCAAAAAGTATTGAGTTGTCAAAAAAATTATAGAATAGTATTTGCTTAGAATTAGGTTCTCTAGCCATTCCGGTGGATATTTTAACCAAAAAAATTTCCACCCCCTAGAAGGGTGGGAACAACCCCCACTATAAAAGCACACATCGACATAGGGTAGACTTTGTTTCTCGATCGATTCCCTACTTACTGTGAAAATATTGAGTAAATCGATGTAGTAGGATGGAATTCGGAGCCAAATACCTTCATTGACTGCCCTAATACAGCGTGGGATAAATAAGGTTATCAGGCCGCACCAGTAGGAAAAATGTTACTGATTCGGTTTCTTTACGGATCCCTTTTCAAAAATGTCCCCTGTAATAAATCTATTGAAAACATCTACCAAAACAACAAAATAGAAGTCAGAATAGATATACAACTTACACTTACAGTGTAACCTAGAGTGGAACATGAAAACTGTAACGAATACAATGAACCTCTTCATTTGGTATTTGTGGATTACAATAAGACATTCGATTCCAGAGAACTCTGAGCCATATTAGAAGGAACTAATAGCGTAAGGATTGATTCCAGATATACAATACTACTAAAATATATATACGAAAATTCAATTATGCAAATAAACATAGCAGAAGGTCTAATAACAAGTACCTAACATAAGAACAGAAAGAGGAGATAGACACTATCTCTCCAAAATTGTTTACTCTTGGATTAGATATCTTCAAGAAGTTAAATTGGAAACAACGCGGAATTAAAATCGATGGCAATGGCAGATATTAAGTTATCTAAGATTTACCGATGACATATCAGCAACAATACAGATCTACTCTGCAGAACTACTCTACATGCTAAAGAAGCCTAAATAAGAATCTACGGAAATCGGAAAATCGCGCTTAATGCAAGTGGAGAGAAACTGACACCACCAAATAGTATAAAACAGACATGGGTTGAGAACTCATGGGGAGGCCTTCGTCCAGGAGTGGATGCAAACAGGCTGAAGAAGTAGAAGAGCTAATATTTGTCTAGACTACAAAGAGAAGTCATTAAAATTACCGTAGATACAATCGATACAAGTTCAAGCCCCCTTTAGATACACTATTCTCGAAATGTATTGATATACAAGTGGGATCAGAGCGACGAAGTTGTTTTAGAGCGGTTCATTTGTTCCTCGTCCATTGTTGTTAATTAAGGAAAAAGTCGGGGAGACTAGAGTCTCAAAAATTTCAAAAACAAAGACTGTGTCTAATCTTCGGGCTCAGTTGGAGATCTATCGTCTGTTATTGAAACACCAAAATCTACTTAGATAATTTATTGTTAGATAATGACACTAGGGTACCTAAACCCCGGGAGAACGTGGCTGTACCGATATGTGGTTCGTATGAAAATTAAAATGAGACTACTGTGATGATGCTACATGTTGAATGTATGCGGTGACTCGAAGGAATGAAGTTAAAGGCACAGATTGCCTGGTTGAGTTGACTCTAGTGAATGAATCTAAATTTATGTTCTCTCTTGTTGGCAACATGAATTGGGTCATAGCCCACACGACCAAAAGAACAAAGGTTTTTTTAGTCAGCACAATCATTGTCCATTGCCAAAATATTGTTTATGATTTGCAACAATTAAACAAATTAAATAGCCCGCACATGTTTGAATATAATAACAAATTATTTCATGTGATCTACGGGGTGATAAAAATGTACTGTTTAATATCGGATATGAATGATGAATATTTGATATTGAACAGACTGCAATGGTTTGGTCACATTAGACGTAGAAATGAAAACTATGTGTGGGACGAAGGATAGAGCTGTTACTAGTTGGTATGAGGAGAGGCAAAGAAAAACCGAGGACACAATGGAAGAACTGTGTGGTAGGGAACTTAAGAGAGAAAGACTTATGTGAGGAAGACACGAAGGGCAGAAATGAATGGTGAAGAAGAGCGACCCCTGAAGAGCAGGGAAGAGCGACCCCTGAAAAGGGAAAAGCTGAGAAAGGAGAAGCAGAAGTTTTGTTCCTCGTTCAAGTATTTTTTTAAATAGTGAAGATATGGAGAGCAGATGGATAGTCTGAGTACATCCTTAGTTGATCTTTATAGTTTAGTTCGCCTTCAAATCTGTGTTTTATTGGCATTTGTAATTATTTTTACATTTTTAACCTGTGTTAACGTGTTGTAAGGTTTATAGTCTGAAACATAGATAGGTATTTTTAAGCTTGTATTTTATATTATAGTTGATGTTATAATTTGCAAATTTGTGATAAATAAACATATACTGCTTTTAAACAAATCGAGTAAATCCATTAAAAAAATTAAATTACGAGGACATTAGAAATAAAATTGCCTATTTCAGAGCAACGGCTATTATAAGAACAATAGGATTTTTTCAGTAAATTTTAAATAGTTTTCATACTTAATTTTGTTTCTTGATGAACGAACTACTTATTTGTAATTACTAAATAGTGTATGTTGAAATAATGAAATATCACATGCAGGAAGAAAAACAAATAAAACTTTTTCGCTTTGATCATAAAATTTTTAGCTAAAGAAAGACTAAAATACTGAGTTATTGTAAATAATACGAATTAGTCTGGGCTGATTATCGGAGAATAGGCCATTTTTGGGAAAAGTTATTTACCAGCAATTTTATTGCTGGAATCGAATCTTATGATTGTATATATTAATAATATAGGTAGGCAAAGTCCACAGATAGTGTGCTACTTTTTTTATAAACAAAATGGCGCCCGAAAATCGTGTTTTTTTTTCAATTTTTGCTCTATAACTCCTAAGATTTTAACTTTACACCAAAAACACTCAAATAAAAATTCACCGCAATTAAATTATGCATAGAAACGTGTTTTTTCCGATTTACTTTGATGAAAACTTTCCCCGGAAAAAGCGGGTTTTTCCAACAAAATCTTTAATTTTCAACTAAAGTTTTAGATACGTAATTGTTAATCAGTAATTAAATAACTTGGTAATGTAAAAGCCCTTTTCGTATAGATTATAATTCCAGAAGCCGATGGAAATTGAACGAACAGTTTAGCAACAATTGAATTGTTAATTAAAAATTTACGGTCGCTATAATAACGACAATAATTATGATGCATAAGAATAACTATGATTTTTTCATAAAAATATACTATACCTATCTAATGTACTTTACAGAATTGGAATTGGACTATTAAAGGGGCCTCAGGAATATTTTAAAATTATAAAGAATTTTTTGGCTTATCAACAAATAGAATATCTCGGGAAATAATAAACTAAATTAAATTATAAAAACGGTATTCGAAAAACAGCGATAGGACGCTTCTTCTAAAAGAAAAACGTTTAATTATGATGAGCAGTTCCTGAGATACAACTGGTCAAATTTGACCGGAATTTACGGCAGAGATATAAACAATAGGATCATAATTTTCAAACCATCACCTTTTTGTTTTTGTCGTCTTTCTCCACACCAATTTTTATATCCTTAAAATACTCATAATATATATTATTATAATAAAAAATATGGATAATACGTGTGAAAATTGCCAAAAATAGCAAAATTCCATACAAAAATTAGGTTGGAGAAAATGTAACCCTCAAAGTTCAAAATCGGTATACGTTAAAAAAATGCATTTTCTCGGCTTCTCATGGAGCAATTTCCTTCATTCTTTTTTTGTTCCCAAGTAGTTCGAGTAGAGCCATCGAACTAACGCATTATTAAATGACAAACTTGCTTTTGTTTTGTTATAATAAATTAATTTATTTATTATAACACAAAATTTTAATTTGTTTAAATAAAAATTGTTTAAATAATTATAGAGCTTTAAAATGAGAATATTTATGTTTTTAACTTTAAAAGGTACACTTGTAGTAAGTTTATCTAAAAAAAGCCTACAACTGGAAAAAATATGTAGTTTTCTGTTCTTATAAATAAATTAATCTATTATAACAAAACAAAAGCAAGTTTGACATTTAATAATGCGTTAGTTCGATGGCTCTACTCGAGTTATTAGGGAACAAAAAAATAATGAAGGAAATTGCTCCATGAGAAGCCGAGAAAATGCATTTTTTTAACGTATACCGATTTTGAACTTTGAGGGTTACATTTTCTCCAACCTAATTTTTGATTGGAATTTTGCTATTTTTGGCAATTTTCACACGTATTATCGATAGTTTTTATTATAATAATATATGTTATGAGTATTTTAAAGGTCTGAAAATTGGTATGGAGAAAGAGGACAAAAATAAAAAGGTGATGGTTTGAAAATTATGATCCTATTATTTATATCTTTGCCGTAAATTCCGGTCAACTTTGATCGATTGTATCTCAGGAACCACTCGTCATAATTAAACGTTTTTCTTTTAAAAGAAGCGTCCTGCCGCTGTCTTTCGAGTACCGTTTTCACAATTTAATTTAGTTTAATATTTCCCGAGATATTCTATTTGTTTATAAGCCAAAAAATTGTTTATAATTTTAAAATATTCCTGAGGCCGCCTAAAAAGTCCAATTTCAATTCTGTAAAGTACATTAGATGGGTATAGTGTCTTTTTTTGAAAAAATCATAGTTATTCTTATGCACCATAATTATTGTCGTTATTATAGCGACCGTAAATTTTTAATTCACAATTCAATTGTTGCTAAACTGTTTATTCAATTTCGATGGGCTTCTGGAATTATAATCTATACGAAAAGGGATTTCACATTACCAAGTTATTTAAATATTGATTAACAATTACTTATCTAACATTTTTGTTGAAAATTAAAGATTTTGTTGGAAAACCCGCTTTTTTCGGGGAAAGTTTTCGTCGAACTGAATCGGGAAAACACGTCTCTGTGCAGAATTTAATTGCGGTCAATTTTTTTATTTGGGTGTTATTGGTGTAAAGTTAAAATCTTTGGAGTTATAGAGCAAAAATTGAAAAATACACGATTTTCAGGCGCTATTTTGTTTATAAAAAAAGTAGCACACTATCTGCGGACTTTGCATAACTATATTATTAATACATACAATAATAAGATTCGATTCCAGCAATAAAATTGCTGGTAAATAACTTTTCCTTGTATTTTGCTAATTAGCCAAGAGTAGAATAGAGTTACTCTACCGTTAAAGTAGGATAGTCACAATGTACGTACATAGGAAAGTTGAAGAACTCACAGATGAACCAAAAGATAGAGACAGAAAGAAACATAATTTTGGACAGAATAAAATTAGAACATTGAAAGAGTTACATACCTAGAGAAACTGTTTGAAGACAAAATACACTTCTGAGCTAGAATGATGGACTAAGAATATTGAAGCAGGAAGTTTAGTCTCCAATAACCTAAATAAAGGATGGTAAGGCAGCAGGCTCCGATAATATGCAAGCAGAACTACTCAAACTAATGGACGATGAATCAATAGCAATAATCGCAGAGATACTCAACAACATATACAACTCCGGAGAAATAACAACAAAATGGCTGAAGTCTGAGTCTATTGTACCTATGTACTTCCAAAAAGCCAGGTGCCAAGAAATGCGAAGAATACTGCAAAGGCTCATATGTCATTTTCTAAAATTGTTTATAAAGATAATCAATATGAGAATTTACAAACTGTGTGAAAGACAAAAATTCCCCCAGCCAGTTAGATTGCTAAGATTATACAAATACTAAAAGAAGCAGGAATTAACAACCAAGATCTGAAAATAATTAGAAACTTTTACTGGAATCAGATTTCAAATCTCAAAATTGAAGGTGTACACACCGAATACTAAGGGTGTTTTTAGTCTCCTCTAATATTTAATCTCGACTCTAAAAGAATAGTTAGTGAAGCTTCGCACGAAATTGAAAAAGGCATTCTACTAAACGGGTATAGGTTAAACAACATCAGATATGAAGATGACACGACAGTATTTGTGAACAACCTAGAGGACCTACAGATCCGTATGAATACAATCATGTCATCATCATTCTCTTTGCCTTATCTCTATGCGGGGTTGGCTTCCCTAATTGCATTTCTCCACACAATTCTATCTTGGGTCATATCAATGTTAATCCCCTTTACCAATATGTCCTGCCTTATCGTCTCCCCCAGGTCTTCTTTGGTCTTCCTCTCCTACTCCTTCCAGGAATATGCACTTCAGCTATTCTTCGTATTGGGTGATTAACGTCTCGACGTTGAACATGACCAAACCATCTTAACCTATGCTCTCTCATTTTGACATCAATTGGTGCCACGCCTAGACTTCCCTAATATACTCATTTCTAATTTTATCCTTCTTTGTCACTCCACTCATCCATCTAAGCATTTTTACTTACGCCACATGCATTCGTTGTTCCTTTCTTTTTCACTGCCCAACATTTAGTTCCGTACATCATAGCCGGTCTTATGGCTGTTTTATAGAATTTTCCATTCAGCTTTATTGGAATTTTTCTGTCACACAACACACCACTCATTTATTTCCACTTCATCCATCCAGCCCTAATTCTACTGCATGCATCTCCATCTATTTCTCCATTACTCTGTAATACCGATCCTAGGTAGGTACTTAAAACTATTGCTTTTCACAATCATTTCACCATCCAAAGATACCATTTTATTTGTAGTAACTAAATCTTTAAATGAACATTCCAAATACTCTGTTTTTGTCCTACTAAGTGTTAAACCTTTTTCCTCCAGAGCTTGTCTCCACTGTTCCAGTTTTTGTTCTAAGTCTCTTTCACTATTTCCTATTAACACTACATCATCAGCATACATTAGGCACCATGGAATGCTACCCTGTAGTTTCGCTGTTATCTGGTCCAAAACTAATGAGAATAAATAAGGATTAGGTAGGCACCGAGCCTTGGTACAATCCTACTTGCACCTGAAATTTATCAGTCTCTCCCACACCTGACCTAACACTAGTCGTTACTCCCTCATACATATCTCTCACAATCTTTACATATTCGCCAGGGACTCCTTTCTTTTTGAGTGCCTACCACAGAATCTCTCGAGGAACTCTCATATGCTTTCTCAAGATCAATGAATACCATATGAGCGTTGGTCTCTTTATTCCTGTATTTTTCCATCAGTTGCCTTACAATGAAAATTGTATCTGTTGTTAATCTGCCCTGCATAAACCCAAATTGATTATCGGATATTTCGGTTTCTTCACGTATCCGTCTATAAATTACTCTCTCCCATATTTTCATGGTGTGACTAAGTAGTTTTATAGCCCTGTAGTTTTTACATTGTTTTATGTCTCCCTTGTTTTTGTAGACGTACTAATATACTGCTTCTCCATTCGTCTGGCACGTGTCCAACTTCCATTCTACAATCATGTACTGCAGTTAATAATTTCGACTCAAGACAAACAAACGTAAAAAACAAAGCTCGATAATTAGCAAGACACAGATAACAGGTCAAATATTTTCATTTAAAATTACATAGTTTTGACGTTTAAACTTCCAATTTATAAATAATTTTTGAAAATTTTGATTCCTCTTTGTTCCTTGGCATAAACTTGTTTTTTAGCGTTCCAGAGTGTACAAAACTCTTGCAAGTATAGTAATGATGTAGGTTTCCCTATATCATAATATAATGAATATCCATAGCAGGGTAAAACGTAATGACTATAGAGGGGATTATTAAAATTTTGTACTTATATTTTTCTATTAGCATATTCAGAATTTCGACCTAAAATTTTTAGTAATTTCAAATAAGAGTATATTAAAAGGGTTTTAAAAAGTAGATAACGAAAAACATGAAAAATCCGAAAATTCAATTTGTTCAATAACATTGCTTTAGTGATAAGTATAATCATATTAATAATAGAACAGTTAAAGAGATGTTCCTTGTGAGTCAGTCGTTCGAGTAAAACCGGGATTTTAGAATAATATTATTTTGCATGTGGTGATGATACACTGTTTGTACGCGTATCCCGATGAAAAAGTCTGACAATGTACAATTTTTGTAATCAAAGTTTCAAAAGTTATATTTATTCCTAATCGTTATGTTGTATCTAGCTTATGCTCTATATTATAAAATTATTTATATAATGTTTGTAATGAAGATTCTCATTCATGTTCATATTTGTTAATTGTGAAGTCATATCAAATAAAGTCATTTTATTTAAACATTTTTTTCTACTACTGCCCTATCCTCTTGCGCCGCTATAAAGATTATGCAAAACCAAAGCTACAGAGAAAGATGGTTCATCAGTAACCAACTAATTCTCCCAAACAAACTCGTCGTATTTTTAGAAAACTGAGCGATTCTGATAGTTAGGTTATTGTAAATACCATATTTACAGACAGTTGACAGATTAATGTTCACTTATTCTAACATTTAAGGATCTTGATGGTTTACCTAAATAAAAATGGAGAATAGAATATTGTGTAAATAAAATACTCTGAACAATAAATGATTTTATTTGAAGTTTAGAATACAGTGAAACCCCGATAACCCGGAAGTCCGGCTAACCCGGACCGATTTTCATCAGATAAACATTTTGATTTTTAATATTTTGTATTTTGACAACGACCTGATTTGGGCGTCGTGTCGTGAAACGTTAATAAAATTATTTTTCAATTTAATTGTGGCTTATTTCCCATCAAAGTAGTTAATTATCAGACAAACCTTTCAACAATAAAAATGTATGTAATATAATATTTGAGAGATAATGTGTATGTGTGTAATTTAAACTATACGATAGTCGATAGTAAAAATGACTCATAGCACACGCCGCAGAAACAACAGGCACCTGTCTGTAGTACCTATTCCTTTTTATTTCAAACTGTCTTAGCATTGTTTAGGAAAGACTATTTAAAAAATTCTTTTATAAACAATGGTCTTTAGTTTTCACTCTTCTTAAATAACATTACATCGTTGTGACTGTATTGTGTCTTGTATTGTTCGCTTCCGTTTGCTTACGTTTGTGTTTGGTGTTTTTTTTTAGTAATTTTGATGAGTAGGTACTGTGCATATTTATAAATATATTTCATGTTATTTAAATTCTAATGGAGTTTATCTGTAAGTATACCATATTTTATTAATTTTTACCATATTCTCCGGCTATCTCGGATTTTCGATAACCCGGATCGGCCGTGGTCCCGATTAATCTGAGTTATCGAGGTTCCACTGTATTATATAAGTGAACATCAGTCAAAAAGTCAGAAAGAATAGTCGCTCTTGAGATGAAAGATGAACAGGGAGAGCCACAGACAATAATTACGGCACATGGACCCGATGAAAATGAGAAAAAAGAAGTCAAAGAAAAATTCTGGACAGACCTAAATATAGCAATAGAAAACAGTAAAGGGCGGATTTACGTCATTGGAGACTTCAACGGAAGAGTAGGAATCAAAGATGAGACAGTAACGGATGTAATTGGAAGGTACGGTGAAGAAGTGAGAAATGATAATGGAAAACGGTTAATAGAATTCTGCGTACTAAATAATTTAATAGCAACAAACACACACTACCAACACAAAGACATACATAAATTTACTAGGCAAGGACCAAGAGAATCAGAAAAGTCAATAATCGATTACATACTAGTAGAACGCGACAATCGAAAGGTAATTCAAGACGTTAGAGTCCGAAGAGGACCAGAAATAAGTAGTGACCATTATTTGTTGGAAGCTAGAATAAAGAATAAAAACAAAAAACCCCAGGAACATACAAAAGAAAACAAAAGAAAAATTGAATACGAATCAATCAGAACTTACAAGCTCAGAAACAAAGAGATGGCCCTAAGATACAAATAAATGGTTGATTTAGAAATAGCAGCTCTGGAAAATGCAAATGATAGTAACAACCTAGAACAAAAATGGCAATCATTTAAAAATATATTACTGGAAGCGGCGAAAAAAGTATGTGGCATTAGTAAAAGGAATGACAAGGTGAAACAAACAAACTGGTGGAATGCCGAAATAAAACAACAAATGAAAACTAAGAAAAAACTTTGGAATAATTATTTAGGAAACAAAACAGTAAACAATTACAACAAATACAAAGAGGCAAGAACTGCAGTAAGAGATATGATAAAAACAGAAAAGGAAAAGAGTTGGCATCAATTTGGACAACAGCTGGAACACAATAGCAAAGAAAATCAAAAACTTTTTTATAGAACATTAAAATCTCTGAGAACAGACAAACCTAGTAAGGATATGAGAATTAAAAACAAAGAAGGAAAAATAATCACAGAAGAAAAAGAAATTATTGAAAGATGGCGACAACACTTCCAAGAATTATTAACTACCACAAAAGAGGATAGGAATAAAGAAAACAGTAACGCGACAGGTAGTGAAGAACAGAGAACAAGCATCGAGATAACAATCGAAGATACAATAGAAGCAATAGGCAAACTTAAAAACGGAAAGGCACCTGGACACGACCATATACCACCGGAAATGCTGAAGTACATGGGAATGAAAGGCGTAAAACAATTAGCTGAAATATTCAAAGAAGCAAGCAAAAAAGAAACAATACCGAAGGACTGGGAGATAGGAGTAATAGTGCCGATATATAAGAAAGGAGACCACAAAGATTGTAACAACTATCGAGGAATTACACTGTTATGTTCTTCTCTCAAAGTCTATGAAACAGTACTAGAAAAAAAGCTGAGAAACATTACAGAAACTACTTTAAATGAAGCACAGAGTGGCTTTAGAAAGGGACGAGGAGTGCATGACCATATTTTCACGGTAAAACAAATAATTGAAAAAACGTTACTGTCTAAAAAGAAAGCATATATGGCCTTCATAGACCTGGAAAAGGCGTTCGACAGGGTGAAACGACAAACTGTGTGGGACAGCTTGATAAGAAGAGGGGTTGACGATAAACTAGTTGAAATCATCAAAAGTCTTTATAAGAGAAATAGGAACTACATAATACATAAAAACATGAAATCAACAGAATTCGAAACAACTGAAGGACTAAGGCAAGGAGGTGTCATGAGCCCAACCCTCTTCAACATCTTTATGGACGAAATCATGATAGAGTGCACACCACAACTAAAGAAATTGCATGTAGGGTACAGGAATCTCCATAGCGTAACCATTTCGGAATGTGCATTCGCAGATGATGTAGTAGTTATCTCAGAAAAAGAAGAAGACCTGCAAAATAACCTGCAAGCATGGAATCACGCATTATGTAAACAGGGTATGAAGATAAATACACATATGACGAAGACCATGGTAATATCGCAAGAACCAGTCGTAATAAATATGCAAATTAATGAGGAGGCCATAGAACAAGTAAACCATTTCCAATACTTGGGCGTTACAATCGAAAATAATGGAAGGCAGGACAAAGATGTTGAAGAGAGGATAAGTAAAACATCAAAACTATTTCATGCAATAAAAAATAGCTTCTTAAACAAAAAGGAAATCACAAGAAAAACCAAACTAACTGTATTCAACACCATATATAGACCAGTGCTCACATACGGCTGTGAATCATGGATACTAACTAGAAAACTAAAAAGCAAGATACAAGCCCTAGAAATGAAGTATTTACGAAGAGTTAGAGGAGTGACAATGAGAGACAGAATAAGAAGCACAGATATACGCACAGATCTTAAGACGAAATCTGTACTTGAGTATATTGAAGAAAAACAACTAAGTTGGTGGGGACACATGAAAAGAATGAAAGACAACATACCGGTGAAGAAAATATGGGAAGCCAGGATACAAAAGAAAAGAAGTAGAGGAAGACCTAGAGAAGATTGGGATACAGTAGTCGCTAAAATCATCCAAAGGAAGGGGAAAACAATAGCAGAAGCAAGCCGATTAGCATAATAATGTTTATTTACTTTCAAAATAACACAATGGAAATACAAGTAACAGTTCAATACATATAAATAAATATAAAAATAGATATAAATATAAATAATATGAGTAAAATATAAATATATATATGAATTTATCATGAATATACTGTACAAGTTATAAGCAAATAAATAAACACAAAAGAAATTCCCTGAAGAACCAAAGGTTGTGCACAGGGATTATTCACATTTATTTAGCTCTAATTAAGTGTTCACAACACTTTATGACATAGACCAATCAACAAAGTAAAAATAAAAACCCAGAAAAAGTTTTGCTTGATTTGAATAATCATAATAATTACAAAAATATTGCATCCAGAGTTTCAGTTTCCTCATACTTAAGAAATCTGCTAAAAATTGTTTTGACAAAACTAAATGAGTTTATTTTTCTGATATAGGTTTTATACATGTCTGGTAAACAATTAAATATTTTGGGTACGAAGTATGTATAATTATGTTTTCCACCTACCTCTACCGAAAGTATACTTTTCCGGACCTGATTGTAGGGAGCAAAGTTGTACTTTTCCTCCCTAGGGAGGAAAATATTTTTCCTCCCTAGGGAGGAAAAGTAAAAGTGACGTCATGGTATTTCATTCATGAAATATAACTTATTGACGCCCTGTACAATATCTATTTTCTATTACGTAAGTATTTATACATTTCAACGTCTATTTAAAAACACTCTGTATTTTGCAGAATGGTAAAAAACAGTAAATTGTTATTCTGATTTAACAATGTTTACATTAATAATTTGACTTATATTTGACAGTTGACAGTTATATTGTACCTACTTGTTAATTTTAGTTCTAATAATTTTTGTTGGTTAGTTACATAAATAAATTAAGTAAAAATGAAAAAATAACTTGTTATTTGAGGAAGGTGGAAAAACCATGTGTATAACATGGGAGTAAAGTGCCTTTTCCTCCCTTGAATGATTACTGCCCTCCGCTACGCGTCGGGCAGTAAACTTCATTCTCGGGAGGAAAAGTAGCACTTTCCTCCCTTGTTATACAAATAGCTATTCCCAATAGATTTTTGTGCATTAGAAATTTTAACATAGTCGTGATGTTTCCTTAAAAGCATACAATAAGAAACAATGGTAAACATTTGTACACACGTGAAAGGATGTGCCAGTCTCGACACTGAAAAGTAAAAGGGACTCAAAAGACTATATATATATACATCAGTCAAATAATCAATATTAACCTTCTGCTCATATTTAAATGAAGAATCCGGAGAGGAATGTTTAGTCACATACATATGTGAAAACGGTATTTGAAAAAGGAGGTACAATTTTATGTGATATACCATATCTCATAAAATTGGAGATATGATATAACAGGATATCTGGTGGTAAAGATGTGACGTCTCTCATAAAAATAGGAGGTCTAAGATGGGCATCAAGAAAGGACATCAAGTAAGATCAACAATAGAACAACCCTCCTAGACTTAACATGAGTCTGCAATATGAAAATTCTAATATTATAGCCTTTTTTGTCTATATAGAGGGGTATGAAATCTTCAAAAGACATCTAAGTTTAGGACGCAGCCTGACTTACCTCAATGCAGGATTCATGCTTCATCGTCCCGACAATAATTTCCGAGGTACTTTGTAACGATACATAAACACTTTTTTAAGGTTCTACCTGATCAGAAATCAGAAAGAAACTTTCGTCTCAACCTGTATATCGTAGAATTTTTATTTTACCCATTCTGACAAAAATTATCATATGACAAAGTTTGAGGATAGGTCGAGAGTTATGAGGCGATTTACGTCTGATGTAAAGTAGCTTTGGCGCGACTAGTTGAAAAAAATGATTGTTATTTATAGTCTAAGAACTAGTGAACACTCCGAGTAACGGTCTTCCTGTAAGGCTAGAAATTTGTATAGTGATAATTCATAGCACACCAAGGCTAAAAACCATGACCTGGCAGGCATCAGCCCTGCACGTGTATCTACCAGGTGAGTCGAAAACTGCATAGTTTAGGGGACAAATAAACTTTCTCCTGTAAAGTTTAAATTTAAGTACCTATGTGTTTGAGTAAGTCACTTAGAAGAAATGTGTACAATGACAGGCCATTCTGAACAGTATAAGACCTTGCCAGGCGAGAGGAAAAATTAGAGGTTTTTCCTTAATTTTTTTTTGTATCGTACAAAGTTTTTTTAGGGTTTTTAAATCATTCCAAACAGAAAAGATCTTTAGTGACTTTTCTCGTAGGTTAATAGTTTTTGACATATAATCGATTAAAAATTTGCAAAATCGAGAAATCGGCAATTTTTAACCCCAAATCGGATATTTAACTGAAAATTTCAATGATGCCAAGGTAGGTAGATATTATTTAAACATCGATTGATGAAATCCCGAAGAGCTTCTTGCAATACAATATCGAAAACCCCTTTGTTTTTTAAAATTGCTAATCAAGTGGGCGACACTGTAGTATAAGTGAGGACGTTTGAGTTTGCATAAATTCATTATCTCGAAAATGGGCAAATTTGAAGAGAAATTCTCGCAGAGGTCGATATTTATTTTTAAATTAGGACTTTTTGGCATATATTTAATACTAGTGACGTCATCCATCTGGGCGTGATGACGTAATCGATGATTTTTTTAAATGAGAGTAGGGGTTGTGTGATAGCTCATTTGAAAGGATATTTAATTCTCTATTCAGTAATATAAACATTAACATATTTATTTATACAGGGTTTACAAAAAAAATTTATTTATTAAAATAATTACACAAACAGAAGAAAAAAATTTTTTGGTACACCCTGTATAAATAATTATGTTAATGTTTATATCGCTGAATAGAGAATTAAATAGCCTTTCAAATGAGCTATCACACAACCTCTACTCTCATTAAAAAAAATCATTGATTACGTCATCACGCCCAGATGCATAACGTCACTAGTATTATAATACAGGGTGTTTCAAAAAAAGGTAACCCCGTCTCTAGGGTAGGTAAAAAATTGAAAAATAATTGGGGTTTGCTTAGTAAAAAATTTTTGTAACGCCATCCGTTTTCAAGAAACGTTGAAGAAAAAAAATTTTACGCATTTTTTACGATTTTGCCGAAACTACTGGCAACATTGTAATGAAATTTTATACGAATATATTTTGGAAGCTGATACATCCCATGAATTTGTTTTTATATCTGAAACTCATAGAGGCCGCTAGCAGGGCCGCCCAGAGCCAGGCCGGGCCCCGGGGATGAGACCCGGCCGCCCCCCCCCCCCCCCCAAAAAACCCAGTTGAACGAAAATTCCCAAAAATCTGATAACTCATAAACTGGGATATGTAATAGTGAACACTCATGCTATTGACACAGGAAGGAAGAAAATTAAAACAGTTTTAACAATTAAACTTTGTTTTTAATTATTTACAATAGAACTGTTAGTTACAACATAACTTTTCTTGCTTTCATATCCGCAAAGTTTTGGATCATGTGGTCGAAATCAAGAGTTTTTGCAAGTTTCGACTCTATGCTTAACAGTCCCAAATCAGATAATCGTTGTTGACCCACAGTAGAACTTATATTATTGCCTTATTGCCTTTTCCAAATGCATAATATTCCTTATAATAATTTCATAATTAAAACCGCACGCAAATTCAATCTGTTGTAAAATATTTTAATAAAAGGAATTTTTTTAAATTTGCTAACGGCCGGGCCCCCTTGGGCCCCGGGCCCCGGGGATTTTGCCCCCCCCTCTGGTCGGGCCTGGCCGCTAATTACACGGATCGTACTAAGTATTAGTCAATATAACTTTTTTAACAGTATAATTATTAATGAAAACAAGTAAACTTAAACATCATTCAATTTTACACGAAACAGGTACTCTTGGTAAAACTCGATACTGTGTACCGTTTTCGGAATATTTTGATTTGAAAATTATGAAGTAATTATGAAGTAATAATGATGCTGGTATAAAGTAGTTAGTAATTAAACAAAACTAACAAGAAGAAAATTAAATTAGTGACTAAGAACATAAAATAAAATTCAATTACAGTAAGTATTCAAAATGTCCTCCGTTTTCGCGAATACACAAGTCTATTCTTTTTTCTAAAGATTCCATTAACCTTCTAAACGGTAGGGGATCAGGTATGATGTCATTAAATTGACGTTGAATTCTTTCTTCCAATTCTTGACGTGAATTTACCTCTGTAGCATTTTTCCTGTGACTTTTTCCTTAATATACGACCAAACTGTGTAGTCCAAAAGGTTAAAATCGCATGACCGAGGAGGCCAATGAATCGGAGCTTCTGCACATCTACCAATCCATCGATTCGGAAAATGATTACTCAACCAATTACGACACCTTCTATCAAAGTGTGGTGGAGCTCCATCGTGCATAAAAAATAAAGATCTTCGCTCGTTTAGCGTTAAATCTTCTAATATCTCGAATAAGGAATTGTTTAAAAAATCAAGATATATATCACCATTTAAATTTCCAGGTAGAATATGATAACCTATTAATTTGTTACCTAAAGTTGCTGCCCAAACATTAATTTTAAATGAGTGTTGGTAATGTGATACCCTTTTGACTCGTGGATTCTCATCACACCAGTAGTGTGCATTATGGGAGTTAAACATACCTTGTCGCGTAAAGGTGGCCTCGTCCGTAAAAAGAATGCATTTTAAAAAATTTGGATTGTGGGCTGTCCTTTGTTGCAATGTTTCACAAAAATCCACTCTAACCGGTAGATCATCTGGCAAGAGCTCTTGGACTTGTCTGTAATGATAAGGATGTAGTTGCTGTTCTTTCAGTATCCGCCAAGTACTTGATCAAGTAAATTTAAAATATTATTTTCTTTATTAATTGTTCTTGTTGTTCTTGGTCTACCAGAATTTATTTTATTTGGTCTCACATTCCCAGTTTCTCGACAACGTCGTTCAACGGCTCTAAATATTTTTTTTTACTTGGTAAGTTTCTTCTAGGAAACTTTCTGCATAACGTGTCACAGCTGCACTAGAACATCCTAAACATTCGCCTAAGGTTAATAACGTGTCAGTGTATTCAACATTTGAGTACATTTTGATTTGATTTTACAAATAACTTATTTCAAAACTCTAATTATTTTTGATTTATCGTCATAACAATCAATAAATGTCAGATTTCCATGGCACACTTGGAGAAAATAGAGGTATACGCTGTGAGCTCGTAAGTAGAGGGGATATTTACAAATTCGCGAGCGCCAGTAGTGACAAGTCTCTAAACCTTTACCGGAAATTTGACATAAATGTCAAAGTGATTAATTTAAAATTAAAATTAAAAACATTAATTATAAAAAATATTAGTTGGTCAAAGCTGTGGTGTATATTAACCTTAAATATACTTACGTTTTAAATACGGAATTTAAGTTTTTTTATTGTTCGCTAATATGTAATTATAAATTATTCTAATAATCTTAGCGCCATCTACACGATAATTGTGGAAGTATCCGAAGTAAGAAATTCATATTTTATCAATAGAACGTCAAAATGATTAGCAAAATCTTAAAAAAATCGATTACAATTTAATTACTTTTTTGCGTTGTAAATATTAAGCGATAATAATTAAATAATAAATTTAAAAATTACCGGTGAAAGTTGAATCAGTAATCCGCTAGGAGCGCCACCAGCGAAGCTCAGAGCGTATACCAATACCTATTAGAACTTTATCATTACTACCAGCATCAACTATTACTTCATCAAAGAAAAGCGTGGCGCGTGTTCATCGAATAAACGGTTTTCGCCCCACGCTTTTCTTTAACGAATGTGTTAGATTTTTTCATTTTTTTTTTTTTATTTTTTGCTTTTTAGTTGATTTTTTTATAATATTTTTAATTTTAGTCACTCGTAACTAAAGAAAAGCGTTTCTTAAAAAATTTTTTTTCATATTTTTTTATTTATTACTTTTTAGTCTTACACTTTTCAAACATTAAAATATATCGTCATGTTTATTAAAATATGTATAAAACATTATGATTTACCAACATGAAAAGTAGTCGGAATCGGCAAAAAATTTGAAACTTTATTGTGTATTAATGAAGCATAACGTAGACAATTAACGTAAAAAGTGAAATTATGTATTATTCATATCATTAGCTATTGGGACCGTGCAAGTTCGGTAAAGCGACCCCTATTTCTACGCTCTGCAATTTTATTCGCACTTTTAATTATATTGGCCAATTATATTAGTCCTGGTTACTGGATAATTGTCAAGGCCATAGTCCAAAAAAATAATAAGAAGAAAAAATAAGATCCAGGTTATGTTATTAAAACGTACACAATTGTATGTAGTAAATAAAATTAGTTAATAAAATGCAGTACTGCAAGCAAAATAGAATTAATTAAATTTACCTTGATATAACAATTGCATATCATATCAATATTGTGGAGCAACATAAAATTTTTATTCTTCAATGACAGTAGATATGAAATGTACGTCAATTTGACAATTTCAATTGACAATATGAATTATTTAAGAAAGTTGCAATATTTCTCCGCTATTCGCGCACGATCGTTTCTCAATTCCCTTCCAAGTACTTGCACACCGCGAATACAATCCGTAAAAGTTTCAAGTTTTTACATTGTAAAAAACAAGAGAATTTAAGCGTTTTCCATTAAAATAATTTTTTTTATTTAAACAATTAATAAACAGAAATTTTCATTCATTTGCATTGAAGAAAAGGCAGTCAAATTAACCTCTAAAGATTTGACGCAAACTATTGAACTAAATAAAAGCGTTTAAAAATGGCCGATTTCGCGATTTTGTAAATTTTTATCGCTTATATGTCAAAAACTATTAACCTAAGAGAAAAGTCACTAAAGACCTTTTCTGTTTGGAATGATTCAAAAACCCTAAAAAAACTTTGTTCCATGCAAAAAAAATAATTTTAGGAAAAACCCCTAACCTTTTCCCTCGCCTGGCAAGGTCTTATGCTGTTCAGAATCGCCTGTCATTGTACACATTTCTTCTAAATGACTTAACCAAACACATACTTAAATTTAAGCTTTACAGGAGAAAGTTTATTTTTCCCCTAAACTACCTATGCACTTTTCGATTCACCTGGTAGATGCACGTGCAGGGCTGATGCCTGCCAGTTCATGGTTTTTAGCGTTGGTGTGCTATGAATTATCACTATACAAATTTCTAGACTTACATGAAGACCGTTACTCGGAGGGTTCACTAGCTCTTAAACTATTAGCCTCCATGTGAGCAAGTAAAATTTTTGAATATTGCCACTCTTATGCGAATAAATTGTGCCATAGGGCACGGCACAAGTCAAAACTTCGGTGTGGGGAAAACACATTTTTTTTGCATGCAGTAAGAAGTTAATTAAACATTTTTCAAAGAGTTAACATTTAATAAAAAGTTCTATAAGCAGCTAATTGTTAATAATCACAGTAAATGTTTCAAGTAGTTAATTAAAGTTAGTGAAATAGCGAAATAGAAAATCCGATTGTAATAAGTTGATCATTGCTATGGTTTTCATAGAGAAGAGTCAAAATTGTAGGGTCCTTTTCTTTGTACTAAATGTTTAATGAAGTTACCAGTGCGATGAAGTGGACCGGACCCTTCTTCTGTCATTTTATTGCCACAACTTTAAAACGCCCTCTCGTCTCTAAGGCTACGCCGAAGGTCTACCTAATAAAACAGATCCTCTATCATCCACTTCCAAAGCACACTACCTTCATTTATTCACAAACTCTCAGCAGTCTCCCTTTTGGCCGTTTTACCTGTTTTTGGTCCCAGAAATTGGACTTTTTTATGAAAGGAATCTCATTCCATCGCTCCTAGAACGGCATCACTCCTAGCCAGTAATTTATTCCTTCTCCACGGTCTGACTTTGTCAAACTGTCATCCATGATTTTCAATCCATGACATCAAAAATAGGCATCCTGCCTATTTTTATTTTTATGTAAGTAAGTTCTAACTTCTATCTATTCTAACTTCCATTTTGTGGTTTCAGAAGATGTTTTCGATAGTTTTTATGATATTATCATGGGAAACTTTTCTGAAATTTTTCTCAAAATTATTGTTTATCAAGGTATACAGTGTGGAAGGCACTTATGGAATAATAGCTATTTGTATAACAAGGGAGAAAAGTGCTACTTTTCCTCCCGAGAATGAAGTTTACTGCCCGACGCGTAGCGGAGGGCAGTAATCATTCAAGGGAGGAAAAGGCACTTTACTCCCATGTTATACATATGGTCTTTCCACCTTCCTCAAATAACAAGTCATTTTTTCATTTTTACTTTATTTATGTAACTAACCAACAAAATTTATTAGAACTAAAACTAACAAGTAGGTACAATATAACTGTCAACTGTCAAATATAAGTCAAATTATTAATGTAAACATTGTTAAATCAAAATAACAATTTACTGTTTTTTACCATTCTGCAAAATACAGGGTTTCATAAATAAACGTTAAAATGTAGGGTTATTGATTAGTAGGATAAAGCTCAATAGCTCCGCTATAGTAATAGATAGCAATAAAAGTTAATATCAAAAATTTTAGCCACCTTTGAGCTTCACATTACAAAATTAGTTAGAATGTTACAGGGTGTTCGATAACACAGTGGCAGACCTAACTTATGTTTTTTTAAATTGAACACCCTATATTTTATTTTATATTCGAAATCCCGTTAACTTCTCCATCACAAAAATATAAAGTCGCAGATTAAGGATGTACCAGTAAGAACTTTCAACACGAAAAATCTCAGTTTTAAAATACTAATTACCATTTTTAATTCTTATTAAATTGGTGGATTCTGCATCTGAGATTCTTCAATTTGTTAGTAGATGTCGCTGTATCGCGTCTGATGGGAAATTTGAATTATTTTTCAGATTCACTTTAAAATGATGGTAGAGCTGTTTTTCGGTCCAGAGGTAGGCACACTAACGAAAGCTACTGAGGACGCCTGAAATGGTAGAAACAGCCTGTCTAGCTGGTGTGCAACCCTCTGAATTGAAAACAAGCAAAACCATCATTTATTATTTTTATTTCCTTTACTCGGATGTGAATAATGAAAGTTCCTCTGCTGTCCGTTTTTCCTAGACGAATGAAAGCGAAATGTGATGGTTTCCCTTTCGTTTTCTATACTCGTCGTCTGCTGTCTTATTAATTGAAAAAGTCGCAGATTAAGGATGTACCAGTAAGAACTTTCAACACGAAAAATCTCAGTTTTAAAATACTATTTACCATTTTTAATTCTTATTAAATTGGTGGATTCTGCATCTGAGATTCTTCAATTTGTTAGTAGATGTCGCTGTATCGCGTCTGATGGGAAATTTGAATTATTTTTCAGATTCCCTTTAAAATTATGGTAGAGCTGTTTTTCGGTCCAGAGGTAGGCACACTAACGAAACTACTGAGGACGCCTGAAATGGTAGAAACAACCTGTCTAGCTGGTGTGCAACCCTCTGAATCGAAAACAAGCAAAACCATCATTTATTATTTTTATTTCCTTTACTCGGATTTGAGTACTGAAAGTTCCTCTGCTGTCCGTTTTTCCTAGACGAATGAAAGCGAAATGTGATCGTTTCCCTTTCGTTTTCTATATTTGTCGTCTGCTGTCTTATTAATTGAAAAAGTCGCAGATTAAGGATGTACCAGTAAGAACTTTCAACACGAAAAATCTCAGTTTTAAAATACTATTTACCATTTTTAATTCTTATTAAATTGGTGGATTCTGCATCTGAGATTCTTCAATTTGTTAGTAGATGTCGCTGTATCGCGTCTGATGGGAAATTTGAATTATTTTTCAAATTCCCTTTAAAATTATGGTAGAGCTGTTTTTCGGTCCAGAGGTAGGCACACTAACGAAAGCTACTGAGGACGCCTGAAATGGTAGAAACAACCTGTCTAGCTGGTGTGCAACCCTCTGAATCGAAAACAAGCAAAACCATCATTTATTATTTCTATTTCCTTTACTCGGATTTGAGTACTGAAAGTTCCTCTGCTGTCCGTTTTTCCTAGACGAATGAAAGCGAAATGTGATCGTTTCCCTTTCGTTTTCTATATTTGTCGTCTGCTGTCTTATTAATTGAAAAAGTCGCAGATTAAGGATGTACCAGTAAGAACTTTCAACACGAAAAATCTCAGTTTTAAAATACTATTTACCATTTTTAATTCTTATCAAATTGGTGGATTTTGCATCTGAGATTCTTCAATTTGTTAGTAGATGTCGCTGTATCGCGTCTGATGGGAAATTTAATTATTTTTCAGGTTCCCTTTAAAATTATGGTAGAGCTGTTTTTCGGTCCAGAGGTAGGCACACTAACGAAAGCTACTGAGGACGCCTGAAATGGTAGAAACAACCTGTCTAGCTGGTGTGCAACCCTCTGAATTGAAAACAAGCAAAACCATCATTTATTATTTTTATTTCCTTTACTCGGATGTGAATAATGAAAGTTCCTCTGCTGTCCGTTTTTCCTAGACGAATGAAAGCGAAATGTGATGGTTTCCCTTTCGTTTTCTATACTCGTCGTCTGCTGTCTTATTAATTGAAAAAGTCGCAGATTAAGGATGTACCAGTAAGAACTTTCAACACGAAAAATCTCAGTTTTAAAATACTATTTACCATTTTTAATTCTTATTAAATTGGTGGATTCTGCATCTTAGATTCTTCAATTTGTTAGTAGATGTCGCTGTATCGCGTCTGATGGGAAATTTGAATTATTTTTCAGGTTCCCTTTAAAATGATGGTAGAGCTGTTTTTCGGTCCAGAGGTAGGCACACTAACGAAAGCTACTGAGGACGCCTGAAATGGTAGAAACAACCTGTCTAGCTGGTGTGCAACCCTCTGAATTGAAAACAAGCAAAACCATCATTTATTATTTTTATTTCCTTTACTCGGATGTGAATAATGAAAGTTCCTCTGCTGTCCGTTTTTCCTAGACGAATGAAAGCGAAATGTGATGGTTTCCCTTTCGTTTTCTATACTCGTCGTCTGCTGTCTTATTAATTGAAAAAGTCGCAGATTAAGGATGTACCAGTAAGAACTTTCAACACGAAAAATCTCAGTTTTAAAATACTATTTACCATTTTTAATTCTTATTAAATTGGTGGATTCTGCATCTGAGATTCTTCAATTTGTTAGTAGATGTCGCTGTATCGCGTCTGATGGGAAATTTGAATTATTTTTCAGATTCCCTTTAAAATTATGGTAGAGCTGTTTTTCGGTCCAGAGGTAGGCACACTAACGAAAGCTACTGAGGACGCCTGAAATGGTAGAAACAGCCTGTCTAGCTGGTGTGCAACCCTCTGAATCGAAAACAAGCAAAACCATCATTTATTATTTTTATTTCCTTTACTCGAATTTGAGTACTGAAAGTTCCTCTGCTGTCCGTTTTTCCTAGACGAATGAAAGCGAAATGTGATCGTTTCCCTTTCGTTTTCTATATTCGTCGTCTGCTGTCTTATTAATTGAAAAAGTCGCAGATTAAGGATGTACCAGTAAGAACTTTCAACACGAAAAATCTCAGTTTTAAAATACTATTTACCATTTTTAGTTCTTATTAAATTGGTGGATTCTGCATCTGAGATTCTTCAATTTAAAAATATAAAGGTTTGTAATGTTATATAGGGTATTTACAAAGTTATAACCAATTTTGTATTAAAATCGTAACAACAAGTTCAACTCCCTGTATAAATAAAAATAAGCACAACAGCAACGGTTTATTAATGCCATATTTTTTTATTTTTTGTCAAAATTTTTAAGAATTATTGATATTGCTAATTTTCTTTATATCAAATACAGGGTGAGTCAAAACGCAAGTACATTATTTTCTCAGTAATGTTAAATGGAACACCCTGTATTTATATCATTATTGAAAAGTAACATTAACGTACTTTAATTTTTATATAACATTCCATATGCAAAATTTATTAGTTTTCGAGATATTTTCATTTTTCAGAACAAATTATTTTAGGTGTTTAAATTTATCTAAATTTTAAGTAAGCAATGACTGAATTGACAATTGAAGATTACCTATTATCAATCCGGTAATCAATGTAATACTGTAGCAAATAAAGAAATAAAAATAATTTATTAGTAATACATTTTACAAACAAAAACACAACCACTACATGCAACATTTTTGAAACAATTACAAACTATCTTTTTATGTAAATGCAACAAATAAACAAAGAAAATTAGTAATAAATTTTACAAAAAAACACACAAACACAAAATACAATATTTTGTGAAGACAATTAAACACTACTTTTTTATGTAAATGTAACAATGTAACAAATAAAGAACGAAATATAATTTATCAGTAATACATTTTGCAAAAAAACATGTTTGAAAAAATTAGAAGCTACTTTTAATAAGATATTTTTAATATTTAATTACATAAGGTGTTCAAAATTATCTCCTAACACGTTTATGTACGCCTAAAAACGATCATTGAATGAGCTACTTACTCTACGGAGCATTTGTAAATTAACACATCGAAATACACTTTGTATTCTATTTTTCATCTCATCCCTTGTGGTTGGAGGTATTTTATAAACTTCATTATTAACGTAACCCCAAAAAAATCAGTCCAGTTTATTAAATTCTGGTGATTTGGGCGGCCACGCTACTGGTCCATTGAAAAATGAAAATATCTCGAAAACTAATAAATTTAGACATAGAGAATGTTATCTGAAAATTAAAGTACGGTAATGATACTTTTCAATAGTGATATAAAATATAGGGTGTTCCATTTAAAATTACTGAGAAAATAATGTACTTGCGTTTTGACTCACCCTGTATTTGATATAAAGAAAATTAGCAATATCGACCATTCTTGAAAATTTTGACACTACGTTAAAAAATATGGCATTAATAAACCATTGTTGTTTTGCTTATTTTTATTTATACAGGGAGTTGAACTTTTTACGATTTTCATATAAAATTGGTTATAACTTTGTAAATACTCTGTATAACATAACAAACCTTTATATTTTTGTGATGGAGAAGTTAACAGGATTTCGAATTTAAAATAAAATATAGGGTGTTCCATTTAAAAAAAACATATGTTTGGTCTGCCACTTTGTTATCGAACACCCTGTAACATTCTAACTAATTTTGTAATGTGAAGATCAAATGTGGCTAAAATTTTTGTTATTAACTTTTATTGCTAGGTATCTATTACTATAGCGGAGCTATTGAGCTTTACCCTACTAATCAATCACCCTGTAGATACTTACGTAATAGAAAATAGACATTGTACAGGCCGTCAATAAGTTATATTTCATGAATGAAATACCATGACGTCACTTTTACTTTTCCTCCCTAGGGAGGAAAATATTTTTCCTCCCTAGGGAGGAAAAGTATAACTTTGCTCCCTACAATCAGGTCCGGAAAAGTATACTTTCGCTAGAGGTAGGTGGGAAAATTATTCCTGTCCTTGTTTCAAAAAATTATAAAAAACGCTGAGAGTCGTCGATTTTTAAATAAAAATGTGCACTTTTTAAACATAAACTTAAATATACAGGGTGATCCTTGCAAGTCTAGCAGAGCCCATATGCTTTATTTTTAATGGAACACCCCATATATTCTTATATTTTTAAAAGCTGCTTAAAAACCTGATTTCAGTGAACTATCTCATGTAGGGTGTATTATGAACAATACAGGGTGAAATTTTGAAATTAAACAAGTATGGAAACCACTTATGGAATAAAATTGTTTGTGTCCTTATTTTAAAAAATTATAAAAAATACTGGCAAAATTTAAATATACAGGGTGATTCATGCAAGTACAGTATAGTCCATGATCTTTAGTTTTAATGGATCACCCTGTATATATTTATATTTTTAGAATCTGCTAAACAATCTCATCTCAAAAAAGTGTATTATGTAGGGTCTATTATGAATAATACAAGGTGAAATTTTGAAATTATTTATAAATTTTGTCAGTACATTAAATACAAAACCCAATAGATTTAATGCTTAGTTTAGAAAATGTATGCCTTTATTTAGCTAATTTAAAAAATAATACTGTTATTTAAAGCATGATAAATTATTAATTTCAAAATTTTATGTAGGTATTTAATATCTTGACGAAAATTATACATAATTTTAAAATTTCACCTTGTATTATTCATAATATATCCCACATAATAGGTGTACACTTTTTTGATATGAGGTTGTTTAGCAGATTCTAAAAATATAAAAATATATAGGGTGATCCACTAAAACTGAAGATCATTAACTATGCCGTACTTGCGTGAATCACCCTGTATATTTTAATTTATGTTTGTAAAACGCCCATTTGAATTTAAAAGTTGGCATATCTCAGTATTTTTTATAATTTTTTAAAATAAGGACACACATAATTTTATTCCATAAGTGGTTTCCATACTTGTTACTTTCAAAATTTCACCCTGTATTATTCATAAAACATTCTGCATAATATAGTTCGTTGAAATCAGGTTGCTAAGTAGCTTATAAAAATATAGGAATATACAGGGTGTTCAATTAAAAATAAATATTATGGACTCTGCTAGACTGTAAGGATCACCCTGTACATTTAAATTTATGTTTAAAAAGTGCACATTTTTATTTAAAAATCGACGGGTCTCAGCATTTTTCATCATCGTTTTAAACAAGGACAGAAATAATTTTATTCCATAAGTGCCTTCCACCTTGTATACAGAGAATGCGAGAGAAACCTGAGCGACAATCAATTTGGATTTCGTATGGGACTTGGTACGAGGGAGGCATTGTTTGGCCTAAAGATAGTGCTACAAAAATGCCGAGAAAATCTACTACGAAAAAGCGATTGATCGAATAAAACACACAGAACTCATAGAAATCCTAACACAACTTGGGCCCTGATTCTAAATCAAATTTCGACACTAAACAAGTCGCTTTCAATATGGCGACGTCGAAATGCGACTGTGCGAGCCTTGTGGATTTTAGTTGAACTAACGAAATGAGCGACTATCGAAATTAATAGCGACTTTAAAAAGGGTGTTGATATTATAATTTCGATGTCGAAATTATTTGACACGGAGATGAATGAATGGCCAAAAGCGAGGTTAGGTTTAGTTTAGACGTGTTTTGTTTATTTCTTGCAAGGAAAACTAAAGCAAAAGGTATTAATATGGCTGGGTCTAATTGAAATTTGCTTGTTTTGAGGAATTAGATAGAATAGTATTAAATTAGAAATATAATAATTGAGAATGTCCACAACATGAATCATCAACTCAATGAAAGATGTAAGGTAATAATCTGGGAAAATTAGTAAAAAACAAGGAAAATTAATTACCAGCTATTTTATTGCTGGACATGCTGAAATAAAATCTTAAGATTTCCTATATTAGTAATATAGCTGTGCAAAGTCCACAGAAAGTGTGCTATTTTGTTTATAAACAAATTAGCGCTCCGAAATCTTTTTTTTTTAATTATTGCTCTATAACTCCGAAAATTTTAACTTTAAACCAAAACACTCGCATAAAAATTGACAGTAATTTAATTCTTCACATTGATAATTTATTTCAATTTCCTTCGCCGGAAATTTGCCTCGGAAAATTCGGGTTTTTCAAACAAAATCTTTAATTTTCAACTAAAATTTGAGAGAAGTAATAGGCCTTGGGCCCGCATATACAATTATTATTTATGACCACACCGTTGAAACTTTTTGCACTTGTTATTTTTGTGGAGTCGGACAAATTTTGAGCTTGGCGCATTATGGTAGTGGGGCGTTTGTCTGTCAAGCGGTGACGAAGTTGTCAATTTTATGCAAGAAAAAAATTTATTACCACATTGGTCATTCTATTTTAATCAATGGATTTTATCATATAAACAACGAAAACAATTTTGTCGGACAAAAATATTGGGGCATATGACGCGTCGGACACGCTAAATATGTCAAATTTATGAAAATAATAAATTTATTACCACATGGATAATTTTAACGGTATCTACCATAAAACATTTTTACAATAATGTGGTAACCTTGTCGGAAAATTTTCACGGGGCATATGCGCAGTCGGACGCGCCGAAGATGTCAATTTCCTGAAATTTTTTTATTTACAACCATTTTTCCGACAACATTAGTAGGTTATAAGTAATTATATTCTTAATCAAAAAATCAAAGTGTCGGACAAAAATATTGGGGCAACTCGACAGTCGGACAAAAAATTTAATTTTTATTAGTAAAGTATACTTTCAAATTATGCTGGGTTCGTGCATCCCTTATCTTTACAACCATTTTTCCGACAAAAGTAGTAGGTTACAAGTAATTATATTCTTAAACAAAAAATGTAATTGTCTGACAAAAATGTTGGGGCAAACGAACAGAAAACTTAATTCTTTTAGGCTATCGACGAGGAGGTATTATCAAAAAAAAATTTTAAAACAGTGTTTCTCGGTTACTTTTGAATCGATTTAGCTGAAAATTGGTACACACACTAAGTAAAGCATTTAAAAGTGTATGACGTAGATCGAAACCCAAAATTTTCTTAAAAAATTTTCCGACAAGAGGGAAAATTTTAGAAAAATTGTGATCTGATAATTTGTGTACATACTCCTTGAACAACGACAAACGTCGTTCTGTATTTTTTCTTGAATTAAAAAAAAAATTTTCAGCACATGTATCAGGTTATAAGTAGTTATATTCCAAACCAAAAAATCTAAGTGCCCGACATAAATAGTGGGGCACATCCAAAGTCGGACAAAAAATTTAATTTTTATTAATTAACTATACTTTTAAACAATTCTGGGTTCGTGCATCCCTTATCCTTTACCACCATTTTTCCGACAAAAGTAGTAGGATACAAGTAATTATACTCTTAAACAAAAAATGTAATTGTCTGACAAAAATGTTGGGGCAAACGAACAGGAAACTTAATTCTTTTAGGCTATGGACGAGGAGGTACTATCCAAAAATATTTTAAAACAGATTTTCTCGGTTATTTTTGAATCGATTTAGCTGGATATTGGTACACACACTAAGTAAAACATTTAAAAGGGTTTGACGTAGAGCTGTACCCAAAATTTTCCCAAAAAAATTTCGGACAAGAGGGAAAATTTTAGAAAAATTGTGATCTGATATTTGCGTACATACTCCTTGAACAACGACAAACATCGTTCTGTAGTTTTTTTTTCCAATTAAAAAAAATTTCCGACACAAGTATCAGGTTATAAGTAGTTATATTCTAAATCACAAAATCTAAGTGTCCGACAAAAATATTGGGTCAAATCTAAAGTCGGACAAAAAATTTTATTTTTATTAATAAACTGTCTTTTAAACAATACGGTGTTCGTGCAACCCTTACCTTTAAAACCATTTTTCCGACAACATTAGTAGGATATAAGTAATTATATTCTTAATCAAAAAATCAAAGTGTCGGACAAAAATATTGGGGCAACTCGACAGTCGGACAAAAAATTTAATTTTTATTAGTAAAGTATACTTTCAAATTATGCTGGGTTCGTGCATCCCTTACCTTTACAACCATTTTTCCGACAAAAGTAGTAGGTTACAAGTAATTATATTCTTAAACAAAAAATGTAATTGTCTGACAAAAATGTTGGGGCAAACGAACAGAAAACTTAATTCTTTTAGGCTATCGACGAGGAGGTATTATCAAAAAAAAATTTAAAACAGTGTTTCTCGGTTACTTTTGAATCGATTTAGCTGAAAATTGGTACACACGCTAAGTAAAGCATTTAAAAGGGTATGACGTAGATCGGAACCCAAAATTTTCTTAAAAAATTTTCCGACAAGAGAGAAAATTTTAGAAAAATTGTGATCTGATAATTTGTGTACATACTCCTTGAACAACGACAAACATTGTTCTGTATTTTTTTCTCGAAATAAAAAAATTTTCAGCACATGTATCAGGTTATAAGTAGTTATATTCCAAATCAAAAAATCTAAGTGTCCAACAAAAATATTGGGGCAAATCCAAAGTCAGACAAAAAATTTAATTTTTATTGATAAACTATACTTTTAAATTATGCTGGATTCGTGTATCCCTTATCTTTACAACCATTTTTCCGACAAAGGTAGTAAGTTACAAGTAATTGTATTCTTAAACAAAAAATGTAATTGTCTGACAAAAATCTTGGGGCAAACGAACAGAAAACTTAATTCTTTTAGGCTATCGACGAGAAAGTAATATCAAAAAATTTTAAAAGAGTTTTCTCGGTTATTTTTGAATCGATTTAGCTCAAAATTGGTACACACACTAAGTAAAATATTTAAAAGGGTATGACGTAGAGCTGTACCCAAAAATTTTTAAAAAAATTTTCCGACAAGAGGGAAACTTTTAGAAATATTGTGATCTGATAATTGCTTACATACCCTTTGAACAACGACAAACATCGTTCTGTAGTTTTTTTTCCAATTAAAAAAAATTTCCGACACAAGTATCAGGTTATAAGTAGTTTTATTCTAAATCAAAAAATCTAAGTTTCCGACAAAAATATTGGGTCAAATCCAAAGTCGGACAAAAAATTTAATTTTTATTAATAAACTGTCTTTTAAAAAATACTGGGTTCGTGCAACCCTTACCTTTAAAACCATTTTTCCGACAACATTAGTAGGTTATAAGTAATTATATTTTTAATCAAAAAATAAAAGTGTCGGACAAAAATATTGGGGCAACTCGACAGTCGGACAAAAAATTTAATTTTTATTAGTAAAGTATACTTTCAAATTATGCTGGGTTCGTGCATCCCTTATCTTTACAATCATTTTTCCGACAAAAGTAGTAGGTTACAAGTCATTATATTCTTAAACAAAAAATGTAATTGTCTGACAAAAATGTTGGGGCAAACGAACAGAAAACTTAATTCTTTTAGGCTATCGACGAGGAGGTATTATCAAAAAAAAATTTATAACAGTGTTTCTCGGTTACTTTTGAATCGATTTAGCTGAAAATTAGTACACACGCTAAGTAAAGCATTTAAAAGGGTATGACGTAGATCGGAACCCAAAATTTTCTTAAAAAATTTTCCGACAAGAGGGAAAATTTTAGAAAAATTGTGATCTGATAATTTGTGTACATACTCCTTGAACAACGACAAACATCGTTCTGTATTTTTTTCTCGAATTAAAAAACAAATTTATCACATGTATCAGGTTATAAGTAGTTATATTCCAAATCAAAAAATCTAAGTGCCCGACATAAATAGTGAGGCACATCCAAAGTCGGACAAAAAATTTAATTCTTATTAATAAACTATACTTTTAAACAATTCTGGGTTCGTGCATCCCTTATCTTTACAACCATTTTTCCGACAAAAGTAGTAGGATACAAGTAATTATACTCTCAAACAAAAAATTTAATTGTCTGACAAAAATGTTGGGGCAAACGAACAGGAAACTTAATTCTTTTAGGCTATGGGCGAGGAGGTATTATCCAAAAATATATTAAAACAGTTTTTCTCGGTTATTTTTGAATCGATTTAGCTAAAAATTGGTACACACACTAAGTAAAACATTTAAAAGGGTATGACGTAGAGCTGTACCCAAAATTTTCCCAAAAAAATTTCGGACAAGAGGGAAAATTTTAGAAAAATTGTGATCTGATATTTGCGTACATACTCCTTGAACAACGACAAATATCGTTCTGTAGTTTTTTTTCTCGAAATAAAAAAAAATTTCCGACACAAATATCAGGTTATAAGTAGTTATATTCCAAATCAAAAAATCTAAGTGTCCGACAAAAATATTGGGGCAAATCCAAAGTCGGACAAAAAATTTAATTTTTATTGATAAACTATACTTTTAAATTATGCTGGATTCGTGTATCCCTTATCTTTACAACCATTTTTCCGACAAAGGTAGTAAGTTACAAGTAATTATATTCTTAAACAAAAAATGTATTTGTTTGACAAAAATCTTGGGGCAAACGAACAGAAAACTTAATTCTTTTAGGCTATCGACGAGAAAGTAATATCAAAAAATTTTAAAAGAGTTTTCTCGGTTATTTTTGAATCGATTTAGCTCAAAATTGGTATACACACACTAAGTAAAACATTTAAAAGGGTATGATGTAGAGCTGTACCCAAAACTTTTTTAAAAAATTTTCCGACAAGAGGGAAAATTTTAGAAAAATTGTGATCTGATATTTGCTTACATACTCCTTGAACAACGACAAACATCGTTCTGTAGTTTTTTTTTTCAATTAAAAAAAATTTCCGACACAAGTATCAGGTTATAAGTAGTTATATTCTAAATCAAAAAATCAAAGTGTCGGAAAAAATATTGGGGCAACTCAACAGTCGGACAAAAAATTTAATTTTTATTAGTAAAGTATACTTTCAAATTATGCTGGGCTCGTGCATCCCTTATCTTTACAACCATTTTTCCGACAAAAGTAGTAGGTTACAAGCAATTATATTCTTAAACAAAAAATGTAATTGTCTGACAAAAATGTTGGGGCAAACGAACAGAAAACTTAATTCTTTTAGGCCATCGACGAGGAGGTATTATCAAAAAAAAAATTTAAAACAGTGTTTCTCGGTTACTTTTGAATCGATTTAGCTGAAAATTGGTACACACGCTAAGTAAAGCATTTAAAAGGGTATGACGTAGATCGGAACCCAAAATTTTCTTCAAAAATTTTCCGACAAGAAGGAAAATTTTAGAAAAATTGTGATCTGATAATTTTTGTACATACTCCTTGAACAACGACAAACATCGTTCTGTATTTTTTTCTCGAATTAAAAAAAAAATTTCAGCACATGTATCAGGTTATAAGTAGTTATATTTCAAATCAAAAAATGTAAGGGCCCGACATAAATAGTGGGGCACATCCAAAGCCGGACAAAAAATTTAATTTTTATTAATAAACTATACTTTTAAACTATTCTGGGTTCCTGCATCCCTTATCTTTACAACCATTTTTCCGACAAAAGTAGTAGGATACAAGTAATTATACTCTTAAACAAAAAATTTAATTGTCTGACAAAAATGTTGGGGCAAACGAACAGGAAACTTAATTCTTTTAGGCTATGGACGAGGAGGTATTATCCAAAAATATTTTAAAACAGTTTTTCTCGGTTAGTTTTGAATCGATTTAGCTGAAAATTGGTACACACACTAAGTAAAACATTTAAAAGGGTATGACGTAGAGCTGTACCCAAAATTTTCCCAAAAAAATTTCGGACAAGAGGGAAAATTTTAGAAAAATTGTGATCTGATATTTGCGTACATACTCCTTGAACAACGACAAATATCGTTCTGTAGTTTTTTTCTCGAAATAAAAAAAAAATTTCCGACACAAATATCAGGTTATAAGTAGTTATATTCCAAATCAAAAAATCTAAGTGTCCGACAAAAATATTGGGGCAAATCCAAAATCGGACAAAAAATTTAATTTTTATTGATAAACTATATTTTTAAATTTTGCTGGGTTCGTGTATCCCTTATCTTTACAACCATTTTTCCGACAAAGGTAGTAAGTTACAAGTAATTATATTCTTAAACAAAAAATGTAATTGTTTGACAAAAATCTTGGAGCAAACGAACAGAAAACTTAATTCTTTTAGGCTATCGACGAGAAAGTAGTATCAAAAAATTTTAAAAGAGTTTTCTCGGTTATTTTTGAATCGATTTAGCTCAAAATTGGTACACACATTAAGTAAAACATTTAAAAGTGTATGACGTAGAGTTGTACCCAAAATTTTCTTAAAAAATTTTCCGACAAGAGGGAAAATTTTAGAAAAATTGTGATCTGATATTTGCTTACATACTCCTTGAACAACGACAAACATCGTTCTGTAGTTTTTTTCTTGAAAAAAAAAAAAAATTTCCGACACATATATCAGGTTATAAGTAGTTATATTCCAAATCAAAAAATCTAAGTGTCCGACAAAAATATTGGGGCAAATCCAAAGTCGAATAAAAAATTTAATGTTTATTAATAAACTATACTTTTAAATCATGCTGGGTTCATGCATCCCTTATATTTACAACCATTTTTCCGACAAAGTAGTAAGTTACAACTAATTATATTCTTAAACAAAACATGTAGTTGTCTGACAAAAATGTTGGGGCAAACGAACAGATAACTTCATTATTTTAGGCTATCGACGAGGAGGTATTATCAAAAAAAATTTTAAAACAGTTTTTCTCGGTTATTTTTAAATCGATTTAGCTGAAAATTGTTACACACCATGACTTAGAGAGGTCTAGGTCTAAAAATCTAAGTGTCCTACAAAAATATTGGGGCAAATCCAAAGTCGGACAAAAAATTTAATTTTTATTGATAAACTATACTTTTAAATTATGCTGGGTTCGTGCAGCCCTTATTTTACAACCATTTTTCCGACAAAGGTAGTGAGTTACAAGTAATTATATTCTTAAACAAAAAATCTAATTGTCTGACAAAAATGTTGGGGCAAACGAACAGAAATCTTAACTCTTTTAGGCTATCGACGAGGAGGTATTACCAAAAAAAAATTTTTTAAAACAGTTTTTCTCGGTTATTTTTAAATCGATATAGCTGAAAATTGGTACACACACTAAGTAAAACATTTAAAATGGTATGACGTAGAGCTGTACCCAAAATTGTCCCAAAAAATTTTCCGACCAGAGGGAAAATTTTAGAAAAATTGTGATCTGATATTTGCGTACATACTCCTTGAACAACGACAAACATCGTTCTGTAGTTTTTGTTTCCAATTAAAAAAAATTTCCGACACAAGTATCAGGTTATAAGTAGTTATATTCTAAATCAAAAAATCTAAGTGTCCGACAAAAATATTGGGTCAAATCCAAAGTCGGACAAAAAATTTAATTTTTATTAATAAACTGTCTTTTAAACAATACTGGGTTCGTGCAACCCTTACCTTTAAAACCATTTTTCCGACAACATTAATAGGTTATAAGTAATTATATTCTTAATCAAAAAATCAAAGTGTCGGACAAAAATATTGGGGCAACTCGACAGTCGGACAAAAAATTTAATTTTTATTAGTAAAGTATACTTTCAAATTATGCTGGGTTCGTGCATCCCTTATCTTTACAACCATTTTTCCGACAAAAGTAGTAGGTTACAAGTAATTATATTCTTAAACAAAAAATGTAATTGTCTGACAAAAATGTTGGGGCAAACGAACAGAAAACTTAATTCTTTTAGGCTATCGACGAGGAGGTATTATCAAAAAAAAATTTAAAACAGTGTTTCTTGGTTACTTTTGAATCGATTTAGCTGAAAATTGGTACACACGCTAAGTAAAGCATTTAAAAGGGTATGACGTAGATCGGAACCCAAAATTTTCTTAAAAAATTTTCCGACAAGAGGGAAAATTTTAGAAAAATTTTGATCTGATAATTTGTGTACATACTCCTTGAACAACGACAAACATCGTTCTGTATTTTTTTCTCGAATTAAAAAAAATTTTCAGCACATGTATCAGGTTATAAGTAGTTATATTCCAAATCAAAAAATCTAAGTGTCCGACAAAAATATTGGGGCAAATCCAAAGTCAGACAAAAAATTTAATTTTTATTGATAAACTATACTTTTAAATTATGCTGGGTTCGTGTATCCCTTATCTTTACAACCATTTTTCCGTCAAAGGTAGTAAGTTACAAGTAATTATATTCTTAAACAAAAAATGTAATTGTTTGACAAAAATCTTGGGGCAAACGAACAGAAAACTTAATTGTTTTAGGCTATCGACGAGAAAGTAATATCAAAAAATTTTAAAAGAGTTTTCTCGGATATTTTTGAATCGATTTAGCTCAAAATTGGTACACACACTAAGTAAAATATTTAAAAGGGTATGACGTAGAGCAGTACCCAAAATTTTTGTAAAAAATTTTCCGACAAGAGGGAAAATTTTAGAAAAATTTTGATCTGATATTTGCTTACATACTCCTTGAACAACGACAAACATCGTTCTGTAGTTTTTTTTCTCGAATTAAAAAAAAATTTCCGACTCATGTATCAGGTTATAAGTAGTTATATTCCAAATCAAAAAATCTAAGTGCCCGACAAAAATATTGGGGCAAATCCAAAGTCGGACAAAAAATTTAATTTTTATTGATAAACTATACTTTTAAACTATGCTGGGTTCGTGTATCCCTTATCTTTACAACCATTTTTCCGACAAAGGTAGTAAGTTACAATTAATTATATTCTTAAACAAAAAATGTAATTGTCTGACAAAAATGTTGGGGCAAACGAACAGAAAACTGAATTCTTTTATGCTATCGACGAGGAGGTATTATCAAAAAAAAAATTTAAAACAGTTTTTCTCGGTTATTTTTAAATCGATATAGCTGAAAATTGGTACACACACTAAGTAAAACATTTAAAAGGGTATGACGTAGAGCTGTACCCACATATTCTAAATAAAAATATCTAAGTGTCCGACAAAAATATTGGGTCAAATCCAAAGTCGGAGAAAAAAATTTAATTTTTATTAATAAATTATACTTTTAAACTCTGCTGGGTTCGTGCATCCCTTATCTTTAAAACCAATTTTCCGACAAAGGCAGTAAGTTACAAGGAATTATATTCTTGAACAAAAAATCTTATTGTCTGACAAAAATGTTGGGGCAAACGAACAGAAAGCTTAAGTCTTTTAGGCTATCGAGGAGGAGGTATTATCAAAAAAAAATTTAAAACAGTGTTTCTCGGTTTCTTTTGAATCGATTTAGCTATAAATTGGTACATACGCTATGTACAACACTTAAAAGGGCATGACGGTGAGTTTTACCCAAAATTTTCCAAAAAGATTTTCCGACAAGAGGGAAAATTTCGGAAAATTTTTCTAAAATTTTGGAATGTTCTCTACGTTACGTCCTTATAAACATTATAATGAGTATTTCTACAAATTTTCAGTTTGATCTATGTAGATCTAACCGAGAAAAATAGTTTATAGGTCGCTTTGGTCTCCTTGATGCTTATTATTTTTTTATATCCCAGAGAACGGCTGTTCCCGTACATGCGACACTATATTATACAAGAAATTTTCGATTTTCTAAATGTGACTGAATTGAAAAAATTGGGCCAAATCCAATCTTAAAATATAGGAAGAGAGAAATATGTCAACCATCCATTTTGGTACAAGGGTGTGGATGTTACGGCCATTCCCATTTAGGGTCTGTTTTTCGTTCTCTTCCCCAAATCTCCCAAAAATTTCGAAAATTTAAGTCCGATTTTCAACGCATGTTTAATTTTGAAAATTCTTCTCTTCTTCTTCTTCTTTTTATATAGACATTACTCTGTCTGTTTTTCAATGTGCCTCCAGTAAGTTGTCATTCCATCTTTTTCGTGGTCTTCCCCCTGATCGTCTTCCTATTGGGGAACCGTCTCTGTCCGTTCTTACTACTCTATTTGTTGTCATTCGGCTTATGTGGTCGTTCCATTCTACCCTTCTGCTTTTCATCCAGTTATTAATGTTGTCCACCTTGCATCCCCTTCATATATCTACACTTCTAACTATATCCCACAGCGTCTTACCATTGATTTTTCGCAATGTTTTCATCTCTGCTGTTTCTATAGCTTTTTTTGTCGTTTTTGTATCAGGTTGTGTTTCTGCCGCGTATGTCATTATTGGTTTGATGACTCTTTTGTAAATTCTGCCTTTCACTTCTTTTCTGATGTTTTTATTTCTCCATATTGTTTCATTCAGGCAACCTGCGGCTCTGTTTGCTTTATTCATCTGATCTTCCACTTTTGTTTCGAGCTTTCCGTAGTTGCATAGTTTGATGCCTAGATATTTAAACTCCATGACTTGTTCTATTATTTGACCCTCCAGCTCTAATTTACACCTTATTAGATCTACTGTTGTAACCATGCATTTAGTCTTTTTTGGGGAAATTAAAATGTTAAATTTTCTAGCGGTTATATTAAATTCGTGCAGCATACGTTGTAAATCATCTTCACTTTGAGAGATTAGTATTGCGTCGTCTGCATAGCAGATTATTTTAAGTGGTTTTTCTCCCATTTGGTATCCTTTTTTTGTTATTTTATAATACTTTTAATAATATACTTTTTTAATACTTTTTTTATTATTTCGTCCATGATCAGGTTGAACAACAGAGGACTCAGGGAATCTCTCTGTCTTATCCCATTGCCATTTTGAAAATTGTATATATCATTCAAAAGTTACCGATCTCAGAAATTTTACTCAATTTCTATTTAAAAAGGGGAAAATGTTTTGTATGTTTGTGTGTATGTTTGTGGAAAAGTTATACCGATCTGAATTTCTTTTCTATGTTTTAAGAGGGGGTCAGGGCCGATTCAGAACCGGTATAGCTTGTGACTTTCGACCACCCATAAGCCAGCTATAGGACTTGGTAGGTACAAAACGGCATATTTTTTGGGGGTATAAATCTTAGGTTCAAGAAGAGACAGGAAAACCAAAAGTACACCAAATTAATAGCGTTGAGTTAAGCTTTCAAATAGTGCTTAAGTGGTTAAGATCAGAGATACACACGGCTCAGTACAGCTGAAAAACCGAAAAACTAAACTTTGAAAATTTTGGTTTTTAGACAATTACTCAAAATTTCAACCTACAAATTGCGCCAACAAATAAGGAGGACTCCAGATGCGTCTATCGGTGTATACCTCTATCTGGAAAAATTCGAATTTTTAAGTTATAGCCTTCATAAGTGTGATCAAATCTATTTCCTATAGGAAAACCGGTTTTTCAAGCTCAATAGTCCTATAATACCTTCGGTTATCCTACTTGACCTTGGATGCATCAGACACTACTTCTCAATACGTTTCAAACTCATATTTAGTGATCAAATTCGGTAATACCGATTAGAAGGTATCTAGTTCCAAAAGTATAATCCATTTGATCATTATCGCCGAAATGGTTTATGTAGTTGTAGTGGTTGCGACGCTAAATTTAGATAGATTTATATAAAAATAGAGCAATACGAGTTCATTTACCGGCCATTAAAATAATTTTTTATTCTATTTCGAATAGAAAAAAAACTCTAGTGTACATTCGATGGACACTAGATCATTTGAGAGATAATCATAGAAGGCGACCATATATATCTTAACGTGGAGTCGAGAAACAATAAATTCAATTTCATTTAATTTATATACAGGTAAAATTTCGTAAATAATGGGCCATAGCTTAACGTCAGGTTCCTGAGGTAAAAATAGACCGATTTAAGCTTAGTTAGTTAGCTTAGATTTAAACTTATCTTAGTACAAATTTTATAATAACCGAGATACAGGATATCAAAGTTAAAATTTTTTTTATATATTATTGAATATTTCCTGACAGGTATGAGATAACAACATGAAATTTGGTATGTGGGGGTTTTTGGATCGAGAAAACTAAATTCCCTACCAAAAATTATGTATTGCCCAGAGGGCGCCACATACGCCTTTCAGCACTCATTTATTACGTTCAATTTTTTTTATACCTCACTCTGTATAATTTTGACATTAAAATTTTTATTTTCCTATTATTTTTACTTAAAAAAGGTATACTTCTTTGATTGCCCTAAACTCAACCGTTTTCGAGATAAACGCATTTTAAATCTGCGATACACCATCATTTTTAGCATAATATTAGCATAATATATAGCAGTTCTCAAATTTATGTCATTGCATCGCAAATTCCATTTGAAGAAATTTGCGATACATTTTTGGATAATTTTATGGTTTTAAGTTATTTTTCGGGTGTAACTACAATGATATTATGCTAAAAATGATGGTGTATCGCAGATTTAAAATGCGTTTATCTCGAAAACGGTTGAGTTTAGGGAGATGAAAGAAGTATACCTTTTTTAAGTAAAACTAATAGGACAATAAAAATTTATTTTAATGTCAAAATTATACAGAGTGAGGGATAAAAAAATTGAACGTAATAAATGAGTGCTGAAAGGCGTATGTGGCGCCCTCTGGGCAATGCATAATTTTTGGTAGGGAATTTAGTTTCCTCGACCCAAGAAACCCCCACATACCAAATTGCATGTTGTTATCTCATACCTGTCAGGAAATATTCGATAATAAATAAAAAAAAAAGTTTAACTTTGACACCCTGTATCTCCAAAACGCCCCATTATTTTTGTCCGACAAGTGATCCAATATGCATTACACATGTAAAATAACAGCACAAAATAAAAATGACATCTGTGGTAATAAATAAAAAATTTTCAGGAAATTGACATCTTCGGCGCGTCCGACTGTGCATATGCCCCGTGAAAATTGTCCGACAAGGTTACCACATTATTGTAAAAATGTTTTATGGTATATTCTGATAAAATTAGCAATGTGGTAATAAATTTTTTATTTTCATAAATTTGACATATTTAGCGTGTCCGACGCGTCGTATGCCCCAATATTTTTGTCCGACAAAATTATTTTCGCTGTGTATACGATAAAAACCATTGATTAAAATAAAATGACCAATGTGGTTATAAATTTTTTTCTTGCATAAAATTGACAACTTCGTGACCGCTTGACAGACAAACGCCCCACTGCCATGATGCGCTAAGCTCGAAATTTGTCCGACTCCACCCAAATAACAAGTACAAAAAGTTTCAACGGTGTGGTCATAAATAATAATTTTATATGGGGGCCTAAGAACTATAATTATTTATCAATAATTAAATAATTTGGTGACAGTGACATAAATCTTTTTGTTATGAGTGTCTTGAAGATATGAAAATTTGTATGTACAAAGAGGACCGGAATTAAAAGGTATCTAATGGTTCAAAGATTAAAATCCTGTTGTTTATAACTCTGTCTCAAATGCCGGTCAAATTTGACCGGTTATACCTGGAATCACTCCTCGCAATTCAATTTTTTTTTCTTCGAAAAGGGCACAGAAGCCGTGCCCTTTTCAACAGCGTTAACTTAATTTAATTTAATCTAATATTTTCTGAGGGGTTCTATTTGTTTATAAGCCAAAAAATTGTTTCTTTATAACATTCCTGAGACCGCTCAAATGGTCCAATTTCAATCCTGTAAGGTACGTTGAATAGGTATAGTGCTTTTTTTTATACGAAAATCATAGTTATTCTGGTGTATCATAATCTTTCTGGTTATTATTTCGACCGAAATTTTTTAATTAACATTTTAATTATTGCTAAACTATTGGTTAGATTGTCGCCGGTCTCCTGATATACAGAGAGGGGCTAAATTATGGAATAAATTAATTTTTTCTAAAATGGACGACTTTAGGGAAAAATCCCGAAACAGGTCGATTTTTATTTTTAAATTAAATTTTTTTGGCATATATTTCAAACTAGTGACGTCATCCATCCGAGCGTGATGACGTAATCGATTATTTTTTAAATAGGAATAGGGGTTCGTGTTGTAGCTCATTTACAAAGGCGTTCAATTCTCTATTCAACACTAATATCATTATGTGTACAGGGAGGCCAAAAAATTTTTTGAATTAAATTAATTGACGTAAGAAGAACAATGCATGTAATTTATTTAACTCAAAATACATTCTATTGCTGTCAGAAAATAGAAAAAATGTTTATTTTGAAAATAAACATTGCTTTTAGCTTAAATTAAATGTTCAAACTGCCAATAGATAGGAGGGAGGCTGTTTGTTTACTTGTTTATTTGAGTTTATTTGTGAAATAAAGCTTTTTTTCTATTTTCTGACAGCAATACAATGTATTTTGAGTTAAATAAATTACATACATTCTTCTTTTTGCGCCAATTAATTTAATTAAAAATTATTTTTTGGCAACCCTGTATAAATGCCTAATAATATTAATGTTTATATTACTTAATAGAGAATTGAACGCCCTTTCAAATGACCTACCACACGACCCCTATTCCCATTAACAAAATTATCGATTACGTCATCACGCTCAGATTGATGACGTCACTAGTATGAAATATATGCCAAAAAATTGTAATTTAAAAATAAAAATCGACCTCTATCGGGATTTTGCTCCAAAATCGTCCGTTTTAAAGAAATAAATTTATTCCATTATTTAGCCCCTCTGTATAATCTACTATAATAAATCTTTCATGTCATCAATTATTTAATTATTGATAAATAATTAGGTACTTCCCTAAAATTTTAATTGAAAATTGCAGATTTTTTGGGAAACCTCGGATTTTCTGAGTAAAATTTTTGTTGAAGGAAATCGGAAAAAAAATAACTTTGTGCAGAACTAAATTACGGTGAATTTTCATTTGAGTGTTTTTGGCTCAAAGGAAAAATCTTAGCAGTTACAGAGCATGCACTAATTGAAAAAAAAAAGATTTAGGAGTGCTAATTTGTTTATAAATAAAATAACACACTTTCTGCGGACTTGTCATACCCCATATTATTACTAATATATATGCAATCTTAAGATTCGATTTTAGCAATAAAATAGCTGGTAAATAATTTTTCCCAAAAATGGAATTTTTTCGATAATTTTCGCAGACTATCAACAAATTCCAATAAACCGGAGCGCCAACCCAAATTCTGAGCAGTGTCAACATAAGGTTAATATCCCCAGTTGTAACTAATGAATATCGAAATGAATAAGAATCGCTATACTCTGCGGCTGTCATGGCGGTGTCGAAATGAAATTGCGACTGTCGAAATGAATTAGAATCAGGCCCTTGGTATAGATAGACCATAACACTGACATCGAAATAGACAATCGTCTGACAAGCGAAATGTCAATAAAAAGAGGAGTTCGTCAAGGCTGTGTACTTTATTATTATTTAATATACAGGGGGTTTGGTGAAGAATGGGCCATAGCTTAACCTTAGGTTCCTGAGGTTAAAATAGGTCGATTTAAGCTAACTTACCTTAGTACAAAAGTTACGAAATACAGGGTGTCAAATTTAAACTTTTATTTTATTTATTTTTGAATATTTCCTGACAGGCATGGGACAATAACACGAAATTTGGTAAGTGGTGCTGGTACTGTACACCCTACTTAATTATGTTTCTACCAGAGGCGTTCTAAAACAAATGTTTCTGGCTACTACCAGAGGCGTACGACGGGGGAACGTGAATGGTTTACCCTTCCCAAATTCTACGCCACTGGCGGAATTTCTATTTTAGTGCCATTTTTTTATTCTCCAATACTTTCTATGAAAATAATATACTTTTTATTCGTAACGATAAAGCCATTAGTTTTTGAGATATTTGAAGCAAAAACGAAGGAGCATAATACATTAATCAAAATAAATGTGCCTTTTCATTTTTAACTTCAAATATCTCGAAAACTAATGACTTTATCGTTACGAATGAAAAGTATATTATTTACATAGACAGTATTGTAAAATATAAAAATTATGCTAAAATAGCAGTTTCATCAGTGGCGTAGAATTTGGGAAGGGTCCACCATTCACTTTCCGCTGTCGTACGCCTCTGGTATTAACCAGAAACGATTATTTAACATAATTTAGTAGGGTGTACAGTACTTACACTTTCTGCCAAGTATCATAAGGATATGTCAAATAGTTTTATAGTACCGGGCACACATAGTTCTTAAAGTATTAAATAAAGAATAAATTATTAAAAAAAAAGAATACTTTAAAATAATTTGACATATCCGTGTCATACTTGGCAGAAAGTGTAGGCACTGTACACCCTACTAAACTATGTTAAATAATCGTTTCTGGCTACTTACTACCAGAAGCGTACGACAGGGGAAAGTGAATGGTTGACCCTTCCGAAATTCTACGCCACTGATGAAACTGCTATTTTAGCATAATTTTTAGATTCTCCAATGCTTTCTATGCAAATATTAGACTCTTCATTCGTAACGATAAAGTTATTAGTTTTCGAGATATTTGAAGTTAAAAATGAAAAGGCACTCTTATTTTGATTAATGTATTATGCTCCTTCGTTTTTAGCTTCAAATATCTAGAAAACTAATGTCTTTATCGTTACGAATGAAGAGTATGTTTTTTACATAGAAAGTATTGGAGAACCAAAAAATTGCACTAAAATAGCAATTCCGCCAGTAGCGTAGAATTAGAGTGGCGTCAACCATTCACGTTCCCCCGTCGTACGCCTCTGGTAGTAGCCAGAAACGTTTGTTTAACATAATGTAGTGGGGTGTACAATACCAGCACCACTTACCAAAGTTCGTGTTGTTGTCCCATGCCTGTCAGGAAATATTCAAAAATAAATATAATAAAAGTTTAACTTTGACACCCTGTATTTCGGTTATTTTTGTACTTTTTTACTAAGGTAAGTTAGCTTATATCGACCTATTTTAACCTCAGAAATCTAAGGTTAAGCTCCATTCTTTACCAAACACCCTGCATATTCCGAAAAGATCTTTCAAAATGCATTGGAAAATATTGAAAAAAGAATAAAAATCAGCAGAGAATGCGTACGTAAAAAACTTAAAATACGCAGTCGACACCGCTATTATTGCGGACAGTGCTGAGGGTTTGTAACCCTCAAAAATGTCATAACCAGCCTCCTTTTAAATGTCATAACCAAAGAGGGAGATAGCTTGGGGCTGAATATAAACACAAGTAAAACAAAAGTAATGGCGGTTATACGTGTACCAAATGCTGACATTAATATTCATATCTATAACAAACAGATAGAACCCGTACAAAGATTTCTGTATCTTGGTTACTGGATAACAAATGATCTTGACCACGAGGTCGAAATACGTGTTCGTATAGAGTATGCTAGGTCCGCTTTTCAAAGAATTAAAAATTCCTAATAAACTCCACTTTATCGTTGGAATCCGATACCAATTAGTAAAAACATTAATTTATTCCATATTACTATAAGGAGTGGAAACATAGACTCTCGGAATTACAAGAATGAGGCATATAGAAGTCTAGAGATGTAGGTTTTTCGAAGGATGTTGAAGATCTCTTGGACAGAGCACGTGACCAACAACGAGGTGCTGAGAAGAATGGGGACTAAGAGAGAACTCCTAAATATTGTAAACAACAGAAAAACGAGTTATCTAGGACATATTTACAGAGGAGAAAAATACAAGTCCAGGAAGAAGAAAATGCTCCTGGCTGAAGAATGTAAGAGACTGGACAGGCATGGACACACATTCGATACTAAGAACAGCTCAAGAGAGCAATTTGCTGTAGTTACAGCCAACCATCAACCTTCAGTAATGGAGAAGGCACCTTAAGAAGAAGAAGAAGAAGGGGAGCGTCTGCATTATAATATAGAAGATGGATTAGGAATATTTAAGTATTGCGGTAAAACATTTAGAGGAGATAGGGTCTCCTTAACGGATTCGTTTTAATTCGTGTATTCGTGAAACCAAATGCTTTCGATAGCGTTTTCATAGATACAATGTTTGCATATTGTATGTTTGATTATTGCAACATATGGTGGTGGTATATTCTATAGCCTGTAAAGCATCTCATATTGGTAGACTACCTGTATAAAGTGTTTTCTCATAGTCTACAAATATTAGGGTGAGTGATTTATTCTATTCCAAAGATGATGAGTTATTGTACGTACTTTGTATGTATTCACACTATTCACCACTATTCACAAGCATTTTGAATACATTATAATACTTCTTTTAAAATCAATATTTTTATTATTTCCACTTTTACTTTCGAACCGCTGGCCCTGGTCTATTCGTTATTGGTTTCGAGGCCAGTATTTCTGAAAGTAGGAAGACAATTCAAATAAAACACGAAAACTAATACTGTTTATAGTCTTTAATTTGTTCCAAACTATCACATTCCTAATAAAATTTGGCCATGCATAAATTCGAAGAATTCGAAAAAGACAAAAAGTAATATATGTATAATATAAAGGAAAAGGTAAAAATGCATAAAAGAGTTTGGTTTAGGCATACCTCATCTTCAGTATTTGGGCTCGACCTAGGTAATACTATTACCAGTTTTCTTAGTTATTAGAGATATTCAATTATGTATAATGATTACAATGTCGTAGGTACACGATATGGAACCAATATCACTTAACAATCAAGTTTACTTTACAGCAAGGGTTGTAATTTAAGGCATAAATTACTAAAATTTTATTATCTACATAGACTATCTAGAATTTGCTTATTTACGAAACAATACACACCCTTAAAAATGCAATTAACGCGACATTTACAGCATCGTTATCATTAATTTACTATTACAAATTCAGTGATTAGATTTTATGGAGCATCGTTATATATTTTCGGTAATTAATTTGGTTTTGGACATGCTTTTAAAATATTGTATTTTTACTTTACTGCTTTGGTTTTTCTTCTGACTGAATATTTGGGAGATTTTATTACAAGACTGAAAACAAAAGTACACTCTACGTTACTTGCATTTATGGAGCTACTCCATTTTGGGTGTAGGCTGTTCCTCTACATATATCTGTGGTGTATCCAAAGATACATAGGTCTATAGTTTATCGTCGCTTTTTCTAAATTATTCTAAATAACTAAAGATCTACAATGACCGTAATAGATAAAAAGAATTTCCTTCGAGCAATGTATAAAATTGCAGCTCACTCCCATTAACTAATATACTCGAATTGGCACATATATTAGAGAGTTATCAAGTAACCCTAGGAGAATACGGTAACGCTATTTTACTGTATAATTTACATGTTATTTATAACGTTACCGTATTCTCATAGAGTTACTTGATAACTCTCGATTATTTCAATTTTTGTATCAGTGCTCTAATAGTTAGATCTTCCTTTAGCATTATTCGAAATGTTATATATCTGTTTATTTACGGCATCTGAGTTGTCCAACATTTCAACTTTACGATAACCTAAGATGGGTAAACGTGGTAGTTTCATAATAGAATGGAAGAGATATGCTATTACGTGTGGAGGGGAAACGATATTATTTGTGAGAAACCAACCTAAAGCAAGGGACATTGGTATATATGCTAGTGTAATATTTAATGTTAAGGCCTTAAATATATGATCATCATCGACGGCGTTACAACTCTTCTTGAGTCTTTGCCGCGTTTACTATTGCCTTTCATGTTTGGCGGTCCTTTGCCACTATTTCCCATTGTCTTACTCATATTTTCTCCAGATCCTCTCTGTCGGCACCTTTTCAGCTTTTTCTAGACCGTTGCAGCCGAACGTTTTAGTTTATAAATAGCCTCTTTTGAAGCACCAATATCACGTGCTACGGTAATTACAGAGTCCTCTTTCTCCAGTAATGTTAAAGCACAAACCTTCTCCTCTTTTTTGAGTTTCTTTCGACCCATATTTGTCAGTTCAATTTAGAATTTGACGATCTCAAAATTTACGCGGTAAATGAGACGAAGTTTAATACTGACTACCCGCACAAAGCCTACTGTACGCTATCCCCCCTTCTCTCCTATCCAAGCCCAAGCGCAGACAGAACGCTTGCAAATTGTTTTCAAATTTGCGGATTTATTTGGCAATGCAATGATTTTTTCTGCTGGCACTGTATTCTGTTTTACCGTCTTTTTCAATTTTTCTATTCATTCTTTTAATGTCGTTAATTTTAGCGGAAGAGTCTATATATTTTTTAAATAATCAGTATCATACCTCGTATCTACATCGTGTATAATTTCCTTTATTTCCAAGAGATGGTTAGGGATATATGCTTTTAAATTTTCATTCTTTAACTTATTATGTGTTACTAGATGATTTACATCCAAAATAGATTGTAGAATGACTTTAACTCTATTTTTTCCTATATATTTAATTTCTTTTATGTTTTTAACTATTAGTTTTTGATACAAGGCTTTCCCCAATACCATTGGATGCAAACGAGATATGCTCTGATTATTTATTTTCTGGATATATACGCAACAGCTATGGAAATCATAATTATTAGAAGAAATGTTATAAAGGTTTACTTCCCTTGTTTTGTCAGTGTTATCACCGGAACACGCACCAATTTCCATGTCCTGGTCTGGAGAACTTGTCGCATCACTTAAATCGCACATTTGCGTCTTATTGTTATTTTCCTCCCCATTAGGGGAGGTAAATCGCTTAATTTTCACAAGAATTCCAAATATTTTACCGATATGTATACACAAATTTTAAATTATAAATGTAAATATGGACTGTCAAACTAACGTCAGAACGTGTATATATCGATCTGTATATTGGTGCCGAAATTTGTAATTATTACTATAAATACTAGTTATCAAAATTTATTTTCGCTTAAATAGTGACTAATAACAATTGTGTTACGTGTTAATCATCAAGAACAAGCTGTAACTTCAGTCAATAAGAGATGTTTCACTTAATAATCTTCCAACTTAAAACACATACAGTCAGTACCGGCGCTAGGGTATAAAGCGCCTGCCTGCAAGACTAGTATAGGCGCCCTTCGGTTTCTATTAAATTAATATTTTGTATAGCAACAGCAGAAAAAAGCTCATTTTTGCGCCCCCAAAACAGGGGCGCCCGCCTGCAGTGCATCCCTTGCAGGCCCGTTATCGCCGGCCCTGCATAGAGTGTCAAACTGTCAATAGTTTTTCCCTGTTGCTATCCCGTCCCAACGGACGCCAACGGTTAGGCAACCAGTATTGCAGTAATGTATCCAAGGTTATCACTTATTTCCAGACATCCAAAGCGTTAATATAAACAAATTCAAGTTACTTTTGACTACATGAGTAACAATTTAAATCAATGTTCCCCCACTGTTAGCAACACCATGTCTGGATCCAATTCTTCCAGTAATTTTACTAGTTCATATGCAACTGCTACTATGACTAAACAACATCCGAAGAATCCCAAGAAGACCGAAGCAATTTTATAATTAGTTGTACGTCTCTATAGTATCCAATGATTGTATATCCAATTTTTTTTCTTCATAATTTTTACCTAATGTTATTTAAGGTTTAGAAATTAACTGTAATAATATTTAGTTTTAAGTCCTTATTGTAATTAATTATTGTAAAACCAATATTGTTTGTGTCAATGGCCATTGCTGCCGAGACACATAAATGTAAATAAAAAAAATATAAATATTGATTTTTAATCACCGCAAAAACTTATCGCTTAATGTAGTTTTTTCTACGACCGTGTTAAAAATGCAATTTTTAGCACTCCATACGAGCGTTAAAAATGCTACTTTAAGGCACTAGTACTTTAATAGTATATTGTGCAACAAGTGCAGAAAGGTACTAATTTCTCACGAGTTTGAAAAGTTGCGGTACGAGCGCAAGCGAGTGCCGCAATTCAAACGAGTGAGAAATTACCTTTCTGCACGTGTTTCACACTATACTTTTTCTACAAGCACAGTTTTTCCTAAAAATAAAAATCACAATTTCCAAACGACGATTAATTATAATAGGTACCTATGTGATAAATTTTAAACTGTATTTAATTAATACCTACTAATCAATTTAAATTCCTTATACCTAAATAAATTGCACGGAAATCAGTTAAAAAATTAATGCACTGCCTTAATTTGTTTAAATTTAAACAATTATTACACATTATTGACATTATATTTATGCAGTCACGGATTTACACAAAACCTACTTCATTCGACGTCTCTTGCACAGGTTGCTAAATCCTTATTGGTTATTTGATAATTATAAAATGTTTAATAAGAATAAAATTGTAAAATAAAACAGTTGTAACATCCATAATTTAGTTTCTATGCTATAGTTAAATATAATAATTGTCTTATACGTTATATATTTGTCTAAAGTTTAACCACGGATGTAAACAGAATATAACGTTACTCAGAATGTGGTAGTCCACGGATGTAAACAGAATATAACGTTACTCAGAATGAGGTAGTCAACTGTGCAGAAAAGAACTTTGCGGCACAGAAACGTCACTTTGCGGCACAGAAACGTCACTTTTCTGCACACTAATGTCAAATATCTTATACTGTGAGAAAATATCAAGTTTGCTAACATAAAACCGTGCAGAAAAGTGCACTTTGAATAGTGGTTGTAGAAAAAAAAATTTTATGGCACTGCAATTCGTATTGACCGTATAAACAATTTTGATGTAATGTCAAAAAAATATAAAAATGGAATTTCAGTCAAGTTCAAGTAAAAGTTTTTGTAGATATTGTCTTGTAATTACGTTTGTAGAGAAAATATTGTATGATATGCGTGTTAAAAGTACATTTTTTAGGCACTCATGTGAATTGCAGAACTCGCTATCGCTCATTCTGCAAACTTTCACATGCGTGCCTTAAACGTGTACTTTTAACACTTATATCATAAATAACTATTAAAAATTTTCTTTTCGCTATAACGATTCGACTGTTCTAGAAAAACATTTAATAATATAAGTTTTAATTGTAATAATAATATAATAAATAATGATGATGATGTTTTTAATTTATATGTATTAAATTCATAAAATCATATTTTAGTGCATATTTCAGCTGTTTCTTTTTGCATATTTTCATGCATATTTTAGGGTTTTTAAGTGCATATTTCCCGAGCTCTATTATTTATTATTTTATTATTTATTAATAATAAATATTTAGTTGAAAAACTCATGCTTTGTTTGGAATTCTCGTTTTGGTTGCTTCTCTAATATTGAAGGTTGGCTGCACTGTTGGAGGATTGTTCTTGGTCTTTCTCCTCCTCATTCCTTGAGCCCGTGTGAGGGCGTGGTGACACTCTAAATATTATTAGCTTGCTCTCTCTTCATATAGGGAATTCCTCACCAGAGTCTTCATTTGGTCTACCAATCGTGTTGAAGATCTTACTCTTGGTCTTGGTCTTCCTCTTATACTTCGAGTATTGTATTCTGTTCTATTCAAGTATATTTATTTAATTTCTTATGATCGAGGAAAATGATTAATATATCCTTCTGTTTATCTATGCCATTTTGTACAAGCATATTCAAGCACAAAGCTGCTTCACCTGAACGCTTTTCGCTCTTGAAATCAAATTATTTAACTGCTTAGCTCTTTCAGCTTTCTGAACATAATTTTGAAGAAAATGCGCAAGAATACTTTAAGCAAATGGCCAATTTCTTAATTACAATAAATAATGAAGTAATTACTTACGAACAAAAGGTTTCAACAAAGTCTGCAAATATTTCGGTATTATTTGTTCTTTTAGAAATGTCTATAAGGCATCCTCTATATCTGTAGAATACATCAAACTATCAAACCTTTCAAAGACTTCCATACAGGGCGCCAAGTACACTACAAATTTTAAAGATGTAAAGAAGTAAACATGCCAACAAACAGTTCAACCAAGTGTTTTCAAGCTTGAGGTTTATTCGAAATTCCTCAGCTATTATTCTAACCCTTATCGGTACGCCCTCGACATGGATAACATTTTATTTATTTTTATCCACATATTAAACTATATTTTAGTTTTGCATATGCTATTACTTTTTGTTATTATTGTGTTACATGGAGCTGCTAAAGCTACGGCTCCACGGGCGAGAAATTGACGCTAGCAGCAGCAGTAAAATGAACTTAAGGTTCCGCGGAACGGAATGGGAATAGCCGAACTGAACCGACTACGCACAAGTCCTGTAGTCGGTACAGTTCGGCTATTCCTATTCCGTTCCGCGGAACCTTAAGTTCATTTTACTGCTACTGCTAGCGTCAATTTCTCGCCCGTGGAACCGTAGCCTAAGAGACCGTTCAAGTATTACGCAACGCAGGGGGGTCAAAATCTTCAAAAATTGCGTTAAGCAATAGTTAAACGCCCATTAGAGTGCGTTACGTAGGGGGGAGGGGGTTCAAAAATCGCATTACGTAATACTTGAACGCTCCCTAACTAGTTTTATTGCCTTGATGTTTGTTCATTGAGAATATTTTCCTTGTTGTCTTCACATGTTTTAAAGTACTGATTTTCCATTATTTTGGCACTTATTACACTTTAGTCATATATTTAGTCAATATTTTTCAATAAACTATCAAAATATTTTTCATATCGCCACGTCTTTTTTTACCACTAGTATTTTATTAAAAAAAAGGATCTAAAGAATTACAGATCCATAACTTTACTAAATGTGATGTACAAACTATTAACCAAGATATTAACAAACAGATTAACAACTAAATTAGATGGATACCAAGCAAGAGAACAAGCTGGATTTAGAAAGAGCTTCAGTACAAGTGACCACCATTTAACGATGAAGATGAAGATATTAATCGAAAAAGCTAACGCATATCATATACCGCTATACATGGCATTTATTGACTTCGAAAAGGCATTTGAAGTGTGGAACACTGGGCAGTAAAGAATTCCCTACAAAACAGGAGAACAGACTACAGATATACCGACTTAATTACAAATACATATGATAAGACAACAACAACTATTAAGCTAATGAAACAAAAGGAGCCTATTAAAATAAACCGAGGACCAGGAGTAAGACAAGGAGATAGCATCTCGCCCAAGCTATTCAACCAAGCGCTAGAAGATGTGTTCAAACAACTACACTGGAATGGCTTGGGTATAAACATAAACGGGCAATATCTGAATCCCTTACGATATGCTGATGGTATTGTATTAATAACAGAAAGAAGTGAAGAATTACAAAAAATGATGGAAGAACTAGATAGAGAATCGAGAAAGATAGGACTGAAGATGAATTGCAGTAAAACAAAAACCATGACCAATCAACAAGAAGAACTAATAATTACAGTGGCACAAACAAGAATAGAACAAGTAAAAGAGTATATACATCTAGGACAAATCCCTAGATTAAATAAAGAAAATCAAACCGAAGAAATAAAGAGAAGAATAAGATTGGCCTGGGCATCATTCGGAAAACTGTCTTCCAAGATGAAGATCTTCAACACGATCGGTAGACCAAATGAAGACTTGGATGAGGAACTCCCTATATGAAGAGACAGCAAGCTAACAATATTTAGAGTGTCACCACGCTCTCACACGAACTCAAGGAATGAGGAGAAGGAAGACCAAGGACAATCCTCCAACAGTGCAGCCAACCTTCAATATTAGAGAAGCAACCAAAACGAGAATTCCAAACAAAGCATGAGTTTTTCAACTTAATATTTATTAATAGAGCTCGGGAAATATGCAGTTAAAAACCCTAAAATATGCAAGAAAATATGCACAAAAACAGCTGAAATATGCACTAAAATATGATTTTATGAATTTAATGCATATAAATTAAAAACGCAGTAATCCTTTCTTGAAGGTATTTAATTTATTTTATGCTAAAATCATAAAAAATGTTTATTGAAATTATCCGCTACATCATTATATTCATTTATTTTTTATATTCATCATCATCAACATCATCATCATTATTTATTATATTATTATTACAATTAAAACTTATATTATTAAATGTTTTTCTAGAAAAAAAATTTAAAACCACATTAAGCGATAAGTTTTGCGGTGATTAAAAATCAATATTTATATTTATAATTTAAATTTTCTGTATACATATCGGTAAAATATTTGGAATTCTTGTAAAAATTAAGCGATTTACCTCCCCTGATGGGGAGGAAAATAACAATAAGACGCAAATGTGCGATTTAAGTGATGCGAAAAGTTCTTCAGACCAGGACATGGAAATTGGTGCGGGTTCCGGTGATAACACTGACAAAACAAGGGAAGTAAACCTTTATAACATTTCTTCTAATAATTATAATTTCCTTAGCTGTTGCGTATACCTATATCGAGAAAATAAATAATCAGAGCATATCTCGTTTGCATCCAATGGTATTGGGGGAAGTCTTTTATCAAAAACTAATAGTTAAAAACATACAAGAAATTAAATCTATAGGAAAAAATAGAGTTAAAGTCATTCTTAAATCTATTTTGGATGCAAATCATCTAGTAACACATAATAAGTTAAAGGATGAACATTTAAAAGCATAATATATCCCTAACCATCTCTTGGAAATAAAGGGAATTATACACGATATAGATACGAGGTATAGATGTAGATACAGTATTTCTCATGATCATCTTTCAGTGCGTCACAGTTTTTCGATTTCTTTCTAACGCATTAAATTGTATGTGACAGAAAAAAAGGCACGTCGGTGATTACATTTCGTCGGTGACATTTTTATAACATTTATTCTAGTTATTCTAGTTGTCGATAGATGGCGCCATAATAAAAAAATATTTTTTTTTTTTAGATAATAATATTACAAATATAATCTGTATAATTTATAAGACTATACAAATCAAAGAAAATACCATTTTATAAATGTAAGAAACATTTTTGATTGGTTTTTATTCCAAATTGAAAATAAAATGTGACAACTGTCAGATTTAACTAAAATGTCATGTTAGCATAAATGCCATAAATGTGTATTATCACGGACTTACCCTTTTTCCTATCATTTGTTACGCACTGAAAAATGATCATGAGAAATACTACGATGTAGATACTGATTATTTAAAAAAATATATAGACTCTTCCGCTAAAATTAACGACATTAAAAGAATGAATAGAAAAATTGAAAAAGACGGTAAAACAGAATAGAATGCCGGCAAAAAAATCTTTGCATTGCCAAATAAATCAGCAAATTTGAAGAAAATTTGCAAGCGTTCTGTCTGCGCTTGGGCTTGGATAGGAGAGGAGGGGGGATAGCGTATTTGCGACGGAAATTGTCTATAGTTTACGGACCGCTTAGCTTTTTTAGGGTATTCTACGCGTTTGCACTGTAAACAGGTATTGGGGGAAGTCTTGGATCAAAAACTAATAGTTAAAAACATACAAGAAAATAAATCTATAGGAAAAAATAGAGTTAAAGTCATTCTTAAATCTATTTTGGATGCAAATCATCTAGTAACACATAATAAGTTAAAGGATGAAAATTTAAAAGCATAATATATCCCTAACCATCTCTTGGAAATAAAGGGAATTATACACGATGTAGATACGAGGTATATATGTAGATACGATGTAGATACTGATTATTTAAAAAAATATATATACTCTTTCGCTAAAATTAACGACATTAAAAGAATGAATAGAAAAATTGAAAAAGACGTTAAAACAGAATACAGTGCCGGCAAAAAAAATCTTTGCAATGCCAAATAAATCAGCAAATTTGAAGACAATTTGCAAGCGTTCTGTCTGCGCTTGTGCTTGGATATGAGAGGAGGGGGATAGCGTATTTGAGACGGTAATTGTCTATAGTTTACGGACTGCTTAGCTTTTTTAGGGTATTCTACGCGTTTGCACTGTAAAGTGCTTTGTGCGGGTAGTCAGTGTTAAACTTCGTCTCATATACCGCGTAAAGTTTGAGATCATCAAATTCTAAATTGAACTGACAAATATGGGTCGAAAGAAACTCACAAAAGAGGAGAAGTTTCGTGATTTAACATTACTGGAGATAGAGGACTCTGTAATTACCGTAGCACGTGATATTGGTGCTTCAAAAGAGGCTATTTATAAACTGAAACGTTCGGCTGCAACGGTCTACAAAAAGCTGAAAACGTGCCGACAGAGAGGATCTGGAGAAAATATGAGTAAGACAATGGGAAATAGTGGCAAAGGACCGCCAAACATGAAAGGCAATAGTAAACGCGGCAAAGACTCAAGAAGAGTTGTAACGCCGTTGATGATGATGATATATTTAAGGCCTTAACATTAAATATTACACTAGCATATAACCAATGTCCCTTACTTTAGGTTGGTCTCTCACACATAATATCGTTTCCCTTCCACACTTAATAGCATATCTCTTCCATACTATTATGAAACTACCACGAAGACCCATCTTAGGTTATCGTAAAGTTGAAATGTTGGACAACTCAGATGCCGTAAATAAACAGATATATAAAATTTCGAATAATACTAAAGGAAGATCTAACTATTAGAGCACTGATACAAAAATTGAAATAATATATGTGCCAATTCGAGTATATTAGTTAATGGGAGCGAGCCGCAATATTATACATTGCTCGAAGAAAGTTCTTCTTATCTATTACGGTCTCTGTAAAACTTTAGTTATTTAGAATAATTTAGAAAAAGCGACGATAACCTATAGACCTATGTATCTTTGAATACACCACAGATATATGTAGAGGAACAGCCTACACCCAAAATGGAGTAGACCCGACTAGACACCCTTAAGCTATTAACAAATTTTCAGCTTGCTATTAATCCACTTTTTTTTTCATACGCGGGATCCAGACCTATAACAAAAATTCTTTACACCAAATTTTATTGGAGGAAAAGTTTGATATTGCAATAATTTCTGAAACATGGTATAAACCTACTGGAGCGACACCGGTGTTCAACATTCCTCCATGGAGAGTTTGGAGTAGTTCCAATGTCTCTTTCCAGCGTTTTGCACTTGCAGTAAGTTCAATGTGTCGCTAAGCCTTCGATAGCTAAGAGGAGAACTTTTAATGAACCGTAAGATGCTGTGATTCTGGCCTGTTGAATTGTTTATGTAAATAAAACACTTTCTATTTTGCTATGACTGTAATGAATTTGAAAAAGGGCAAGAAATATAATTTTACATGTGAACAATTGAGTTACAACTATCCGTGAAAGACGCCACCACACATAATTTTGCACTTTATGTACCGGCTTTTTGCTAATTGCCGCGTGAAGAATACTCTTCGAAAAAGCGTAATGAAAAAGTGCGTTCTTAAGAAGTGTCGATAGTTGACTGACTGTTGCACCCTTGCATCCCGTTGACAAAACTTTTCGTTGGGGGTGCTTTGGGTAAAAAGAAGGCGGAGAGTAACATTCTTGGAAGATTCAGGCACTGCGTAATGGAATTATTTTATGGTTGTTACAGAGCCGGCGCGGAAATTTGTTGTTGGTGAAATAGAGTTTATTTTGGGTGGAGAATACAGTTCTCCAACATTCCCCCCGGCGTTAGAGCCTTGTGGTCTAACCTACTCTTCTATACCTTGATTAGGGAGAACCGAAATTTTAGAGATTGCCCTTGTGAATTGACCATCGATGGTCTTCAACTTGACCACTCTGACTTTGCCATCTTGCCCGGGCATTGTATCAACTACCCGTGCTAAAGGCCATTTTAGAGGAGGTACATTATCCTCTCTCAGAAGAACTAAGTCATTGACTTTTACGTTTTCCCTTGGTCGGGACCATTTTGGAGAATTTTGTAACCGGTTCAAGTAATCAACAGACCACTTTTTCCAGAAACTTTGTTGTATTTTTGCAATTTGCTGAAACATGGATAGCTTATTTTCCGGAATTTTTTGTAAGTTTTGCTCAGGATGCGCTGACAGGCTGGAGCCAATTATAAAATGCCCAGGACTGAGAAAGGTGTAATCTGAAGGGTGGCTGGACATGGAACAGATAGGCCTTGAATTCATCACAGCTTCAATTTGAACCATGACAGTGTAAAACTGTTCGAAAGTGAAAGAAGAACAGCCTATTAGCTTACGCATATGATATTTTGCGCTTTTTACTGAAGCTTCCCAGAGCCCAGCCCAATGAGGAGATCTAGGGGGGATAAACTTCCATGAGGTTTGATTTTCAGAAAGGTATTCCATAATGGTTTGAGAATTAGACTTATTTTGAAAAAATTTGTGTAAGTCATAGAGTTGGTTTCTTGCACCAGAAAAACATGTGGCATTGTCACTGTAAATGACGGTTGGGTTACCACGTCGGGAAATGAACCTCTTAAGTGTTAATAGAAAGGAAGAAGTTGTTAGATCAGAAACAACCTCAATGTGCACAGCTTTGGTCACCATGCACACGAAAATGGCTATGTATGCCTTGATTTTTGGCGCTTTTCGGAGTGAAGAAGATTTTAACAGAAAGGGTCCACCATAATCTACGCCCACTTTTTGAAAGGGTCTTGTTGTAATGGACAACCTATCTTCAGGTAAATGACCCATAAGCTGTTGTGCAGGAGCACACGAAAATCGGAAACATGTGGTACAGTTGCGAATGATTCGTTTTGCTTCCTTTAGACCATTGAGAGCCCAGAATTTTAAACGAAGATTTGAGAGAACTGTTTGCGCACCAGCATGTCCCAATCTGAGATGTTCATTTTTGATGATAAGATTGACGATAGGATTATTGGATGGGAGCAGTATCGGATGTTTTTGCAAATAGTCTATGTCGGGACAGTTCGTAAGTCTGCCTCCAACTCTGAGAAAATTAGAAGAATCTAAAAATGGTTTTAGTGACATGAAGTTTTTATTCGAAATAAATTTGTTATTTTTAAGCGCCGAAATTTCTTTCGAAAATGCATCACCCTGTATTTTCTTGATGATGAAATCCATTGCATAATTTAACTCCGCAACAGAAAGAGGTTCAGAAATTTTTTGTTTTTTACAATTTGAAATAAAACGAAATACGTACGCTACTGTACGTTTTAAGCGTGAAATATTTGAGAAACGTGAGAAAATTTTTATCCAGAAATTTTCCACGTTAGAATTTACCAGGAGGCTTATTTTTCTTTCCTCGGGCAGGTTTTCGAGAACTCTGTCATTTACTAGATTGGAAACATTGAAATTTTTATCTCGCAAGCATTTGGGCCTTGCCACCAGAAGTCGCTATTGAGAATTTCAGAACCAGACATTCCTCGAGAAAGAAGGTCTGCGGCATTTTGCGCAGACTTTATGTGAAGCCATGTAAAGTTTTGAGTCAACTCTTGGACAAGAGCTACCCGGTGAGCCACGAAAACCGACCACCGACTTGGATGACTTTTACACCACGACAGAGCTACTTGGGAGTCTGACCAGAGGCTGACTGAATGAAATTTTATAGATTGATTTTCAAAGATAGAAATTATTTTTGCAACAAGTTTTGACAGAAGAACCATTGCGCACAGCTCAAGCCTAGGAAGTGTTACCGTCTTTAACGGAGTTATCCTTGATTTGGAAGAAACTAATGCACAAGAGATGGTCTCATCTGAATAGAAAGTTCTTAGGTATACGCATGCGCCATAAGCTGCCATGCTGCTGTCTGCAAATCCATGGAGCTCAACCTTCAGAATTATTTTTTCAGAAAAATAGAACCGAGGAATTTTTAACTTTTTTAATTGTGACAAGTCCTGTAGAAAGTTGTTCCAATCGTTTAGAATAGTTTTGTCCGAAATTTCTGTGTCCCAGTGAATTTTTTGCAGATACAGTTTCTGCATAAGCATTTTGCCTTTAATAATAAACGGATTGATGAGTCCAAGAGGGTCGAAACATTGCGCTAACGCAGATAGGATTTTTCTTTTTGTTATTGGTGGGCAGAAATTATTTTCGGGGACGGAAATTGTTATTTGGTCTTCCGCAGGGTCCCATTTTAGGCCTAGAACCTTACTGGAAGTGGAATCGAAATTTAGGTCATATTCCTCAGTAGTATTTTTTGAATGTTCTGGGTTGATTTGTTGTAGGAATATGGATGAATTTGAATGGAATTTATGTAAAGTAAACCCATGGCGGTTTAGAACAGAATTTAATTGCTGAAGTATTTCGAGCAATTCTTCAATATTATTTGACCCACATAAACCATCATCTACGTAGAATTGGTTTTCGAGAAAATGCGAGGCCAATGGGAATTGAACTTTATTTTTATTTGAAATTTCTTGCAAGACTCTCGTCGCAAGAAACGGGGCGCTATTCGTCCCATATGTGATAGTATTTAATTGAATACATTTTATAGAATCGTGGGTATCGTCCCTCCATAGAATATTTTGTAGAAAGCGTTGATCTTTGTTGATCCACGTCTGTCGAAACATTTTTTGAATGTCACAGGAAAATATGAATTTGTATTGCCTGAAACGAACCAGAATATCGAATAGGTCAGGTTGAACCTGATACCCTTTTAATGAAATGTCGTTCAGACTTTTTCCCGTAGAGCTTTTACAACTAGCGTCCATGACGACACGCAAAGTTTTACTTTTATTTTGTTCGTTGATGACACATAAATGTGGAATAAAATATTTTTTTCCGAATTTTCATTTACGAACGAAAGAGGTACATATTCAGCATGCCCTAAAGAAATATATGTGTCAATGAAATTTTTGTACTCGAAAAATAATTTTTTATCTTTTTGGAATTTATTTTCGAGTGAAAGAAAACGCCGTTTGGCTATAGAAAATGAATCACCCAGTAATTGGTGTTCTTGTGCACTTTTTAATGGAATATCTACTTCAAAGCGTCCATTTCCAAGGATCTTTGTTGTAGTTTGAAATATTTGTTCGGCCAGCTCGTCAGCTTCCGACAGAATAGGTTTTTGAGAAAGTTCTTCCATGTTCCAGAATTTCGTGAGCAGCTCGTCCGTGCTACACGTAGAAAGTAGAGCAACATCTCCAGAAGCATTGTTTGCTACTGTAGGTGCCGTCAAGTGAGGAGCAATCACGCCGACTATTAGGTACCCCAGATGAAAAGCCTGCAAAATTGGAAGCCTAGGGCCCAGAGGAATTATGTCAGGAAGAATTAAGTCGTAGTACAAATCAGCCCCAACCAAGATGTCTACCTGACTAGGTTTGTAATATGAATCGTCGGCGAGAAAAACGTCCCTTGGAATTGGTAATTTTTTTGTAAGAATTCGGAACTGTGGAAGATTGCAAGTAATATTTTCTAAGATGGCACATGAAATTTTGAAAGACTTTTTATTATAGTTAGAATTCATTTTTATGTTGACCATCTTTTTTGAAACCGAATTACTTTGGCCTATGCCAGAAATGTTTAGAGATATGTCATATGGCTTGTAGCCCAGCCTATCAGCGAGACACTGGGTACAAAAGCTGTTTTGACTTCCCGTATCGAGTAACAATCGGGCCGTTAAAGGTTTCCCGTTTTTGTCGAAAATGGTTACTTTGGCCGTAGCTAGAAGTATGTTTAAATTTTTTACGGACAAAGCAGAAAAGGAATTTGTAAACGGTTCTTGCCCTTGAAACGAAGGACCTTGAAAGTTTGAATTTGACGAATGTTCGCGTTCGTAATTGTTTGAATTTGTAGAAGTCGACGGACTTTCATTTTTATGGGTCATAGAAAAAGTATTATGTTTACCCGAATTATTATTTGGTGCCAGAATGTGCAAAATTGTATTATGGCGCCTTTTACAAACGGTACATACATGTTTTGATGAACAATCTTTAGAATTATGCCTACCTAGGCAGGTTACGCAGAGACCTTTTGAATTCACGAATTTTATTTTGTCATCATGCTGAATGTTTTTGAAAAAGTGACATTTGTAAATTTTATGACCTTGCTTTTTGCAGAAAATGCAATAAAAGTCAGAAACTAAATTATTTGACGTATTATTTTTATCTGAATCCTCTGATGTGTTATTACTGGATGCATGATGTGAAACTTTTACGTTTTTGGCTTGCCTAGGATATGTATTTTCCAGGCTTTCCAGAACAATGCACCTTTTTTCAAGAAATTTAAGAAAAACATCTAATTTTGGTACATCTGAATGATTTCGCTCAGTTTCAAAAAGTCTCCTTGTTGAAAAATCTAATTTGCTTTCTAGCAGGAAAACTAAAATTATATCAATGAGCTCTGCACTTGAAAATTGCAAATTTTTTAGCAATTGCATATTTTTTGTTACGGTAGTTAGAAAATTTCTGAGAGCTTGCGGTGAGCTGTTTCTCAGTGTAGGAATGTCTATAATTTCTGTTAAGTAAGAATTTATGATTGTGACCTTATTCTGATAGCGGTTCTTTAGAATATCTAAAGCAATCGAAAAATTTTCATTTGTGACTTTCAAAGAATCCACCAACTTAAGAGAATCACCCTGTAGGTAACTTTTCAAATAAAGAAACCTTTGGATGTCAGAAAGTGACTGATTTTGTATTATCAGTGTGTCAAAGAGCTCAAAAAAACTTTCGAAGTCCCCTATTTGCCCGGAATATTTGCATATGCTTATTTCCGAGAGCTTTACGGCCACTTGCTTAGCGGCAGCGACGCTCCCTGTATTGGTAATATCCAATGCTCTAATCGAACTTTGTATTTTTGACAGAACCGCAAAATAATTTTCTTCAAATATGGCACGATCACATTTTTGAGAATCGTCCAGGAATTCAATTTCATCCTGTACGTTATTGTAATCAGAGAACAGGTCTTGTAATCGACCTTCTCTTGTTTTGAATGAGAAAACATCTTTTTCCGAGTCATGGTTTGCTTCTAGCCACGTTTGAATTCTATTAACAGAATCTAGAATGGAATGCTTTTTGTTTACTAATTTATTTAAACCTTTTTTGCTCATTGTAATAACTTTAATTTGTTTATTTTTTAATGAAATTATTATTTATTTTTGAATTTTAATAAGCATGCAATATTAAACCAAAAATTCAACCCTGAATAGTTCTTTAAATAGTGTTTAAACTTTATTAGATTATCATTTCGCAAGAGATCTTTGAAAATTAACTTTTTGAATTTACAATATATAGAAAAGTTTATTTTGTACGTCACCCCTGGGCTCTTGGTACTTGAATGTGGGCTGCTTTTCCTGGAATCAGCTAGTCCTTGAACACCACTTCTTGAAGTAAACTATTATCACTGTTTTTGTTCACAGAATGTTGATTTGTCCGTAGAATAAATAACGCAATCACTTTGTCTCTTGGAATTATTGTCTATTCGACGAGAATATCCGAAAAACGCGACACTTATAATGTCTTTTAGAAAGAGTTGGCATTAGCCAGAAATGTTTTTTAACAATATAATAGAATTAGATAGAAACTTGAATTGAGTGTTTTTAGGCCAGGAAAGTTCGGTCGATGGATCAAATGTGGCTCTAAGGGCCAAATTCGGCTCTTAGAAACAAAATCCGGCTCGAAGGACCAAAATGGAGGGACACCGGTGTTCAACATTCCTCCATGGAGAGTTTGGAGTAGTTCCAATGTCTCTTTCCAGCGTTTTGCACTTGCAGTAAGTTCAATGTGTCGCTAAGCCTTCGATAGCTAAGAGGAGAACTTTTAATGAACCGTAAGATGCTGTAATTCTGGCCTGTTGAATTGTTTATGTAAATAAAACACTTTCTATTTTGCTATGACTGTAATGAGTTTGAAAAAGGGCAAGAAATAGAATTTTACATGTGAACAATTGAGTTACAACTATCCGTGAAAGACGCCACCACACATAAAACACAACACTTTCCGTTGGGGTGCTTTGGGTAAAAAGAAGGCGGAGAGTAACATTCTTGGAAGATTCAGGCACTGCGTAATGGAATTATTTTATGGTTGTTACAGAGGCGGCGCGGAAATTTGTTGTTGGTGAAATAGAGTTTATTTTGGGTGGAGAATACAACCCTCCAACACCTACTGATAACATTAAGTTTAATAACTTTAACGTCATTACAGTTAATAGAGATAAAGATTTTGGAGGAGTTGCGATTTTCAATTCTCATAAAATTATATACGAAGCCATTCAATTTAATTACAATTTTAATCCAAAAATTGAAATTTGTGGAGATAATATCACTCTTGGTAGCAACAAACTAAGTATAGTAAGCGTATATAAGCCATCCGATGTTAGAGTGAAATCCCCCAAGATTACATTAACTTATTTAGTCAAATAAAATATGACTTGGTTGGTCTGTCAGTCAGGACACGTACGGATCAGATCATTATCTAATTGTTATTACGCTTAATAACTATTATCACAATGACACAATCACGTCCCCATTATCTAGATGATCTATGAATAATGCCAATTGGTCCGTATATACAGCTGAAATAGAGAAATCATTTTCCACGCCACCAAACTATAGGGATACCAACGATATGTGTATATTTTTAATGGAACAGATTACCAACGCTGCTAACAAAGCTTGCAAAATTATAAGACCATGCTCAAATAAACAATTAAAATCACCTAAATGGTGGGACAAGGAGTGCTCTGAGATATCGTATAAAAGAAAAATAGCATGTAAAACATACAAAAAAATATGTGTCTGACAAATTTTGTTAAATATCAAAAACTAAATGCTCAATGTAAACGTACCTTTAAACAAAAATGTAAAAACAGTTGGGCGAACTTCTGTCTTAATATAAATCGACAAACTAATCCAACTGAAATATGGGATAGAATTAAGGAAATTAAAAAAATAAAAATCTTTATGTGCACGACGAAGCTATTGTTGAAGAATTGTTTCATAAAATAGCTGCTTCCTATGTTCCGTCACCAATATATCTCACGGAAGATGAATTTAAATCACATTTTTTGTTATCTCCCATTAGTATCTATGAACTAATTGCTAATATCAAATGTTCTAAAAGATCCTCTCCTGGGATTGATGGTATCAATTATCTTATGATATCTTATTTCCCTACAATAGCCCTTCAGTTTCTCCTTGATGTTTTTAACAATATTTTAATTAAAGGGGATAACTGTGATTCATTGAAGCAGTGTCTTGTAATACTTATTCCAAAAGCTAATGATATATTAAATTTTGTCATAAAATGGAAATATTTAAATTACTCATAAACTACTTGAAAGAAACAAATATAATCATTTAAGTGAAATACGTATAAATATAACAAAACTAATAAATTGAGGTAAAAATAAAATAAAAATCTGTGGCTAACGGACTCGCATCCAAGCCATTTTTTCACACACACACACACAAAAGCTAATGATCCTAATGTCCTAAGACCCATATCTCTAATGTCATGTATATTGAAAACATTTGAACGAGTCATGAAAAACAGATTGGAATGGTGGATGGAAAGTAACAATCTCTACCCAGACGGCCAGCTTGGGTTTCGTAGAGGAAAAGGCACTATGGATTGCATTTCACACTTATTTATTTATTTATTTAATCAGTTAAGCCCATTCGTACCTTTCGGTGTTAAGCTGTTTACAACTAGTTCAATATCTACATTTCATTACATTTTAATAATTTTTATACAATACTTATTTTAACAATACAATTTTAATGAATATAAATTACTTATTTGACCCATCTTTCTATCCGTATGTTTTAATCTTGTGGTGCTTCTTTGATACTTCTTTTCCATGCTGTTCTATTTTGAGCTAATTGTTTTGCCATACTCCATTGCATTCCTCTCTTCTCTGCTTCTTGTCTGACCTGTTCTTCCCATCTCATTTTTGGGCGACCTACTTTATTTTTCCCTTGTACTCTGACTTCATATACTCTTTTCGTTATTCTTGTGTCGTTTAGTCTATGGATGTGGCCCAACCATCCTAACTGTCGTTCCCCTATAATTGTCTCTATGGGTTTTATCTTTAGAGCTTGAGTTATTGTGTCGTTTCTTATTTTGTCTCTTCGTGTGACCCCTTCTATTTTTCTCAAGAATCTCATCTCTGTAGCTTTGATTTTTCTTTTGTTGTTCTTTGTTAGCGTCCACGACTCACTGCCATAGACGATTGATGGTCTAACCACTTTTTGGTACACTTGTGTTTTGACTTCTTTCGGTATCTCTTTTTTTCCAAAGAACGTATTTCTTAATGTATTATAAATTGTCCCTGCTTTTCCTACTTTATTTTTGAAGTTATACTTCTTTACGGGCGTAATGACGGTGAAATTTTATATGGGAAAACCTAGCGACCGGGCGCATGCGCATTATAACTTTGTTCTGATTGGATGTTCAAATGACATGACAAAAATTATCCAATATGGCAGCTGTGGCACAGCTGTGGGACTGTGCATGGTTTGGTTATAATGTATGCTTGTTGTGTTTTAAAATTTGTAGGAAGAGAAACAACAAACAAAAAGTTAGTTAATGGTTATACTGCCTTTTTAAATAGTTTTCATATTATATTTTTGGACTTATTTACATAGAAGAGATGATTGTTGCATGCCAATGTGAAAGCTCATCAAACTGTGCCTAGTATGAGTGCCGCAGATCTCGCTTATTCAAAGCTAAAGAATCTTTCACTGGTAAGTGTTTTATAAATAGTTGATCAAATTTTGTTATGATATTTGAACATAGCCACTTTGCACGACGCAAGTGATTGCGAAATTTATTAGTCGTTATACGGGCTCCGATACCTACCTTGAACCTACCAAAATACATAAGTAGTATGTAATACTTTTATTTACATAATTTGATTACCATCAAAATTTCTATCAATATTCACCTAATATATTGTCTTCTTACTCTATGTTTTGTTGTATTTTTTCAATTCTAAATCATTTCAATTCAAAATCAAAATAATTTGATTTACATAAGTTAAAAATGTCAAAAGGTTAATCTGTTTAGTTAGACGATCTTCGCACATAATGACATGCTGTCTCTGTGGCTAAGTTTTAATGCGGGTGAATCCCAATACAACGCAAATACCAGCCGCGTGGTAAGTTGGTTCGAATCCCAATAGAAACTTTTATTTTTTTATTTTTTTTTTATACATTTTATGATTGTAAGTATATTTATTATATAATTTTATTTTCAGAAAATACGTATTTAGTTAAAAATTTTTCCGACAATTAATGTTCAGAAATCATTTGTGGCATTTTTAATGTGTTTTTTGGCACTGTTTTAATAAAAATGTTTGAGAAGTAGTAAGTATAAATTAATTTAATATTTAAATAAAATATAAATAAAAAGTATATTAATTTCGTTTATAATCATATAATCATATAATAGAAGTATAACTTCTTACGTGCGTACAAAGTACACACACATTCTTTTTTTATTTCTTTGTCTATTTTACCATCTTCTTCAATAATTGTACCTAAGTAGTTGTACTGTTTACTTGTTCCAACACTTGTCCTTCTACCTTAATCTTTATCACTTTTTTTTTGTAGTTGCCATAACCATTGTTTTACTTTTATCGGTGTTTATTTCCATGTTCATTTTTCTTAGTTCTTTTATATAAGTGTTTATTATTTGTTGCAGTTTCTCTTCCGTGTCAGCTAACAATACCATATCATCTGCAAATAGTAATTCTTGTATTTGTACATTGTTCATTTTCCATTTTCCCAATATCATTGCTTTAGATTTCTCCTTGCATTGCTTTATTGCGTCATCTATTACCATTGAGAAAAGTAATGGACTTAGCACGCAGCCTTGTTTTAGTCCTATCTTTGCCTGGAATTCATCAGATTCTTGATTGTGAGTCCTTATTTTTATTTTATTATTTTTATATAAGGCTTTAATTATTTCTATCGTATCGTTTTCTATTCCATTTTTCTTTAAACATTTCCATATATCTTCCCTTCTTATTCTATCAAAAGCATTTTTCAGATCAATAAAGCATATATGTATCTCTTTGCCTTTCATCAATAGTTTTTCTCCCATTTGTCTCAATATGAAAATCAGATCTTGGGTACTCTTTCCTTTTCTGAAGCCATGCTGGGATTCTTCTAATTTTATTTCTAGTTTTTCCCTTAGCCTTGTTTCAATTATTCCATTGAATATTTTGGCAGGAACGCTTGTCAATGTAATACCCCTATAATTCTCGCAATTTCTTGCGTCTCCTTTCTTAAACAGTGGTACTATTATATCTGTTTTCCAATCAGATGGTATTTCCTTTGCTGTAATTATTTCATTTAGCAGTTCTCGGAATTTTTCTTTTGAATTTTCACTCATGTACTTTAACATTTCAGCTGTGATTTCATCTTGGCCTGGAGATTTTCCTAATTTTAATTTGTCAATGGCTTCTGCAATTTCCGCTGTTGTTATTTGTTGCATTTCCTCTGTATTTTCGATCATGTCTTCCTCTATTTCTTGTTGATATTGTTTCCATTCTGTTAGTTCTTCAAAGTACTGCTTCCATCTTTGCATTATTTCTCTTTCTGTAGTTAATATGTTTCCTTCTTTATCTCTTATATTTCTTAATCTATGTGTTTTCTTTTGTCTTAGCTGTTTCAATGTACCATAGAACAATTTCTGGTTATTAAAATAGTTTTCATTCATTTTGTGCCCAAAATCTTCCCAAGACTTCTTTTTTGCCGTTTTAATTTCTTGTTTAATGTCGTTTCTGGCCATTTTATATTTTTCGTAATCGTCCTCTGATTTGGTTTTCAGATACTTTTTTCATACTTTTTTCTTTTCTTTCACTTTACGTTGTATTTCTGATGTCCACCATTTACTTTTTTTCGAATATATGTTTGTGATTTTAGTTGTTCCGCATACTTCTTTTGCTGTTTTCAATATAATTTCCTTAAATTGCTTCCATTTATTTTCTATTCCTGTGTTAATTGCCTTTATAGTCTCGAACTGTTTGGTTAACTTCTTCTGGTATTCCTCTTTACTATCTATTTCTCTTAATTTGTAGCTTTTTATTTTTTCTTTAGTTATCTTCTTTCTTTTTTCTGTTGTGTTACATGTATGCACCCTTAGTTCCATTATAAGCAAGTAATGGTCACTGCTTATTTTAGCCTCTCTTTTTACCTTTACGTCTTTTCTTTTTATTAGGAAATAGTCTATTATGGATTTTTCTTTTCTCGATGGGATTTCTCTAGTATATTTGTGTATGTCTTTGTGCATAAATTTTGAATTCGTTATAACCATATCATTTGCTATATACATAGGTCTATGATTCTCTTTCCGTTATCATTTTTCATTTCTTCTCCATGTTGCCCTAGGTATCGTTCAATCCCTTTATTGTCTCTTCCCACTCTACCATTTAGGTCTCCCATTAATATAATGCTTTTTCCTTCGTTATCCATCTCTGCTTGAAATATTTCAAAGAATTCACCTTTTTCCTCTTTTTTGGCATTATCGTTTGGCCCATATGCTACGATTATGCTGGTTATATTTGTATCTTCTAGTTTTACTTCCACTACCAATAATCTTTTGTTTATATATCTTTCACCTATTACGTTATTTGTCTTTTCTGTTCTTACTATTAGGCCTACACCTCCCGCGCCCCATTCTTTTACGTCCACTCCTGACCAATATAGTCGGTAATCCTCATTTAGATCTACTATTCCTCTACCCTTCTTTTTTATTTCAGTTACTCCCAAGTAGTCTATATTTTGTAGCTTCATCTCTTCAATTATTTCCTCTTCCTTACCGTTAATACCTCGCACGTTCCATGTAGCCATTTTTATGATTTCCTGTTCACATTCCCTGCATTTCACACTTAGCAACCAATATCCAGTTAAATTACTCTAAAAACCAATATATTGCTGCTTTATTTGTGGATATTTCTAGTGCATATGATAAAGTTATTCTCGACCTGCTGTTTGAGCAACTTGTTAAACTAGGAGTGCCGAGTAAATGTGCTTATGTTCTAGTCAATCTATTTACAAATAGACAAGTCCATATGCGGCTAAATAATTCATTGACCGGCCCAAGGATAGTTAACAAAGATTTAAACCAGGACTCAGTTCTTAGTCCTTTGCTCTTTAACTTCTTCTTCTTCTTGTAATAGGACTATGTCCTGTTTCTTCTGTTACAGTCTTTGCTGCGATCCGGAGCTCCAACTCTCGTACCATCGTTTTTTGGTTCTTCCTATGGGTCGCTTGGTGTTGGGCTTCTGTGTTTTCGCCCAATGCGCCATACGTTCAGGGTCCATCCGATCTACGTGGTCCCTCCACATGCGTCGTCGCGCTCTTGTCCATCTCACTACGTCCTGAACGCCTAGCTCTCTCAATGTGTCTTCGTTTCGTACTCTATCTCTGAGTGTGATACCTCTTATGGATCTTAGGGTTTTCATCTCTGTTGTTCTCATTATCTGTTTGGTCTTTGTTGTCTCGGCCCTTGTCTCAGCTGCGTATGTCAGTACGGGTCTAACACATGTCTTATAAATGCGGACTTTGCTTTCGGTGCTCATATATTTATTCCGCCAGATTATATCCCTCAGGAAACCAGATATTCTCGCTGCTTTTATTGCCTGCTGTTTTGATTCTTGCCACAGATGCCTGTCGCTAGATATTTCCACACCTAAGTATCTGCAATCCATTACCTGTTCGATTATATGGTCGTCCACTACTAACTTACATCTAATTGGGTTCCTGGATATTACCATCGATTGGGTTTTCTCTTTGGATAGTGTCAGGTTATACTTTTCGGCGGTTATTTTGAATTTTTGTAGTAGGCGTTGTAAGTCATCTTCGTTCTCGGCTATTAAGATTGCATCATCTGCGTAGAAAAGTATTCTCATGGTTCGGTTACCCATTTGTATCCCTGATTCATTATGTTAACACTACCTATAACTTCATCCATTATTAAATTAAATCTTTAACTCTTTAAGCTCTTTAACTTGTATTCTTTAAATTTACATACCATGGAAATGGAGTGTAACATCTTACAATATGCTGATGACTTCTGTTTCTATGTTGAGAAAAATACTTTTCAGCAATGTGTTAATGGCCTTAAAGTAAATATGTTTTACTGTAAAAAGTATTTTGATGACCATGGACTTGATATCTCACCTAAGAAGTCAGGTGTGGTATTTTTTTCGAGACACAAGTTACCAAAAATTAGTAATTTAGAACTATCACAGCTGGAGATCCCTATATATAATAGTTTTACATACCTAGGTGTTACGTTGGATTCTAAATTAAGCTGGAATGAGCATATTAATAACTGCATTAACAAATGTAAAGAAAGCCTCAATATTCTTAAGGCCGTTAATAGATACGATTGGGGAGCAGACCCGAAAATAAACTTATTATTTTACAGAGCATATACCAGATCAATTTTGGATTATGGAAGTTTTCTTTATGGATCTGCGACAAAATCTCGTTTGATTAAACTGGATCGAATTCAATTCAAAGCCTTAAGGTTAGTCCTAGGAGCCCTCAAATCTACTCCTACACCAGCTCTTCTGGCAGAATGTAACGAGCCTCCATTACATTTAAGACGCCTATTATTGGCAGAAAAACTTATTCTTAAATGCGAGTTTAATAAACAAAACAGCTTGTTACAGAAAATATCTTGCCTCTCTGTTGAAAATCTAACAAACAAATGGTGGGCAAATAAAAACTCTCCGACCCTATCTATTGCTTTTCCCAACCTATCACATTATTCATTTAATGGAGAAGGGATTCCATTTTTTTGCTCTAATATTGACATACTGTACGAATATAAACCTATTGTAATCATTCCTTCACATAGTTCACGAAAATTTAGTAGTACAGGATAAGCTTCAGTCTAACCACTCTTGTAAAATATATACCGATGGCTCAAAATCGTCTGCTGGTGTGGGCTGTGCCTTTTATATAGAAAATACTCAGGATTATTTTCAGTATAAATTAAAATCAGATTGCTCAATATTCACAGCTGAACTGGTAGCCATTGTCAAGGCATTGGATTGGATAGTTAATACCACATTAAATTTCGAAAGGTATATAATTCTGTCCGACTCACAATCCGTCCTCCTCGCATTAAGACACTTCTCTAAACACATATATACCAACAGACTAATTGTAGATGCACTTGACAAGATAAGGCTCCTAAGTTTGCTAAGAAGAAATGTTTGCTTTGTGCGGATAAAAGGTCACTCTAATATTTCAGGCCATGAGAAAGTAGACCATTTTGCTAAAGACGCCACTTTAGTGGGCCTAGAATACAATGAGTTGCCCAAATGGGATATAGTCGCAGCTAGGAAGAAACACGTTAGACTTAGTTGGGAAATTGAGTGGCAATCCTTTACTAACAGTAGCAAAAATACATATTGCAATATATATCCAACTCTTCCGTCTTCTCTCCTAAGCGAGAGAAGTCCCATCTCTCGAAAAATTTACACCATGTATGTTAGATGCCTTTTTGGATATGCTACAGTAAACTCATACCTGTATAAAACAAAACTATCAGAAACAGATACATGTGAATGTGACGGCAGTTTTGATGACCTTAACCACTGGATGTTCCAGTGTCGGTGTAATCAAGAAGCAATAAAAATTTTATTTGAAGCCATCTCCCAACAAAAAGTCATATTACCATTGAACGTCGCTTCTCTCCTATATTTAAGCAGTCGTAACCCAACCATTAGATCAACTTTATGGGAATTTTTCAAACGGACCAAACGGAGAATTTAAACCTCCTCTTCAAACAGTGTTGCGTGAATGCGAAATGTTAGGGCCGTAGTTGTATTTTCCTATTGTTTTTCCCTTTTATGTTATTTACCTTTAACCGTTGCCTGTATTGTCTGTTTAAACAAAAAGTCGCTATGACGGGCACCTTAGCGTGAAGCATGTGTCCATGTTATTCCTTGTACAATCTTCAATAGTGTTTCCAATGGGAAGGTTAGGAAATCGAGTGAATGTGCGTAATGGAAATTGACCGGCATAATCTATATATTATTTTTAGTGTTTCCCAAATGCAAGACCAAGACGACACTTAGAGAGTCTTGGTCTTGGTCTTGCACCAATACACCTGGTCTTATTCTTGGTCTTGGTATTGCACTCCCGGTCTTGGTCTTGGTCTTGGTCTTGCAGCAAGAGTCTTGCAAGTCTCGCAGTTACCCACTAGCATATTGCTATTTATTAAACGTTACTTTAGATCTTAGAATAACGTAACAGTATAAGTACATTTTCAGCTTGACTTAACACACAGCGTGAGGCAGATAACCTTCCTATTAGAAATATCTCGAGAACTAAAAACAACAGAAACATGAAAATTGAAATAGGGGGTTTTGAAGAGTAATCTATTTAATGAAAATATTTTTATATATTTCCTACTTCAAGTTATACCGGAAGTTGCTTATAACTTCGTTTTTTAAAATGGAACACCCTGTATATTTTTACATTTCTGAATTCTCTTCCATGTCTTCTTTCTAAAAGTATGAGGTTTTGTAATGTTATATAGGGTAGTTTAAAAGATAATTACGTGTTCTTATTAATTTCGTAGCAATTTTCATACCCTGTAGAATTGTGGTTATTTGACATCAAAAACTTTATTTATGTTCAAATGATTTTTAATATAGCCTACTATTGTTAAAAATTATTAGTATGTATATTTAAATATTGCATTTTATATACAGGGTTGGTCGAAACTCGGAATAAGTATTTTCTGAGTTTTCTTTAATGGAACACCCTGTATTTTAGTATTGTAATGAAATGATATTTTGTGGTACTTTTTTATTTAATCGCGCCACAATGTTAACTACGTAGGTATTTTGATAGCTCAACCATTATTGGTAATTTTTAGGATCAGTCTATTCTAGATTAATATGTATTTCTAGATTAATATGTGTTCCGAAAAATTATTTGAGATTGAATGTTCACGACCAACCTAATAAAATTTCACGTATTTTTTGTTGCAATTAATATTTGGCTTGAATCACCAATAACTCACAAACTAAAGCAGTTAGGTATAGGGAATGCTTAAGAAATAAAAAAGTACCATAACATATCATTTCATTACAATACTAAAATACAGGGTGTTCCATTTAAGAAAACTCAGAAAATACTCATTCCGTGTTTCGACCAACTCTTTTTTTTATTTTATTTATTTTTATTCTAAAATTAAAAATTTAGCTATACATACTAACAATTCTCAACAATAGTAGACTATATTAAAAATCATATGAACATAAATAGAGTTTTTGATGTCAAACTTCTACAATTCTACAGGGTGTGAATAGTGCTACGAAATAAGAAAAAAAAATGTAATTCTGTTTTAAACTACCCTATAAAACATTACAAAACCTTATATTTTTACAACGAAGACATCGAGAAGAATTTAAAAATGTAAAAATAAACAGAGCGCCCCATTAAAAAAAAACGAAGTTATGTATAAGCAACATCCGGTATAATCGGAAGTAGGAAATGATGAAAATATTTTCATTAAATTCTTTAAAACCCCTTCGTTCCCATTTTCATGATTCTGTTGCCTTTAGTTTTCGAGATATTTTTAATAGGACCTTTATCTGCCACACCCTGTAGACATAGTAAAAACCAACCAAATTAATAAATGTCCAAACGACTCACATCGAGAGGGGTTTGATCCCACGATCTAAACACTATCCCTGCCTATACTCTCACTAACTGAGCTATCTACCATATCCTACGGGAGTCAGTCTGTTTCTTAAAACATTTGCATTTAATAACCTTATATTACATATTATGTGTTAAAACATGGTTAAAACCAAAAACCAAAATAAATGACATAAACTTGACTATATTAAAGAACATTCTCTGTCTAAAGAAAGGAATTTTGTTTGACCCATTGATATAAAATTACACACTCTGCAGAAAGGTTAAAAATACAATGTTTAATAGTTATACGATCTGGTATTTAGAATCCTACTAACGGAAAAACAATTGAGTGTGTGTTGTATTATATTTTTATTAACTATAAAAAGTTTCAAGTTACTGTCGGCGTCACAACACAGATTATTTTATGAAAGGACAGCATTCTCAAAATCTAAATAGACAATTACATACAATTAATTTCAGAGCGAAGGTGTGCGCGTTGCCGTCGTCTGCTAGGACAGAATGTATTACAAAATATTTTATTTTTACATTGTAATAATTGATTATTACCTCTGAGTACGTGTCAAATAAATAAGTCAAGTGTTCTTTTAATGAATATTTTGATTCGCTATGTATGTTTATTGTATTGTTCATAATCCGCATAAGTCCAATTTTCCAAATTTTTGTTACATTTTTTTTGCGTCTCATAGTCTCTAAGCATATATCCGAACTACTATATTTCCTAAAATGACACCACTCAATCCTAACTGCAAGACGCAAGAGTCTCGCAGGCTTAGTCTTGTTCTTGCTCAATCTTGCACGGTCAGTCTTGGTGTTGGTCTTGCTAAAATAAAGCGGTCTTGGTCTTGGTCTTGGTCTTGCGAAAACGCAAGAACAAGACCAAGACTGCAAAACCAAGACCGATTTTGGGCAACACTAATTATTTTACTGTACTGGGTTGGGATAAAGTATGGAACCAAGCAAATATCTTTGAAACGAAAAGAACAATATTTATGAAACTTTGCATGAAAGTACAGTACGCAAAAGGCATCTGTTGCCATATTTTTTGTTACTATTCCACTCCCGTTTCACCGGAAATACTCCTAACTTATTTAATTTAAATGGGACACCCTATATATTTTTGCGGATTTTAAAAGAACTTGTTATTTTTAATTCATACATACCAAATTTGGTAGAGAAAGTTTGTTAAAAAGTGTCTGTAGATAATTTTTTGTATTAATACAACGTAATAGGAAATAAGCGAGTGCCATAATCTATACTGTAGGTAGACTAAAATTGTTGTTTTTATGCACTGCATGACTTATTTGAATTTAGTATAGTAGGTAAAACTGTTACTGAACTAATTGACAGAAATAAGTTGTATTAAAAATGGTTCATTTAAGTGGAAAAGATCGTATTGAAATATTAATGATAATAGGTTATGGTGAATTTTCATTTCTTGGAAGTGAATTTTCCAAATCCATGGATTGGACGTAGAAGATTCATAGAGTGGCTCGCTCGTTTTCCGGACCTCAACTCGTTAGATTTTTTTCTTTGGGTTATCTGAAATTACGTGTTTACGTTAGGCGACCAACATGCTTGCAGGATTTGAGACAAAGAATAATAATTGATGAATATGAACTAATACGTGGAGAAATCTTGCAAAAAGTGACTTACGAATTTATTTATAGGCTTACACGTTGTCAGGAGGTGAACAGCAAACATTTTCAACATTAGAAATGACTTTTTTTTATTTTTAATATCATTCTTCTTGTAGTGCCTATCCGTTTCGGATGTTGGCGACCATCATGACAATCTGTACTTTGAACACTGCTGCTCTGAAAAGATTTGTGGTGGTTGTGTTGAACCACGTACGTAGATTTTTCAACCACGAAATCCTTCGCCTTCCTGGTCCTCGCTTTCCCTCTACTTTTCCCTGTAAGACCCGTTGCAGCAGTCCATATCTTTCACTGTTCCTCATGATGTGACCGAGGTATTCGATTTTGGCTGTTTTTATTTTGATTAACAACTCTTTTTCCTTTTGCATTCTCAGCAAAACACCCTCATTAGTAATGTGGTCGGTATAAGATATCTTCAGGATTCGACGATAAAGCCACATCTCAAAATCCTCAATTTTCTTGTAGGTGGCGTCTGTGAGAGTCCACGACCCAACTCCGTACAACAGTATAGGAAAGATATAACATCGTAGTAATCTGACTTTTATGGGGATCGACAAATCATGACATTTGAACAAATTTGACATTTTTTGAAATGCAGATCTTGCTTTTTCTATCCTACATTTGATTTCTATAGAATGGTCCCAATTTTCATTGACGTTCGTACCAAAGTAGGTATATGTTATTACTCTTTCTATTTGTTGACCATTCACACTGATTTGTCCAAATTGCTGTTTTTTCTTAGAGATAATCATACATTTTGTTTTCTTAGTGTTTAGTGAAAGTCCGTATCTCTGATTGACCTCCGCGATTCTGTTCATTGGTCTAACGTAAATAAATTAACCTATTTTTTAACTGTAAAGAGATTTATTTCTTGTTTTAATAGTTTTTTCTTCCAAACTTGGTATGTATGAATTAAAAATAACAAGTTCTTTTAAAATCTGCGAAAATATACAGGGTGTCCCATTTAAAATAAAGAAGTTAAGGGTATTTCCGGTGAAACCGGAAGTGGAGTAGTAACAAAAAATATGGCATCAAATGCCTTTTGCGTCACTGTACTTGCATGCAAAGTTTCATAAATATTGTTCTTTTCGTTTCAAAGATATTTGCTTGGTTCCATACTTTATCCCAACTTTGTATATATAATGTATATATTATTATAAAATGTAATTTTTTACTTATTAATAAATTATCTGGCTAAATAGGTCTTGAACCTAAGGCCAAAAAAACATCTTATGTCAAATTTTATCAATTTTATACGAGGTATGTCAAAAAATATGAATTTCGCTCAAGAGAAAAATACGTTTATTTTTCACAATATCGAAAATTGTTATTATGAAATTTATAATTAAAAACTATGTTTCAGTATGTAATTACATCCTTTTAATTGAAATATTCTGAACTATAAAAATACTTTACTTTTGATCTAAATTTATTTTTTTGACATACCTAATATAAAATTGATAAAATTTGATATAAGATAGTTGTATTTTAGGTTTTAGACCATCCAGAACTTTTTATTAAGAGGATCGGTACGTATTTTCGGCTGCAATGCTATTCAAATGGGGATTCATTTTTTTCGAATCCTGAGAAAACTAATAAGTATTTTTGAAAAATGTAAACGCAGAATGAAAGATCACGTTATTAGCGAGGGCCGAAAGTCCCTGAGAACTTCTATAATGTTTATTTTAATAAGTTACAGGGGTGAAAAACTAAGAGAAAATTTAGTGTGATTTTTAATTTCAAATATATCATTCAAAATAAACTTTTTATTTATTCTAAGGGACTTTCGGCCCTCGGTAATAATTTAGTCTAGCGTTTAAATTTTTCAAAAATATTTATTGGTTTTTTCAGGATTCGAAAAAAATAAACACAATGCCTTGGTAATATTTTCCAAATCTATCTTTCTTACAACGCACTCAGCCGAATATAATATTGTCAGCATATATTGTCAGTCAGACACTTCTCTTTTTTCGATTGAGTATTAGTCTTTGTTGTACAAATAAATTATTACAATCACTGAATATATAGTTAGTGAAAAAATTATCACATTTATTAACGGAATTAATAATTTGCAATTATAAAAATAAGAGTTATCCAAGAACATTCAAAACCCATCTCTTTAAATTAATGATGACATTTTCAAGTAGAATGACATTCTAGTAATGTTTACATATCCATATCAGTGTAAATTTTACTGCACGTAATTTGCCGTGTAAAGACAGAAAAAGTAGGGATACACGTAAAATATTTGCGAATTATGTACCGATAGCCTTAAGAATCATTTTTTTTTCGTAAAATTAATAATAAAAGACCAATACAGAAGTAAAAACTTCGAGATGTATTCTGGTATAAAATCGTACTTCTGTATTGGTTTTTTAAACTATGGTATACAGCCAACTATTGGGATTTTCCCATTGATTTTTTATTAATGACAGTATGGTTAATTTGGCTCTTCAGTATTTGCGACTAGCAACACGACGAAACAACTTGAAACTCGATATATGGTTTATTCAACAGTGTCTCAAATTCAAAGTTTTTCCAACTTTTAGTATAGTCAGGACATCAAAAAATGTACCACCCAACATCAGGACTTCACTACAGATAAAACTTATGAAAAAAGAGATATGTTCACATTATAGTAAACTTAATTACATCAATTGTAAGCTTAACAACGATTTTATACCAGAATACATCTCGAAGTTTTTACTTCTGTATTGGTTTTTTAAACTATGGTATACAGCCAACTATTGGGATTTTCCCATTAATTTTTTAATAATAAAAGAGTTATCAGAATTGAAATAACTGAAAATAAGGTTAGTTATACATAATTTTTCAAATTTTTTTTTTCAATTAGAAGGATGTAATTGCATATTAGAATATAGTTTTTAATTCCAAACAACTTTTCATAACAGCAATTTTCAATATTGTGAAAAATAAAGCTACTTTACTCTTGAGTGAAATTGATAATTTTTCACATACCTCCTATAATATTCAAAAAAATTGATATTTGATGGTTAAATATTAGGTTTTGGACCATGCAGAGCTTTTTTATAAACAGTAACTTTTGTGCGTAAAATTAATAATAAAAAGTTTTCCATATGGATACAACTTACAGGGACATACTGTATATACATACACATCCACAGAGAACGGGAGTTCTCACCAGTGGCGCACAACACCCCTACAAGCGACACTATATATACACGAAATTATCGATTTTCTAAAACTGACTGAATTGAAAATTGGGCCAAATCCCATCTTAAAGTATAGGAAAAGACTCGTCCATCCATATGTTACATCTCCATTTTGGTCCAAGGGTGTGGATCTTACGGCCCTTCCCATTTAGAGTCTGTTTTTCGTTCTTGTCCCCAAAACTCCCAAAAATTTCAAAAACTTAAGCCCGACCTTTGCGGCTTCTGATAGCACAGATCATTACTTTCCAACGCATGTTTAATTTTGAAAATCAGTTATACCATTCAAAAGTTATCGAGCTCAGAAGTATGACTCAATTTTTATTTAAAAAAGGGAAAATGTTTGTATGTATGTAGGTATGTATGTATACAGGGTGTTTCATTAATAATTGTCCATATAGTAACTTTAGAAACCTTAGCACTAAATACAATTATTTAACATAAAACACTTAAATTAAATGTGGTTCCTTAATGAGTTACAGGGTGTTTTATCTAAAAATTTAAAAATTATTTTTGCTCAGCATTTTAATACTATTCGACGTATCCTTTTCATACTTGGCAATAAGTATAGGTACTGTACAAACTACTGAATTATGTTAAACAAACGTTTTTGGCTATTACCAGAGGGGTACAACGGGGGAAAGTGAATGGTTGACCCTTTCACAATTCTACGCCACTGGCGAAATTGCTATTTCAGTTCAATTTTTGGATTCTCCAATACTTTCTATGAAAATAATATACTCTTCATTCGTAACGATAAAGTGATTAGTTTTCGAGATCTTTGAAGTTAAAAATGGAACGACACGGTTATTTTGATTAATGTATTGTGTTGCTTCGTTTTTAATTTCAAATATCTCGAAAACTAATCCTTTTATCGTTACGAATAAAGAGTATATTATTTACTTAAAAGGTATAGAAAAATCAAAAAATTGCACTAAAATAGCAATTTCGTCAATGGCGTAGAATTTGGGAAGGGTCAACCAGCTACTATCTCCTGTCGTACGCCTCTGGTAGTAGCTAGAAACGTTTATATATCTTAATTTAGTAGGGTGTCCAGTACTTACACTTTATTCCAAGTATGATAAGGATACGCCAAATAGTTTTAAAGTACCTACTGGGTACAAATAACTTTTAAATTTGAATCATATGAATCATATCATAAAGTAATCAAAATAACTGTGCCGTTTCACATTTAACTTCAAATATCTCGAAAACTAATGACTTTATCGTTACCAATAAGGAGTATATTATTTACGTAGAAAGTATTGGAGAATCTAAAAATGGCACTAAAAAAGCAATTTCTCCAGTGACGTAGAATTTGAGAAGGGTCAACCATCCACTATCCCCTGTCGTACGCCTCTGGTAGTAGCTACAAACGTTTGTTCATATTAATTTAGTAGGGTGTATAGTAGTCGCACTTTTTGCCAAGTATGAAGAGGATATGTCAAGTCGTTTTAAAATTCTGAGTAAAAATATTTTTTAAATTTTTAGATAAAACATCCTGTAACTCAGTAGGTAACCACATTTTATTTAAGTGTTTTAGGTTAAATCTTCGTATTTTGTGCTAAGGCTTCTCCAGTTACTATATGGACAATTATTAATGAAACACCCTGTATATGTATGTATGTATGTATGTATGTATGTATGTATGTATGTGTGTGGAAAAGTTACACCGATCTGAATTTTTTTCTGTGTTTCAAGAGGGTGTGAGGGCCGATTCAGAACCGGTCTAATTTTTGACTTCTGACTACCCGTAAGCCAGCTAGAGGACTAGGTAGATACAAAATAGCAAATTTTTTGGGCGCATATATCTTGGTTCAAGAAAAGACAGGAAAACCGCAAATACACCAAATCAATAGGGTTGAGTTAAGCTTTCAAATGGTGCTTAAGCGATCAACCTGAAACATACACACTGCTCACCATAGCCGAAAAACTGAAAAATTAAACTTTGAAAATTTTGGTTTTTCGAGAATTACTCAAAATTTCAACCTACGAATTGCGCCAATAACTGAGCGTGTGTAGGAGGACTCAGGACGCGTCTAACGGTGTATATCTCATATCTGGAAAAATTCGAATTTTTTAGTTATAGGCTTCATAAATATGATCAAATCTATTTCTTATGAGAAAAACCGTTTTTCAAGCTCAATAATTCCTGTAATACGTTCAGTTATCATACTTGATCTTAGATGCATCAGATACTACTTGTCAATACGTTTTAAACTCATGTATAGTGATCAACATCAGTTCAGCCGTTCAGAAGTTATAGAGCTCCAAAAGTATAATTAGTCCAGGAACTGAAACTTTTCACTTCGCAATTTTTACAGAATGGATCGATTTGCTTGAAAATTTGACAATAAGTAGTGGATAGTCCAAGGATCAAAATCTATATGATGCCGAAAGACGCTTTTACCATTTGCTGGTTGCCACCCCATCTCGAGGGTGGAAATTTTTTATTATATTTTGACCGCAAATGTTGGTAAAAACATTAATTGTAAGCAAAAAATGTTTTATATTTTTTAGATAAAATTAATAGTTTTCGATTTATTGGTTATCGAAACTTAGTTTATATCGAAAAAATCAGTGTTATTAATCAATCATGTACGTCACAATCATGTTATTAATCAATGTTTATGTACTTGTAGTGGTTACGATGCTAAGTTTGATTGGGCAATCCGAGTTCATTTGCCGGCCATAATTACATAATTATTAGGATGGCTGGGATATGAACTCAGATTGTCTTATCACTGGTGTCGTAAGTACTAGATCATTTGGGAGAGAATGCGACCAAGGCGACCCCAGAAAACGGCAATTCTCGCTAGTGGCGCACAACCCCTCTACATGCGACACTATATATACACGAAATTTTCGATTTTCTAAATCTGACTGAATTAAGAAATTAAAGTTTAGGAAAAGACTCGCCCATCCATATGTGAACATTTCATTTTGGTCATAGGGTGTGGATTTTACGTCTATTCATATTTAGGGTCTGTTTTTCTTTCTCGTTCTCAAAACTACCAAAAATTTCAAAAATATAAGTTCGACCTTTGCGGCTTCTGATAGTACTGATCATTACCTTTCCAACGCACATCTAACTTTGAAAATTACCAGAGAACGGCAGTTCTGGCCAGTGGCGCACAACACCCCTACATGCGACACTATACAGGGTGTCCAGAAACTCTACCGACAAAGGTAAACACAGGAGATTCTTCAGATAATTTTAAGATAATTTAACCCAATTCACTTAGTCCGAAAATGCTTCCTAAGGGAGCTAGAGCTCTTTGAAGATGGCGTCTTGTAATTAGTTTTTCTTAAATACCTTCAGAATGCTTCTATTTAGAAAAACAAACATTGGTGCGCGTATTTATCTTCAAGATATAAATCTAATCCATCTATTGCAAATTTCTAGTACCGATCATAGGCGTCCGTTTTAGGTAGGGCAACGGTTATTTTATCGCATAACTTTTTTATCTTTAACTTTTATGCATTTCTGACACTGGATTATTAAATTGTGAAGTATTCTAGTACTAAAAGGTACTCTTGTTTTAAATCGGTAGGACACACCGTTTTCTAGAAAAATCAATTTGAAAATTTTTCGCTTTATGAATTAAAAAAAAATTCAAAAAAAAACTGTTTAGAAAGACGAAAACTGGTACATTTATTTATATTCCAGAGATAACTCGATTTCATTAATTGCGAATTTCTAGTACTGGTCATAGGCGTCCGTTTTGGGTAGATCAACTGTTATTTTATAGCATACCTTTCTTGTCTTGAATTTTTGAGCATTTTTGACACTAGATTATTAAATTATGAGGTATTCGAGTACTAATAGTTACTCTTACGTTCTGTTGGTAAAATACTTCGTTTTTTGTTGAAAAGTTCTTTCAATTTTTTTTCAAATTTCAAAAACGAAAAACTTTCAAATCGATTTTTCTAGAAAACGGTGTGTCCTACCGACTTAAAACAAGAGTACCTTTAAGTATAGTCGGTTCGCTAAACTGAGACGCAACTGGCTAGATATTCTAGTCGATAATTTTTTTGTTTTTTGCCAATTTTGCAAAAATTGGCAAAATTACTAACTATTTAGTGATTATTACCTATTTAGTAATTATTTTTTGCCAATTTTACTAAAATTGGCAAAATTACCGACTAAAACATTTAGAAAGTTGCATCTGAGTTTAGCGAACAGACTATACTAGAATACCTCACAATTTAATAATCCGGTGTCAGAAATGCATGAAAATTAAGGACAAAAAAGTTATGCGATAAAATATCCGTTGCTCTACCCAAAACGGACGCCTATGACCGGTACTAGAAATTTGTAATGGATGGAATCGATTCATCTCTGAAAAGTAAATATGCATACCAATTTTAGTTTTTCTAAATAGAAGCGTTCTAGAGGTATTTAAGAAAAACTAATTTCATGACGCCATCTTCAAAGAGCTCTAGCTCCCTTAGGAAGCATTTTCGGACTAGGTGAATTGGGCTGAATTATCTTAAAATTATCTAAGGAATCTCCTGTCTTCGTTTGTCGGTAGAGTTTCTGGACACCCTGTATATACACGAAATTTTCGATTTTCTAAACCTGACTGAATTGAAAATTGAGCCAAATCCCATCTTAAAGTTTAGGAAAAGACTCGTCCATCCATATATTACTTCTCCATTTTGATCCAAGGCTGTGGATTTTACGGCCCTTCCCATTTAGGGTCTGTTTTTCGTTCTCGTCCCCAAAACTCCCAAAAATTTCAAAAACTTAAGTTCGACCTTTGCGGCTTCTGATAGCACAGATCATTACCTTTTCAACGCATGTTTAATTTTGAAAATCGGTTATACCGTTCAAAAGTTACCGAGCTCAGAATTAGAACTCAATTTTTATTTAAAAAGGGGAAAATGTTTGTGGATATATATGTATGTATTGTTATGATCTGCTTTTTATTAATTTTATATTAATTATTATTTATCTGATTAATTATTTATTTTGTCGCAAATCATACATAAAAAACAATAAAAAAAATCTCAGGGTGCCTTTTTATAATCTTAAAAAAATGTCCTAAATAATCTTACGTTATAATTATCTTCTCTCGTGGGTTCAGTATCTCTTAGTTGATCCTAGTCGGGATAAAATAGGAAAAAGAAATAAAGCAAAAATATAAAATAAACATACAGAATTGTCTTTTATTTATCCAAATCAATATTCTAAAAATCTATCAAATCTAAAACCTGTGGACACAGATGTCCGAATGAAATTTCTACCATTTAAATTTATTCTAGTTTAAAAAATATTTATCGGTTTGTTCCCGATGACTTTGGTACAACAAAATAAACAAAACAAATTTATGTATTCGCAAGATTAGCTATACTTCCTATTTACTTTTAGAAATATTGGAATTTTAATTCATATGCTTTTTACTCAAAATTTTAGTTTCTGAACATAAAACTATCTTTCACGTAAGTTGACTGACCTTTTTCTTCATGCACTCTGATGTCTTCTCGTGACCCAAAACAGCTCTCTCTCTTTGACTATGTTAAAGGCTACTCATCAAAGCCCTTTCCGTTCTCCAGCTTCAAAACTATCAGCATACCAGCACCAATTCTCCAACAAGCCGGGCCTCTTTTGACACGTACTCGATTCAAACAAAACTCCAAAAATTCTCTGCTTTCCTTCTCACAATAATACATAATCAAAGAGGTATTTCGTCTCAATTTGATCTGTCTCTCGTTCCACTTTTCAACACTATTTTCCACTATCAAACAGCCACTGCTACTTGCTAACTATCTATCCACGAAAACGTCGAACTGCTCCTCAGCGATGCCAAAAACATAATGACTTCTTTTTCAAACTCTCTCAATCATCCAATCTACCTTTCCCCTTCCAACTTGGCAAGAATCAGAAACATCGACTTTTCCATTCGACAAACAAACAGTCGTTTTCAAAATTATTCCGACCATCCTTAATTACTTTCGGGGAAACTCTACAACATTCACTCGGGTTGAAACAAATATTAAAATTCCAAACTTTCTTTTAAACCACCTTTTCTAGAAAGTGATAATTACATCTACCTGTGGGTTCTATAGTTCTCGTAATAAACAATCTATTTCCATTTTAAATCTAAATACATCGTCCTTTTCACTTTAATTATTCACAAAAGTCTTTAATGGTTCATCGGAAAGCTCATTAAAAAGAGAAATCCACTTACATCCAAACTAAATTCTAATAAATATTTACAGCTCAATATACAGGGTGTATCAAATTTATGTGCCCGCGTTATTTAAAAAAAAATTAATTTAATTTTTATTTTGCCTTTGATTGATAAAATTGAAAACACAATAGTATGTATGTGGAAAAGTTACACCGATCTGAATTTTTTTTCTGTGTTTTAAGAGGGTGTGAGGGCCGATTCAGAACCGGTGTAATTTTTGACTTCTGACTACCCGTACGCCAATTATAAGGCCAGGTAGATACAAAATGGCAAATTTTTTGGGCGTATACAGGGTGTAACAAAAATACAGGTCATAAATTAAATCACATATTCCGGGAACAAAAATAGTTCGATTGAACCTAACTTACCTTAGTACAAATTTGCTCCTAAAAAAAGTTACAGCCCTTTGAATTTACAAAATAAAAATCGATTGTTTTCAATAGGTCGAACACTATTTGAGGTTTCTTATTGAAAACGGACATGTGATATTCTTATGATAGGAACATCTGAAAAAAAAATTATAGTGAAATTTGTGTACCCCATAAAAATTTTATGGGGGTTTTGTTCCCTTAAACCCCCCCAAACTTTTGTGTACGTTCCAATTAAATTATCATTGTGGCACAATTAGTTAAACACAATGTTTTTAAACCTTTTTTGCCTCTTAGTACTTTTTCGAAAAGTTAGTTTTTTTTGAGATATTTTGAATATTTTGTCAAATCCACCACATATTTGTGTACTGTTAAGTACGATTTTAGAGACTTTGTAATTATGAAAATTTATTTATAAATTACAGTTTGAGGTATACTTTGAACCATATTAAAAAAGAAGACACTTCTCGATAAAAGGTGCCTTCTCGAAAAAATACAAAGAGGCAAAAAAGTTTCAAAAACTCTGTGTTTAACTAATGGTAATACAGCAATAATAGTTTAATTGGAACGTAGACAAACATTTGGAGGGTTTAAAGGCACAAAACCCCCATAAAATTTTTATGTAAACATATTAAAAAAGAAGCCGCATTTCAATTAAAAATGGTTTATCGAAAAAGTACTGAGAGGCAAAAAAGTTTTAAAAACATTGTGTTTAACTAATGGTACTACAAAAATAATTTAATTGGGACGCACATAAAAGTTCGGGGGGGTATAAGGGAACAAAACCCCCATAAAATTTTTATGGGCTGCACAAATTTCAATATAATTTCTTTTTAGGATATTCATGCCATAAGAATGCCATATGTCCATTTTCATTAAAATATCTCTAATAGTTTTCGATATATCGGAAAAAATCTATTTTCATTTTGTAACTTCAAAGGGCTGTAACTTTTTTTGTGTGCATATTTGTACTAAGGTAAGTTAGGTTCAATCGAACTATTTTTGGTCCCAGAATATGTGATTTAATTTATGACCTGTATTTTTGTTACACCCATATCTTAGGTTCAAGGAGAGACAGGAAATCGCAAATGCACCACATCAATAGGGTTGAGTTAAGCTTTTAAATGGTGCCTAAGCGATCAAGGTCAGACATACACACGGCTCAGTATAGCCGAAAAATTGAAAAACTGAACTTTGAAAATTTTGGTTTTTCGACAATTACTCAAAATTTCAACCTACGAATTGCGCCAATAACTGAGCGTTTGTAGAAGGACTCTAGGCGAATCTAACGTTGTTTACCTCATATCCGGGAAAAGTAGAAATTTTAAGTTATACGCTTCATAAGTATGATCAAATCTATTTCCTATGGGGAAAAACGGTTTTTCAAGCTCAATAATTTCTGTAACAGCTTAAGTTTTCATACTTGACCTCAGATGCATCAGATACTACTTGTCAATACGTTTCAAACTCATGTTTAGTGATCAAAATCGGTTAAGCCGTTTAGAAGTTATTAAGCTACAAAAGTATGATCCAGTTAACGATTATTCCCGAAATGGTTTATGTAGTTGTAGTGGTTACGACGCTAAATTTGATCTGCAACGGGCAATCCGAGTTCATTTACCGGCCATCCCAATATTTTATTCAATCTATTTCGACTAGAAAAAAAAATCTAGTGTACATTCGATAGACACTAGATCATTTGGGAGATAATGCGACAAAGGTGACCATTTATAAAGCTTAACGTGTAATCTAGAGAAATAGATTCAACTTCATACATTTAATTTATATATAACTTGAAAACCTCCTGATACAAGAATAAAAAACCGCTAAACGCCGTATAAATGAGTGGCGCATACAATATTCCAGCTACAAAAGATCTGATATGAAAATTACGTGGCGCGAAAATGTGTTTTCATTTTGATGAAAAACAAAATTCTAGTTTTATTTTAAAAGATTTTTCCATAATATTTGCTAAATTTGAAGTAAACGCGCCACAAAAGAGTTTCAAAATTCAAACTGTATCAAATGTACTCTTTTGTGGCGCGTTTACTTCAAATTTAGCAAATATTATGGAAAAATCTTTTAAAATAAAACTATAATTTTGTTTTGCATCAAAATGAAAACAGATTTTCGCGCCACGTAATTTTCATATCAGTTCTTTTGTAGCTGGAATATTGTATGCGCCACTCATTTTTACGGCATTTAGCGGTTTTTTATTCTTGTAATATACATACGTACAAAATTTATTTCGCCGAAGAGATGACGGTCGCGATGACGGTCGCCAAATAAATCCTTCTTCCGCATCCAAAAATAGGTTTTACATTTATTTTAAATTTAAATACTTCTACAACATTTATACAGGGTGTCCCGAAAAGATTGGTCATAAATTATACCACATATTCTGGGGTCAAAAATACTTCGATTGAACCTAACTTACCTTAGTACAAATGTGCTCATAAAAAAAGTTACAGCCCTTTGAAGTTACAAAATGAAAATCGATTTTTTTCAATATATTGAAAATTATTAGAGATTTTTTATTGAAAATGGACATGTATCATTCTTATGGCAGGAACATCTTAAAACAAAATTATAGTGAAATTTTTCCACCCCATAAAAATTTATGGGGATTTAGTTCCCTTAAACCCCCCCAAACTTTTGTGTACGTTCCAATTAATTCATTATTGTAGTACCATTAGTTAAACACAACGTTTTTAAAACTTTTTTGCCTCTTAGTATATTTTCGATAAGCCAGTTTTTATCGAGATGCGGCTTCTTTATCAATATATTTACGTAAACATTTTATGGAGGATGTGTTCCTTTAAACCCCCCAAATGTTTGTGTACGTTCCAATTACTCTTCAATTGTGGTGCCATTAGTTAAACACAGTGTTTTTAAAACTTTTGCCTCTTAGTCTTTTTTTCATAAGTCGCCTGTTATCGAGATGTAGCTTCTTTTTCAAAATATACCTAAAAATGTAAATTATAAATAAATTTTCAGATGATTATTAACAGGTCTATAAATAATCGTACTTAACCATATACAAAATATGTGATGGATTCGACAATTATTCAAAATATCTCGATAAACACTGGCTTTTTGAAAAAGTACTAAGAGGCAAAAAAGTTTTAAAATATTGTGTTTAACTAATGGTGCCACAATAATAATTTAATTGGAACGTACACAAAAGTTTGGTGGGGTTTAAGGGAACAAAAGCCCCATAAAATTTTTATGGGGTGCACAAATTTCACTTTAATTTTTTTTAAGATGTTGCTGCCACAAAAATGTCACACATGACCATTTTCAATAAAAAATCTCTGAGAGTTTTCGATATATGAAAAAAAATCGATTTTCATTTTGTAACTTCAAAGGGCTGTAACTTTTTTTGTGTGCACTATTGTATATAGGTAAGTTAGGTTCAATCAACCTATTTTTGACCTAAGAATCTGTGGTATAATTTATGACCAATCTTTTCGGGACACCCTGTATATTCATACACATAATGTATATACGTACAAAATTTATTTAGCAAAAGAGATGACGGTCGCGAAATAAATATTTTTCCCCATATGAGAATATGTTTTACATTTATTTTAAATTTAAATACCTCTACACAATTTATTATATACATACACATAATATATATAGGATAAGCGATGACGATCGCAATGACGGACGGTCGCAATGACGGTCGCGATGACGATCGCCAATTCAATGCTTTTTCCCCTATCCAAAAAGTGCACAACGTCCCTAAAGAAGTTTTTAGTTCAAAAAATTATAGAAGAAAAGTTGCTTAAAATTAGTGATTCTATCCAATACCGGACTTTTTTTATTCAATTTTATCCAATTTTGAATTTATATTTTTTCACCCCCGAGAAGTAGGCATTTCCCAATTTTAGTAAAATGAATTGGATGTAGAATTGTAAACTTTTTCTTATATAATAATAGACAATTTCAACTACCTATTCCCAAATTTTCATCCTTCCTTTATTTTTGTTTGGGTCAGATTGTTCTTTGATCGGGCTACATCAGTCTCCCATCAGGCCCTCAGTAATGTTATCACAGATAAACAACAAGTTGTTTTGATTTTTGTATTAAACTGAAAGAAAAATATAGATAATTATATGCTTTATTTCATTTAAATTTTATAGATCATCGATGATGATGTATTTCCAATATAAAATTAATAGTTCCTTGGTGCAATATAAGTAAAGCTGCAATCATCTCTGGAATCTTATATTTCATTGCCAGTTTTATTTTCAATAAGACATGGTGAACAATAATAATTTCTTCAACATTAAGTATGACAAAGCGTTTGATGTTTATTATCGATTTCTTTGCACTTTCTGGAATATTCTTCCACAGGATACGGAAGAAGATTTAAAGAGGTATAAGTATCTTTTGCCATTAAGCGTATTTTGCAAAATGGCGACACTTATATTTTTCGCAGGAGGAACTATTTTTCATTTATATATTGTGAAAAGAGGTAAGGAAGCATAGTAATTATAGCCTAATAAAATAAAAAAAAATCAAAATATAATTCCGTATAGGTTGGAACTTTAATATCAAAGTTTAGGTGAACACAAAAGATATTTTCTAGAAAGTATCCAAATCATATAAGGGTATCATTGTTTAAATAATTAAAAGGGGGTCATTTTTGCACAATATTTACATTTTTCACTGCTGCGGCAATTCACGCTTGTTTAAAGGGATTTTTTTCTGCAAAGTAGAACAATAAAACTTTTAGCTAAGGCTTACTAGATTAAATTGGACCACCTATTTATTTAAATAACTATATATAAAACTTAAAAAAACAAATTTGAAAAAAATTATTGTTTGCGTTTTTAATAAGCACTATAAAATATTTTATTTTATAGAAGAATTTGCGCTACGTTAGCAGTATAAGGAAAAAAATTGGTTGAAAAATATTTAATAATTTATTAGATATTGAATTTGTTTAATAAATGTTACTATATTTTCAATTGCAAAAACGCGGTTGTTGCCAAAGGAATATATAGCTGTTTAAGGTCTAATTTTTTATATATTTATGTATATTTTCCATAAATGTATTGATAAATTCAAATTTCAATTAAACTCCCCTCTAAAATGGCATTTGAAAATTGTCCTAATTTGTTTATAAATTGTTTCTGTAATAACGGCGCGGTAATTAAACATTTTTAAATGCTGTTTCGATAATCGGATTCCTGTAGATTTTTCACTAATTATCAATTTTTTTGTTGTTTTCTTTCTTCTTTCCTTTGAGTTATATGACAACGTGTCCTTTAAGGCTCATTCGCCGATACACCATTTTACAATATTTTCCTAAACTTTATATTTCTTATCATACTTATCTTACTTAATTTATTTAAGGATTGACCACTGGTCAGCGGGGAGACTACATTTAATTAGGAAAAACATAGTTTTGCTTATACAGAGAGAGTTTTATGTATCTATAGAAAGCCTCAATTAGCTCAGAACCAATTTAAACTAGTTTAATAAGTTTTGGAGGGGAAAGGGTCTTCTGATTCAAGGGTAGTGTTACAAGGGTAGTGTTATCAAATTTACCGTTTTTCTGAAAATTTAATGAACTTTCGTATTTCAAATAGGGCACCCAGTATATTTTTTGCGTTTTAAAGTCCTTAAAAAATACTGATTATTTTTCATATGATATTCTCTATAACTAAATGTCGTAATTTCGAAGCAATTGCTACATATATTAAAAAAATTAAAAACAATTATAAAAATAAATATTTTCGGCCCAGGCAGACATTATTTTAGGTTCTTTGGATCATTGTGAACAAAGAAGGTTATTTATAATTTTTCTAAAGTTGACCGTTATTGAGTTATAAAAAATTTAAAACTGAAAAAATAAGGAAAAGTGAGGGTTTACAATGCTTAAAACCACAAGTAATTATTTATGATATAAGTGTTAAAAGTACACGTTTAAGGCACGCATGTGAAAGTTTGCAGAATGAGCGAAGCGAGCTCTGCAATTCACATGAGTGCCTTAAAAATGCACTTTTTAACACGCATATCATACAATATTTTTCTACAAACGTAATTACAGGACAATATCTACAAAAACTTTTACTTGAACTTGACTGACATTCCATTTTTATATTTTTTTGACATTACATCAAAATTGCCTATACGGTCAATACGAACTGCAGTGCCAAAAACATTTTAAAGCACTAGTGCCTTAAAGTAGCATTTTTAACGCTCGTATGGAGTGCTAAAAATTGCATTTTTAACACGGTTGTAGAAAAAAAATATTATTTTTGATATTACGAAACGCCTAAATTCAAGTTCGAACTTTACTTTATTAGCCTCCGATAAGTAATTTGGGCTTATTTAACTTTAAAACATTGTTTTTCAGTTGTTAATGCAGCCCGATCGCCCATACTCTCATAAGCGCTTTATTAATAATTAAAAAATAACATTTTAAAATAAAGCATGTTAAAAATTTTTAAGGTGAGCTGATACAAGAAGGTTTGAACTTGAATTTAAGCCCTTCGTAATTTCAAAAATTATATTTGAGCCTTAAAAATCGTCATTTTTCGTTATTTATTTTTTTTTTGTTTTCAATTTTTTATAACTCGACCAACTTTGAAGAAAAATCACACAAAAACTATTTTGTTCCAAATGATCCAAAGAAGATAAAATAATATCTGCCCGTGCCAAAGAAATTGATTTTTATAATTTGTTTTAGTTTTTTTTTTTAATAAAGAATGTAGCAATAACTCCGAAATTACAGCATTTAGTTATAGAGAATATTACACGAAAAATAATCAGTATTTTTTAGTGACTTTAAAAAGCAAAAAATATACAGGCTCTCCTATTTGAAATCAGAAAGTTCATTAGATTTCCAGACAAACGAAAGATATGACAACAATGTCAATACCACTGTAATATCTGCTGAATAAGAAGACGCTTACTCACCAAAATCTAAATATCGTTTAAGCCGGTTCTGAGATAATTGAGGCCTCCCATACATAAAACTATATGAGGCCAATATTAGGGGAAGTCTAGGGTTGACACCAATAGATGCCATAATGAGAGAGTATAGGTTAAGATGGTTTGGTCAAGTTCAACGTCGAGACGTTAGTCACCCAATACGAAGAATTCCTGAACTGCACGTTCCTGGAAGGAGTAAGAGAGGAACACAAAAGAAGACCTGGGGGAGAGGCTTAGGCAGGACATGTCGGTAAAGGGGATTAATATCGATATGCCTCCCATACATAAAACTCATTCTGTAGCAAAACTATGTTTTTCCTAACGTAGTCTCCCCCACTGACCACTGGTCAATGGCGCTTGGTCATTTTTTCTCACAAACTGACGATTTATTTATTGCTTTAAAACCGATTGAGATATGCAAATGAAATTTGGAGGGTTTTAAGACGTAGTTATTGCACATTTTTTGACATACCATTAATAATTTTATATTCACCATTGGCGTGCATACGGGTAATATAATCGGTCATTTTTTTTATTGTAATAAAGTATTTATTACCGAAAAGATCTAATAAGCCAGATATAATTTTATTTTTTTTTTGAAAATTATGAGTAAAAAATTGTTTGTCTACCTGAAAAATATTCTATTAATCGGTATTATTTCATTACAACGTATTCCTATAAGTGGATAAATTTATTAAGGCGTAAATGGAAACGTTTCGGGACGTCAAATTTCTATTCCTTAAACCGGGCTATTCCTATAAACGGTACTCTAATAATAGGTCTGGATCCCGCGTATGAAAAAAAAAGTTGATTAATGGCAAGCTGAACATTTGTTAATGGCTTAAGGGTGTCTATTCGGACAAACTTTGATATATGGGAACACTGGAACAGGGGAAGTTTTAATTGTGGAACAGGTTAAAAATTTGGAACGGTCAGACCACGAAAAAGTCACATGTATTTTGTCCGACAGAACTTCCAATTGATTTGTTACCCTTTCATTAAACTCTCATGCAAAAATCAGGCTGCTATTTATCACCAAATGGGCATTATAATGAGTGGAACACGTAGAAAATGTCACATGACAGGAATTATAACAGGTGATAAATAGCAGTCTGATTTTTGCATGAGAGTTTAATGAAAGGGTAACAAATCAATTGGAAGTTCTGTCGGACAAAATACAAAATACATGTGACGTCTTCGTGGTTTGACCGTTCCAAATTTTTAACCTGTTCCACAATTAAAACTTCCCCTGTTCCAGTATTCCCATATATCAAAGTTTGTCCGACTAGACACCCTTAAGCTATTAACAAATTTTCAGCTTGCTAATAATCAACTTTTTTTTCATACGCGGGTCCATACCTATAAGCGGGTTCGACTGTATAGTAACATTTAATAAACAAATTCAATATCTCATAAATTATTAGATATTTTTTGACCAATTTTTTTTACTTTATGCAACGCTAAATTCAGCTTTGGAAAAGAAAGATAGACGATACGAAGTTAGAATGCAATTTGAAAGAAAGTGAAGAAAGTATAGAATTGAGAAGAAGGAAGGGAAAAAAATAGAATAGAGCACCGTCTAAGTAGCTCGAGAAACAAGAGACTAAAAAGAAGGTGGGATTCGAGGCCCAGAAAAAGGAATACAATTAAAACATATTTCTTTCTAAAATAATTTGGGCGTGAAAAAAGGAGAGCTGGAAGAATAAAACAGAAATTAGATAAATAAAACCAGATAGAGATCCTGAACAAACTAAAATGGAGGGCGCCAGTGTTACTCTTCAGCAAATTAACAAATATATAGGTTAACTAAACTTTCCTAATATAAAATTTATGTTGTTTCATCCCAAACCAACCACACTTTTGAAGTGAAACTGGAAAGAGATATGAAATAAGCAAAAACGAAATCTACTAAATTATTTATTACAAGTTTCACAAATATAGTACAATTTACAAAAGAAAATATACAATGTTACAACAATGTGATACATATAGTCAGTAAATAATTTAAAATAAAATCCTAGTGAGATTTTATGGTTTAAAAATAGAATAACCTATCAGTTTTTATGTTGTACTGTTACAGAAAATATAACATACCGGAATATTTTAGATATATATTTTACCGCTTTTTGTCCAGTAGCGATAGAAAATCCTGGATAAAGTCTCCCTGAAGACTTTAGTTGGCTGAAATTCACATCAGCGATCACCACACCGTGGTAGAGAGAAGTTCAATGGAATGTGACCCATAAATTCACGTCCGATAGAAGGAAACCATTCGATTTTCGGAAACGTCTAACCATAGACCATTCCAGACAGCTTCCAACCAGAAAGTAAACCTTTTTACTTTGACGAAACGGAAAGTTTGCAAGTACGGAAAATATGCAGAAAAACCAAAACCAAAAACCATGAGACCAAACTACAAAGTCCTAAACCAAACTCCAAAATCCGAAATCCAAAACCAAACCCAAAATCCAGACGAAAACCAAACCCTGAAACAATAGAATATTGTTTAGGATTTAGAAAACTAAAGTGACAATTTTTTCCGGTATATAAAAGAAATCAAAGAATTATTACCTTGTACAATGGATCTTCTCACAGCCCACTGCTCGACACGACAACAAACTGAAGACAAATCAGATACATATTAATGGTCTTTCAAAAACCAATTTTACAAAAGCTAAACGACGTATAGAGGTGAGAACGGATATATTTTTGGTAGAGGCTTTGTAACTGTAAAACACCGTCTACACTCTCGCCGAAGTCGATCGAGGTTCAGCAAGTACGAGAGTGTAGACGCCCACCTTGTGTAACTTTGCCTCACTTCGTTCTACTTCCGTTCTCTGTCGGTCTGGCGCGTCCGAGTCAAAGGGATCTTTGTCGGTATCGCACCGCTTGAATGTGTTCATCGCGAAGTAGAACGAGTGTGTAATGAGGTAATTCGGACTTCGGTCAACTTTGGCGAAGTAACTTCGCCGAGAGTGTGGAGCTTGTATTACATTTATACTGGTAACATGGCGCAACTTCTATAAAATAAAATAATTTATAGTGCTTATTTAAAACGCAACTAACAATTTTTGGCAAATTTGCTTTTTAAATTCTATATTTAAATAAATAGGGGGTCAAATTTAATCTAGTAAGCCTTAAGTGAAAGCTTTATTCTTCTACTTGAAGATATACACTGTGTTAACTTGTCGATTAGAGATAGGGACTTGAAATGGCAATACTGCCGGTTTCCCACATACAATAACTTACATATAATAGTTATTTATAATATAAGTGTTAAAAATACAATTTTAAGGCAAGCATGTGAAGGTTTTAAGGCATGTTTAAGGCACATGAGTGCCTTAAAAATGTCATTTTAACACGTATAGCATACAATATTTTTTCTACAAACGTCTTATATATCAACAATTATAATTTATTCATTCTCAATTACAGGACAATACCTACAAAAACTTTTACTTAAACTTGACTGACATTTTCATAATAGTGTTAAAAATTTTGAAAATTGTTATTGCCTTAAACAATGCAGAAATTGACACCCTCAAGAAATGTCACCACAAAGAGTTAAGGAAAGAGAATACCGGGATACACAAATTTGTACTACAATCGACATAGATTCAACATGTTCAAGTAGAAGCGTTGCTCAAGAGTTGTATGTTAGCAATGCTACTGTAACTAAAGTATGGAAAAAGCACGGTTACAAGACTTTAAATATGTTAAAACGCAGCAGCTTTATCCAGACGATTACTTTCGAAGAATGGAGTTTTGTGAAGATCTAATGACGAAGGCTAATGATGATCCAATTTTTATTAAAAACATATTGTTCACTGATGAATCTTCTGTTTCGTTAGTAGGGAGAATAATCCTTCCATTGCGAGGTATTGAGCTCGGGAAAACCAGCATAGAAGTGTTGTCTGCCGAACTCAACGTCCCCAAAAAGTTAACTTCTGGACTTGTATTTTAGGAGACCGCATAATGGGTACATTTTTTATTGAGAGCAACTTGAATAGCAGAAAATACCTCTATTTGTTACAGAATCATGTTCTTCCCGCTATTATCAATCTTCCTGATGTAAATCTGGAGAATGTTTGGTTGTATCAAGATGGATGCAAGACAATGCACGAATAATTCGGGAGTATTTAAACAATACTTTCCCGAATCGAGTTATCAGTGGAACAGGTGATATTAAGTGGCCTGCACGATCTCCAGATTTTACACCCCTGGACTTCTTTTGGGGATATTTAAAAACACCATCTACGATCATCCTGAGGCTAGAGCCCAAAACTTGGATGAACTAAAAACTCGAATAAGAGAAGTCTCCAATACTGTTACAGCAGAGACTCTATCATATATCCGCAGGAGTTTTTATGACAGATTGGAAAATTGTTATAAGCGACTAATGTAGATAACCACTGCCGGTAATTTAACAATCGTATCATGTTACCTACTCCTTGTAAATGAGTAATTTCTAATCTTAAATTATTTGTTTGAATCTGCCGATGGACGATTAAACATCGATACTACAGTGGAATAGTAAGCAATGTTATCGATTTTACTACCTAATTACAAAGTTAACTCTCTGTATGTATGTATTCACCTATCAAAGAGGACACCATGAACATTTGATAAACTTGTTCATGGTGTTCACTTTGACAAGTTGTAAAACATGAATTGTTATTAATGTCATTGAATGTTCATTTTTGTGTAGCAACGAAGGGCATCTGACGTAGTATTTGACGACGGGAAATTATCGAAAAAAATTATCAGTAGTAATTGCACAAGAGCTCTAAAATTATTGAATTTTTCCCGAGTGTCACTTTGGCAGTTTTAATTTCACGAGCCGAAGGCGAGTGAAATTATGTCAAAGTGTCACGAGGGCAAAAATTCTATATTAATTTTAGAGTTCGAGTGCAATTTGTTGCGATTATTTCATGAATAAAACTGTTCAAAACCAAAATTTTATTGTAATTTATATATGTAAGTACCAATTAGTGAAATTAAACACACATTTGTTATAAATATGTATTTGACGGTTGAAAGTCATCACTTTTATAATTTTTAAAACATTTGTCATTAATGTCACTGAATGTATTTTTTCGTAGTAACGAAGGGCATCTGACGTAATATGCTTAACGACGGGAGATTATCAAAAATTATCACCTTAATTTGCATGTCTGTAGCTTTCTATTGGTCAGAATCTCCTATGAATGAAATAATCTCTGTAATTTTTATTCTTGTAGGTTTTTATTGGTCAGAATCTCATGAATCAAATAATCAAGCAAATCGATATATGTATTCTGTAAAAATTGCGCCAGTCTTTACGCTAGTCAATGAGATCAAGAACAGGATATTACCTTCAAATTCTAGCCTACTGCATGGGTTTTAATGATATTTTGGGAATAGCCTCTTCTTCTTCTTCTTGTGCCACTCCTATCGGAGATTGGAAATCATCAAGGCTACCCTGACTTTGTTTACAGCTGACCTAAAAAGTTCATTAGTGGTGCATCCAAACCACTCTCTCAAATTCCGCATCCACGACATTCTTCTACGGCCTGGATTCCGTTTTCCTTCTATTTTTCCTTGCATTATATTTTGAAGTAATGCGTATTTATGACCTCTCATCAGGTGACCCAAATACTCGAGTTTTCTTCGTTTTATCGTTAATAAAATTTCTGGGTCTCTTCCTATCCTTCGTATTACTTCAAGATTTGTGATTCTTTCAACCCAACTTATCTTCAGCATTCGACGGTAGCACAACATCTCGAAACTTTCAATATTTTTTATGTTGTTCTGTTTGAGAGTCCAGGCCTCTACACCGTATAATAGCGTGTTAAATACGTATCCTCTTAGCATTCTTAATCGTAGAGGGATGCTTATATCTCTGTTGCAGAAGAATTTTCTCATCTTTATGAAGGTGGCCCTGGCAATTTCGATACGTCTTTTTATTTTATTGTTTTGGTCTCCAGTTTCGTTTATTAAAGTTCCCAAGTATTTATAACTTGATACTTTTTCAACTTGAATGCCGTTTATACTAATATGTGCTGGTTGTGTCATGATTTTACTGAAGACCATATACTTGGTTTTTTGATATTAATGTTTATGCCATAATTGTTGCAAGCAATATTTATGTTTGTAAGTAATCGTTGTAATTCTTCTACTGTTCTTGCAACTAGTACAGTGTCGTCTGCGTATCGAATATTATTTACAACCTCTCCATTGATTACGATTCCTTCATTTGCTTACAAAAGGGCTTCCTGACAGATGCTTTCACTATATACATTAAATAGCAGTGGTGACAAAATGCATCCCTGTCTTACTCCTCTACGTATTTCTATTGCTTTTGATATCTCGTTTTCTATTTTGATGTTAGCTTTCTGATTCCAATATAAGTTGAAAATTATTCGCAGATCTTTATTATCTATGTCTTTTCTTTCAAGAATGTCTCTTAGCCTATCGTGGCGTACTCTGTCAAACGCTTTTTCAAAATCGATAAAACATGCATGTACTTCTTGATTAACGTCTAGGCATCTTTGTATAAGAACATTCAAACCGAAGAGAGCTTCTCGAGTACCTAGTCCTTTTCTGAACCCCATCTGTGTCTATAGAATAGCCTCTACTTATCTCCTAATTCAAATTCTACCCTATAAACTATGGTGCTTTTATCTTGGGGCCGGTTCCCATCCCTTTTCGTGGGTGGACATTTTTTTAGGTAAAATAACCACAGAAGTGGATTCTTCTTCTTCTTAGCCTTCTATCGTCCACGTTTGGACATAGGCCTCTCCCAACTCCTTCCATCGGTCTCTATCCTGAGCAACATATTTCCAATTCGTTCCGGCTACTCTTTTAATATCATCAACCCATCTCATCTGTGGTCTTCCTCTCGGTCGTTTACTTTGGTAAGGTCTCCAATGTTGTATCGTGGCATTCCAACGTTGGTCTTTTTGTCTAACAGTGTGGCCTGCAAAGCTCCATTTAAGTTTGGCAACTTTTGTTGTTATGTCCTCGACTTTTGTTTTTGATCTTACCCAGTCGCTCCTCTTTTTATCTGACAGTCGTATACCTAACATTGCTCTTTCCATAGCTCTTTCTGTTGTAGCTAGTTTATTCATATTTGCCTTGGTTAGGGTCCAGGTTTGACACCCATATGTCATGATAGGAAGGATGCACTGGTTGAACACTTTGGTCCTCAAATATTGATGTATTTTGCGGTTCTTAAGTATCCAACCAAGTTTTCCAAATCCTGCCCATGCTAGTCTTGCTCTCCTATTAATTTCCGCACTTTGGTTTTCTTTGTCAAGTTTCAGGATTTGGCCTAGGTAGATATATTCCTGGACTTTTTCTATCTCACTGCCATTTATAGTTATGCGTCTGGGGTCATCTGTGTTTGTCATTATTTTTGTTTTCTTCATGTTCATTTTTAGACCGACGTATTGGGAGCTGCCTGCGAGTTCCTCTATCATAATTTGCAGTTCCTCGAATGAGCTCGCTATAATCACAATGTCGTCAGCGAATCTGAGGTGATTTAGCTTCTTGCCATTAACGTTAATGCCATAGGTTGACCAATTTGTCGTTTTGAAGACGTCTTCTAGTGCTAGGTTGAAAAGCTTTGGCGATATTACGTCTCCTTGTCTCACGCCTCTCTTAATAGGGATGGGATTTGTATTTTCGTCTAGAAAAGTGGCTATAGAACCTAATTCTATCTAAGCAAAAACTGTTCTATAATATGTATTTTTTGAAAACTCAATACTTTTTCAATTATTCGTGGTTGAAAATTGACTATTTTCATTGAAGCACAACACCTTTTCAGGCAGATTTTTGCGAATAGGTACCTTAAAAACTATGCATCTGACTAAAAAAACTTTATAAAAAATTTTTATAGCTTATATAAAACAAAGAGATTCATTCCTTCGTGAATCTTCTAGTTATAATGCAAAAAGATATATGGTAGGTGAAAAGAGTTAGTTTTTTTGGTGCATGCTCAAATCGGTGTATTTATTCAACTTGAACTAACAGAGAAACGGTAGATTTTAGGTGTATAATGCTTCCAATACCTTTTATAGTGCTTGAAAAGAATTTTAAAATGAGCAATATTATGTTGATTACATTCAAACTAAGCGAGATATGCTGCAAAAAATATTGAGGATTAATGGATTTTAAGAAAAAATGAGAAGTGTATTTAACCGCTCATCCACCAGAGTTTAAATACATCGTTTTCCTTCTGTAATACCTTCTATTATAGTATTATTTCCATGTTCAAAAAGTTGGACAGGTTTAATATGAATGGTTTTTGAAAAAAATAAGACAAAATTATAGAGCGCCTTTTTAAATTCTCTTAAAAATCTTTCTTTTTCTCCATGTAACTTGAAAATTGTCGATCGAATAGCTCAGTGCGACTAGCGGCTGATCCACACTTCACTTCGCCTTGAGGTTTGTGAGTTCCAGCCCAGCCGAGGCCATCGGAAAAACAAAAAGGCTAACGCGCCAGTATAAAATTCTAAATATGAATCTGGCGCTTAGACTGGAATATACGGGCATCTGATCGACCTATGAGGGAGCAGTACGGCAAGGGATAAGGGCTTGCGGCTCGGTGGTACTCCCCATAGATCCCTACCGAAGGGCGTTGACGCCTAAGAACGGTGTAATACATACATACATAAAACTTGAAAATAATAAGAGATACAGGAATGAAAAGCAAAACTAGAATTTTTATCTAAAAAACCCTACATTTTTGTGTGGTGTCTTTTTTGGTATCTCCTATCATTTTCGAGTTACATGGAGAAAAAGGAAGATTTTTAAGAAAATTTCAAAATAAGCTATATAATTTGATCTTATTTTTTTCAAAAAACATTCACTTTAAACCCATGAAACGCATGAGAAAATACACATGAGAAAATGAAATATTTCTCCCTCACTTGATTTGTGGTACTCGACTCGTGCCTCGGCTCGTGCCAACAAACTTCTGCGCTCGTGAGAAATATGTCTTTTTCTCACTTATTGTACAATATACTATTTTCTATGGATGCTATACAATGTGCAACTTCTCTCACTACTTACACACATTCAAAACGAACAATTTCTCAGGCAGTGAGAAATGTCAGCCATCGCAGTGAGAAATATTTTTTCTCACTGGTTTTCCGCCGGTTTTAATACATAATATTATTATTTCAGTAACTAATATCGAATCAGAACAGACAGCTTCATCAAATTCAATAGTTGAACCAGCTATTAGAACAACCAACATTTTAAAATCACCTACGTTCGATGGCCAAACAGCATGGGAAACGTATCGTTTCCAATTTGAAGCTGCAGCCAGAGCGAATGGATGGACTGAGAAAGAAATGGCTGCTTCTTTGGTAGTGTCACTTAGAGGACAAGCAGCAACCGGTTTACAATTTCTTCCCCAGGATGACATTAGTTATATGTCGCTCGTACAAGCTTTAGAGACAAGATATGGCCAGCAGCATCCTAAGCAGGTTTTCCAGAGTCAACTGAAAGTTAGATATCAAAAACATAACGAAAGCCTGCAAGAGTTCGAAGCTGATATAAAAAGTTTATTGTATTTAGCGTACCCTCAGGCACTTAAAGATTTTCTGTAACAAATTGGGATACAGGCTTTCATAGATGGACTACATGATAAAAAAAAATGCAGGCTCTCCGATTATAACACCACAACACACTAAATGGAACACTAATCTCAGCTCAGGAGTTTGAAGCGGCAAAAAGTATTTCCAGATCTGGCCCAAAATTAAAAGAAATAAGATTTAGAGAAAACGAAGAAATCACAACCTAGATAATCAACAACCTATTTTATCCCAAATTTTAAGCATACTACAAAATATTCAACAAAGACCTCGAAATGAAAACAGAAGATGTTTTGTCTGCGGAAGAATTGGACATTTCCAAAACAATTGCAGAAGCCGATCCCAGCCAACCAAAGAACCAAATACCGAGGTCAGAAGGTCCCTAGATCAACATCCAGAAGCCCATCACATAGTCCTACAAGAAATACTAGTAGAGATAGGTATCTAAAGAATCGATCCCCCACAACTGACCATAAACGTCCAAGCAATGACCAGGGAAACGAATAAAAGTCGACACTAAGGGGCAGGCGTCGGCTGTATCTAACGAAAGCCCCCAAATTCGCAGTTATACTTTTAATAAAAATGAACAGAATTTATTACTTAAGGGCCAAGTTGACAATCAAAAATGCACCTTTATTATTGATACCGGTGCAACAAAATCGTTTATTTGCACCGGACTTCTGAAGAGAAATTACAGCCAACTAAAACAAACCTAGTTCTTGAGACAGCTTCAGGTCACACTATTCCAATTCATGGAGAAATAACGGCAACCATACAGATTGGTAACACCTTGATAAAACACCTGTTTCTTGTAGCAGATATTAAAGATGAATGTGTTCTTGGGATGGATATTATGGAGAACAAATTTATCATAGATCTTCAAAATAAAATTTTGTTTATTAAGAATGAAGAAATTGTCCTGAATTTTAAAGACTAGATACCTCAAGTAAGAGTTATAGTGACCGAAGATACAGAAATTCCTAAAAATTTTGAAAATATTGTCCTGGCGAGGTTGAGTCAAAAACCTGAAGGTCTACATTTTGGCGTTGTGGAAAGCGAGGAACTTGTTAATGACGGAATTTTGATAGCTAGATACCTCGTTAACGTAGCTGAGACGATTTCAGCAATAATTGCTAATTTGTCTAAAAAGCCTTCTAAATTAAAGAAAGAACAACAAATAACATTATGTACGCCAATAGAAAAAGTAATCAAGTGTGAAAAATATTTGAAAATGAATACAGCTTTAAGTTACCAAGTTGACGCTAACCTCGCGAAACAATTAATCAAAAATGTTGATCACTTAACAACTTAAGAATTAGCAAAAGTTAACGAATTTATAATTGAGAACTACGACATTTTTGAATCAGATAAAGCTACAGGGCGTACTAGTTTAGTTCAACATAGAATTGATACTGGAGATGCAAGACCAATTCGTCAAGCCCCACGGAGATTACCGTTTGCTCGACAAAAAGAAGTTGAAAACATAATACAAGATATGATAAACTCCGATATCATCGAAGAAGCTTCGGGCCCCTGGTGTTCACCAGTAGTCTTAGTAGGTAACTAAGAAAGACGGATCTACTCGTTTTTGTGTAGACTACAGAAGATTAAACCAAGTTACACAAAAAGACAGTTATCCATTGCCACGAATAGATGATACACTAAACACTTTATCAAGTGCTAAATGATTTTCAACATTAGATTTAAAAAGCGGCTACTGGCAAGTAGAAGTACATCCTGATGATCGAGACAAAACAGCTTTTCAACTGGACGTGGTCTCTACAGGTTCCAGGTTCTACCATTTGGTCTTTGTAATGCTCCAGCTACGTTTGAACGTCTGATGGAGATGGTTTTAAGGGGACTTACCTGGAAAACATGTCTAGTGTATCTTGATGATATAATGATTATGTCCAAATCATTTGATGACCATCTTAAAAACTTAAACGAGGTATTTGAGAGATTTAGAAATGCCAATTTAAAGCTAAATTATAAGAAATGTTCACTATTTCAAAGAGAGGCGTACTATCTAGGACATATTGTTTCAACAGAAGAAATTAAAACTGACCCAGAGAATATTTCAGTTTGAGAAAATTGGCCCAAACCAGGAAATAAAAAGGAGATCAGACATCAGAAGTTTTCTTGGACTCTGTTCATATTACCGAAAATTTATTAAAGATTTCGGGCGCATCGCTAAGCCCCCTCATTGACTAACCGAAAACAATATTGCATTTGACTGGACACCGGATTGTCAAAATGCCTTCGTAGATTTAAAAAACGACTTACAACAGCACCTCTCCTAGCCTATCCACGAGAAGATGGAAAATTTCTGTTGGATTGTGACGCATCTCAGCATGGTATTGACGCCGTATTATCACAAGAAGAGGAAGGAGAAGAAAAAGTTATTGCATATTTTAGTAAAACAATAGGAAAGGCAGAAAAGAATTATTGCGTTACCAGAAAAGAGCTCTTAGCTATCATAAAAGCCCTAGAACATTATCATACCTTCCTTTATAATAGAAATTTTACAATCGGAACTGACCATAGTGCTTTGCATTGGCTAGTGAATTTTAAAAAGGCAGAAGGACAAGTGGCTCGATGGTTAGAAAGACTCCAACAGTATAACTTCGACATAGTACATCGAAAAGGCCGTCTCCATAACAATGCCGATATTCTTTCTAGACGACCCTGTTTTGAACGACAATGTCAGTACTGTAAAAGACTTGAAGAAAAAGAGAGTGTTTCCGAAGAAGTAAGTCTCTGCATGACTAGGGTTGAACAGGATGAAGATAATGATTAGACTTCCCTGGAAAACATTAAGAAGAGTCAAAAGAAAGATAATGACTTAAGAGGAAACAGTAGCGATCAACAGGTAGAGAAAACGCGTTCCAAGATTGCGGCTGTAATTTTGAATATTTTTTCGAGATATTTGGCACACCTATTCGTAATATAATAAAGAATGGCGGTACAGAGCCCAATTTGAAAAATATATTAATATGTGGAAATTAGTCTGTAATTAAATACAATATTAAAAAAACGAGCCTGTACCGCCATTAAGAAGAACAAAAAAATACACTTTCTTCAAATAAACTTTTTTATCCGATGCCTAGATTTTGTGTCATTTTGGAACTACTAAAATTTTTTATTTCATTAGTAGTTCCAAAATGACACAAAATCTAGGCATCGGATAAAAAAGTTTATTTGAAGAAAGTGTATTTTTTTGTTCTTCTTAATGGCGGTACAGGCTCGTTTTTTTAATATTGTATTTAATTACAGAGTAATTTCCACATATTAATTTTTTTTCAAATTGGGCTCTGTACCGCCATTCTTTATTATATTATGAATACGTGTGCCAAATATCTCGAAAAAATATTCAAAATTACAGCCGCAATCTTGGAACGCGTTTTGGCTACCTGTTGATCGCTACTGTATCACCTTAAGAGTCATAAGAGAATGGGTTAAAAATGGAGTAAGACCTATTTGGCAGGAAACATCCAAATACAGTGGAACTATAAAGGCGTACTGGGCTCAATGGGAATCTCTATATCTTTCGAATGGTGTGGTATATCGGAAGTGGGAAAGTCCCGATGGAGTAAGTATAGTCCAACAAGTGATACTACCAAAATCACACATTAAAAGTGTGTTGCAGGAACTTCATAGCAGCCTGTCTGGAGGACATTTTGGAGTAAAAAGAACACTGGCCAGAATTCGAGACAGATTTTATTGGATAAATTGTCGCCGAGATGTAGAAGCTTGGTGTAAGAAATGCAATTTATGTAACGGTAGAAAAGGACCTAGAACAAGAAGTCGTGGTAAAATGGCACAATATCTATCCGGAGAGCCTTTTGAACGGCTTGCAGTAGATATTCTCGGTATACTCCCGCTAACAGAGAGAGGAAACAAGTACTTAATGGTTGCAATGAATTATTTTTCGAAATGGCCTGAAATTGCACCCCTTCCTAATCAAGAAGCGACTACAGTAGCAGAAGCATTTATAACACACGTCGTATCAAGACATGGAGTCCCTTTAGAGTTGCATTCTGATCAAGGTCGAAATTTTGAATCAGAATTATGGCAAGAATTAATGAAAATCTTGGGTATTAAGAAAATTCGAACTACGCCTCTCCGTCCACAATCAGACGGAATGATCGAAAGACATAATAGAACTATTTGTCAATATCTTTCAATGTTTGTTGCTGATAATCAAAAAGATTGGGATACCCTAATTCCTCTGTTCTTGTTAGCCTACAGAAGTTCCGAACATGAAACAACTGGTTATTCTCCATCGATGATGATCACCGGAAGAGAAATGAAGCTTCCTCAAGATCTTATTTTCGGAAGAATGCCTCCCTGCGAAGAAGAATCTTCATCCTTGACCTACGTTGAAAACTTAAAAGAAAGATTGGAAAAAGCCTACGAATTTGCTCGTAAAAGTTTGAAGCTTCAAAGTGATAGAGCTAAGTCCAGGCTCGATATTCATGCTACTGGGATAATTTTCGAAAGAGGTGACCCAGTATGGTTATACAATTCCACACGCAAGAAAGAACTTTGTCCGAAACTTCAACGAAACTGGGAAGGCCCGTACACCGTCTTGAAGAAAATAAATGTTCTCGTCTACCGCATCTAGTTGTCAGCTAGAAGTAAACCCAAGGTAGTTCATATCGAGAGATTAGCCCCTTATCATGGGACTGATCCACCCTGTTGGCTTCAACCAGAACCTGATAGACCAGTTATTCGAGGCGAATAACTATAAAGTAGGGAGCATTGTCATGACAGTTCCGTAGAAGTAAAAAGTAAAAGAAGAAGTAGTCACGTACGAGAATGTTCTGAATATCATGGAATAACCCAGAAATGTCTGGTGACGTCCAGAACGCCAGAAATCTATATAAACGTATGTGTGTTCTCTCCCCCCAACGTAGTATTTTGTAACCAGAAGATTGGTTGGGTGGATTCAGTCAAATACCTGGGGCTAAATATTCAAAAAAACTTAAAGTGGAATTCATATGTAAACTCAATAGAACTAACAGTAAATCGTGGTCTGAATGTGATGAGAGCTCTTTGTGGGACTTATTGGAGAAGTGATCCAAAAACCTTACAAATTGTACACAATGGTCTGATTCAGAGCCATCTGGACTATGGCTGCCAGGTATTTTTCGATTGCCCAACTTCCTTAATTAAAAGATTGGAGAAACTAAAATACAAAAGTATTCGAATTATAACTGGATGCATGAAATCTACCCCAATCCATGCTCTCTTAAGTGAAAGTGGTCAGATCTCGCTTAAATCTAGATGGGAATGGCTTAGCTCTAAATTTATATTAAAAAATTTAATGTTAATTGGCAACCCAATTATTTCCGCTCTCGACCTGTTAGACTTGGCAATTCAAAGGAACCAAAACCATTGGAAAAACAGAAATATTCCATTTCTAGTGCTTTTAAAAAAACAAATTTAAAACTACTTATCCCAACTTGCCTCAGTTCAACTCCAAAAAATAATTCTAAATAAACCTAGTCACATCAAATTCTTTACGGATGGCTCGGTTGATGGTGAAGGATTAACAGGCTTTGGTGTCTTTAGCCCAGAGATCAACTATTCTTATACCAGTAAACTACCTAAGTATACCCAAATATGTACGGCTGAGATTGTCGCAATTAATCATGCCCTCCAAATTATTTTGAAAAATGGGATTAAACAAGCAATCATCTGCTCGGACTCTAAAAGTGCCATACAGAAAATAGGCAGATCAACCTATTCTATGGAAACAGAACACTCATCGTTCATGACCAAGAGAGGCATCATTGAGGCGAAAGAAAATAACGTTAATATTAGTCTGGCATGGATTCCAGGACACTCGAATATTAAAGGGAACATGGTGGCTGATAAACTAGCTAATATAGGTAGAACCTTAAATATCGCTGCTGGTATCACTCTTCACTATTCCAACTTTCTACCAGACATCAAGCATTCCATCTGGAATCGGTGAAAGCAAGAATGGCAGGGGAAAAATCGAAATAATTCATTTTACTCTAAAATTGTAGGTCAGATAGATAAACTCCCCTGGTACCACAATTTTGCATACCAAGACAGAAGACATATAACCACCATTATTAGAATGAGGACAGGTCATTGTGCTACTCCAGTTCACCTATTCAGGATAGGAGTAAAAGACAACCCATATTGTGACTGTGGCCAAGTTGGGTCCTTAAGTCATCTGATTTTTGAGTGCCCTATAAATATGTCACCCAATTTTGACCTATATAAAGAATTAGCTAAAACAAATATCCCTACCCCCATTGAAATTTGCCTACTTATGTCCAACCTTAATCCACGTAGGATTAACTTGATCCTTAAATTCCTTAACTTATCTAAACTTAACTTATAAATTAATCAATTCCCAACTTTGAATTAAAAAATTAAGAAGATAAAGATATAAAAAGATATTAGACCTCCAAACGATAAAAGTTTTAACCCTTATGTTATAATATTGCCTTTCCTGTAGGGACTGTCTGGCCCTATAAAAAGATGTTCCTACTAATATATATTTAAAAAAATTGAGGCTTTAGCATATATATTTGGAAATATTCGATTGCCCAGAGCAAGACAAGAGTATTTCTCTGGTGTAAGCTGGGCGAATTATCCCGAGGGATATAACCCAATAAAGGAAGAAGAAGAAGAAGAACGTATGTGTGTGACATTTTATAGTTCAGTTGTAATTCAGATTTAGTAGTCGACAGTTGTCAGTTTGTTAAAGTTTGTAATATTGTATTTGAGTTTGAATAAACTTACTTTCAAGAAGCTGTAACAATATGATCGCCGTTTCCATGGTAACATGAACAACACAAACACAATTAATATTTTCAAATAAATGTGTTAAAGCAAAACTTAGCAGGAATTATCTTTCAAACCTGTTTAAAAATAACTGTTAGAATTTTTAAAAATAAGGTATATAAATTTTAAGAATATTACATACCTACACGTGAGAATGATGATGATGATGTATACGTATTTTGTTTCACATTATGCATATAATGTACCTAAAAGCACTTAAATTATTTAATTTTGAAATTTGAACTCTTGAAAAAACCGCATCCATAGAAAAAGTACAGTGTGCAACACATGAGAAAATGACATATTTCTCCCTCACTTCATTTGCGGCACTCGCTTCGTGCGACGGTTCGTGCCAAAAAACTTGTACGCTCGTGAGAAATATGTCTTTTTTTCTCACTTGTTATACAATGTATTATTTTTTAGATAAAATTGACGTGGCTACCAGCGAAGATTTATCTATTATATTCTCAATGATAGGAATATTATCAGTCGATCTGTGTTTTCCGTTTTGCTCAAAAGGTTGGACGAAAATTATACAATTGCTTACAGATTTCAGCGAATTCGGAAAACCTCCTAAGATCGACGAATTAACTGTATTGGGTAATAAGCGTGCCATTGGAATCATCATATTTTATTTTATGTGCGCAGTTTTCTACGAACTTGTCAGTATCCTGCAAGCTCCAGGTTGTTACAAGGACGCTGAAAAAAAAGGTTTAGAGGTGAATTGCCTCACAATGTTTCCTCTGTGGCTACCTTTTGACATTAGCAAAATGACCCAATTAATAATCTCTCTTATTCAATATGTATTATTGGCAATTACTACTATGCCTGGTAAGTATAACAAAATTCGATTATATTATATTAATTAACCCATTATAGGCCAGCGTACTATTTAAAAGCAATAAAATTTTTTATTTTTTTAACCATTAGAATTAGTTTAAATTTTAAGAAAAAATTTACCCTGTATATTTTATGATGTAGTGTAACGGTCTCGAAAACACTGACGTATCACCCTGTATGTATAAATTTATCGGCCCCGGTAAAAAGAAATTCTAATTTTGTCAGTCTATCGGCCAGCAGTTTGAGAACGTAGATTCTCACTCATAAGCGTCGTAGCGATAAGTCACAGCAACTAGTTGTGATGACAAGTTGAAACGCTGTTTAGACGCTGCGATAAGTTGATGTGATTTATCGCGATCTGATTGACCACAACAAGTTGAAGAGGGGAGCATTGTGTACATTTTAAACCCTTCAATAAATTTTAACTAGTTTTCATCCTAAACAAATATATCCTGTTACTTTCTTTATAATATAAAGGTTGGGTATGTTATACAGGGTATTTGCAAAGTTATAACCAATTTTATATGAAAATCGTAACAAGTTCAACTCACTGTATAAATAAAATAAGCACAACGGTAATGGTTTATTGATGCCATATTTTTTTATTTATTATCAAAAATTTTAAAAATGATTGATTTATTGCTAATTTACGTTATATCTAATACAGAGTGAGTTAAAACTCAAGTACATTATTTTATCAGTAAAATTTAAATGAGATACTCTGTATTTTATATCACTATTGAAAAATACCATTACCGTACTTTAATTTGTATACAACATTCCCTATGTCTAAATTTATTAGTTTTCGAGATATTTTCATTTTTCAATGGACCAGTAGCGTGGCTACCCAGATCATCAGAATTTAAGAAACTGGACTGATTTTTTGGGGTTACTTTTAGAATGAAGATTATAAAATGCCTCCAACAACAAGAGATGAAATGAAAAATAGAATAAAAAGTGTATTTCGAATTTTTAATTTACAAATGCTTCGTAGTGTAAGTAATTCATTCAATGACCGTTTTTAGACATGCATAAGACAGGCGGTCATTTTGAACAACTTTGTAATTACAAAAATATTTAAAATATTTAAATTTTTTCAAAAATGTTGTGTTTTGTGTTCATGTCTTTTTTAAAAAAATTTTTGTGATAAATTATTTTTTGTTCTTTATTTGTTACATTGGTACATTTACGTACAAAAGTAGTTTTTATTTGTTTTCACAAAATGTTTGTTTTGTGTTTGTTTTTTTTTGCAAAATTTATAATAAATAAATTATTTTTCTTTCTTTATTTGCTACATTGTTATATTTATTACCAGATTGATAATCAGTACTAAATCGTAAATTGTCAGTTTTAGACAATTCATGGCTTACTCAAAATTTGGAAAGTTTTAGACCCGTAATTAATAATTTGCTCTGAAAAATGAAAATATCTCGAAAACTAATAAATTTAGACGTAGGGAATGTTTTATAAAAATTAAAGTACGGTAATGGTACTTTTCGATAGTGATATAAAATACACGGTGTTCCATTTAAAATTACTGAGAAAATGTAGGTAGTTGCGTTTTGACTCGCCCTGTATTCAATATAAAGAAAATTAGCAATATCAATAATTTATGATATTGATATACGAACGAACTCCTAAAGTACGGAGAACAAGATCTAACTAAACAACTATTAAAACTAATACAAAACATAATAGAACAAAACAGAAGAATTGAGATCAAGCATCCACAACAATGGAGATCAAGCATTCTAATACCTCCCTTCAAAAAAGGAGAAAAATCGTACCCGGAGAATCATAGAGGAATTAACTTATTAAACACGACATTAAAATTAACAACCAAAGTGATAACAAACAAATTGACTGAAATTATACCATTAGCAGAAGAGCGGCTGCGTTGGATGGCACATGTAGAAAGAATGGAAGAAGGCGAAATACCAAACAAAATATTCAAACAGATGCCAGTAGGAAAAAGAACAAGAGGAAGACCGAAGCTGAGATATTTAGAACAAATAGAAAATGATATAATAACCTTAAAAATAAAAAACTGGAGAAAAAAAGCACGAAACAGATCAGAATGGAGAAGAATCCTGGAACAGGCCAAGACCCAGAAAGGGTTGTCGAGCCAATGATGATGATGAGAAGAACAGCAAGGTTTTAGGTCGGGAAGGTCATGCACTGACGCTGTATTTATAATGAGGTAAGTTCAAGAGAATCAAATGGTTGGAATACAACAAACAGGCATATTTATGTTTCGTGGACCTTAAGAAAGCATTTGACATGGTCAAATTAAGGGTATAATTTAATTAAGAGTATAAGGGTATAATTAAGGTAAAGTTATTCATTTGTTATACTCGAGAAAGCTACCTTTAGGAATAATTAAAACGATCGAAAACATCTACCAGAATCACACAATAAAAGTAAAAGTGTAAGATGAACTAACTGACCTAATTGAAGGCGGCAATAGGATAAGACAGTAGGATTCATTGATATCGAAATAATAAAAAAAGTAAGAACTAAAAAAGGATACCAAATGGGAGACAAACAACTCAAAATAATCTGCTATGCATGCATACGATGCAATACCAATCTCTCAAAATGAAGATGATTTACAACGTATTCTGCACCAATTTAACATAACCGCCAGAAAATTTAACATGTTAATTTCCCCAAAAAAGACAAAATGCATGGTTATAACAGCAGATCCAATAAGATTTAAATTGGAGCTGGAAGGTCAGATAATAGAACAAGTAATGGAGTTTAAATACCTAGACATAACACTATCTAGCTACGGAAGTTTCGAAACAGAAGTGGAAGATCAAGTTAATAGAGCAAACAGAGCCGCAGGTTGCCTGAATGACACAATATGGAGAAATAAAAAACAATAATGACATACGCGGCAGAAACACGACCCGACACAGAGAGGACAAAAAGATTGCTCGAAACAGCGGAGATGAAAACCCTTCGAAAAATCGATAGTGAGACTCTATGGGACAGTGCTGGAAGTGCAGATATACGTCAGAAGACAGGGTAAAAACAGAAGAATAGAATGGAATGACCACATAAGCCGAATGACAACAGAGTAGTAGATACGGTTTCCCAATAGGCAGACGATCAGTGGTAAGACCACGAAAACGATTGAACGACAACTTACTAGAGGCACATTGAAAAAACAGACAGTCACGTCTATACAAAAAGAAGAAGATGAATAATAATTTATGAAAATTTTGATAATAAATAAAAAAATATGGCATCAATAATCCATTGCTTTTGTGCTTATTTTTATTTATACAATGAGTTAACTTGTTACAATTTCCGTATAAAATTGGTTATAACTTTGTAAAATACCCTGTATAACATAACAATCCTTTATACATTTGTAATGGCGAAGTTAAGAAGATTTTGAATATAAAATAAAATACAGGGTGTTCCATTTAAAAAAAAAACATAAGTTAGGTCTGCCACTATGTTATCGAACACCCTCTGTAACATTCTAATTAATTTTAAAATGTTAATCTCAAAGTTGGCTACAATTTTTGTTATTAACTTTTATTGGATCTATATACTTATATAATTATTATATCTTATTACTATAACGGATCTACGTAGCTTTACCCCACTAATCAATCACCCTGTACATTTAATTGGATATGTAAATAAATTCTAATTCTGTAAGATTCTCCTAAATTGATGCAACCCATCTCCAATGATAAATCGCTGTACCGTTTAGACACGACGATTCAATCCAAGTTGATTCAATCCGATACCAACTTCAACCCAACTCCAACTTTGATAAGTCGTGCGATGCACCGTTTACACACAATGATAAGTTGCAACACTCGATTGACCTTGATAAGTTGTTTGATTTATCGCTGTGTTTAAACGACCCTTAGGGTCGTTTTTAGACTTAGAAGATCGAGAACGCAATTAGTTTTATTTTCTCAGGCGGTGTAGCATTGATATTCATTTTTTTATCTGAAAGCACCTTAAATTGTTTAGAATACTGAGTCACGCGGTTTTATTTCAAAGACAAATAGGAAATGGTTGAATGCTCGAATATATGAAAAATCAGAAAAATCAGGATAGGGTCTTGGAATCTTGGTAGTCTTACAGGTAAGAGTCTGGAGTTAGTGGATGCGCTCAAACGAAGAAGAGTCCAAATTGCTTGTATTCAAGAAACTAGGTGGAAAGGACAAAGGGCGAAAGAACTAGGTGAAGGATACAAATTGTGGTATGTAGGGAGTAGTAACACTAGAAATGGAGTTGGTATAATTGCTGATAGTGAAATGAAAGATAACGTAGTAGAAGTTGTAAGAACGAGTGATAGAATGATTTCAGTGAAATTTGTAATTGATAAAGAGGTATTGAATGTTGTGTGTGTGTATGCTCCCCAAACAGGTCTGGGTGAGAATGAAAGAAGAGCTTTCTATGATCAATTAGGAGACGTACTGAGTGATATTCCAGCAGAAGAGAAGGTTATAATAGGAGGTGATTTCAATGCACATGTGGGCCAAACCAAGACAGGATATGAAACAATACATGGGGGATTAGGCTTTGGAACTAGAAATGAAGCTGGAGATGACATGCTTGAATTAGCAACAGCATTGGATATGGTGATTGTTAACACATTCTTTAAAAAGAGAGAAACTCAACTTATTACCTACAAAAGTAGACAACATCAATCCCAAATAGACTACTTCATGATAAGGAAAGAAGACATACGTGAATGCAAGGACTGCAAGGTAATAGTGAATGAGACAGTAAGCCAACAACATAAGCTGCTTGTTCTGGACATCGAAGTAAAAAGCGAAACTAAACAAAAATATCGGAGAGGACCACAAAAAATCAAGTGGTGGCTGCTGAAAGATGAGAAAGAAGGTCTATTCAGGAGAAGAATAGTAGAAAAAATATGTTGGAACATGAAAGGAAGCCCTAATACAATTTGGAGAAAAATGGCCAGTAGTATTAGAGAGACTGCTATTGAAATACTTGGGAAAACGTCAGGAAAAAAGTTCGAGGATAAAGAGACTTGGTGGTGGTCAAACGAAGTACAAGGAAAAATAAAAGAGAAGAGAAAATTATATAAAAAGTGGCAAGAAACCAGATCCGACACAGATCTTCAAAACTATATGGTGGCGAAAAAGGAAGCGAAAGTAGCAGTAGCAAAAGCCAAAGCAGAAGCGTATTCAAACCTATACGATCAACTTGATACCAGGGAAGGCGAAACGAAGATATATAAAATAGCCAAACAGAGAGCAAAGAAAGCAAAAGATTTTAATCAGATTAGATGTATCCGAGATGAAAATAATAAAATACTAGTTCACGAAAGGGAAGTCAAAAAGAGATGGAGAAAGTACTTTGACAGCTTATTAAATGAAGAATTTGACAGACAGCCTGTAGAGTCAACGGAGACAGTAGCAGCAATGGTCACCAAAATAACCAACGAGGAAGTGGCTCAAGCGCTTCAAAAAATAAAGAAAGGAAAAGCGGTAGGACCAGATGATATTCCTGGGGAAGTATGGAGAGCATTGGGAGAGACAGGAACAAGATGGCTAGCAGGTCTATTTAATAGAATTATGGAAGTCGGACAAATGCCAGACGAATGGAGAAGCAGTATACTGGTACCTGTTTACAAAAACAAGGGAGATATACAACAATGTACAAACTACAGGGCTATAAAACTGCTTAGCCACACCATGAAAATATGGGAAAGAGTAATTGACAGACGGATACGTGAAGAGACCGAAATATCCGAGAATCAATTTGGCTTTATGCAGGGTAGATCAACAACAGATGCAATTTTCATTATAAGGCAGTTGATGGAAAAATACAGGAGTAAAGAAACAAGCGCTCATATGGTATTCATTGATCTTGAGAAAGCATATGATAGAGTTCCTCGAGAGATTCTGTGGTGGGCACTCAATACGAAAGGAGTCCCTGGTGAATATGTAAAGATTGTGAGGGATATGTATGAGGGAGTTACGACTAGTGTTAGGACAGGTGTGGGAGAGACTGATAAATTTCATGTGAAAGTAGGATTGCACCAAGGCTCGGTGCTTAGTCCGTATTTATTCTCATTAGTTTTGGACCAGATAACAGCGAAACTACAGGGTAACATTCCATGGTGCTTAATGTATGCTGATGATGTCGTGTTAGTAGGAAATAGTGAAAGAGACTTAGAACAAAAACTGGAACAGTGGAGACATGCTCTGGAGGAAAAAGGTTTAAAACTTAGTAGGACAAAAACAGAGTATTTGGAATGTTCATTTAAAGATGGAGCTACTACAAATAAAATGGTATCTTTGGATGGTGAAATGATTGTGAAAAGCAATAGTTTTAAGTACCTAGGATCGGTATTACAGAGTAATGGAGAAATAGATGGAGATGCATGCAGTAGAATTAGGGCTGGATGGATGAAGTGGAAAGAAGCGAGTGGTGTGTTGTGTGACAGAAAAAATCCAATGAAGCTGAAGGGAAAATTCTATAAAACAGCCATAAGACCGGCTATGATGTACGGAACTGAATGTTGGGCAGTGAAAAAGAAAGAGGAACAACGAATGCATGTGGCGGAAATGAGAATGCTTAGATGGATGAGTGGAGTGACAAAGAAGGATAAAATTAGAAATGAGTATATTAGAGGAAGTCTAGGTGTGGCACCAATTGATGCCAAAATGAGAGAGCATAGGTTAAGATGGTTTGGTCATGTTCAACGTCGAGACGTTAATCACCCAATACGAAGAATAGCTGAAGTGCAGATTCCTGGAAGGAGTAGGAGAGGAAGACCAAAGAAGACCTGGGGGGAGGCGATAAGGCAGGACATGTTGGTAAAGGGGATTAACATTGATATGACCCAAGACAGAATTGGGTGGAGAAATGCAATTAGGGAAGCCGACCCCGCATAGGGATAAGGCAAAGAGAATGATGATGACTGAGTCACGCGGTTTTATTTCAAAGACTAATAGGAAATGGTTGAATGCTCGAATATATGAATTTTACAAAGTGAAAGGCAGAAATCGAGCAGTAAATTTAATTTAATCTTCCCCAATTATACTTTCGCTCCTAGAGCATCTTCAGGGGCATCTGAAATAAGTAAAGAAAAAACGCCATTGTAAAGCAAGAAAAAGTTGGAAACTTTTCGACAAAAAATCTAAGATGGTGTGTTAAAAATGTTCGATAACGTTTTAGACTTACTTCGTCAATAAAATTAAGGTTTCCTCGAAAGTCATTTATTATGATATTAATTCTAAGCAACTTTTGTTCTATAAAGTTTTTTCACCAAGTTAATACTTTTCGAATTATTTGCAAGTGAATATGTTAATTTTTCTTCAAAATATCCACGTTTTCAGACGGTTTTTCGCAAATAACTCAAAAAGTAAGTATTTGGTCGAAAAAAAATTCTAATCAAAAATATAGCACATAATAAAGTGAAAAACATGGTGTATATATTAGGCCACTATACGTAGTAGATGCAGAGTTATAGCTAATGAAAAATAGAAAGTGTTTAAAAAATGCTTATTTTTGTTTTTCAAAAAAAATTTATTAGCATCAAAATTAAACAAGTTACGCTCAAAATAAAGTTGGTCCCTTTTTTTAAATTAATTAATTGGAAAAGACTGCAAGACTTGTACACACTTCTAAATAGGTCAAAACGGCAAACAGGTGTATGTTTTCAAAAAACTTTTGATAGTGTGTAAAAAAAACTACCTACACACTATCAAAAGTTTTTTGAAAACATACACCTGTTTGCCGTTTTGACCTTTTTTTAAAGTCACCCCCCGAATTAGCATTTCAAATGAACTTATTTGTTACCGCTTCACAAGTTTTTAATCGCGTATGTATTGATCATATGATCTGTAAGTTTCATCGGTTCAACGTCCTTATTTTTGAAAGAGTTGTAGTTAAAAGGGCTTGAACGAGTCACTTATCACGAGTGTATGCAAATTTAGAAACACCGAATCTTAACCAATGTTTGTCTTACAGAAAAACAAAAAATACAAAATATTCAGAAACGTAGAACCGACTTTTTTTATTGTTTAAGATTTTTGGTATCTCTAACAATTTTTGAGTTATTTAAAAAAAAAGCAATTTTTTCAAAACTAAAATTTTTAAAAATTTTACTTTAAAACCAATTTTTTTCAAAAATAACCACTTTGAATCGATGAAACTTACAGATCATATAAACACAACATAAGTAAAGTAACTTGTGAAGCGGTAACGATTAATTTCATTTAAGTTGCTAATTGGAGGGTGATCTTCCTGATTTTTTTTGCCAAAACAAAAGGGACCAACTTTATTTTGAGCGTAACTTGCTTACATTTGATGCTAGAATTTTTTTTTTATAAAAACAAAAATAAAGATAAATGGTATACAAAATAAAAGAATTATATAAAGAATAAAAATGGTATACATTTTTATTTTACAAAAATAAAGCTTTTTTTTAAACACTTTAAAAAAGTTGTAATGTGTTTTCCCCAAGAATATTTCATTATTTTTATATTTCATATTGAATTATTCTATTTGGAATTTTGTGAATATGAACCTATTTTTCATTAGCTATAACTCTGCTTTTGTTAGGTATAGAGACCTAATATGTACACCGTTTTTTTCACTTTTTTATAGGCTATAGTTTTGATAAGAATATTTTTTTCGACAAAATGCTTACGTTTGGAGTTATTTGCGAAAAACCGTTTAAGAATGTGGTCATTTTGTTGAAAAATGAACATATTCACTTGCAAATAACTCGAAAAGTATGGATTTGGTGAAAAAACTCTATAGAACATAAGTTGCTTAAAATTGGTCAGTTTATCCATTTCGGGACTTATCTTGGACATATATTTTTTCACCCACGAGATGGGGTGAAGCTTACCCTCAGGACAAAAGCACACATCGGCACCATATCACTTTTTTCTTTGACATGTTAGCTATGCTTATGCCAAATTTCACGTCAATCCAAGCGGTTCTCTGAAATTTACAGCAAAAACCGTGAGAGAATGTACTATGACAATGACTATAATACTTGATATTAATTGTATGAAGATTTTATTTAGGTAATTTTTCAAATTGAGAATGAGATAAAGTTAGACAATAAGAAACGGAAGAGAATAAATAAAAGAAAAATAAAAATTGGATCTTGGAACGTGAGGGCACTACTAGAATCAGGAAAAATGCAGGAAATGGCAAATGAGCTACAAAGATACAAAGTAGATATTGCTGGATTACAGGAAGTCAGATGGGGAGGACAAGGCAAAATAGAAAAAAGTGATTATACATTATGGTATGCAGGAAAGGATAAACAAGGGCAAGGAGGGACAGCATTTTACATCAGAGGAAAATTAAGAAAGGAAGTCTTAGAATTTAAAGCAGTCGATGACAGAATATCATATATAAGAATAGATTATAAGCCGCAAAAACTATCTATAATTAACGTTTATGCACCCACCGAAAATAGTGATGAAATAACCAAACAAAACTTTTACGAGAAATTGGAAGAGAGAGGTGGATCAAGTGCCAAAACAGGATATACTAATTATCCTATGGGATTTTAATGCACAGGTTGGAAGAGAAAGTTATAATCAAGAAGTGGCAGGTACACATACATTACATGACAAAACCAATGACAACAGGGATATATTATGTGGCATAGCAGCAGCACTAGAAATGGAAATAAGTAGCACCAAATATCAGCATAAAGATGTACACAAAATAACATGGTTACGACCTGGAACTAATACCGGAAACCAAATCGATCACATTCTGATCAAGAAAAAACAAGCGAAATCAATAAATGATGTACGATCATATAGAGGAGCGAACATAGACTCCGACCACTTCCTGGTGATTGCAAAATGCATAATTAAGGCAAAACCAAAAGAAAGAAGAGTAGCGAAAAAGAAATGAAACATACAAAAACTGGAGGAGGATGAAATAAAAGATGGATACAAAGAAGAACTTAAAAAACGAATACAACACGAAGAACAAGAAATAGAAGAACAATGGAAACGAATTAAACAAACCATAGAAAAGGCAGCGGATACAGAAATTGGCACAATAAGAAACATCAGAAGAAATGAATGGTTTGACCAGGAATGTAGAGAAAAAATGAGAAAGAAAGAATAAAGCCAGATTGAAATGGATAAACTCAGGAACAGCAGAAGATATGGAAACATATAGGAGAGCAAGGACAATAGCAAAGCAAACATGTAAAATGAAAAATAAAAGAAAATTAGAAGAAATAATGATGGGCATCGAAAAAGAAAATATGAGAAATAATTCTAAACCACTATATAATTACTTAAAATTAGGAAAAAAACCAAAACCGATGGTAGCCATAGAAGAAGACATTTGGATAAGACATTTCGAGGAATTATATAAAGCAACAGGTGAGATGCCACAGGAAGGGGACATAATAAGGATAAGAGAGGACGCGGAGGAATACAAGGAACCTACATACGAAGAAGTAGCAGAAAGTATCAAGAAGATCAAGAACAGAAAAGCAGCGGGTTATGACAACATAAACGGAGAACTCATCAAATATGGTGGAGAAGCTCTAACTAGAAAAATATATGAATTAATTGTAACGATTTGGAAAGAGGAAAGTATGCCAGAAGACTGGAAAACGGGAATAATTATAACGATACCCAAAAATGGAGACCAAAAAATATGCAAAAACTATAGAGGAATCACCTTGCTAAATGTGACATATAAGGTCATGACGGGAATAATAAAGAACAGACTAGCAGAGCATACTGAAAAAATCATAGGAAATTACCAATATGGATTCAGAAAAGAAAAATCGACGATAGACGCTATTCACATAATAAGACAAATCATGGAAAAACATATGAACATAACATGGAACTGCATATGCTTTTTGTGGATTCTAAATAGGCCTTCGATAAACTAAAAAGAGGCGAACTAATAGAAGATCTAATACGCATAAAAATACCAGGCAAATTAATACAGTTAATAAAAATCACAATGAAAGAGGCACAAGCAGTAAAGATTTAGATCAAAAGACAACAGAGAAGATCAGGGTCCAAAACGGAGTCAGACAAGGGGATGCCCTGTCAACTGAGTTATTCATTACAGCTCTAGATTGTGCAATAAAAGAAGCAACAAATAACGGAATAATTAATAAAAATGCAGTACAAATAGATGATATCGTTATAATAGCCCAGGACAAAAGATCATTAATTAAGGCATTCTCTGAAATAGAAAAAGGGGCAAAAAGCGAAGGACTAGACATAAATATGGAAAAAACAAAGTACATGAACGCAAGCAGATTTAAGAAAACAAGACTAACACAAATGATAATAGATAATGACAGATTTGAGGAAGTAGATACATTCAAATACTTGGGAACGATGATTAGCAGAGATAATGAAAGAACAGACCTGAAACAGAAACTACAAGCAGGAAATAGAGCTTACCACAAAAATAAAAAAATAATAAAAGATAAAAAATTAAGCAGAAATACAAAGATGCAAATATATAAGGCTACCATAAGGCCAGTGGTAATGTATGCCATAGAAACCAACACCCTAACGTTAAAAGAAGAAGAACAGCTGAAAGTATTTGAAAGAAAAACAATGCGCAACATTCTGGGACCAAAAGTAATAAATAAAAACGAAAGAAGACCCTGGATGAACCACGAAATAGAACAATGGATGGAAGGAGAAAACATAGTGAAAGAAGCAAAAGCACGAAGAATAAGGTGGTATGCTCATATAAGTAGAAAAAGTGAAGATGATCACATCAAAGTTATTACCAACTGGTACCCCCTGAGACAAGAGCACGAGGCAGACCAAAAGCAAGATGGAAACAGCAAGTCGAAAACGACTTATGGGAATTCGTAACTGAAAAAAAAGACTGGGAACCGAAATGAGTGGAGAAAAGTAGTGAAGGAAACGAAGACACACCAGAAGCTTTGAGGAGACAGATTAGAAGAAAAGTGGACTGATCCCCCATGTCTCAACGGATCATTAAAGTGAAAAACAGCTATAACTTCCACGGGAGTATACAGCTTATATACATATACAATTTTTCAAATGCGTAATTTTTGAAAAAGATATATTCAAAATTACGAGTTGGACGTATTCTGCCAAAATAGTCATAAGCCGGACCGCACATCAAAGAAACATGAAACGTAAATTACGTTTCATGGAAATAAACCACTGCTAAACAAATATACGTCCGGCCATTTATGAAACTCTCCGAAAATAAAAATGTGTCATGAGCATGAATCACACTCGTTTCATTGGTAGGCGGACTTTGAGATTTGTTTAGCAGTGTTTTAGTTTCATGAAACATGTTTTTCGTTTCATGTTTCATGTTTTTCGTTTCATGTTTCTTTGGTGTGCGGCTTGGCTAAGAGGAAATGTTTTGATAAAACATTAGTATGTGGGTTGGAAGGTTTTAGATAAGTAAAACTGCTAGTTTTGAATAAAGTATTATAATAACTTGAAATTAACAAAATCATTTTACTCATTTATATTACCAAGATCCATTTCAAAATCTAAGCTCGGAACGTTGCATCAACACCTTCTATCAGATTGACAGCACCAACAAAATTATTTTAAAAAAGTTTAGCGTCATCTGGACTAAGGTGCATATAACTTTCGATGTCTTTCACTTTTGCATCTGCTAACGGTTTACCTTTGGGCCAGAGCTGTACAAGTAATGTCGAAAAATTTTCGATATTTGACCTTCCACGTCCAAACAATACACATTCATCATTAAAATTAGGCATGTATGGTGCAAATGAAAGGAATAAAGTCATTATTTCGTAAACCGGCGACTTTAGGGAAAATCCCGAAACAGGTACATTTTTATTTTTAAATTATGATATTTTGACATATATGTCATACTAGTGACATCATCCATCTGGGCGTGATGACGTTATCGACGATTTTTTTAAATGAGAATAGGGGTCGTGTGCCAGCTCATTTGAAAGGGTACTTAATTATCTATTCAGTAATGTAAACATTTACATAAATATTTATACAGGGTGTCCAAAAGAAAAAAAATTTAAATTACATTTTTTGACAAAGAAGAGAAGAATTTAAGTACATAAGTTGTTTAATTCAAAATACATTTTATTGCTGTCAGAAATCAGAAAAAAAAACATTGAAACACGTCAGAAAAAAACAAAAAATATATCACAAATAAACATTGCTTTTCGCTTAAATTAAATGTTCAAACTTCCAAGATGCAGGTGGTTGGCGGGAGCTGGCATGAACATTGAATTTAATCGAAAAGCGATGTTTATTATTTGTGAAATAATAAACATAATAAAAAACACTTTTTTTTGTTTTTTGGGCAACAGTAAAATGTATTTGGAATTTAATAAATTATGTACATACATTCTTCTTTTTTTGTCAAATAATTTATTTAAAAAATATTTTTTGGACACCCTGTACAAATAATTATATAAATATTTATATTACTAAATAGAGAATTAAATGACCTTTTAAATCAGCTAGCACACAACCCCTATTCCCATTTAAAAATATCATCAATTGTGTCATCACACCCATATGGATACGGCACTAGTATGACATATATGCCAAAATATTATAATTTAAAAATAAAAATCGACCTGTTTCGGGATTTTTCTCTAAAGTTGCTGGTTTACGAAATATCGAATTAATTCCTTTCATTTGCACCATACTGTAGATATAATATGGGTTTTCTTTCTTTCACACTATTTGTCTGGTGTTTAATCAGTTGATTTTTTCTTTGTTAATGCTAATTTTTCTGTTCACTGTAACTTTTTCAAGGTTTTCTGTACTGAAAAACCACTCTTTCTTCATTTCTAAAACCGTAAAAGCACGTTTTATGCTGCATGACCGTATAATATTTATATAGTCTGTAGGAGTATATTATGTTCCTCATGACGTTTTAATTGACATTCTTCAATGTTCCCAACATCTTTATCGTTAGGCAGGAAACTATGTCCGGAAACCAGAAATTTTAGAGTTATAGTTTTTAAGGCAATATTGGTTTGAAGAAAACTGGCCATAAGCAGAGTAAGTTTGATATTGCGATTCTGGCCTTTACAGGAATCAGACTACAATATCAAATGCTCAACAGTATTCGGTATATTTTCTAAATATTTTAAAATACAAGAGCGAACTTCCTGAGCTCCCCTTCCGGCAGTTTCTTCAAGCCACACATGATACATAAGAATACGTTTTCGTGTGTTTACCCTAAAATATTCCAAAATTATCCCAGGCTGTGGGTGAAAAAACGTGATATAATTCAGGAATTTTTGAAACCTATCAGGTGTTGTAAAGGACGATGCCAAGAATAACTTCTACTAAAATGTAACCAAAAATATTGTGCGCTTTTTTTTTAATTGCGATTTTCATTTGTTAAATTTGTAATTTTTATTGATTTTTAATTTTGTAGCTTAGGATATTGATTTTAGAGAAAAACTTTTTAATAGAAAGTTGTATTAAATTTAAAAACCTACAATTTGAGCTATGGTAAGTTTAATTTCGTTAATTGGTTATTGCAAAACAGCCTGCGAAAGGTCCAAAATGGCCGTTTTTTACAATTGCATTATTTATTGTACAAATCATTTTTTTTATTTTTTAAAGATTTAAAATAAAGATCTTTCAATTGCAAACATAAAAAAAATTGTAAAGCCAGATTAACGAATTTGTTGCTTAGATATTATAAATTGTTTATCCCAAGAGGTCAAATTTCGAAGGCTATAACTTTTTGAAAAAAAAATCATAGAAAGTTGGCGAAACATCCAATCTCCTTCTAAAGAGTTATATTTTCATATTCTGATGTAAATAAATGCGTAAAACATTTTTAAACCTCTAATTTTTGGATTTGAAAATAAGGGGGCAATTTCGTTATAAACATTTAGAGCTGAAGCGGCCCTGTACATCCTATGAGTTTTTAACTTACATATTATTGTTGTTGAAGATGAAACGAAGATTTATAAAAAAATAAAAAATTTCTACGACCAACTGAAGCCGAAATAATTTTTGGGATTGAAAATAAGGGGGCAAATTTCGTTATAAAAATTTAGAGCTGAAGCGGCCCTGTATATCCTATGAGTTTCTAACTTACAGATTATTGTTGCTAAAGACGAAACAAAGATTCATAAAAAAATTAAAATTTTCTACAACCAGCTGAAGCCGAGATAATTGTTTTTTTTTTTCTTAAATCATAGTGCCTTTACTTATAACAATTAAGAAATTATTTTACAGTCATTGACTAAAGAATGACTTATATTATCTTAAAATAAAAATTATTATAAAATATAATTACATTTAATTATTAAAAATTATTTTTTAAGTCGGTTCTTTTGCAAGTGGCAGAATTTTGCAATTCGCCCAGTTCGCTTCTAATCCGCGCGCTCGAAAAATTTTTACGTAACTTGTATTAAATTTTGACATAAAACAATTTAATAATATTACCATTAAAATATGCAGTCTATTTACCACTGTATTTGTTTTTCTTGATAAACTTTTATATGTGAAATCCAAACAGAATAGTCACTACAAGAAGAAAAAGTTTTATATTGTATATTATAGTAAGAAGTAACATTATTATTATTATATTTATATAACAATGAAAAAATTAAAAATGTAGTTATATATTTCATATATATATGTATCATTTTTGTAATATTATTTCTTCAGAAATGAAATTTCACATATAAAAGTTTATCAAGAAAAACAAATACAGTGGTAAATAGACTGTATATTATAATGGTAATATTATTAAATTGTTTTCTGTCAAAATTTAACACAAGTTACGTAAAAATTTTACGACCGCGCGGATTTGAAGCGAGCCGGGCGATTTGCAAAATTCAAAAAGGCTCGCAAAAGCACCGATTTTAAAAATAATTTTTAATACTTAAATGTAATTATATTTTATAATAATTTTTATTTTAAGATAATATAAGTCTTTCTTTAGTCAACGACTAAAATAATTTCTTAATTGTTATAAATAAAGGCACTACGACTTAAGAAAAAAAAAACAATTATCTCGGCTTCAGTTGGTTGTAGAAAATTTTTATTTTTTTATAAATCTTCGTTTTGTCTTCAGCAACAATAATCTGTAAGTTAGAAACTCATAGGATGTACAGGGCCGCGTCAGCTCTAAATGTTTATAACGAAATTTGCCCCCTTATTTTCAAACCCAAAAATTATCTCGGCTTCAGTTGGTCGTAGAAATTTTTTATTTTTTTATAAATCTTTGTCTCATCTTCAGCAACAATAATCTGTAAGTTAAAAACTCATAGGATGTACAGGGCCGCTTCAGCTCTAAATGTTTATAACGAAATTTACCCCCTTATTTTCAAACCCAAAAATTAGAAGTTTAAAAATGTTTTACCCATTTATTTACATCAGAATATGAAAACAACTCTTTAAAGGAGATTAGATGTTTCACCAATTCTCTACGATATTTTTCAAAAATTTATAGCCTTCGACATTTGACCTCTTGGGATAAACAATTTATAATATCTAAGCAACAAATTCGTTAATCTGGCTTTACAATTTTTTTTATGTTTGGAATTGAAAAATCTTCATTTTAAAGCTTTAAAAAATAAAAAAAAATTATTTGTACAATAAATAATACAATTGTAAAAAACGGCCATTTTGGACGTTTCGCAGGCTGTTTTGCAATAACCAATTAACGAAATGAAACTTACCATAGCTCAAATTGTAGGTTTTTTTAATTTACTACAACTTTCTATTAAAAAGTTTTTCTCTAAAATCAATATCCTAAGCTACAAAATTAAAAATCAATAAAAATTGCAAATTTAACAAATGAAAATCGCAATTAAAAAAAGCGCACAATATTTTTGGTTACATTTTAGTAGAAGCTATTCCTGGCATCGTCCTTTACAACACCTGATAGGTTTCAAAAATTCCTGAATTATATCCTGAAATCGACCTATTTTTCACCCACAGCCTGGGGTAAATTGTATAAGCATACATTCCTCTTATAAGATATTATAGTTGGAATTCTAGGTAAGGGAAGTTTAAATTATGTGTTCGTTCTATGTTGTTTTCATGTCTAGCTTTATTTAGATCTTCTTTACGCGATTCCGTTGATTTTGGGCCAACTCTTGATGCGTGTTGAAATGTATTTCTAATAACTGTTTGTTATGCTCATCCGATTCACCTTTTATTTTTTTAAACGAATCACAAAACTGACAAGCGTCCTTCTTGGGAACTTTAAACTTGAAATTGAAGAATAAATACATAATTTCGTACTCTGTGATTAACCAGAAAGAAGCGGTATTAATGAAAGAAGCGGGAGTAGATGATAGAGACTTGAGAATCATATATAATTTGTATTACAACCAAACTGCCAATATTAAAGTGGATGACCAATTGACAGAAGCAGTCTTCATAGATAGAGGAGTGAGGCAAGGATGCATCCTGTCCCCTGTGCTGTTTAATATATACTCTGAATGTATCTTCAAGCAAGCGCTGGGAGAACTACAGGAAGGCGTATTAGTCAACGGAGTGCGTCTGAACAACATTAGATATGCCGACGACGCTGTAGTTTTTGCAGACAGTCTAGATGGTTTGCAAAGAATAATGTCGCGCATATCAGATATAAGTAGGGAATACGGACTTGATCTCAATATGAAAAAAACAAAGTACATGGTAGTCAGTAAGCGCGAAATATTAAATACACATCTTTTGGTTAACCAACAATTAATTGACAGGGTCGACAGCTACACATACCTTGGTACCAACATAAACAGTCAGTGGGACCACTCAAGTGAAATAAAACAACGCATAGGAAAAGCGAGATCAGCGTTCAAAATGATGAAGTCTCTTTTCAGAAGCCACGATTTACCTCTTGCTACCAAAATCTCTATCATCAGATGCTATGTATTTTCTACGTTATTATACGGGGTAGAGCCCTGGACACTTTCCGAGGCTTCTTTGATAAAATTTGAGGCATTCGAGATGTGGTGTTACAGGCGCATTTTGAGAATTTCGTGGGTGGATCGTGTGACTAATGTTGAGGTTCTACGTAGAATAGGCAAGGAATGCGAGATTATTAACACAATCAAAGAGCGCAAACTAGAATATCTTGGCAATGTTATGAGGAATGAACAGAGATATGGCTTGTTGCAACTCATTCTTCAAGGAAAGGTATTTGGAAAGAGAGGACCAGGGAGAAGAAGAATATCTTGGCTTCAAAACCTGAGAAAGTGGTTTAATACATCGACAACCGGACTATTCAGAATAGCAGCAAGCAAAGTTAGGATAGCCATGCTGATCGCCAACATCCGGAACGGATAGGCACCTTAAGAAGAAGAAGACAATGGTGATTCACCGATATTACAACGTAATAATATAATATCTTCTGCTAAAAATTGTTTTAACATATTAGCTAAACACAAACTGTAAAATGATACCAAGTGGTTTGGACGGTTTCTGATTGTATTCTTGTTTCTAATACCGGGTGCCCACTTATATTTTCCCCCATTTTAAACGGCTCAAGATAGAAATATGCGGTTTTCGCTGAAATATTTTATTTTAGTAAAAGTTTTGTCTGAATGGATTGAATTTTTTATATCGCTTTCAAATACGAAAAGAAATGGCGGATTTTTGAAAAAAAAAACGTTGTTGACTTTTTTAATGAAACACCCAGTATATTTTTTTATAAATTGAAAGAATGGTCATTTACCTATCCAGCGATATAAAAATTTTTAGAATCAGTTGTCAAATGACTGAGTAATTAATTTTTAAAATGAGAGATGCAATGTGAAAATCACATAACATAATATCAATTTATAAGGGGATGAGGGTTTTAGGGTGTGAGAGTCAGGATATATATAGGGGTTTTGCTCGTACTGGAACTTCAGCTGTAAATAATGGGAAGCACCTTACACATCGGGGTTGAATAATAATAAGCACAAACTTTACTGTGAGCGGTATAATCACCGAAAGAAATAGAAACAAACTACATTATTAAAACTGTAATAGTTCAATGGCTCGGAGCACAATCAGGAACTTCCTCGAGTCAGCCTTCGCCATGTCAGCTGTCAGCCGTTGGGAGAACCTACGTCACTTGGTCGGCAGGGTTGCCAAGTATAATTCTTGTTACATCCTCCCCCTTTGGATCAGACGTAGAGTATGGCTGATACAAAACGGAATAACTGGTTATTAGCGAGGGCTTGGAACAGACCTCGGGCATCATACATGAGCATCTTGATAGCACTTAGGAGGGCGCTTGGAACGTCTGGGTCTCTGTATGGAACAATCACTCTGCGTAGGCAACGAGGTACTGAAACCTCTTTACTCTGGGTATAGAGATTTTTGAAGAGAAGAACTGAATAAAGATGGGTAAAATAAATGATAAGAGATTTAAGACGACAAGAAGAGGGGCTTAGCTCAGGAGAAAAAAAAAATTAAAAGGGCAGAGAGACACTAAATCTCAAGTGAGTATTCGGGCTAGCTTCAATATACCGAATATTGGCTTTGGAGATATGAGAAGAAAATTTGGTAATGAAATGATAGTAACTAGGAAGAAAATGAGACTGTTAATACAAAAATGGAAGGAAAATAGATCAGAATGCTAGAGATAAAATAATATCGAGTTACAACAAAGAAAGAAGAAGAAAAAAGGGCGCCAACTCAAACGAACAACTCGGCTCTCAGAACCAAGAAGTTGGACAGGTTCGAGATTTTGAAGTAACAAACAACAGGAACTCTATGACACTGGTTACAACCACCTGAAATACAAAATACTAAATACTGATCTTGTCTTGCTATGTTATATACTGGTAATACAGACTGAAATAAAACACCAACCTTAATACATACAAATATATTAATAATAAATATTAAATGTTAACACTTTACATATAACGCAACGTAATAACAGTGATAGTGGATGGGGAAAAGATAAAATAGGACCGCAAAGGCCACTCAACAAGCAATTATCCACTATCACTGGCCAAGCAAAAGTATTAAAATCAAAATCCAAATCAAAAGTCCGTCAGAATAGCACTAAGTCCTTACAACTAAAAAGTTAGTAATTATTTCCTAAATTGAACTACGCTAGAGTGAGATCCACAACAAGAACGCTACGGTTACCAAAAATAATAAAGATCTCACCTAGCAAAAACACTAATAAATAAATATATAATGAGTTATATAAATGAGTTATATAAATGAGTGATATAAATGAGTTGTATAAATGAGTTGGTCAGTTACTCTTTATATACAATGTAAAAACCTACAAGACATATTCCCTATTTGAAATCCGCGACAAACCTTTAACGACCCCTTCCCTATCAAATTTTTAAGCTACAATTATTATTTATAATAATTATTGAACAAGACCTAATTTTATTTATTGGAAACTACTACTTCTATTGAATTAAAAAAAAAAACCAACGACCTAAAACCCTATCTATCAAGAAATATGTACCTAGTTTACCTCAATTGTATGCATACAAGAAGTTTACAGTGCAAGCAACTATAGAGTACCCAAAATATGTAAATAATAAGATTAAACAACTTATCTTAACCACAAGTCCTATTTAAAAAGGTCCAGATAGGAATGAATTTCCTCTTGGCACGGCAAAAACTAGTGGGCTGCTGTGGTGATAAATCCCATCCTGGATGTTGTGAAATAGGTACTATCCAATCCAATCAAAAGTAACTCTAGGGGTAACCCATACCCTAGCTGCTTACAGTAACTGGCACATATTTATATGATGGCACATTAACTGATGATACAATCTATATAAATTGACTAGGCTAAGTGTCTATGTGACAAGTAGCTACGGGACGGAATCTAAAATAAATTTTATCAATTTAATTACATTATTTATAACACTATGTGTAGACAGCACAGAGTCACTGCACTGGAAACCAAAACAAAAAAACTCAGGTTAGGTATACAGATGTCATGTCAAACTGAAACTAATCCAAATCATCAAATCAGACATGGCAGGGACATGCGCATGACATGTCTGATATTCGTTAAAACTTTTTTATATTATTACCTCAAAAAAACCTAGAGCAAAAAGTCTAATGAGAAATTGGAATTTAACTTTAGCACTAAAACATATGGCCTTGACTGTTCCTTTACAAATGGAAACGAATATCCTTACCGTAATATAACTTATAATGTGACATTTAAATTATTTCTTAACTGAAATTAATATCTACAGATAACGAACGAGATATCTAGGATGGTGAATTTGATTTTATAATGAAGAAATAAAGAGAAATATATCAATATACTCACTTGAGCAAAGCAACACATCGGCGGTATTATAACCTTTTTCCTTTCTTGTAAATAAGTCTCCAGATATAACTACTGCTTGATTTTTATTAGTATGGGTTATTGGCTGATGTTCGAGGTCTTTTAGTTATATATTTTCCCAATTTTGCCCAAACTCCGTCACCTAAGTAATGACGATGTGTTGCCTCTTTCTGAGTTCGTGACCAACTAAACTAGAAATCGACAATCATCGATTTTCTTTCTATTGGCGCGCCTGTGCACCGAAAAATCGTAGTTGGATCTTCGCGGGCGTCACCCAAGGATTTTGTAGAGGGGTATTTTTTAATCCAATTTTAATTAAAGTAATTTAATTAGTAGCGTGATCGCTACAGTACTACTGGAGTCGCTGGTTGTGGTTACAGGTACACCAGAACCTGTAGATTGCTGCGTTGTCTTAGGATGTCGTTTAGGGATAGCCCCTCTGCTTTTGGTTGCGACATCTTTCTGCAACGTGGTTGAAGGTCGACCTCTACTACGCAACTCATGTAGAGGAGTTACAGGCGAATCGGAATCATCTTCCACAAAAGGATGGAGAGCAGACACGTGGTATTTTCCGATCGATACATCTGGGTGCGTTAGAGTTGCTAACTCGTACGAGGTGGGAGAAAGTTGGTTAAGGATAAGGTATGGGCCATCGCCACGCGGCGCAAATTTAGAAGACAGTCCTGCATCACTTTTACTAAGCATGTGAGTCTTTACTAGAACTTTCTGTCCCTTGTTAAACACAACGGTTTAGCGAAAATGTTTATCTGCATACAATTTCGAAGAGTCTTGGCGTAACTCATTATTTTCTCGCGCACTTAATAAAATGTCAGTATGCCTGCGCAAGTAAGGTGTTATCTCGGGAATAACCGTTTCACTCGCGAAAATAGCTCGTAAGTCTTTATGCACATCTGTGGGCGTACGGTACGTAGCTCACGCGCAAAGTTCAAATAGGCCGGGGAATAACCGGTAGCTAAATTTGGTACGGTATTCATAGAAAAACGTATACTGGGTAGCACTTCATCCCATTTAGTATGGTCTCTTTGAACTAAAATGGAAATCTGAATTTTAAGATCTCGATTTTTACGTTCCTCCGGATTTGAGGCGGGGTGATAAACAGGAATGAGTGATTGCTGAATACCTAGGCAATATGTAAACTGCTGCATTATTTTACTAACGAATTGGGGTCCGTTGTCACTTATTATTCTACGAGGGGTGCCGTATCGTAAACATATTTCACTTATTAGTACCTTTGTGAACTCCTCCGCAGTAGCTTGTTTTAACGGGAATATTTCTATCCATTTCGTGGAAGTATCTTCCACTGCAAAAATGCATATGTTTCCCTTTTCAGTCACAGGTAGTGGACCCACTAAATCAATTGCAACGCATTCAAAGCGTTGTGCCAACACAGGTGTTTGAATTAGACCTGCTGGTTTTAGATTCAAAGGTTTATACCTTTGGAAGTCGATGCATTTCTTTGTATGCTTTACAACATCTCGCCTAATGGTAGGCCAGTAATAACTAAGAGCAATTCTTTGGATTGTCTTTTCAACACCATAATGTCCTGCAATGTGCATGTCATGGCACTCTTTCAAAACCTCAGCTACTTTATTTTGAGGCACTACTAATTGAGCATCCTCACATTCAAGGTCCTGATTATACCGATACAAGACTCCTTGATTCATGACATATCCGCGATCAGTATATCGGTTGATGTCTACTAATTCAGGTTCTTCAGATTCAAGGCAATCAATAATTATTTTAAGCTGTGAATCAGTCAACTGTTCCTCTCTAAGTTTTTCATTGCTTATCGTTGGTACTTACATTGCGATAGTACAGAGGTCACAAATATCTTTCGTGTCTGGACCACAGATAGGCCTTGATAACATATCGGCGATTCGATTCGTCTGTCCAGGAACATATTTGATTCGTAAGTCGTAACTTAGCACTTCTAATGCCCATCTAGCAAGACGGCCAGTAGGAGATTTTAGTGACATCAACCATTTTAGCGGTTGATGATCTGTTTTGACAATAATAGGCGAACTTTATATGTAACCCCGGAATTTATTAATTGCATATACTATAGCTAAAGCTTCTCGCTCTGTCGTACTATAGTTACGTTCAGCCGCTGTGAGTAAGCGACTTGCATACTCTATCGGCTTTTCATTTTCTTCCTCCCCCTGGAGGAGACATGCGCCAAGTGCATATGAACTTGCGTCTGTTTTAATTACAAAAGTATCTGTAAAAGTGGCTTGCTGCAGAATGGGAGCTTGCTTAAGCAATCTCTTAAGAGTTTCATAGGCCTGGTTTTGTGCCGGTCCCCAAACAAATGCTACATTCTTCTTAGTTAGATCCGAAAGAGGTTTGGATATACCTGCGAGGTTTGGCACAAAACGTCGAAACCAACTACACGTTTGCAAAAACGACAAAACATGTTTAGCATTGCATGGAATAGGCATTTCAGCCATTGCTGATATCTTCCCTGGATCAGGAGCGATCCCATTGGGCGTAAGAATTTGCTCGTACCGGAACTTCAGCGGTAAATAATGGGAAGCACCTTACACATCGGGGTTGAATAATAATAAGCACAAATTTTACTGTGAGCGGTATAATCACCGAAAGAAATAGAAACAAACTACATTATTAAAACTGTAATAGTTCAATGGCTCGGAGCACAATCAAGAACTTCCTCGAGTCAGCCTCCGCCATGTCAGCTGTCAGCCGTTGGGAGAACCTACGTCACTTGGTCGGCAGGGTAGCCAAGTATAATTCTTGTTACAAATTTGCTTAGTTATGTTATTTAGGTATGTGATATCCACGTTACACCTCTCATTTTAAAAATTAATTACTCAGTGATGCGACAACCGATTTTGAAAAGCTTTATATCGCTGGATAGGTGAATGACGTTTCTTTCAACTTACAAAAAAATATACTGGGCGTTCCATTAAAAAAAAGTCAACAACGTTTTTTTCAAAAATCCGCCATTTTTTTTTTCGTATTTGAAAGCGATATAAAAAATTCAATCCATTCAGACAAAACTTTTACTAAAGTAAAACATTTCAGCGAAAATCGCATATTTCTATCTTTAGCCGTTTAGAAGTTATGGGCAGTTAAAATGGGGGAAAATATAAGTAGACACCCGGTATTTACATTGAACTTTATAGGTAGAAACCGTAAAAGCCACTTGAACGTTTTTAATCCAAAAAAATACATACCAATTTTAGTCTATCGTGAAGCGTTGAAATGATTCAAACTACTTGGCACGTTTCAACGGTTATTTTAATAAGGTTGTTAAAATAAATTTATGTTTTTTAGAAAACGCTCAAACCACTTGAACTTATTATCCATATTAGAAATCTCAGTTAGGCATGATTGTGGGTTAGATCATTGACGATTTTATTAGAAAGAGGTCGTGTTTTCGCTTGGACGGTTTCTGCACATTACAGAAACAGAAATTTTGTAGTCGCTGGTATTAAAATCTCATTTTTGACAATTTATGGGTTGGACGTTTTCTGCTTAACTACGTCCATTCAAAAGTCAGATATTTTGAATCGTCGTCATGGAAACCAATATCGTCGTCATGGTAACCCATTATATTGAAAGTTTGGTTTTGACAACCTTGTCAAAGAATTAATTTGTGTATTTTCACTTCTAAATAAAAATTGATATAACTCTATTTTTTGTGGCTTTTTTCCAAACGTACGGCCCTAGAAAAAATATTGTTCCTAACTCATGCGGAAATTGTCTGGGTCAACGGCAGTCTCGTGCGTGAAAGTATCACTTTCCGCACTAGTTAGGAAAATAACTACAGTGGAACTTGGTTATAACGTCATTGAAGGGTCCAGTAAAAAAATGACGCTATATCAGAGTGACATTATAAAAGAGGTAGAAAAAAATGAAATTTTAACCAGGCAAAATTTTATTACAGCATTATTCGCACTATTTTATTGCAGCAGAAAAGTTGACTCTTTATGGCACTGACAAATAATAAGAAATCATAAACTGCCAGGGTCACATAACTGTACACAAAAGGATAATGGGCCTTTCTCACATTCTTGGAAGGAGCAATGTCGCAAAGCTGGAAACGCATTGCACTTTATTCTTCATAAAATGAAAAAACAACAACCTACTGTAAAATTTCATGACGCTATAGATGAGGGTTACTTTATTTTTACCGCTAAAACCGGGTTTATAATAATGTTATCGAATAGTTTTTGGCCGGACCTATTAAAAATTGACGTTACAACCGAGGTGACGTAACTACCGAGGCCGTAACCAGGCAACCAAATGACGTCAAGAACGTCGAGGAAACGTCAGTTTTTGGTAGAATATATACACGTGGTTGAACATTACGTTATATCGACGTCTTTTGTAGGTGATTTTAAATATGTAAGATTAATGACGTTAAAATACGTTTAAAAAACGTTTTCATATCAGACAGCCGAAGTATGACGTCACGAAATTGGGAGGAGCTTAAAAGTTAGAAAACACAAAACAAAGGTTATGTTTGTATCGTGCGTCGTTAAAACTTTTGTTTGTCATTTGTGAAATTTATAAATTTACCACAATGCAAATTGATTATTTAAGGAAATTAGAACCGAAATTATTATTGGAAACTCCGCAGATGTTGGAGAAAGGTAGGCGAAACAATTTTTATTTACTATTCATTTTTCCCTGATATTTATCAATAATGATGAATTTTGCAAGAAATAACATTATTTCTTTTATTGTTTTAGATATTCATTGAAGCTGAAAATAATTGGAGATTTAGATCCATATACAATTCAGTCATCACAATTGGATTTTACCAATGTGCATTCTACCAATTACTATTATAATGCTATTATAGATATTTATACATATCTGGTAGAGTCTCACAGTTACTAATTTAAGAAGCAGATGAAAGCATACAAAAGCCTTCAGGCACATAAAAGCCTTCACAACTGGATTTGTTTTGAAAGTTGGAGTAAAAATTGTTAATGATTTCTATATTATTGTTGGAAAGGTAAGCCTTTATTTTATTTATTCACCATTAAGAAATATATGGATGATGATGATGTGTGATGATAAGAAATATATGGATAACCGTATTAGTGTCTTTTGGATAAATTGGTTTTAAATATTAGATTTATTTACGTTTATATATCTGTATGAAACCAGACATATTGTAAACTGTAAATCCTGACATATTGTAAATCCTAATTTGTAAACTGTGTAACTCCATATTTCTCTGAAAATGAGTTATTACTGCCATTTATTTGAAAAAATCCCTACTCGTTTAAAAAAGGATGCACATGCATATTTTTACCAGAAGAGTAAATAGTAACATCTTCGTATACACCGTATCTCCCTTGCAGCAAATTTAGTACGAAAAAATGTAACTCCCCAGTTTGTCATACCACACGACTGACCTCACTGTTTAGAAAGTGATATTTTCAAGAAAAAGTTGGTGGTAAATAATATTAAATACACTCATTAAACAATATAAGTACAAATGTTAGTGATATGTGTACCTATCTATAAAATATTCCATTTTAGCATCCTATCTTTTAAAATGGGAGATACGTAGTATTCACATTAGTCATATTTAGAGAAATAATTTTTTGTGCCTTGAGTTACGCAGTTTACAGATTAGGTTGACGACATGTAATTGCTATGATAGAAAAGAGAATAATAAACAGTCATGAATGTTTGTTCTAAAATTATATTATATGATAACGCAAATTATATGAAGAACGCAAATACTCTAATAAAAATAAATTTTTGTAGTTGAAGCATTCCCACAAAGATAAAATATTTTTTTTTAGGTGAAGCATTCCCAAAAAGCTAATGCTAAACCACTAGATGCTTGGGTGATAGCCAGTTCCAATGGCATAACAAATGCACATTGTATGTGTATGGCCGGTAATAGTGAAGTTTGCAGCCATATTGCAGCAATCTTATTTGCAGCTGAGTATGCCCACAGCAAGACAGAAGAAGAATAACCCAATGCATGTACAGATGTTACAGCTATGTACATTATCTGATGAAAAACTAATGAGTTTTGAAATTGTTCGGTCAGAGTGCTTGTTGCGCTCTCTAAATGAACTGAAATATAAGACGGCTTTGGCTTCATGTTGCAGCGATATGAAAATGGTTAGTCATTTTTAATTATAATGTACTTTTTCATCATGAGTATTTATGTATTAGTCTGTTAAGTGTGTATTATCAGATATCACGTGTAAATTGTTTTTATCATTTTAATTTGGTCATTACAGTCCCTTAATAAAAAAATATATAAAAGACTAAGTTTTTCAACCTAATAAAAATATTTGTAAATTAAATATTTTTAAAAGATTTTTAATTGAAAAACTTTATTGGCCCATTTCCTGGTGACAACCTCCAAGGCTTCTACAATATGCAAGCCAAATGGATGCTGCAGTGAAGACTAAAGGGAAGGAATTCTACACTATGCAATTCACAACCCCCGTCTGCAGCGTGGTAAAGCTCCAACGGAAAATGGACCTAGTTACTCTATAGGAGTAATACTAATATAAAATAAATAAATAAATTTTATTTTATATTATTTCAAAAAATATATTTTTCAGGTGTTTGTATATCTTTTTGTATGCAAAAATTTGTAATAATTATTTGAAATCAATTTAAGGATTATAAGAGTATGGAAATATATGGGAGAACACAGACTATTATAGTTTTGTCCTATTTTTTATCATTCAATCGTCTTCCTTAAAATTTATAAATATAAAGCAGATAGTTTTCATTGAAATTCAATATATTGGGTCTTATTTGTATGTATTCATTTCTGACTAAAGGTACGATTCCGACAACGACTGCAGACGGCAACTGCAAATATCAGTTGCAGTTCTCGGCGTTATGGACGTTACTACTTTGCACTATTCATCTGTATGAGACTGATTCCGACATCTGACTGCAACTGCTGTTCCGGCAGAACGTCAGTTGCTAATAATTATGCAAATTAATAGTGCAAAATAATGACGTCTGTCATGGTGACAACTGTAACTGCCGTCTGCAGTCGTTGTCGGAATCGTACCTGTAAAGTGTGTGGTATAATTATATTAATTATATAACTTAAATGGTTTAAACTTAAGTTTGTTATTAAATTGTGACTTATATGTTTAATTTGTTAATAAATGATTTATTAGTTTATATGTTGTTTCACTTTTGACACAGTAAATACTTATAAAAAGTGAAAATTTTATGTATGTTATATATGTTGCATTGAGGATATTGTAATTCTATGCATTTTAACGAGCCTTCCATTTGGTTTTACTTAAATGGAAAAATTGCAATACTAACAATGCCCATACGAATAATTGAATGGGTCTGTCGAATAACGTTGTAAGCGCCACATGGTTTGTTTTTGAGAAGTCGAAGAAAATGTTTTAATATTGTCATAATGGTAAGTTTATACATTTTAAGGGTTAGTAATACAGTTTTTAAATACAAAATACAAACTGTATTACTCACCTTTAAAATGTATAAACTCACCATTATCACAATATTAAAACTTTTTCTTTGACTTCTCAAAAACAAACCATGTGGCGCTTACAACGTTATTCGGCGGACGCATTCAATTATTGTGTATTTCTAAAACCATAAAATGAAAAATAAATCTAAAAAACGACGCAAAATCGACGTAAAAACTACGTTTTTCGTATTACATATTTAAAACGTGATAAAAATGACGTGAATTATGGTGGGACATATTCACGTGATTTTCGACGTCGAAAAAACGTGATAAATTGACGTATTTTGGTGATATTTATGACGTTTTTTCAACGTTTTGTAAACGTTATTTGGTTGCCTGGGTAATATCCAAGTTCCACTGTATTCCGGCACAGAAATGTCACTTTTCTGCACACTAAAGTCATATATTTTATACTGTGAGAAAATATCAACTTTGTTAACATAAAACTGTGCAGAAAAGTACATTTTGAATAGTGGTTGTAGAAAAACATCTTTATTTCTAAACTATCTTGACTATTTTCCATATCAAAGACATAAAATAATCATAATAGAATTACGATTCAAATTATAGTAAGTATATTCGTGACGTAATCGCCGCTTAATGTTCATTGGTTAAGGGCCGTTTAGACACAGCGATAAATCAAGCAACTTATCGATATCAATCGAGTTGTTGCAATTTATCGTTGTGTGTAAACGGTGCATCGCAGCTACTTATCGAAGTTGGACTTGGATTGAAGTTGGTATCAGATTGCATCAACTTATTCTAACGATCGAGTTGTTTTAATTTATTGTCGTGTCTAAACGGTATAGCGATTTATCGGAATTGGAATTGGGTTGCATCAATTTAGGAGAATCTTACCGAATTAGAATTTATTTACATATCCAATTAAATGGATACCATTTATTTGATAATGCTTAAAATTTGATACTATGTGGCTTTGCCAATTAATCAACAATAATATAATACTTTTATCAACTATAAGAATTATATGTACAGGGTGATTGATTAGTGGGGTAAAGTTCCGTAGATCCGTTATAGTAATAGATAGCAATAAAAGTTATTAACAAAAATTGTAGCCAACTTTGAGATTCACATTTCAAAATTAATTAGAATGTTACAGGGTCTTCGATAACATAGTGGCATCAAACTTATATTTTTTTTAATGGAACACCCTATATTTTATTTTATACTCGAAATCATCTTAACTTCTCCATTACAAAAATATAAAGGTTTGTTAATTGTTATGTTATGCAACGGTTATACATGGTACTTACAAAATTATAACTAATTTTATATGAAAATCGTAACAAGTTCAACTCACTGTATAAATAAAAATAAGCACAAAAGCAATGGTTTATTGATGCCATATTTTTTTATTTATTGTCAAAATTTTAATAAAGGATTGATATTGCTAATTTTCTTTATGTTGTATACAGGGTGAGTCAAAACGCAAGTAAGTACATTATTTTCTCAGTAATTTTAAATGAAACGCCCTGTATTTTATATCACTATCGAAAAGTATCATTACCGTATCTACTTTAATTTTTATAAAACATTCCCTATGTCTAAATTTATTAGTTTTCGAGATATTTTCATTTTTCAGAGCAAATTATTAATTACGGATCTAAAACTTTCCAAATTTTGAGTAAGCCATGACTGGATTGTCTAAAACTGACAATTTACGATTACTAATTATGATGGGGAGCAAAGTATGCTAAATGTGCAGTCACTCGAGCGCTGTGGGGACCTATTGGGTTGTGATTATTAGGTCCTAAAACCAAAAAAAGTTAATTAAAATTTTCCATTTTAGTGGGGACTTGTCATTTTTTAATTCAATTTTCCATTTCCAACTTTTTTAATTCAATTTTCCATTTCCAACAATCGTTTTTTCCGATTATAGCGCACTCTATCGATAATTCGAAAAAATATTTCGAATAAAAGTTGCTGATTTTTACGTAGAGAATCCAAATCTGTAATAAAAATTGGGGACTCCTATTTAAGATTTTAAAGTAACCCCCCATCCCACCTCCGTGGGGGGTCGTGTTTGGTACCTACCATTCGATAGATTTTTTAAAAATATAAAATAAATTTATTTTGCGAAATATCGCGGCATTTGTAATTAAAATTTTAAATATACCCCCCACCCCTCTCAATGGGGGTGTCATGTTTGGTATCATTCGATAAATTTTTGGAAAATATGGAATATGTAGTTTTTAGTTTTTCGATTTGACGTTCATTTCGCGAAATATTCGTTTTTTGTGTGAAACAATTCTCTTTTTTTCGCTCAAATCGTCAGATTTTTGAAATATACACTCTTTTGCATGTACTAACGACGTTCTACACCTTCGGCAAAGAATTAAGGATTTGCATGAAATTTTAGTATGTTACAGTTTACTTCAAAAAACTAAGACTTGATTTTTTTAAAAATTGTTTTACCGTGTCGTTTAATTACTATTAAGGTTCAAAGTTAAGTTTTAACATGGGCTCTTATGGGAATTCTTAAAAAGTTAATAACTTTTGACCCAAATTTACGATTTTTAATTATTTGTGCTTAAACTAAAGGTTTTTTTGTAAGGAATAATATATTAAAAAATGAGGATTGTTTACCGTACCATTATTAAATAAAAGTGAAAATACTGTTTCGAAAATCATGTTTCGCTCTTAAAAAGTTAATAACGTTTGACCCAAATTTACGATTTTTAATTATTTGTGCTTAAATTAAAGGTTTTTTTGTAAGGAATAACATATTAAAAAATGAGGATTGTTTACCGTACCATTATTAAATAAAAGTGAAAATACTGTTTCGACAATACTGTTTCGCTTGCATATAAGTTTCCCCCCTTTCCTCTGAGAGGCATACCCCGCAACGAAGGTGTAGAACGTCGTTAACTTACCTTATATTAATCTGACAACTTCGAGTATTTTTAAAGGTAGATTTTTTTTTCGGGCCCCCTTAACGAACTCCCCTGTGTTAAGAGCCAATATATGATAGAGGTACATCTGGAGGGTACCAGGTTTCTCCCCATATGATAATTTGACGCGCTCGAGTAACTGCAAAAATCTCCGTTTGGGCTCCCTTACCATTATCAATCTGGTAATAAATGTAACAATGTAGCTAAGAAATAAAAATAATTTATTAGTAATAAATTTTACAAAAAAAAACACAACCACAACATACTTACAAAATTTTTGAAACAATTAAAAACTACTTTTTTGTGTAAGTGTAAGAAACAAGAAAGAAAAATAATTTATTAGTTATAAATTTTGTAAAAACAACAAACAAAAAACAAACATTTTGTGAAAACAAATAAAAACTACTTTTGTATGTAAATGTACCAATGTAACAAATAAAGAACGAAAAATAATTTATCAGTAAAAAATTTTACAAAAAAGACATGAACACGTTATTCAAAATGACTGCCTAACACATTATATGCATGCCTAAAAACGGTCATTACACTCAGTGGCGACGCGTGACTTTTTCTAAAGTGTTACCAAAACCAGATGCAAAAAATCTTATTTAAAAAAATGAAGATATTGCTAAATGTATACAGTGCGTCCATAAAGTAACGCATAAATTCATTATTAGCTAAACAAACAACATTATTAGAAATTCCCGAAACAGGCAACAGGTAAATTTTTATTTTTACATTAAGATTTTTTGGCATATATATCATACTAGTGACGTCATCTACCTGGGGGTGATGACGTAATCGATGATGTTTTAAATGACAATAGGGGGTCACGTGATAGCTCATTTGAACGGGTATTAAATTCTCTATTCAGTAATGTAAACAATATTACAGGGTGTCCAAACAAACAAACATAATTATTTATACAGGGTGTCCAACAAACTGTTTTTTTTAATTAATTTAATTGACACAAAAAGAAGAATGTATGTAATTTATTTAATTCTAAATACATTTTACTACTGTCAGAAAACAGAAAAAAAATTTATTTGAAAACTAAACATTGATTTAAATGTTCAAACTACCAAGAGACAGGTGGGTGGCAAATAAACATTTTTTTCCTGTTTCCTGACAACAGTAAAACGTGTTTTGAATTAAATAAATTATGTACATGCAATCATCTTTTTGTCTCAATTAATTTAATTAAAAAAAAATAGTTTTTGGACATCCTGTATAAATAATTATGTTAATGTTTATATTACTGAATATAGAACTGAATAACCTCTCAAATGAGCTATCACATGACCCCTATTCTCATTTAAAAAAATCATCGATTACGCCATCATTCCCAGATGGATGACGTCACTACTATGATATATATGCCAAAAAATTGTAATTTAGAAGTAAAATTCGACCTCTTTTGGTAATTTCTAATAATGCTGTTTGTTTTGCTAATAATGAATTTATGCCTTACTTTATGGACGCACTGTCTTCAATAATATCATTTTGTATATCACTTGAAACTCTCGAAAAAACAGTTGATGTTTCTAGATGTTGGCAAAATTTTTGATCTTTTTTGGCAATTAATGTTAACAATTCCCTGTAATTGCCTCGATTGTCAGAGTCGTCGCCCTCAAAATGACCACGAAACGCCAATTCTTGTTTGGCCAAAAACCTATTTATTTTTTTAACAAACTCATTATGCTTAGCAATATTTGCTTTAAAAGCTCGGTTAAGAGAACTTTCGATTCTTGTTTTGCCAAACTGAATCAAATTGGGTATACATCCTACATGTAGGTAACGGAGAAATTTCATGTCTCCTTTTTAAAACTCTAAAACTATTTAAATCGTGAACCTTTTCCACCATTTTTCTGTAGAAACCAGAAGACATGGAAAACAATACAGTCTATTTTTCTTGTAACCACATAACCAAGGATTTTCACTGTACCAACTAAATTTAAAATATCGAACTACTTTTTTTTGATTCCTTTTTTAAATTGTTTAAAATAGGGTTTTCATTTTCAATAATCTCATTTTTTTCCTAAAAATTATACAAGGAGAATTACTTTTCAAGTAGTTGATCGATTACGCAACGACACTCATCCATAGTTAACTGCACGCACACTTTTTATAGGTACTGTAACCAAATTTAAATCTGGTAACAAGGCTACTGATATACAAAGCGCGCTTACGCCGTCGCTCGTTCAAAATTTTCAGACACTAGCCACTCCCGAGCGACAGCGAGAATATAACCATTGTAACCACAAATGAGACTGGTAACAGAGTATAATGTACAATAAAGTGCAACTGAGTCACATAAACTCGCCAATATTTTCGTGTGTCTACGAGTAGTTGGCTATTTACTGAATTAGGTACTATTAACACATAATATAATAATATATTTCTATTGGTAAAAATATTGGTAAATGGAATTATTCATCGTCATAAAATATTTATTTGCAAGATTTTTAACTGTTACCAATGGTATCAGTGGTTACATGGACGCTTCACCAGTGCTTACACTACGAAGCATTTGTAAATTAACACTTCGAAATACTCTCTTGTTGTTGGAGGCATTTTATAACCTTCATTCTTAAGAGCAAACAGTAGCGATAAACAGATAGCAACAAACGCGTTCCAAGATTGCGGCTCTAATTTTGAATATTTTCTCGAGATATTTGGCACACATATTCGTAATATAATAAAGAATGGCGGTACAGAGCCCAATTTCAGAAATATGTTAGTATGTGGAAGTTACTCTAGAACTAAATAGAATATTGAAAAATGGATCCTGTACCGCCATTAAGAAAGACAAAAAATACATTTTCTTCAAATAAACTTTTTTATCCCGTGACTAGATTTTGTGTCACATTGGAACTACTAAAAATCGATCTTTTTATAACAAGAAATCGAACGTTACTGACTTTTACAACATTTCGCGCCTATATGTATAAAAATTATTGTTTTTGATAGTATAAACGTCACTGTCAGTGTCGAATTACCGACGCACTGTTGCCTCACTTTTGAAAGTTCTCAGAACTTTCGCAATCTTGGACCGCGTTTGTTGCTACCTGTTGATCGCTACTGTGTGCTCTTAAGTAACCCCAAAAAAATAAGTTCAGTTTACTAAATTCTGGTGATATGGGTAGCCACGCTACTGGTCCATTAAAAAATGAAAATATCTCGAAAACTAATAAATTTAGACATAGGGAATGTTGCATACAAATTAAAGTGCGGTAATGGTACTTTTGGTGGGGATGGCCCGTTTCGGCGCCGGCGATTCGGCGCCAGCGATTCGGCGTCGGCGTTTCGGCGCCTGCCGGTTCGGCGCCCGCCGATTCGGCGCCCGCCGATTCGGCGCCGGCTGATTCGGCGACAGATACTTTGGCAAAGTGAGAGAGAAAAAAAATAGTTGTTAATGTATGATAGTCTGAAATTTTCTTTAACAAAAAATGTAGAGTCAGGAGAACAATTTTCGACATTTTAATTTTAGAAGATGTAAAATAATACCCGAAAGTTAGGTTTGGACCGAAGGGTTAGGTCTTCCTCCTTTGAAAATTGTACTGTATAATATATAATATATATAATATATTAATTTTTTAATTAATTATGTGCAATTAAATAGCTTACATTTACAAAAGTTGGAAAAAATAACATTTAATATATTTTTTTAGTGTGGTATAGATATAAATCAAGAGCCTCTTAAATTTCTAAAAAAGTAACGTAGGTATAATCTGGCGCCAAAACAGCCGACGCCGAATCGGCCGGCGCCGAACCGGCCGGCGCCGAACCGGCCGAAGCCGAATCGGCGGCGCCGAACCGGCCGCGCCGAACCGGCGGCGCCGAATAGTACTAGACCCACTTTTGGTACCAATCGACGGAAATTAAGATAAGGATCGAGAAGGCAAGATCAGCTTTCGTCAAAATGAAAAAAATCTTAACAGCCACGATATAAAATTGGAAATAAAAGTTCGTTTACTAAAATGCTACGTACTCTCCGTTCTTTTATATGGCGTGGAGTCATGGACCTTAACTGAAGCATCACTGAAGAGACTCGAAGCATTTGAGATGTGGTGCTATAGACGCATGTTGAGGATTTCCTGGATAGACAGAGTTACCAACGAAGAAGTTCTACATAGAACGGGTAAAGAGCGCGAACTAGTCGTAACCATAAAACGTCGCAAACTGGAATACCTGGGCCATATAATGCGCAATGAACAACGATATGACCTACTTCGGACCATACTTCAAGGTAAAGTGCATGGGAAAAGAGGTCCAGGACGAAGAAGAATATCCTGGCTGCATAACCTGCGAAAATGGTTTAACTTAACCACTACCGGACTTTTCAGGGCAGCAGTCAACAAAGTCAGAATACCCATGTTAGTGTCCAACATCCGTAACGGATAGGCACCATAAGAAGAAGAATGGTACTTTTCAATAGTGATAATACAGGGTATCCCATTTAAATTTTACTGAGAAAATAATGTACCGGGTGTCCCAATAAGAATGGCTCTCGGCCATATCTCAGGAATCGTTTATAGTACAGCTTTGAGAAAAAAATATTTATAACAAAAGTTGCCTCGGGAATAGCCTGGAAATTATTTTCATAATTGTAGATTCACCGCTAGAGGGCGTAATTGAATATCAAAAATTAAAAAATCAAAATTTTACAAAATTTACCTAATGAAAGGGCACTGGAAATCCAATCATCGTATTCCTCATAAAATTCTGCGCATATTTAATTTTACAAGTACAAGTCTACCTTTGCAAATAAGAGGTGGGGGTGAGTGGGAACCTTCTTGTGAAAAAATTGCTGTAAGTCCGGTTCTGCTAAATCGAATTTTGCATACTTGGTCTTGTTGAAAAGAGCTCTTTTTCGTCAATGTAAGTGTCTTATTTTCGAAAGAGCCTAATAAGTAATATGCAAGCTAGGAGGTGTTATTTAATTATTTTCAGAAATCTAATTTTCTTTGGAAAATATTAAATACAAGTATGCATTTAATCGTGTATTACAAAATTAGACCAAATTAGCAACATAATACCGAAAATCGCAAAACTTTAATTTTGAAATTATATTGATTTTTTTTAAGAACTCCGACATTAAAAAACAGGTATTATTAGCTGTTAATTATAAATTATTAAAGCTATTGAATAAACACTCATTTTAAAATTAATCAATACTTATTTAGCACATTGGAATAACCCAATTATTAATCACAAGAAAAATCCAGGTCCGGATTAACAAAAAAACATAAAGTAATTGTGATCTTGAAACAACACCCTGTATATTGAAATTTTCAAAATCCTTTTGCACATAGGTATGAAAAGAGCACAAAAAAGTAAGTTTAATCGGTTGCTTAAATTTTTTGGCCAGACAATTTAATGAATTTAATTTTGAAATTCTGTCGAAATTTTTGTGAAATCAAACACTGTGAAATCAAAGTGAAATCAAAATTAAAAAATTTAAAAATGTCATTTAATTGTCTGCACAAAAAATTAAAGCGGGGCATTAAACTTAGTTTTTCGTGCTTTCTTCAGGTGTGCAAACGTATTTTAAAAATTTCAATATACAGGGTGTTTTTTTAAGGTCACAATTACTTTGTACTGTATTGTTAATACGGACCTGGAATGTTCGAACGCGGTTAGTAAGTGAGTCGTTCTAACGCAGTAAATAATAACTCATTATTTTTAAAATTAGTATTTATTCATTAACTTGAATGATTTATTATTAAAAGTGCTTTAATAACCTGGCTATTAATTTCAGGGTTCTTAAAAATTTGAATATATTTAATTTCGAAATTAAAGTTTTGCACAAAATATCAAAGTGAACCGATAAACTCGGATTTTTGTGGTCTTTTCAAATGTGCAAACAAATTTTGAAAATCTCAATATACAGGGTGTTGTTTCAAGGTCACAATTACTTTATGTTTTTTGTTAATCCGGACCTGGACTTTTCTTGTGATTAATAATTGGGTCTTTACAATGTAGTAAATAAGTATTGATCCATTTTAAAATGAGTATTTACTCAATAACTTAAATAATTTATAATTAAAAGTTAATAATACCTGCTTTTTAATGTTGAGTTCTTAAAAAATTCAATATAATTTCAAAATTAAACTCAAAAAATTGTCTGGCCGAAAAATCGAAGCGAACCATTAGACTTATTTTTGTGCTCTTTTCAAATATGCAAACAGATTTTCAAAATTTCAATAACATTAACAGTTGTTTAAAATTTACACGTTTCTTAAGACATCTCAAGATAGAAAAAAGGTATCGACATCAGGTTTTCGGTATTAATGTTGCTAATTTGTACTAGATTTCTGAAAATAATTAAATAACGCCTCCTAGCTTGCATATTACTTATTAAGCTATTTCGAAAATAAGACACTTACATTGACGAAAAAGAGCTCTTTTCAACAAGACCAAGTATGCAAAATTCGATTTAGCAGAACCGGACTTACAGCCATTTTTTCATAAGAAGGTTCCCACTCAACCCCACCTCTTATTTGCAAAGGTAGACTTAAACTTGTGAAATCAAATATGCGCAGAATTTTATGAAGAATACGATGATTGGATTTCCAGTGCCCTTTCATTAGGTCAATTTTCTAAAATTTTGGTTTTTTAATGTTTGATATTCAATTACGGCCTCTAGCGGTGGACCCACAATTATGAAAATAATTTCCAGGCTTTTCACGAGGCAACTTTTGTTATAAATATTTTTTCTCAAAGCTGTACTATAAACGGTTCTTGAGACATGACCGAGAGCCATTCTTATTGGAACACCCGGTACTTGAGTTTTAACTCACCCTGTATTAGATACATTTTTTGAAAATTTGACAATAAATAAAAAAATATGGCTTCAATAAACCATTGCCGTTCTGATATATATTTATACAGTGAGTTGAACTTGTTACGATTTTCATATAAAGTTGGTTATAAGTTTGTAAATACCCTGTATAACATACCCAACCTTTATATTTTTGTGATGAAGTTAACAGAATCTATTAGCATGAAAACTCGATATAATTTATTGAAAGGTGTAAAGTGTACACCTTTATGTAAAGGTGTAAAGTGGGACCGTACAAGTTCGGAAAAGCGACACCTATTTCTACGCTCTGAACTTTTATTCGCACTTTTAATTATATTGGCCAATCATATGGTCCTGGTTACTGGATAATTGTCAAGGCCATAGTCCAAAAAAAAAATAATAAGAAGAAAAAATAAGATTTAGGTTGTGTTATTCAAACGTAAACAATTGTATGTAGTAAATAAAATTAGTTATTAAAATGCAGTACTGCAAGCAAAATACAATTAATTAAATTTACCTTTATATAATAATTACATATCATATCAATATTGTGAAGCAATATATAATTTTTCTTCTTAAATGACAATAGGTATGAAATGTACGTCAATTTGACAATTTCAGTTGACAATATGAATTATTTAAGAAAGTTGCAATATTTATATTCGCGGTGTGCAAGTACTTGGAAGGGATACGCGAAACGGTCGTGCGCAAATAGCGGAGAAATATTGCAACTTTCTTAAATAATTCATATTGTCAACTGAAATTGTTGTGGTCAATCACATCGCGATAAATCGCATTTGTTTCAATCATCAACAAATCACAGCAATTTTTCATCACAATAAGTTGCTGTGATTTATCGCTGTGTCTAAACGCCGCTTTAGTCGATGTAGAAAACAGTAGTAAATGTCTAAGAACCATGACATTACCCCACCCTACCCTTATACAGGGTGTTTCATTCTGAAACGGAAATACTTTAATTGTGAATAGAGGTCACCGAGCCGGATTTAGATATACTACATTTTTTGCCCTACCGACTTTTATAACCGAGTTACAGGGTGTTTTATCGATTTTGCCCATTTCTTTCCTAAGCCATAACTTTAGAACCACCCTGTATATTTTTTTTATATTTGGTACACATATGTCCCATTCAAAACCCAAACGACCAACATACTAACCATAAGAAAAATCCAGGTCCGGATTAACAAAAAATTATAAATTAATTGTGACCTTAAAACAACACTCTGTATATCGAAATTTTGAAAATCTGTTTGCATATTTGAAAAGACCACAAAAAAGTAAGTTTAGTGGTTCGCTTCAATTTTTCGGTCAGACAATTTTATGACTTTAATTTTGAAATAATATTGAATTTTTTAAGAACTTTGACATTAAAAAGCAGATATTATTAACTTTTAGTTAGATATAAATTATTAAAGTTAATGAACAAATACTCATTTTAAAAATAATCAATACTTATTTACCACATTGGAACGACCCAATTACTAATGACAAGAAAAATCCAGGTCTGGATTAACAAAAAAATATAAATTAATTGTGACCTTGAAACAACACCCTGTATATTGAAATTTTGAAAATTTGTTTGCGTATTTTAAACGGGCATCAAAAACTGCGTTAAAAGGTATATGTCAAATTTTTGAGCAGATAATTTAATTACTTACGGCAATTTTGAAATCATTTTGATAAATTTTGTCAAGGTCACAAGAAGTTGCCAGAAAAATGAAGAACAATCCCAGTGTAATTAGAAAATCGATTCGAAATCTTTTAAAACGAGCAAGGAAATACATCGAACAAAATGGCGGACATTTTGAGCAACTGTAATAGTTCAAATATTTTTAATTTATGTTAAATTGTTGAATTGTTTAAACGAATTTTTTTATTAGATATATGTCGCTGTTTTTTAGTTCTTTACTAAATCATTAAAATATCCCAATTCTCTCAATTCTAATTTTTAATGATGTGCATACAGCTACAAATCCAGAAATAGGAATCCATAAGAATCCATAAAGCCAGCGTAGTAAATAAGTATTAAGTATTTTTAAAATAAGTATTGATTCACTAATATTAAATTATTAAAAGTTAATGATACATAGGTACCTGGTTTTTAATCTCAGAGTTGGATTGAACAAAATTAAACCAACGGTGAAAAAATTAAAATTAACCTTTAATCAGATTTTTATGCTCTTTTAAAAGGTGCAGAAATTTTTTTTAAATTTCAATATACAGGCTGTTGGTTCAAGGTCTCAATTACTTTATATTTTTTTGTTAATCCGGACCTGGATTTTTCTTGTCATTAGTAATTGGGTCGTTCCAGTGTGGTAAATAAGTATTGAATATTTTTAAAATGAGTATTTATTCATTAACTTTAATAATTTCTAACTAAAAGTGAATAATACCTGCTTTTTAATGTCAGAGTTCTTAAAAAATTCAATATAATTTCAAAATAAGAGTCATAAAATTATCTGGCCGAAAAATTTAAGCGAATCATTAAACTTACTTTTTTGTGCTCTTTTCAAATATGCAAACAGATTTTCAAAATTTAAATATACAGGGTGTTGTTTTAAGTTTACAATTACTTTATAATATTTTGTTAATCCGGACCTGGATTTTTTTATGGTTAGTATGTCGGTCGTTTGGGTTTTGGATGAGACATATGTGTACTAAATATCAAAAAAAATATACAGGGTGGTTCTAAAGTTATGGCTTAGGAAAAAATAATCAAAATCGATAAAACACCCTGTAACTCGGTTATAAAAGTAGACATTGCAAAAATTGTAGTATATCTAGAACCGGCTTGGTGGCATCTATTCACCGTTAAAGTATTTCCGTTTCCCAATGAAACACCCTGTATACTAAATAATTTATTTAACTACTTTAACGCTATTCTGATTTAGAAAAAACCAGTTTCAGTTTTCTTATTAACGTAAAATATAATGAACGTAACGATTATATGAGTTAGTATAATTTTTAAAATACTACCATTTCAGCTGGACTTGGCATTCACTTGCCTTGGGAAGTTTCTGAACATACATATTTATATATTCAGCATTTAAACACTTTGTTTCACTATACTTTCGAGACAGATGATAAGGTAGAGCAACGAAGAAGACTAAATAAATGGATTAAATATCACCATAAAGTCGTCTCGTAAGTATAACAGCCCGTTCACACTTGTCGTGAATCGGATTCGTATTTTAACCGGAGGTTAAGCCTGGGTTTCCTCGAAAGCGGCACCGACAAACAGCGATCGTAGCACTGCGATGAATTACGTCAGATTACGGTGAAAAATTCAAGGTTCTTCACTGGGGCAATGGAATGTGCAAGCTCAGCAAGCGGTGGCTTCCAACGCATCCTTGGAAACCAACGCTATTATTTTGCATGGTACAGTTTTTTATGATGTCATTCATCGCAGTGTTACGATCGGAGGTTGTCGGCACCGCTTTCGAGGAAACCAGCGCTTTACAGTGGCAACTCATTTTATAAACAACGCATTTAATTAATCTTTAAAGAAACTTTTACTGATGTAGTTACTATTTTCCATTCAAATCAAATTGTAACAGCTTTGTGTATTCCTTTATATCCAAATGTATAATTAGTTAGAAAAATGGGTGCTACTATGCCGCCTACCGTCGTGTTTCTCTTATAGCTTGCGGTCTACCGAGAGAATTGCTGTATAAGCTGTAATATTACTATGCCGATAACAAATGTCTACAAATCATTTTTGTATGTATTTTTTAAAAACATGTAGAGTTTGTGTAAGGTTTTATAGGTCTAAAGTTAATAATTTTCGAAAAATGGCATATGAAAGTTTTACCAGTAGGTATACTTAGTGTAATTTTTAAATAATTTAATCTTTGACATAAGTATAGATATCAATATAATATACAATGTGATCACTATTTGCAAATACAATTTTTTTCATTTTTTTAAATGGTACACCCTGTATATTAGTATTGCATTTTGTAGTAAATATTACAGACTTTCTTTTAATATCAGGTTCTATGTACCTAGTATGTTTCGTTTTGTAGATATTTAAAAAAGAACTACATATTTTACGTTTTTGTGGATTTCTTATTACTAAAGAGATACATTAAAATATCATATTTTACCATACTAATAAATGTAATTAATATGCGTAAATTAATTATTAAATTAAATAAACAACCAATAATTTTAAAGTCTACCCTAGTAATTTTTCTACCCTAGTAGGTAGTGGCATCGGCAATCCGATCGCTGCCGATACAGTGAACGTAGTATGAAAAATTAAAGCAGAAAACCCATTATGAACGCCCGGCACGGCATAGCCCAGCACGGCAGGGCACGGCACAGGACAGTCCAAATTCATTTGTATAATTTTAAATGCAACGTAACCCATTATGAGCGGCCAGCTCGGCCCGGCACAGGCCGCAAACAGCACGACCAAAATTCTCCGAGGAGAATAAAATCCGTTGAAGTCGAACGGCCAGTCGGCGCCAGTGCGTCATAATTGGTAGGAATCAGATATATTGTTGATTTTTTAATTGAAAGCGCGTTGTTTGTTTTGAAATATGAAAATTTAATTTAAGACATTCAAAAATATTTGAAAAATTTTGGATCATCTTTATGCGGGAACAGATGATGAAAATCGCCATATCCTCTTCTTTTTTTTTAATATTTCGTGAACCCAAAACCGATGTTTCCGTCGTAATTTTGCATTTTCGTCTGTTTCAATCTCAGCACAAATTTCACTTAAGCAAGATACCCATTATGAACGGCCGGCACGGCACAGCCCGGCCCGGCACAGGACAGTCCAAATTCATTTGTATAGTTTTAAATGCAACGTAACCCATTATAAGCGGCCGGCTCGGCCCGGCACAGGCCAGCACGCAAACGGAACGGGCAAAATTCTCCGAGGAGAATAAAATCCGTTGAAGTCGAACGGCCAGTCGGCGCCAGTGCGTCATAATTGTTGGTAATAAGCAGATATATTGTTGATTTTTTAATTGAAAGCGCGTTGTTTCTTTTGAAATAAAATAATATGGAAGAAATTTTCATTGAGAGTGTCAGAGAATACCCATTTTTGTATGATGCATCGGACTCAAGTTATCATGATGGTAAGAAAAAGGACAATACATGGGTACAAATATCCGAAAATTTTGATCATTGGACAGGTACGTACATTATCTTTTAACCATGAATTCGTTTTTTTAACGTGATGCATATTCATTAAAATTGTGTAGTTTGTGTCTTTTAAAAACTTTTATTTTACGATAGTTTTTAAAATATATGATCATTTTTCCGGTGCCGTGCCGTGCCGGTCGTTACAAATGGGTTTTTGGACGTGCCGGCCTGTGGTGTGCCGTGCCGGGCTGTGCCGTGCCGGGCTGTGCCGTGCCGGGCGTTCATAATGGGTTTCTTGCTTTACTCTTCTGACGAGGTCTCCATGGCAAATGATCATTTTTCCGGTGCCGTGCCGTGCCGGCCGTTACAAATGGGTTTTTGGATGTGCCGGCCTGTGCTGTGCCGTGCCGGGCTGTGCCGTGCCGGGCTGTGCCGTGCCGGGCGTTCATAATGGGTTTCTTGCTTAATGCGATGCGTACGATGCGTCCGATGAGTACGATGCGGACCTGGGGACGCTTCCCTTTATATGGAGCTATTCACATTATCCGACACCAATTTTTTGTAGGCGACGACCTTATTAGACCATAAAAACGGAAATTAGTTATAAAAACGGAAATTAGTTTCTATGGTCTAAAGCCGGATTTATGTTACAACGGGGACGTGGACGGGACGGGGCACGTTGAATGATCGTCCGATATGAAAAGCATTAGCTGATTTAAGGCAAGCGTTCACAGGTCCGCATCGTACGTATCGGACGCATCGTACACATCGGATTAATTTTCATCAAAGGCGTAGCTACCGCCGTATCAACCGTATTAATTATACGGGGACCCCGGCATTCAGGGGCCCCAACGCGGCATGTCGAAACAAAATTCCATTCTAAAAATTGAACAAAATATTCTGCAATTATTTCACTATTAAAACGCTTTGAAACAGTGTCCCATTGTTGGGATATCGACATTTTTGTGTAATGGATTCTTTATTACAAACTATATTTATGGACCGTACAAGTAGGTACCTATCTATTTTATAACTTTAACAGACGTTTTTTGTTTTCAAGCTACTTCTTATTGTCTATTCCTTGTTGGCTGTGTGAGACATTGTATAATGTATAATGTGAAATTGCAATATTTGTAATCGCTTTACCTTTGATAATTTGAAACATTGAAACACTGTGTATTGTTTGTGTATATTTTCGTGTAATCTGTTCTTTATCTATAAATTGTATTTAGGTATGTCTTTTTGCCGGTCGCTCGCCGTTAAAGAACAGAGCTTCTTTGTTTACGCTCATTTTCAATGTCTATTCACCCTTGATTTGAAAAAACAATGAGTCTGAATCTGTTTAAAAACAATGAGTCTCAATTAAAATCTGTTTTTTGACTTTGGATTATTAGAGTTTATTAGATTTATTATTATTATCTATATTTGAGTGTTCTTAAGGTTGTATTATGCAATTTGCAATTTAATTAAATTTTGCAATATACAGGGTGTTTCATTAATAACTGGATATAATTTAATTGTAGATTCCTGGGCTCAAAATATGTATTAAGGTTTAACCCAAATCACCTAGTCTGAAAATGCTTGTTACAGAAGCTAGAGCTCTTTGAAAAAGGCATATTGTAATTACTTTTTTTAAATACCTCCAGAACGCTTCTATTCAAAGAAATCAAAACTTGTACGCCTATTTATCCTCCTTTTTTATCTTTAACTTTTAAGCCTTTTTGACACTCGATTATTAAATTGTGAGGCACTCTAGTAATAAAAGGTACTCTTGCTTTAAGTCGGTAGGATACACCGTTTTCTAGAAATGTCGATTTGAAAATTTTGTGTTTTTTTAATTTGAAAAAAATTTTCAAAAAAAAAACTATGAAAACAATAAACGAAAACTGGTACGTATATTCCAAAGATGAATCGATCTCATCAATTGCGAATTTCTAGTACCGGTCATATGCGTGCGTTTTGAGCAGGTCAACGATTATTTTATCGCATTATTTTTTGTGTCTTTAATTTTGAAACATTTTTGAAACTTGATTATTAAATTATGTGGTATTCTAGTACTAAAAGTTACTCTTATCTTAGGTCGGTAAAATACACCGTTCTTTGAAATTTTTTTAAAATTATGATCAAATTAAAAAAACGGAAAGTTCAAATCGATTTTTTTAGAACACGGTGTATCCTACCGACTTAAAGTAAAAGTAACTTTTAGTACTAGGATACCATACAATTTAATAATACAGTGTCAAAATTGCTTAAAATTTAAAGACAAAAAAGTTATGCGATAAAATACCCGTTGCCCTACCCAAAGAGGATGCATATGACCAATACTACAAACTCGCAATTTATGAAATAGATTTATCTCTGGAAGATAAATAGCCATACCAGTTTTAGTTTTTCTAAATAATAATAATGGTAGGGGAGCAAAGTATGCTAAATGTGCAGTCACTCGAGCGTTTTAGCGACCTATTGGATTGTAAACAGTAGGTCCTAAAACCAAAAAAAGTTAAGTAAAGTTTTCCATTTTAGTGGGCGCTTGCCATTTTTTAATTTAGTTTTTCATTTCCAACAATGGTTTTTTCCGATTATAAAGCCATCTATCCATGATTCGAAAAAATGTTTCGAATAAAAGTTACTTATTTTTACGTAAGGAATCCAAATCTGCAATAAAAAATTGGGGCTCCTATTTAAGATTTTAAACTAACCCCCCACCCCACTCCCGTGGGGGGTTTTGTTTGGTGCCATCCGATAGATTTTTCAAAAATATTGAATAAGTGTATTTTACAGTTTTTCAATCTGATGTTCATTTCGCGAAATATCGCGGGATTAGTATTTAAAATATTAAATTTACCCCCCACCCCTCTCCGTGGAAGTCGCGTTTGGTCTCATTTGATTGATTTTTAAAAAAATATTGAGCACATATTTTTTAGTTTTTCGATCTGTCATCAATTTCGCGAAATATTCGCTTTTTTCTTGTGAAATTTTGGGGCTCACCCATTTTCTTACGCCCGCGCCCGGCTCAAATCGTCAGATTTTTAAAATATACACTCTTTTGCATGTACTTAACTTACCTTATCTTATTCTGACAATTTAGAGTTTTTTTAAGGTTAGATTTTTCTTTCGGGCCCCCCTTAACGAACTCCCCTGTGTTAAGAGCCAATATATGGTAAAGGTACATCTGCAGTGTACCAAGTTTCTCCCCATATGATAATCTGACGAGCTCGAGTAACTGCAAAAATCCCCGCTTGGGCTCCCCTACGATAATAATAATAATAATTTATTCAACAATAATAGGTACAATATTTTTAGATATTTACATATAAAGTGAATAAATTAACCCGAAGGTCTCCGAGAGGTGTGGATACACCTGTTTCGGTAAATAGGATATAAAATAATAAATAATAACATACTAACGTAAATAACATAAATAACATAAATAGCAACATAATACAATATAATATAATACAATAAATAGATAGGTACGTTTTTTTAATTGTAAATACACAGTTATGTTTTAGTAAATATGATACGCAGAATAAATAATATAATGAAAACAATAAAATAAATACTTAGTTTAACAATAAAGCACGAATAATTAATTTTTTTTAAACAATTATGTATGGCTCAATTAGTTAGTATGTTATAGTCAAAGCCCGAATTTCAGGCACTCCTAGGTTTGACTAGGCAATCATCAGGTCTGACTAACGGTCTTAGTCAAAGCCCGAAATAAATTACAGTTTCGGCCTTTGACTAGTCAAACCTAGGAGAGACTAAGTTGGTCAGGCAAAGGTCGAAATTAAATTTTATGAAATCGGGGTTTGACTAGTCAAACCCCGATCTAGCTTAAAATGTCGTAATTTTTTAGATTAGGTTTAATAAAACGTCATTTTTTAATTTTAATGTTTATTATTTTATTTTGTCATGATTAAAATAAAAAAAATTAGTGATTATTCTTACATGTTGAGACATTATGATTATGGCATTTAGAGTTGCACAATACGTTAGATCTTTACACCTGCATAATTTTGAAGAGCATTTCTTATTGCAGTAACATTTTATAAAGTCTTGTAATCCAAATTTAGAATATTTTGTACTAATTTCTCTTAGAGACAGCTTAACGTCTGAAACGTTATCTTTGAAATTAAGAAAATTTCCTTTGCAGTCTCTTATTTGATTTCTTGCAAAAACTGTGTTTATTGTTTTTATTTCGCACCAACTCTATATAAACCGTCAATTAATTTATCGTCAACTGTGAAAGAAGATATTGCAATCGTATGATACCCAAAATATTTCGAGCATCTCCTTTGGCTGTATCAAAGCTAGGGATAAGTATTGTTACAGTTTTTCCGATCGAAATTGGAGGAATTTTTTTTCACTTAATCGTTCCATAGCATTAGCTTGAGCATAAAGACCTTCAGTCGCTTTTCCTTTATTTATTTTAATCTTTTCTGTGTGTGCACAACGCATGCATGTAACTTTTCTTTCAAAACCTTCATAGTATGCACCAAGTGTGCTGTCAAAATATGTGTGCGTATACAATATGCACCACCTGACTACAAATTATGCACGTATGTGCGTCAGAGCACTCTTTTTGGTCAATACAACAAACCATATCTAAAGAGGTAATCTGAATTGTTTGACAATTTTCTTCCTCTCCTAGTGACGACGGTCCATGGGCTTCGTTAGTATTATGGTGATCCTTAGTTTTGTCTATGATTGCAATATCTTCTTTCACACTTGACGATAAAACAATTGACTGCTTATTTAGAGTTGGTACGAAATAAGGAAAAATAAAAACACGGTTTTTAGGAAATCAAATAAGAGAATGCAAAGAGAATTTTCGAAGATGTTCCAGACGTTAAGCTGTCTCTAAGAGAAATTAGTACAAAATATTCTAAATTTGGAGGACAAGGCTTTATAAAATCCTACTGCAACAAGAAATGGTCTTCAAAATTATGTGAGGAAAAAGATCTAACGTATTGTGCAAATCTAAATGACATAATGCCTCAACATGTGAGAATAAACACTATATTTTTTTATTTTAATTACGACCATATAAAAATAATAAACATTAAAATTAAAAAATGACGTTTTATTGAACCTAATCTAACAAATTACGACGATTTCATAAAATTAAATTTCGACCTTTGCCTGACCAACTTAGTCTCTCCTAGGTTTGACTAGTCAAAGGCCGAAACTGTAATTTATTTCGGGCTTTGACTGAGACCGTCAGTCAGACCTGAGGATTGCCTAGTCAAACCTAGGAGTGCCTGAAATTCGGGCTTTGACTATAACATATATACGCATGTTTTATTAAATATGATAAAAATAATAAGCAAAATAAATCAGCTTAAAACAATATAAAATTTGAAATATAGGTATAAAAATTGGTAGTGACTCTAGAGTTTCATTTATTTTTTTTTGTTTTTTAATGTATGTAAATTTAAGCTACTATAATGATGTCACAAAAATTTCTTGTTTGTTCCATCAGAAATGATTTTAATTTCTTTTTAAATAGAAGAACATTCTTAGTATTTTTGATATCACTGGGGATATGATTATATATTTTTGGGGCTAGAAATAGAAAACTTCTTTGACAGAAGGACTTTGTCATTTTCGGAATCATATAGTGATGGTAAATTGTTGTCTGTTTTCATGGTGTGATATTTTAAAGGCACACAAAGAAAGTATAACTGTTTCAAGTCAAATATATTACTATCCTTATATAATCTATCTGTAGAGTAGGTGTATGGTTTAGACGTAATAATTTTCAGAAATCTTCTTTGTATGATTTCTAGTGGAAGAATGTGTGTTTTCAGGGCGCTTCCCCAAGCCAGTATACCATAACGGAGATGACTTTCTACTAGTCCGTAATATAGTGTGCGAAGGTATATATTAGGTATGTGTTTTTTAAGATGTTTAATTTTATACAGGATAAACTGTAGCTTTTTAATGATATATTTAATGTGAAAGTCCCATTTTAGATGTGTATCTATAAAAACTCATAGATATTTAACATTTGTTACGGGTTTAATATAAAAATTTTGTTTATTATGTGATATTTGAAGGGGTTTGAATAATAGATGTGTTCTAGAGGTATTTCAAAAAAACTAATTAAAAGGCACCATCAAAGAGCTCCAGTTCCCTTGGAAGCCTTTTCGGAGTAGGTGATTTAGGTTAAACCGTAATATTTTGAGCCCAGAAATCTACAGTTAAAATATTTCCAATTATTAATGAAACACTCTGTATTGTTTGGTTTTATTTCATTTTCTTTTATTTTGTAATAATATTGACGATTTGTGTAATTTCAGTAAACTGTATTTGTTGTTGTTTTTGACTACTATTTGTATCTACGCTTTGTCCATAAAATTGTAAAATTTTCAGTGACAATAAAATATATTTCTATTCTATTCTACAGGGTGTAACAAAAATACAGGTCATAAATTAAACCACATATTCTGGGCCCAAAAATAGTTCGATTGAACTTAACTTACCTTAGTACAAATGTGCAAGTAAAAAAGTTACAGCCCTTTGAAGTTACAAAATGAAAATCGTTTTTTTTCCAATATATCGAAAACTATTAGAGGTTTTTTATTGAAAATGGACATGTGGCATTCTTATGGTGGGAACATCTTAAAGAAAAAATATGGGGGGGTTTTGGGTACATTTGGGTTTTTGGAAAATTTTATGGGGGTTTTGTTCTCTTAACCCCCCCAAAAAAAACTTTTTTGTACGATCCAAATAAATTATTATTGTGGTACCATTAGTTAAATTTAATATTTTAAAACTTTTTGCCTTTTTAGTATTTTTTCGATAATGCAGTTTTTAACGAGTTGCGGCTTCTTTTTTAATATGTTTACATAAACATTTTATGAGGGTTTTGTTCCTTTAAACCCCCCAAATATTCCAAGTTAACCCAATTAAATAGGTTTGTTTCAGCAGACATTTTCTAGCGGTACCATTATTTAAACATAGTGTTTTTAAAACTTTTTTGCCCCTTTGTATTTTTTCGATAAGGCACCTTTTATTGAGATGTGGTTTCATTTTTAATATGTTTCAAAATATACCTAAAAATGTAAATCATAAATAAACGTTTATTACATTATTACAAAGTCTCCATAATCGTACTTAACCATATACAAATATGTGGTGGATTTGATAAATATTTAAAATATCTCGATAAAAACTGACTTTCGAAAAAGTACTAAGAGATAAAAAAGTTTTTAAAACATTGTGCTTAACTAATGGCACTACAATAATAATTAAATTGGAACGTACACAAAAGTTTGGGGGTTTAAAGAAACCAAACCCCCATAAAATTTTTATGGGGTGTCCAAATTTCAGTATAATTTTTTCTTAAAATAATACTGCTATAAGAATGCCACATGCCCATTTTCAATAAAAAATCTAAAAATAGTTTTTGATCTATTGGAAAAAAAAACGATTTTCATTTTGTAATTTCAAAGGGCTGTAACTTATTTTACGTGCACATTTGTACTAAAGTAAGTTAGGTTCAATCGAACTATTTTTGGTCCCCGAATATGTGATTAAATTTATGACCTGTATTTTTGTTACACCCTGTATACACGCGTTTTTGCTGCTTTTGTTGAACATTTTTTTAGCACTATCCCATATCAGTCATGAAAATGGGCCCGGCGACAAATTTTGATAGGGGGCCCCTGTGGGGCTAGCTACGCCACTGGTTTTCATACTGCGTCCACTGTATCGGCAGCGATCGGATTGCCGATGCCACTACCTGCTAGGGTAGAAAAATTACTAAGGTAGACTTTAAAATTGGTTGTTTATTTATTTATTGGTTGTTTATTTAATTTAGTAATTAATTTATGCATATTAGCTACATTTATTAGTATGATATTTTAATGTATCTGTTTAGTAATAAAAATCCACAAAAACGTAAAATGTATAGTTCTTGTTTAAATATCTACAAAACGAAACATGCTAGACACATACAACCTGATATCAAAAGAAAGCCTGTAACATTTACTACAAAATGCAATACTAATATACAATATACAGGGTGTACCATTTAAAAAATGAAAAAAAAGTGTATTTGCAAATAGTGATCACATTGTATTTTATATTGATATATATATGTCAAAGATATTAAATTATTTAAAAATGACACTATACTGGTAAAACTCTCATATGTCATTTTAAATATTTCGAAAATTATTAACTTGAGACCTATAAAACCTTACATTAAAAAAAAAACAAAATAAAAAAAAACAAAAAAAAACAAAAAAAAATCACAAAGAAGGCCTAAACCTCCGCGAGGATGAATCGGGTTTAGGTCTTAGCGCGAAAGAAAAAAAAATTAATATCAATTAGTGGTTTAGTATAAGTATTTAGTAATAGTGTTTTATTAGTATGTATTTTTAATGTAATGTATGTAATATATGTTTGTGATTATTAAAATATAATGTATATCAGTTAAAATTAGGAAATTGTGTCTATGAAAATAAAAAAAAAAATTGAGCTGGCCAATTGGTTCAAACCAAGGTCATAAATCTAAACACACACACACACACACACATAAAACCTTACACAAACTCTACATGTTTTTAAAAAATACATTCAAAAATGATTTGTAAACATTTTTTTATCGGCATAGTAATATTCAGCTCATACACCAATTCTTTCGGTATACCGCAAGCTATAGCAGAAACACGACGGTAGACCACATAATAGCACCCATTTTTCTAAGTAAATACATTTGAATATAAAGGAATACACGAAGCTGTTACAATTTGATTTAAATGGAAAATAGTAACTACATCAGTAGGTATCTAATGCCTGGTTGCACCAAGAGATCTTAAGCTCCAGCTTAGCTAAGCTCTACTTATAGATAGGGCCTCCTTGAGTATCACTTACGTTGCATCATGATTTTAGATTCTTACCTTATTATCAATTATATCTATTAATATATTATGGTATTCTTATATATTATAATTATATTATACTCGTATTAATTCTTATGATATTCTCGACTTAAGCTTAAGATCTGTTGGTGCAACCGGGCATTAATCTTTCTTTAAAGATTAATTTATTAAAGTTGCCTTTCTGAAATCGGTAAAATATTTTCTGTGGTTTTGAACTACTTGTAACACACTTTGCTTGCTTTTTCATCTTTTGTGAGGGTCAATGAAATTTCTTGCATCAATTTTACACTTCTCTCAGTAACATCATTAACAAGTCTAATCTTTTTTTAAAAATTCATTGCTTTAAGATAGAAAAATGTGTTGTTTTTTTTTAACGAGAATAATTTTCATAGTTAGATCGTCTATATATCTTGAAAAAGACCAAAAGACAATAAACACGAAAAATTCGTAATATTTATGATATTTTAATCCATATAATCAACTTATCATGGCCTGTAATATTTGTTTCTGAATATACATATATGTATATAAAATAAAAGTTAAAACTGAGTTTACTTGTTTCATTACGGACAAGACGATCGTCAAATGCAAATAGCCGTAGATTAGCTCCCACTGGACCAAGCGAAAATCCGAACAGAGCGCGTGGGGCGCGTCCACTATCAGCATTCCGAATGATTCATCGGCACGAATCGCAAAAGTTGCCTCTCGAATCTCGAAGCAACCCTTCGGTATTGCCGATGATGCGATCCGTACGATGCGAATTAGTGGACGCAGTTACATAAGTTTTTGTACAAGGCAAACTAAAATCCGTTGCGTACGATGCGTACAATGCGGGTCTGTGGACGCTTGCCTTAACTGAGTTACTCGCGTGCCTAGGACGTGCGATTTCTATTGTTCTGCGCGCCATGCCGTCCACGTTCCGGTGTAACATAAATCAGCCTAAAAATTCGCTAGCTTTATTAGTATGGCATAAATAAAAGCTTTTAGTATAGCTTTTGAGAAACAACCCCCCCTTCAGTAGCTGAAATGCAAGAAGCAGTTACCAGACTGAAAAACAAGAAGTCACCTGGATTAGACAATATTAGCGCAGAATTAATAAAAGAAGGCGGAGACTCCCTATTGAATACAATACACGAAATAATAGCGAACATATAGAATAATAAACAACTGCCACAAGACTGGAATACCGGAGTAATTATTCCACTACATAAAAAAGGAGATCAGCTTGAATGTAAAAATTACTGGGCAATAACGCTACTGACTGTGGCATATAAAATACTGTCAAATATTGTGTATGAGCGATTGAGACCATAATATGCGGAACAAATAGTTGGGGGATATCAATGTGGTTTCTGCAGGCAGAAGTCCACAATAGATCAGATCTTCGTCTTTAGGCAAATCTTGGAAAAGACTAGTGAATTTAATAAAGGTACACACCATCTCTTCATTGATTTTGAGAGTGCTTATGATAGTATCCATCGAGAATTTCTGATCCACGCCCTGAAAGAGTTTAATATTCCAACTCAACTCATTGATATAATAAAAGAAACACTTAAAGTACAGAGCCAAATTCGAATTCAAAACGCACTAACAGATACAATACATGTTAGAACGGGCCTACGACAAGGAGATGCTCTATCCTGTATTCTATTCAACATCACATTAGAGAAAATAATAATGGGGGGTCAAAGGTCAACACCAGAGGAACAATAATAACGAAAAGTGTACAAATATTGGCATTTTCAGCTACATAGCTAGAAGCAAAAGAGAAATGATAGAAGTATTTAATGCGATAGAAAGAGCGGCACAAACAGCGGCCTAAATAGTAATGAAAATGAAGGCCAGCAAATCGACAGGCCAAAGAAACCTACAGAATCTGACAATAGGAGACTATAACATCGAAAACGTAAAAAATTTCACATATCTAGGTTCACTAGTCACCGCAGATAACAATGTCAGCGAGAAGTCAAGAGAAGAATACATATTGCTAATAAAACATATAATGGACTTAAAATACACAAGGAAAAATTCCTGTACTGGCTGTATACCATAAATCACAAAAAATAAAAAACTTATTTTGTAAAAGGTATATGTATTTAAAATCCCTAAAAAGGGCTGTATCACAAAACGTTTTCGGAATCAATATTCCATCATCAGTGTTATCACAGGTTTACATGCTTAAATTGATTTTAAACAGTTGGGGTTACATTATATTATCTGATTTTGCAAATGTTGTACAAAATGTTTAAAATATTTCCAGATTAACCCCTGGCATCACATGACATCAACCATATTGGTTGGAAAATTGATACTACAATTTATGGGTTTTTACCTGGGTATTAAGTTGGATAATGTAACCCCAACTGTTTAAAATCAATTTAAGGGTTTTTACCCGTACATTTTGGTGGCTTAAAGCATGTAAACCTGTGATAACACCGATGATGTAATATTTATTCCGAAAACGTTTTGTGATACAGCCCTTTTTAGGGATTTTAAATACATATACCTTTTACAAAATAAGCTTTTTATTTTTTATATAATGGACTAATTAAACATCTAAGATCTAACAACATCACGAAAAAAACCAAATGCAAAATATACAAAACCCTGATAAAACCGGTCCTCATATATGGATCAGAGACATGGACACTGTCGAAAAGCGATGAGAACTTACTAGGTACGTTTGAACGAAAAATCCTCAGACACATATATAAGGGGGCGAAAGAAAATGACGTATGACGCAGAAGACATAATTTTGAACTATACGCAGCATACAACGAACCCGTCATAACATCCATAAAAATCGGACGTCTGCGCTGGATGGGACATGTTGAACGGATGTTGGAGACCGAAACACCAAAACATATAATGAGGCAAGCAGCAGTAGGGAGAAGGTCAAAGGGAAGACCCAAACTTAGATACATGAAACAAGTGGAACAAGATCTGAAAACACTTGAGATTACCCACTGGAAGAACAAAGCAAGGAACAGAACAGAATGGAGGAAAACCCTAGAACAAGCCAGGACCCAAAAAGGGTTGTCGAGCTCGAGCTACTGATGATGATGATAGCTTTTGTAAATTCGCTACCTGGTCGGTTCCATGGTCGGATCCGTTCGGTTGTAATCCTTGGCGCGGTGCGGACATGCGACAAAACGCTGAAACACTGTTTATAGCTTTGATTAACAATAAAAAAATTAATTTTTAGCAATGCAAATAATCAAAACCGGTATAACTTGACTTCAACTTTCAAATGCTGCAAGCAGAATTGCTATTTTATTTTTTAATCAAAAGTTATTCGGGTTCAAAAATTGCAATTTTTCGATTTTTTTAAGTTTAACTGTGTTTATCTCGAAAACTATGCATTTAGAAAATGAAAGAAAATGTTTTTTGCAAAAAATTGCTTTTTATCTACCCGTAACATGGAAGGAGGGAGGGGGTAACAAGGTACCATCGCACCTTCCGGCAAGATTCAGTTTTTCATTGTTCAAGTATACTCAAGTACTTCCAGGGCCAGGTCTATTAACATACACACACCCAAACTTATATGAAATCATCTGATAATTCTTAATATTTCTTGCGAATTTAAAAAAACGAACACACGAAGTCAAACAATATTTATTTTAAAGCAATTTAATAACAAATACATAACAATTAAATAAAACAATAAATAGGTCTGGATCCCACGTATGAAAAAAGTTGATTAATAGCAAGCTGAAAATTTGTTAATAGCTTAAGGGTGTCTAGTCGAACAAACTTTGATATATAGGAACACTGGAACAGAGGAAGTTTTAATTGTGGAACAGGTTAAAAATTTGGAACGGTCAGACCACGAAAACGGTACAAGTATTTTGTCCGACAGAACAGACTTAAACTCTCCGAACAGAGATTAAACTCTCATGTAAAAATCAGACCGCTATTTATCACCAAATGGGCGTTTTAATGAGTGGAATATGTAGAATATGTTAAATGACAGGAATTATGACAGGTGATAAATAGCAGTCTGATTTTTGCATGAGAGTTTAATCTCTGTTCGGAGAGTTTAAGTCTATTCTGTCGGACAAAATAAATGTGCCGTTTTCTTGGTCTGGTCGTTCCAAATTCTTAACCTGTTCCACAATTAAAACTGCCCCTGTTCCAGTGTTCCCATATATCAACGTTTATCCGACTAGACACCCTTAAGCTATTAACAAATTTTCAGCTTGCCATTAATCAACTTTTTTTTCATACGCGGTATCCAGGCCTAAAGGTATTTAACAAACAGATTGAAAGTAGTTGTTTTAAAGTCAATAGCATACAAAATTTCAATGTAAAACGAATAATGTTTAAATTGTTTTTATTTATTTATTTTGTATTTTGTGATAGTCAATGTTATCACCTCTAGTCCTTATGCAAGCGTCAGTTTGCGTGGACATGCTCCTAATCAAATTATCAACATTTTGTTGTGTTAGGCTGCTCCATCCTAGCAGCTTGTACTAGCCGTGCGGTGTTTTGTGGATTATCCCGGCGAGCTCTAATTTTTCTTTTAAGCATATCCCACAAATACTCTATAGGATTAAGCTCATGTGAGCAAGCAGGCCACTCCAAACAAGGGATGCCTTCTGCTTCAATGATGTCTGTAGTCACTCTAGTGGTATGTAGAGGTGTAGAGGTCCATTATCATGCAATAAAATTAAATTTTCTCCAGTTGCACCTCTCCAGAGCCTGACTACAGGTTATCAACATACCTGTGAGCAGTTAAAGTTCTATATATATAGACCGGTCACTCTAGTATAGAGTATAGGTCGCTCAGGTTCATGAGCTCTTTTAATCCATTTCATGCGGTGGATTGGTCCGCATAATTCCTCTTCATTATCCTTTATAGATTTTCGTGTTTTTTTGCTTTTTCTGTAATCTGTTTCCCGTTAAAGTTGACTGGATGAAAATTAAAGTAGTTTTTTTTACGGATCACAATTCCTCTCCAGAACATTACACTTCCCCTTGTATATTTGTAAACAGATCTGACAGTTTTCGTTCTTGCTTGTCTTCCTTGACCTCTAAGTACACGATTTCGTGGGTCATCTGAATTTACACAAATTCTGACTTTTTTTGAAAATAGCACATTTTGTCAATTCCCAATATTCCAGTTTTGGTGATAAAGACACCAATTTAGGCGATCAATCTTGTGCTGCCTGGATAACTCGGGAACCCATAACTGCCTCGTGCTGTATACTTCTTGATACGAACTCTTCTTCTTATCGTTTTTAACTGAAACAGTTACCTACACCTGTAGCTTTTAAAAGCTACCTTTGGAGCTGCAGGTGAGAAATGGCGGGTGTTTTCCAGCTGATTGGACAATTAAACGAACGTGGAGAGCCGTTATTACTTTTGGCGACTCTCCCTTGCTTTATTTTTGAGTTTCCTAGTTCCTGTTACCTAGCATAGGTTTTGGGCAGAACCCCCCGCCTAGCTCTACAGCTATGTCCCTCTGAGAACATTACTTTCTCCACAAGACCAATAATCTTTCTTTGTTCTAAGTTCTATAACCCCACATGAGGCATATTTTCGTTTTTGGACGCAAAAGTTAGTTTATTTATTTTCGTTAAATTTGCAACTCAAGCAAATAACCTATACCGTACCGATCTGTACTATCCGATTGGCTTATATATTTGCTTATTTTCAATAAAAACCTTTAATCTTCGCAACAATAACAAGTTTTTTCAAAAGAAATAAATATTACTTTGAAATACATGGTGATTCCATATAAGTTTGGGTGTGTGTATTTATAAAGTAACAAAAACGTTTTAGAAAAATATGAGCTTGTTTGATGTTTTCCGAAACAATACAAGTTTTCTATCTACATTGACCCCCCTATATTGTCTGGGTAGCCTTTAGACACCGCGATAAATCCGAGCGATTTATCTATATCGATCGATTTGTTTAAATTTATCGTTGTATGTAAACGGTACATCGCAGCGATTTATCGGATTTTAAGTTTAATTGGAGTTGGTATCGGATTGCATCAATTTATTGTAACGATCGAGTAGGACTTTTCATCGATTGTCATTTGTTTCGAGCTTCTGTCATATATTATATGATCTGTGTATAATATTAATTAATATACACGGATTATACAAAATATGACAAAAGTTCGAAACAAATGACTGTGAATGAAAAGCCCTGTTGTTTCAATTTATAATCCATCGCGACAATCGCAGCGCATAAACAGCTTTAAAAAAAATCAATAAATCGTAGCAATTTGTCGTCACAATAAATCGATCTCATTTATCGCGGCGTTTAAACGCCACTTTAACATAAAATTATTATTTAAAAATTTCAGACTAGTTACTGAATTAAATACACTTACAAAAGGATCTATTGGTGTATTGTCTTTAGTATGTAGCCTGGTTGTAGCCGTAACCGTAAATCAGGTATTGAAAGGGGTACGTATTATATTTTTTTACATTTTACATCTCGTCTTTTACATCTTATTTTTTCTCTAGTTTAGGGTAGTTTACAAATAATGTACCAGACATGTTTTAAAAGTAATTACGACATTTCGACAAGCGAAAGTGGCTTGTTCTGACCGTGAAGAGGAAGAGATCGAGATCCTAACGGGAAATTTACTACAGTGTTGTCAAGTATGTCAATATTTCTTTAAAGAAAGACAGGTACATTTTAGAATTAAAGCGAGAGACGATCAGTGATTCTCCATACCTTATAAGATCTCAAGCACGAGAAATTAATAGTATGATAAGATTGATCCAAAAGATGGCATAACCCAGACATCCAAAGTGAAAGTTCTCCTCCAACACCAAATTGTTCTATATAGTCCACATAATGTCCAGAAAAAAGTCACACCACCAAGTTTCATATTTAACTTCAAATATGTCGAAAACTAATGACTTTATCGTTACCAATGAAGAGTATATTATTTACGTAGAAAGTATTGGGGAATCTAAAAATGGCACTAAAATAGTAATTCCTCCGGTGGCGTAGAATTTGATAAGGGTCAACCATTCACCATCCCCTGTCGTACGCCTCTGGTAGCAGCTAGAAACGTTTGTTTATCATAATTTAGTAGGGTGTCTAGTAGTCGCACTTTCTGTTAAGTATGAAAAGGATACGTCGAAAAGTTTTAAAATGCTGAGCAAAAATAGTTTTTAAATTTTTAGATAAAACACCCTGTAACTCAGTAAGGAACCATATTTTAGTTAAGTGTTTTAGGTTAAATCTTCGTATTTTGTGCTAAGGTTTCTCCAGTTACTATATGGACAATTATTAATGAAACACCCTGTATACCTAATACATTATAAATACAAAAATGCCCGTCACAGTTTGGACGAGAAACTTATATTAGTTATTAACAAATAAGGGTCAAAAATGGCAATTTTTTCGTTTACATCGCTACAGGTAAAAATAGGGTAATTAAATATCTGATTTATAATATTCATCTTTTATTTTGCAAAATAAAACTAAAATTTCGGAAATAAAAAAATTGCTATAACTTTTGCCAAAATGATCTAAGACTTTCATATTGCATGGAAAGATCAATCAAACAGTCCGTATAAAGTACACAAAATTTTAGGACGATTCGTTAATTAGTTTAAATTTTATTCGATTTGTTCATTCCAAAGAGCTTTTTTGGCAATGTTATTGTTTAGAAAATAATAATGATATAGCAATTCTGTGGAAACCACATGAAAGAAGAATAGTTATGTTTTCAAAGTATTGAAAAAAATCATTTAAAATTCGTTTTTTCACTCCAAAACATTTTACTAAAGTAGAGTCATTTTTATCTCATAAACAATTTGGATAGCTTTGTTAATATTGACTGTAGAGTACATCTACTTTGGAAATTCAAAAGCTGGTATTTTTACACGATTTTTCAAAAAAAAAACGTTTGCCTAGGTTAATTAGGGTCAAAGTTAGCCCTAGCCCCTTTTATTATTTAATTCACAGTTACTTCTATTTACATAAAATTCTCCTGTAACAGTGTTAGTTACCATGCTACTCCGAAACGGCTTGGCCAATTTTTATGAAATTTTACATGTATAGCTTATAGGAACAAGAATAAGTTATAATCTATTTTTTATACCGGGTTGCCCCCCTGGCACTTTTTTTAAATTTTTTTGGACAAAATTGTCCATCCTAATTTTATATGATGTAGAATTAAAAATACATACAACCCTTAATTTTCACTCTTCTGTAACTAACCCCTATTTGTTAATAGCCATCTATATATTATCATCTATAAAATTCTCCTATCACAATATTAGTTGCCATATTCCTCTGAGACCGCTTGACCGATTTTTATGAAATTATATATGTATATTTGTAAGGTCTTACAATCGGTAGTAATCTATTTTTCATAACCCTGAGTGATAATGGGGGTTCCCCCTAGCATTTTGTAATGTTACGTGGGGATATGTGTAGTTAACTTTCTCTATAAGACTACGAGTGCATACAAATTTAAAAAATTATGATCAAAATCCATCAACAAGCTCCGGAGATATTAATCGCAGCATATGTTTGAAGAATAAGTTTTATTTTTTGATTCCACGGATTTTAATAATTCCCCTCCTCCGACCACGAGTCGATTTCATTAGGACGTCATTTTTAAAGCTTTATTAACCACTCTGTTGAGGTTCGAAGTTTACTCAAACTTTTACACAGACACTATATACCTTTAACTTCAAAATAGCGCCAGTTAGGTTGCTTAATTATTATAAACAAAGTAGCCAATTAAATAAAAAAAGTGGCTAGCTTTGACCGTAATTAACTTAGGTGAAAATTCGTCTTTTGGAAATTCGTGTAAAAATACCAGCTTTCCAAATCCCATTGTAGTTTTAGCCTACAGTCAATATTAACAAAGTTATTTAAATGGTTTATATAAGCATTTTAAAAAAAATTAAAAGCTTTTTATAAAATGACTGTGCTTTTTTTAAAATGTTTTAGGAGTGATACAAACGAATTGTTAAGGATTTTTTTAAATACATTGAAAATATGACTTCTTTTTTTTCATGTGGTTTCCGAAGAATTGCTATCATTATGGTAGGGGAGCAAAGTATGCTAAATGTGCAGTCACTTGAGCGCTTTGGGGACCTATTGGGTTGTGAAGAGTAGGTCCTAAAACCAAAAAAAGTTAAGTAAAGTTTTCCATTTTAGTGGGCGTTTGCCATTTTTTAATTTAATTTTCGATTTCCAACAATCGTTTTTTCCGATTATAACACAATCTATCCATAATTCGAAAAAATGTTTCGAATAAAAGTTACTTATTCTTACGTAAGGAATCCAAATCTGCAATAAAAAATGAGGGCTCCTATTTAAGATTTTAAAGTAACCCCCCACCCCACATCTATGGGGGGTCGTGTTTGGTGCATTCGATAGATTTTTCAAAAATATTGAATAAGTGTATTTTACAGTTTTTCGATCTGATGTTCATTTCGCGAATTATCGCGGGATTCGTATTTAAAATATTAAATTTATCCCCCACCCCTCTCCGTGGGAAGTCTTGTTTGGTATCATTAGATAGATTTTTAAAAAATATTGAGCATATATTTTTTAGTTTTTCGATCTGTCATTCATTTCGCGAAATATTCGCTTTTTTCTTGTGAATCTTTGGGACTCACCCATTTCCTTACGCCCGGCTCAAATCGTCAGATTTTTGAAATATACACTCTTTTGCATGTACTTAACTTACCTTATCTTAATCTGACAATTTCGAGTTTTTTTAAGAATAGATTTTTTTTTTCGGGCCCCCCTTAACGAACTCCCCTGTGTTAAGAGCCAATCTATGGTAGAGATACATCTGCAGGGTACCAGGTTTCTCCCTATATGCTAATCTGACGCGCTCGAGTAACTGCAAAAATCCCCGCTTGGGCTCCCCTACCATTATTATTTTCTGAACAATAATATTGCGGAAAAAAAAGCTCTTTGGGATAAACAAATTGAATAAAATTTAAACTAATTGATAAATCGCCTAAAAATTTTTTGTACATAATACGGACTGTTTGACTCAACTTTTCGTGCAATTGAAAGTCTTAATTAAGGTCATTTTCGGAAAAGGTATAGCAAATTTTTTATTTGCGAAATTTTAGTCTTATTTTGCAATTTCCGGAGCAATAAATAATCGGATCAAAATTAAATTCAAAAACTGCCGATTTAAGCCTTGGGTCATCTACTAAACGAAGAATACTATAAATAAGATATATTTAATTACCCTATTTTTACCTGTAACGATTTAAACGAAAAAACTGACATTTTTGACCCTTATTTGTTAATAGCTAAAATTCTCGTTCGAACTGTGACGGGCATTTTTGTATTTATAATGTATTAGGTATAATGTACCCAAAAGGTCACTAAAATAACAAACGAGGAAGTGGCTCAAGCGCTTCAAAAAATAAAGAGAGGACAAGCGGTAGGAGCAGATGATATTCCTGGGGAAGTATGGAGAGCATTGGGACAGTCAGGAACAAGGTGGCTAGCAGGTTTCTTTAATAGAATTGTGGAAGTTGGACAAATGCCAGACGAATGGAGAAGCAGTATATTAATACCTGTCTACAAAAACAAGGGAGATATACAACAATGTACAAACTACAGGGCTATAAAACTGCTTATCCACACCATGAAAATATGGGAAAGAGTAATTGATAGACGGATACGTGAAGAGACCGAAATATCCGAGAATCAATTTGGCTTTATGAAGGGCAGAACAACAATAGATGCAATTTTCATTATAAGGCAGCTGATGAAAAAATACAGGAGTAAAGAAACAAACGCTCATATGGTATTCATTGATCTTGAGAAAGCATATGATAGAGTTCCTCGAGAGCTTCTGTGGTGGGCACTCAATAAGAAAGGAGTCCCTGGTGAAACGTAAAGATTGTAAGGGATATGTATGAGGGAGTAACGACTAGTGTTAGGACAGGTGTGGGAGAGACTGATAAATTTCATGTGAAAGTAGGATTGCACCAAGGCTCGGTGCTTAGTCGGTATTTATTCTCATTAGTTTTGGACCAGATAACAGTGAAACTACAGGGTAACATGCCATGGTGCTTAATGCATGCTGATGATGTCGTGTTAGTAGGAAATAGTGAAAGAGACTTAGAACAAAAACTGGAACAGTGGAGACAAGCTCTGGAGGAAAAAGGTTTAAAACTTAGTAGGACAAAGAGAGAGTATTTGCAATGTTTATTTAAAGATGGAGTTACTACAAATAAAATGGTATCTTTGGATGGTGAACTGATTGTAAAAAAGCAATAGTTTTAAGTACCTGGGATCGGTATTACAGAGTAATGGAGAAATAGATGGAGATGCATGCAGTAGAATTAGGGCTGGATGGATGAAGTGTAAGGAAGCGAGTGGTGTGCTGTGTGACAGGAAAATTCTAATGAAGTTCAAGGGAAAATTCTATAAAACAGCCCTGACCGGCTATGATGTATGGAACTGAATGTTGGGCAGTAAAAAAGAAAAAGGAACAACGAATGCATGTGGCGGAAATAAGAATGCTTAGATAGATGAGTGGAGTGACAAAAACGGATAAAATTAAAAATGAGTATATTAGGGGAAGTCTAGGTGTGGCACCAATTGATGCCAAAATGAGAGAGCATAGGTTAAGATGGTTTGGTCATGTTCAACGTTGAGACGTTAATTACCCAATCCGAAGAATAGCTGAAGTGCAGATTCCTGGAAGGAGTAGGAGAGGAAGACCAAAGAAGACGTGGGGGGAGATGATTAGGCAGGACATGTTGGTAAAGGGGATTAATATTGATATGACCCAAGATAGAATTGTAGGGAGAATTGCAATTAGGGAAATCAACCCCGCATAGGGATAAGGCAAAGAGAATGATGATGATGATGATGATGATGATGATGATGATGATGATGATGATGATGATGATGATGATGATGATGATGATGATGATGATGATGATGATGATGATGATGATGATGATGATGATGATGATGATGATGATGAGGATAATGTACCCAAAAAACCCATTTGCAACTTGGCTGCTCAACTGTCCCGAACTTGGTATAATTTTGGCTTATTTCCCTGGCGTAATTTGGGAATTATCTCTTGTGGTCCTTACCAATCACTTATAATTAATTATTGTTATCATTCGGTCTATCTATCCATTGCATTCTACTCTTCCGATTCTTAGCCAGTTAGTACCCTATGGTGTTACAATTTGGGAAGTGAACCTGAATATATTTTCACTTTACTATAACGGCCTAAAAGGTAAATAATTATTATTATTTTAAATCACTTCTTTCTTTGGCGGTTGTTCTAATTATTATACATGTATTTATTTATTTCTATTTTAGGAAAAAACGTTTGCAGCAATAGTGGTTGGGGTTGGATGGTTTTATTCTCTTACTATAAATTGCATTACTGGCCAAGCAATAATCAATCAGGTAAAATAAATTTAATAGCGTGAATACAGAGAAATATTAATATAAACATAAGTGATTATGAGGATATTTCTTGTGGTCTATTATAGCCGGCACGGGAATCGGTTGGAAAAATTACACATATAATTACAAATATAACAAAATTCAGTCTGGCAAATCATGTGAATGTTGATATTAACATATCCCTTCTAAGATAAACAGAACTGTACTCGTGTCCTTATCGTCACATCGAACAAATCTTAGCAAATTTTTGAATTGTTTTAACCCCATGGTAGCTTTAAATATAGTAGGTCCATAAAACTTACTCCAAAGTATATCTACATTATGGATGTTGGCACTCAGTCAGGTGTCCTGCAGTTAGTAGTAGTCCAATAGAGGCATATAGCTCTGTAGAGTCGCAATATTTCCAGTTCTCTATCCCCAGGACTTCTTAGGTTTCTTTATTTGTACACTTCACTATTTCGTTCACAATTTTTTCGTCCACAAACAAACAAAAGGAATCAACAGGATCATCTACACTTTGACCAGGGACTAACATTACTTTGTGCACTTTGCTTTTTATTATGTCGCAGTATCGCATACGTCCTGTCGGTTGTGGTTAACTCTTCCAGTTAATTCCATCCTTAGTTTCAAAAATTACACATTCTGAAATCTGGGAACTTGTAGCTACACATTCTTCTTCATTATCACTCAATACTACTTGCTGATCATCCTCTTCACTTGCTTCCGAAAGATGATCTTCAATTTCAGAGTCACTTTCAATGCCACCTACTTCAGGAGATTCTTTATCATAGGAATTCCATAAATTATTAGCAATATCTTGCAGTTCTGCAGCTGATAATTGTTTTCGGGACATTTTATTAGCACTATCTATGTACTTTCACTGTAATTCAATATAATTTTAGGAGCTTAGTTGTCCACACTAACATCGATATCAAGCGACTGATAGCAGATACATTATTTATTTCAAAATATATATAGGTACCTACCTAACAATATTATTGCATTCCAACAATGATTATCAGTTTTTAAAATTCATTTAGAATAGATATAACACCTATTGTAAGCATCTCTTTGATGTTCACACCAAAGAAATGTTTACATTGTTTTTACACGTTTAGACTTTATTATTGGATTTCCGGAATCATAAAAGTCGTTAAGATAATCCACAAAAACAATACCTGACTGCCAGTTTAACTTATGTAACAAAGACTTAGACTTTAGGTATAAATACAAATAGGGTCCGACGGGCCCGTGTTGCCCCTTTACGTGACAAAATTCTTTCGACGCAATAATTTCAAAAATGATAATGAATATTTTGAATAGCTCATGACTATGTTGAAGGAAACATACTTCTAAACAACTTTAGTGATGCATAAAATTCAATAAAAAATTTTTTATCAGTTTATGATAAAAGAATTTGCGTCTCGGGCCCGTTGGACCCACCTTGCCCGGATAAGGGTTAATAAGGTTATGTTATAAAATGCATCATTTTCCCGCTATTTAAGCTTGAATTGGTACTTAGATTTGGGTACTCGTCGAAAAAAATATACATTCAATTACCTATTATAACTCACTTTTAGTTAACACTAAAAGGGAAAAGGGTAGGTATATAAGGGCTCAAAGTCGCGGTTTTTATTATTTTTTTTTTGTGATGCTCATGATCGAGATAGAGCACCAAAATTTAAGAATAAGTAGGCCATAACATATTTAAGTAATATCTCCAGGGGCGGAACGCTGTGGCCGATAAAGGGGTGGGGGCAGGGCTGAATATAACAATTTTAAGGGATATTTTGTGACGTTCGTGATCGAGATAGTGAACCAAAATTTGGGAGTAAGTAGATCATGACGTAGCTAAGCAAAATCTCAAGGGGCGGAAACCAGAGTTGGGGACGTAGTTTTAAGGGGTTAAAGTCGTAGTTTGTATTATTTTTTTTGTGACGCAGCACAACATTTGTCCCCCACGCAGCGTTACGCTCTTGGAGATTTTACTTAGTAATGTCATGATCTACTTATTCCCAAAATTTGGTGCACTATCTCGTTCATGCGAGTCACAAAAAAATAATAAAAACCGCGAATTTGACCCCTTATAACTACTCTCATTCCCAACTCTGGTTTCCGTCTCTGTTGATTTTACTTAGTTATGTCATGGTCTACTTATTCCCAAATTTTGGTGCACTATCTCGATCAGAAACGTCACAAACAACTTATATTTTTAATTTCACCCCTGCCCCCACACCTTTGTCTGCCACGCAGCGTTCCGCCCCTGGAGATTTTACTTAGTTATGTCATGACCTAGTTATTCAGTTATTCCAAAATTTTGGTACACTATCTCGATCATGAGCGTCACAAAAAAATAATAAAAACCGCGACTTTGGCCCCTTGTAACTACTCTTGTCCCCCACTCTGGTTTCCGCCTCTGAGGATTTTACTTAGTTATGTCATGGTCTACTTATTCCCAAATTTTGGTGCACTATCTCGATCAGAAACGTCACAACCAACTTATATTTTTAAATTCACCCCTGCCCCCACACCTTTGTCTGCCACGCAGCGTTCCGCCCCTGGAGATTTTACTTAGTTATGTCATGACCTAGTTATTCAGTTATTCCCAAATTTTGGTACACTATCTCGATCATGAGCGTCACAAAAAAATAATAAAAACCGCGACTTTGGCCCCTTGTAACTACTCTTGTCCCCCACTCTGGTTTCCGCCTCTGAGGATTTTACTTAGTTATGTCATGGTCTACTTATTCCCAAATTTTGGTGCAGTATCTCGATCAGCAGCGTCACAAAAAACCTTTTATAATTTTTATATTCACCCCCGCCCCACCCCTTTGTCGGCCACCAGCGTTCCGCCCCTGGAGATTTTACTTAGCTACGTCATGAGTAGTCATGACCTACTTATTCCCAAATTTTGGTGCACTGTCTCGATCATGAGCGTCACAAAAAAATAATAAAATCCGCAACTTTGACCCCTTATAACTACCCTCGTCCCCCACTCTGGCTTCCGCCCGTTGGGGAAAGTCATGTACACAACTAGTTCAACATATCCCCGCATAGTTTTTCCATATTACTTATCACGCACAAAGTCCGCTCCCAGCTCTTAGACTATTCGGTGCGTCGTTGATTTTGGATAATCGTATAAGGACACTAGTGTCATCTAACGATAAATACTTGACCCATAGACGTGACACTTTATGAGATAAAAGTTTGTAGTTTTATTAAACTGTTGGTGCAATAAAACCGATTTTAAAATTTTTTTAGTTACGACACTCTTTGAGCGGAGGTGCGATATATAGATTAAAATAATGTTTCTGATTGTGAATTTATTTTCAGACAGCGAGCATAACTACAAATATACAGAGCTCAAAATGGTACAAGGGCGATATCCCTGTTAAAAAAGATATTCTCTTCGCAATAATGTGTTCTCAAAGACCTTTTACGCTTAATGCATTACCACTTGGAACTTTAAACTTGGAACTATTGTTAATGGTACGTACGCAATATACATAATACAAGTTTAATAATCGTTAGAGGTCATGTATTTTTTATAATTAGTATCATATCTCAATTATTAAACACAATGCGCTGCTCGCTATTCATATCGACACGCATCTCTCATCTCGCCAGGACTCATTCTATAATGTTCCCAAAACATTCAAACACTTTTATAGATACATACAACATAATAGAATATTCTGGAGGACATAATTAAAGAAAATTGTTGGACACCCTGTATAAATAATTATGTTAATGTTTATATTACTGACCGGGTATTACTGAACGGGTAGCAAGTAGGAACTCCTTTGGAGTCCCTTGGATTCTATTGGATAGTCATATCAGGGAAAGTGAATCAATCCCTGCCCCCCGCAGATTCCAGGAGCTTCTTGACCCGGGAAGCTAACACCTGCTAAGGGTCCCTTGTTCAGGGTCACGGATGAAGTCCAGAACGGCATCCAAGACGACGAAGAATACTTTCGGTACGGCGAAGATGGCGGAGCTGGCAACCCTTGATTTAAGGGATAGTATAAGACCACAACCGCGGCGTCTGATCCAGAGTGGGCGGCCGAAAACAGCGTCGGACCCAGAATGGGCGGCTGAAACCAAAACTCACCAACACGTTTAGCCAGCGTGGTGTTTTACGGCTAAATACCCCTCATGAAAATGTCAGTTGAAAACAAGCAAATACCCCAGGCAAGTAGGAAATTATTTCCAGAGTATTGCACTGATAAACTATCAGTCTGTCCCATGAATTCGGATTCTAGGGGGGACAAAAGAATTAAAAAAGTAACTGAACTTGAGTGCGAACTAGAAAACATAAAGTGGGACATAGTCGGTCTTAGCGAAGTCAGAAGACGTTGCGAACAATTAATTAAACTAAAATCCGGACCTAGTTATTACCATGTAGGTGACGACAATAATTCCTTAGGAGGAACCTGTTTCATTATACACAAGCGTCTTCAAACAAGTATAGTATCACTAAAGAAATTTTGAACAAGAGTGATTTGTCTCACTCTCAAATTGAATACAAGGTATAATATGAAAATAATACAGGTTTATGCACCAACAACAGGCCATGATGAAGAAGTGGATCTATTCTATGATGATATCGAAGCTGCTCTTAAAGACAACCAAGGACATTTTACTTTTATATGTGGTGATTTTAACGTCAAAATAGAAATGAAATCCAACTCTACAGAAACGCCACTGGGAAACTTTGGCTTGGATGGTAGAAATTAACGTGGTGAAATACTGTTAAGGTTCATGCTGCAACACGAACTATTCCAAATGAACAGTTTTTTCAAAAAGAAACCGCATAGAAGATGAACATGGTAAATTCCTGATAGACAAACTCAAAAGGAAATAAATTTTATTGCTGACGAAGTACAAAAATTAAATAAAGAAATATCCAAAGCTATTAGATAAGACACTCGAAAATACAACCAAGAACAAATCGAATATACCATTGGGAATAATAGAAGTATGAAAGTATTGAGAAAAACACTAAGAACGAGAACAAGACAGATAATAAAGATTAAATATAGAATTGGTCATCTTACAACCAACAGGGAGGAAACCCTTAAAACAGTTGAAGACTTCTATAAATTGCTGTACACAAGCCAACACAAAGTAAATAGCAAAGAAGTACCAAAGTAAATAGCAAAGTACCAGAAATATTAGCAAGGAAAAAGGGCATTGTCAACTAAGTATCAGAACTGTTACCGGAAATCACAATAGACGAAATAAAACTAGCCCTAAGAAAAGCTAAGAATAAAAAATCTCCAGGCGAAGATTGTTTAATTAATGCAATCAAAATCGAAAGCACTTGTTTTCTTAAGAAAATAAAAACCTTTTTAACATGTGCCTTTTGGATAGTAATGTTGAAGTAATTCTATTGTACAAAAAAGGAGATCCCATGAATTAGAAAACTACAGACCTATAAGCCTTCTTAGTCACTTATACAAACTCCTTACAAGAATAGTAACGAATCGTCTTGAGAAAAAACTTGATTTCTACCAGCCAGTGGAGCAAGCGGGATTTCGTACCGGATTTGGAACAAATGATCACCTACAGAGCATTAAAACGGCAATAGAAAAGACTATCGAATACAATCGACCACTCGTTTTGGCTTTTGTAGATTTCCATAAAGCCTTTGACACAATAGAATTTGACAAAATTCTGGAAGCACTACAAGCATACCGCATTGACTACCGATACACAAGGGTAATTTACAATACATACAAGAACGCAGCTATGTCGGTGAAACTACATAAAAACATGGACCATATCCCAATCGGCAGAGAATAAGACAGGGCGATACCTTATCGCCTAAGCCTAAACTGTTTACCGCAGTGCTAGAATATGCTTGTAAAAAACTTAACTGAGAAGAGCGAGGCCTGAATATTGACGGTAGAAGATTAACAAATTTGGAATTCGCAGACGACATAGTTTTATTCTCTGCCAACCTCAAGAGAATATGTACAATATGCTACGTCGGAAAAATGAAAGAATACCCATGAACGAACAGATAAAACATGCTGTATTTTCCTGTCACCATGTCACAAAGAAAATTATCCAGTGCAAGTACATGTAACAATAGTTATTACATGTACTTGCGCTGGCCAATTTTTTATGTGACACGGTAACAGGAAAATACAGCGTGTTTTATATGTTCGTTCATGGGTATTCTTTCATTTTCCTACTGTACATGAACTTCAGTTAGTGTGTGCCAGTGTAGGTCTTAAAATAAACATCTCCAAAACAAAATTCATGACAAAGCTAGTACCTAGCGGAAATATCAATATTGGAGACAACGAAGTAGAGCTAGTGGAAAAATACATATACCTTGGATACATAATATACCTGGATACATAATATACCTGGATACATAATATACCTTGGATACGAAATAAAGATCACAAGAAACAACCAAACATGCGAACTACAAAGAAGAATTTTCCTAGCATGGGCAGCCTATGGAAAACTCAAAAACATCTTTAAAAGCGATATACAAATTTCTTTAAAACGTAAAACATTTGACCAATGTGTGTTGCTTGTAATGACTTATGGTGCCGAAACTTTGACATTGACAGCTACTACTTCTAAAATGCTGCAAATAGCTCAGAGGAAAATGGAAAGGTCAATGATACAAAGTGCTCAAAATAGAGCAAAATGGACAAAAATGAGGGAGGCCTATGTCCAGCAGTGGACGCAAAGGGCTGAATGATGATGAGTATGTCGCTTCGTGACCGAGTTAGAAATGAAGACTTAAGCCGAAGAACAGGAGTTACCGATGTAATTTCCGGAATTGCCACCCTGAAATGGAGCTGGCCGGACACGTCGCCCGAATCAGTGATCGGAGGTGGACGAAGAGATTACTTGAGTGGAGGCCGAGATTAGACAAAAGAAGTAGAGGAAGAGCACCTACTCGTTGGACTGACGATCTCAAGAAAATGTCAAGAAATTGGATACAAAGTGCTCAAAAATAGAGCACAATGGACAAAAATGAGGGAGGCCTATGTTCAGCAGTGGACGCAAAGGGCTGAATGATGATGAGTATATTACTGAATAGTGAATTGAATACCCTTTCAAATGAGCTACCACACGATCCCTATTCCCATTGAAAAATTACCGATTACGTCATCACTCGCAGATGGATGACGTCATTAGTATGAAATATATATCAAAAAATTTTAATTTAAAAATAAAAATCAACCTGTTTCGGCATTTCCTTAAAATCTAACAACTACTGCCAAATATCGAGGTGGACTCTTTTCTTTGGCCCACCCTGTATACCTATGTATATACCTATATATATAATGTATTTATTTGTATTTGTAGGTTGTGCAAACATCGTATTCATATGTAACACTATTGGCGAACACAACCTAGAACTGCAAGATGTTACGGGCTATTTTAGAGATAATTAAATATTTAGCAGAATAATGCACAGAAATTAGCGTTGATTTAAATAAATACACCAAATAATTAGTAGCTGTTAATTAGTCAGTATTTATTTAACACTCCATCGGACAGGCTAAGTCCTAAGCCTATCAGTGCATAAGGTTTTGAAAATTGGCAATAACATTAACTTTTAATATAAAGTACCTACTAGTCAAAAGCCGGTCCCCCCTTCGTATCTTTTAAACGGTTATAATATGTATGTACTTATAATAGTGAAATTTGGAGGGAGAAAATAAACGGGCGTAGGCTTCTCAACTAGTCACAACAGGTGTAGTGACAGATGACGTCGTTACAGCGCCACTGTGACAGTTAATTTTAAAAATAGGATCTTATGGCAGGTGATACCTCGTTTGAAAGGTATTGAAAATACCTATTCGGTCATATAATTTTGTTTGAGTTTAAGCTCATTTTTATGAATAAATTAAATAAATATCATATTTTAGTTTCGCATTTAATTTATAAAAATTCAAACGTCCGCCTTTGGTTACTTGTCAAAAATGTTGACGTTGACGTAAAAACAACTATACTAAATTTATAATCAAGATGCAGTAGAAATAAACAAACCAAGAAACGTTAAATGCTACTGGAAGAACTCCCGAATCATAATTTACAATGTATAAACTTTTTAAATCATGATTTGCGATTTACAATGTATATACATTGTAAATTATGATTCGGGAGTGCTCCTAGTAGCATTTAACGTGTCTTGGTTTGTTTATTTCTACTGCATCTTGATTGAAAATTTAGTATAGAGAATTTAAAAACGTCAACGTTTTTGACAAGTAACTAGCAGGGCCGGCTACAACGGGCCTGCAAGGGATGCACTGCAGGCGGGCGTCCCTGTTTGGGGGGCGCCAAAATGAGCTTTTTCCTGTTGGTGTTATGCAAAATACTAAAATAGAAAAATATATTTTTTTAAATGTGGTTTAAATTCGTCTTAATGCCCTAATCTGTGTTTGTTAGTTTTGCATATCACACAATTAAAATATTAAAAGTAAAATATACAAAAACATGCATGGCTCATGGAATTCTTACCATGTAGTAATATAATTTATTGGTCAAATATATCATATTTCAATCAAACAACTTTGCTCTTAATGAGAATGCTTTGTTTATTTTCTTCAAATTTCTTGCAAGTTGTTAGTTTTGTATCAGCAGTTATGAGAGGAAATGAATGATTTTTAGTAAAATAAATAAGACTGTGATACTGTTGTCTTGCCGCCTGTCTATTTAAGTAATATATACCTATTTATAAGTATTAAGTTAAGTATTAATCCCATAAAAACATAATATTTAAAATAAACATTTGACATTACTTTTAATTTAGATCTCTTTAGATTTAGTATTATTTCATGTGATTATAATACAGAATGTTTGTCAGTTGCACTCTGCAGTTAAACAATCTAGTGTTGCATTCAATTAATATAAAATTATATTATTTGTTAAATACTCATTACTATTATTAAATTATGGTTGCAAATTACTGCAGAAGCATAATTTTGATGTTTAAAGTTATTATCTTTATTTAGTTAAATAAAAATGGATTAAAAAAATAATCAGGGGTACAAATCCAAAAAGAAAAGCCGAAAAAAAAATGACAAAAAAAAAACAATTTTAGTTCTCTTAGCCAATTTCTTAAAAAAATTAAAGTGAAATTGTTTTGTCATATGATGGGTCCAATAAAACTGTAACCGAACTTTATTTACCGGGAATATTTGCGGATAGCGGGACACCGACTTAAGTCGGTTCCTCGCTGCCCAGAACACACTTTTTGAGGACACAAGTTCAAAATCAAATCATTAATAGGGAGAACAGTTCTTCTAGCTACCCCTAAAATCAGGTGGTTTAACCACATAAAGTAATACAGAGGATGTCCCATTACCCAGGGCATCCAAGGTAACATTCAGTACAAAGTCTCCTCATTCGTTATGTACTACGATAAGGAGGGGTGGTGGTATAGCTTGTACTTGGGGGTCAGATAGATACCACTCCAGGTTATGGGCGGTCAGATAGTTACCACTCCAGGTTACGCAATGTGTGACCGGTTTGATCTTCGGACATTGTGGGTCTCACTATTTCATTAGAACAGACATAATGTCCCCGAGGCTGGTGTTGTAAGAAGTATTTGTGTGTATTTGTGTGTGTGTGTGTGGGGGGCGAATTTGTTAGTTTTGCAGGCGGGCACCTTATACCCTAGCGCCGGCACTGGTAACTAGAGGCGGACGTTAGAAATTTTATTAATTAAATAGCAAAATAGAACTGTAGTATTTATTTAATTTATCCATTAAAATCAGCTTAAATCCAAACAAAATTAGTATGGTCATTCAACGAATATACGAGAGTCTTATCATAGCAGCCAAAGAGTAAAGACGTTAAATTCTAATTAATATTCGCTTACAGTTTTTTGCAAAAGTTAAAAACGCGTTTTGTGATTGTGTTATTTTATCGATAAACATTGGTAAGGTGACTCTATTTAAATACATATTATAGACGACCTCAAAAATAGGCCAGTATTTACTGGCCCCAAATAATTGATATTTTGGCATACAAAATATCAATTTCTACATCATGGCATCCTCATCTACGTCAACTCAACTTAGTTCTACACCAGACCACCAATCTCTACAACCTAAAAGCTACTCTTCCGCAACCAGACAACCAACCGCTAATGTATTTCCATCACGTAACCAAGCAATTGTGTTCGACGCAATTGACGACACCAAAATTGAAGATGGAAGTTTAAGCCAAATTATTCGACCAATCAATATTATTTTCTGTTCAAAGCTATCCAACAACAGAATGTGCATTTACTTAGCAAATGAAAAATTAGTGGACGATTTTATTACCAACCACGGAAAAATCAAAGTTAATCAACAACTCTTATAAGCATGTCGACTAATCACACCCAGCCAACGACTAGTACTCTCAGGCGTCTGGCCATCTATTCCACACTCAATCTTAGAATCCGAATTGCAAGCATTTGGTGTCAACCTTTTGTCACCCTTATCATTTCTCCGTATAGGGACTTCCAGTCCTGAGTTCCAGCATATATTAAGCTTCAGGCGACAAACCTATATATCCCCTTTAACCAACCATACCTTACCCGATACTTTTATTATCACCCATGAGGAAACATCATATAAAATATGAATATATTTAGACAACCAGACTTGTCCAATATGCAAAAATACCAAGCATTGGTGGACAGATTGATCCAGACTTCCATACCAAACCAGAAAGCGACACCTCTACGGACACCACATATAAAATAACAATATCATCACTAGTTTAATTCAATGGAATCTGAATGGGTATTACACCCATTTAGAAATGTTGCACATACTAATCTCAAAATACAGACCAATGATTCTATGTTTACAAGAAACTAATTTTAAAAACAACACTGCACATAAACTAAAAAACTAATTGTTTCTTTAAAAATCGACAACATGCTAAAATAGCCAGTGGAGGAGTAGTCATATACATAAATAACGACATTAATAGCACAGCAATACCACTAGAAACAAACATTGAGGCAATTGCAGTCAGAATCAAAGACGTAACTAGTTTTCCTTATGTAACATATACATCCCCCCAATCAAGAACTTGACCACAACGAAATATCGGATCTTTTAGAACAAATACCTATTCCACGATTAATTGTCGGTGACTTTAACGCACGAAGTGCTTTATGGCGTTCAAAAAAATTAACACATCTTGGTAGAAAAATAGAAGTACTACTGGAAAAACTCAGCCTAAATCTACTTAATGATGGACAAGATACCCGTTTCGACATCGCTATCGACTTATCTATATGTGAACCATCAATAACGCATATGCTTTCATGGGATGTATTACCGGAGCCATACGACAGTGACCATTATCTTATTAAAATTCATAACGAAGAAGCATCTACAGCTATACCAGAAGCAAAATAGAACTTAAAAATGCGGATTGGACGAAAATTCAAAATCAAATCGAACGCAACTTGCATGCCATAAGTGAAAATAGTAATGTGAACGAATAGGTAGATTTCATTACAAAACTAATAATAGATTCAGTAGACAAAAATATTGGAAAAATTAACTTCAACAGTAAATTCCATCCAGTTCCTTGGTGGAATCATGAATGTACAAACAATAAAGCAATACAACAATCCAAAAAAGCGTTTAATAAATTCAAACGACAAAAAAATGAACAAAACTCTTTAGAATTAAACGATTAAGAGCTATAGCCAGATTCACTATCAAAAAAGCTAAGCCCGAATCTTGGAAAACATATGTTTCAACAATTGACAGTTCTACTCCAATAACAACTGTGTGGAAAAAAGTAAAAAGAATATCTGGTACAAAATCACACAAGTCAATAAATTTGTTAGAGCAAAACAATATAATATATAAATCCCAAAAGGAAATATCAAATATACTGGCATTCGTTTATGAAAAAAATTCAAGCGACGCAAACTATTCACCAAATTTTTTAAGGAACAAAAGAAATGAAGAAAAATATACCATAGATTATGAAGATCAAAATAATAGTGAAATAAACTTTCCAATATCGATGGATGAATTAGAAGCGGTAATAAAAAACTGTAAGAACTCGTGCCCTGGACCAGATAATATACCCACTATTTTTTTAAAAAACCTCACCTACCCATATAAAGAACATTTACTCGGCATTTTCAACTTAATCTTCTCGAAAAGTTCATTTCCAAAATCGTGGAGAAATTCAATAATAATTCCTATTCCTAAGCAAAGTAAATCAAAATCAGATCCCGAAACATCTAGGCCAATATCTCTTACTTGTGGTATGGGCAAAATACTAGAGAATATAATAAATAACAGACTAATGTGGTATCTGGAATCAAAAAATTTAATTATACCAGAACAGAGTGGCTTCAGAAAACATCGTTCTACTGTAGACATCTGATTGACGTAGAATCGGAAATACATGAGGCTTCTGCAAATAAACAACATTGTATCGGAATATTTTTCCACATTAATTAGTAAAGCCTACGATACAGTGTGGAAATTCTCAATATTAAAAACACTTAGCAAATGGAAAATTAGAGGTAATGTATTCAAATATATATCAAACTTATTAGAAAATAGAGAGTTTCAAGTCAGAGTAGATGACGTATATTCCTCAACAAAAAATCAAGAAAATGGTATACCACAGGGCTCCAACCTTAGCACAACTCTGTTTCTTATAGCTATGAACTCTATTACCGCAAAAATTAAACATCCTGTAAAAGCTAGGTTATATGCAGATTATTTGGTTATACTTTGCAGAGGAAAGAACCCAACAACCATCCATAACCATGTCCAAAAAGCCATAAATCATATTGAAGAAGGGTCATTCAAAAGTGGACTTCAATTTAATTCTCTTAAAACCAAAGCAGTGTGTTTTACGAAAAGTCACCAAATACAACTGAAGAACTTAAACTTCAATGGAGGGCAGGTTAAATATGTAGACGAAGTTAGATTTCTCGGTATGATATTTGATCAAAAACTAACTTGGAAAACACATTTAGAACATTTAAAAAAGACACGTCAGCCTGAAATAAATTTGTTACGACCAATTGCAAACAAAAAATGGGGCGCCGACTCTTCTACATTACTACATATCTACAAGGCCCTAGTACGTTCCAAACTTGACTATGGCTCAATCGTTTACAACTCCTCAAAAAAGACGTACTTAAAAACAATAGATGTGATTCAAAATACAGGTCTTCGAATTTCCTTAGGAGCACACCACACAAGTCCAATACAAACTCTATACTGGAAGACTGGAGAGATCCCACTCACGTTTAGAAGACAATATCTAAGTCTTTCTTATGCCGCTGCAGTATCCTCTAATCAAGATAATCCAGTTAGACATAACGTATTCGCTGACCGCTTTAAAAGTTGTTTCAAAAACTCAAATTGAACTGATCACCCTTTCTATTACCGCATACAAACTTACTTATTAAAAATAGGTATTCATTTTCCAGGCACCTACGATATTTCCGCAATCCAAACCCCTCCTCCTTGGACAATTCGCCTTCCGTCTAGTGATACCAGCTTATTGCGGCTAAACAAATCAGAAACGCCTGCAAGTCAAATCAATCAAGAATTTCTTAAAATATTAAGCAAATATGGTAGCTGCTTCAAAGTTTACACCGATGCCTCCAAAAACGAAGACGGAACTGGCGCAGCAATCTACTCGTCAGATTACACAGCAGCTTATAAATTACCTTCATATACAACAACCTTCTCCGCTGAATTGTTTGCTATTCTAAAAGCATTAGCTCTGATAGTTAACAAAAATAAAAAGAGAAACATCATTATTACAGATTCTCTCAGTTCAGTATTGGTATTAAAACAACTCTATTCTGATCATCCACTACTACTTTTCATTAAAAAGGAACTAAAACAGGCAGAAAATATGAATATTAAATTTAATTTTATTTGGGTACCATCTCATACTGGAATCGAAGGTAACGAGGTTGTAGACAAAATAGGAAAGAATGCACCTAATAATCCAAACGCAGAAGCGAACATGAAAACCCTACACACCGACCTGAAACTATATATTTCAAAGAAAATACTTTTAAAATATGGCAGGATACATGGAGGGACTCCCCAACCAAGTTTTACGAAGTTGACATTAACCACAATCAAATTCCACAATTCAAAAACAGAAGAGAACAAGTAATCTTCACTCGTCTCCGGATTGGCCATACTCGATTAACCCATGACTACATACTCCAACGTGCGGATCAACCTGTGTGTGATTTGTGTAAAAGTGTCCTTACGGTAAAACACTGTTTATTGCAATGTCCGAAGTATAAGTGCAACGAAAAAAGTACAACATACCACCAACTTTAAATAGTGCACTCGGAAAAGACAGTGATACAAAAAGCATCTTCACATTCCTTAAAGACTGCAACCTTTTATCAAGAACATAGTATTTTACTTTACTTTGTATAGATTTAGGACTTTTTATAATTTCCTATTATTGTTATGTCTAAAATCTATTTTTAATTTATAATTTTGTAACACAATCCATACACGCTAATAAATCTGCGTGGTTGATGCGTAATGTAAGGAAAAAAAAGTGAATATACGACTCTATTGGATTATCTTGACAACGAATATTTTACTAACATTTTACTTTGCAAAATATGAAGAACGAAAGTAAATTGAAAATTGTTGTTTATTGGAATAATTATTAGAGCCATTTACTTTCGTACTTCCTATGTTACACAGTAAAATATTAGTTGAAGAGAGTCGTATATTCGTTGAATGACCCATATAATAGAATAGGTATATTAAAACGGTATTTTGCATTGTATTAATAAATATTCAAACGTCCGCCTCTGGTTGTTTGTCTTATTTGTCAAAAAAGTTAACGTTGACATAAAAATTTGAAAAACGTCAACATTTTGACAACTAACAAGAGGCGGACGTTTAAATATTGATTAAATAAGTGCAAAACTACAATTTTAGTATTTATTTAATTTATTCATCAAAATAAATGAGAATAAACTCAAATAGAATTAGTATTAGTGAATAGCTATTTTCAATACCTCTCAAACGAGGTATCGCTTGTCATAAGTTCCCATTTGAAATTATCGGTCAAAGTGGCGCTGTAGCGTCATTTGTCACTATTACGTCACCTGTTATGACTAGTTGAGAAAATGTCCGTTTATTTCCTCCCCCAAATTTCATTATTATAGGTAGGTATAACGGTTTAAAAGATACGAGGGCGGGTCCGGACTTTTGACTAGCACTGTATATTTACTATTTAAAATAAAGTTTATAGCCTCAATTGAGTTCAAAAATGAAATCAATGTTTTGCGTTCTAACGGTGTTTACACTAACGCTCGGTTTCATAATCAGTTAAAGTGGACTTTAAATTTTAAGTTGGTACCTTTATCAATTCATATGGGTAAATGTCAACTTTAAAATGAACTTTAGTTAATGTTCACTTTAAGTTATGAAACCGGGCGTAATAGGCTTAACCCGTTCGAAATAGTTATTTATGAAACAGTTCGTGAAGTATGCTTTTTGCGAACGCACGCGGTGTTTAGAGCACGAGCGACAGCTGTGCTAGTGCTATACATCGCGTATGTTCGCAAAAAGTGCTTCACGCATAGTTTCATACAATATTTTATCTACGATAAACAAATAAAAAAACTGTAATTATTCGTCACTGGAATTCATTTCTATTCTACAATTTTTAGAACTTTGACATTTAAAAATTCTAACTTCTTTCAAACCACAAAACTGTCAAAACGTTTGTTGTAATTTATTGCTCACTTGTCATCACCATGACAACACAAAAGTTATAGTTTTTTTTTTATTTGCATAAAGCCGCATCAACCATGGAAGGTTATTAGCGGATGTTGAACAATTACAATATAATTATTACACTTTATAAAATAAATTTATATCCTCAAGACAATTAATAGCACTGGATAAATTATAATTTAATATATTCTTCAGCTAACTTGGTTCTTCAGAAATGTTGTTGATGCTTCGTTCATACGAGTAAAGTGGACATTCTGTAAGAATGTGCTGGACTGTTATCAGGCATCTACAGTAAGTAAGAGCATTGTGGTGGTAGCTCTTTGGTTATTAAGTACTCATGGGTTAACGTTGTATGCCCAATTCTTAATCGGTTTATTACCACTTGTTCTCTTTTCTTTTCAGGGAGCTGGAGCTGAAGATTGATGTAAGGTTTGATCTCTTTGAGTTTTGAGCTATTCGAATCCCAACAATTCTGCCAAACTTGTATACAATTATACAATATTGCTTGATACTCAAATTGATATCTGCGATTGGAATTCTTTGGATAATATCAATGTGTTCGTTAGTAGTTGCTTTAAGTGCTAGGACATCGACCTTTTCATTACCTGAAATACCTATGTGTGAAGGTACCAAAAAGAAGTGAATGTTTGTTTATATTTCCGCTCTGCAGACAATGTATCATACATTTAATTTTTTGGATAATCGTATGAGATGGATAGATCTGTTTTATGCATTGAAGTACTGATAGTGAATCTGTGATTAATAGAATATTAGGATCTGTATTAGTTTGGCAAAATTCAAGTGCTTTTAAAATTGCAATAGCTTCTCCAGTAACTTCACTGCAATAAATAGGTATTCGTATAGCGTATTCCATAGAGTCTGTTATAAATGCTGCGGCACAGCCATTTTCGGTTTTTGAAGTGTCAGTGAAAATCTTAATATAGTCGTCATATTTTGTTAGAATTTCTTGATAGAAGTGATTAATGAGGGTGGGACTTGTGTCGTTTTTTGGGTGGGCTATTAAAGAAGTATTAATGTATGGAGTATTAATTGTCCAGGGTGGTAGAGTTGGGTCTATAGATAGCAAATATCTAAACAAATTAGTGTTATATCCGTAACTCGCTATAAGTTCTTTAAAGTTTAAATATCTCAATTCCTTTCTACAGTCGTGGGAAATGTAATTTGTGTGTAGGAGCCGGTAGTTAGGATTACGGATATTATTATACAGTTTAGCAGCGTATTTTAAGGAGATATGTTGTCTTCTTAGAAATAGAGGTGGTTCGTTTAGTGCAGCTTGAAGACTTGCCACTGGACTAGAACGAAAAGCACCTAGACAAGTCTTAAAGATGTGCTTTGGATAACATCCAAGATTTGAAGCATATTATTGCTAGCAGTTGAGTAGCATGTTGCACCGTAATCTAATTTACTTCGGATGAGTGACTGATATAAATGTAATAGAGTATTGGTTTCAGCTCCCTTATATCTGTTAGAAAGCATTTTAAGGAGGTTTATTTTCGGCTGACAGGATAATGCAATTTTTTTAATATGATCAGTCCATGTCAGGTGACCATCGAATCGCAATCCCAGAAAATCTGTTGAATCCACTTGTTTTATGTCAATATCATTTAGAGTTAGTATATGTTTGCTATTGATTTTATTTTTACTAAAGATCATAAAGTAGGTCTTGTTGTTAGAAAAGACAAAACCGCTTTTTTGGGACCACATTTGCAATTTATAAAGAAATGACTGTATGATTTTTGTGGCAAGAGGGATACAACAACTTCTAGTGTAAACTATAGTTTTGGTTATGGTTTTGGGGGTTATAACCCCCCTTTTGGATGTACTTTGAGCTCTATACGCTTAACACCATTACTATTCAATACCTCCCAGAGACCATCAACTAGTTGTAACCCCCCCCCCCTTAGGATCATCCTGGTTACACCTCTGTATGCGCCTGTCCGATGGAGTGTTAATTATGTTAAAGTAAATGATGTTAAACTTAAACTAAAGTTATGTATGTGTTTAATTATAGATTAAAGTTGTCTAATAAAGAGAAAATATTATTATTGTCTTTTTATTTAATAAATTCCCGTTCTAAAAAATCTATACCCGTTAAAATATCCAATAACATATTTGGATGTAAAGTATCTCGTAAAGAAAATAAAGGGACTATGACTATATTGTTATATATTGCTCAAATATCGAGAAGCGTATGAAATACTCTTTTTATTGAAGATACTGACAATCTTATCTAAAAAATCACTGAAATATAGATTAGTGGAGAAGGGCAAGGAAATGGAGGCGAAGAAGTAGGTTTGGAGAAGGATGTTGGAGAAGAGGGGGATAAGTTTAGCAGCAAATGGAATACATGTGGTTGAGAGCAACATAAAGGGTTACGAAATCGCCTTGCTTGGAAAAAGACCACGACGAGAAGGTGAATTTAACTACTTTGGCTCTTACATAAAGGAAAATAATATGACAGTAGATTAAAAAATTGAGAGATTGTCCACAATATACATCGAAAAATCGGGTCAGGGGTGTAAGAAAAGGCATACAAGAGTGTAGTAAGGCCTGCGATTGTGAGCTAAAGGTAAAGTGTGGCCTATAAAGAGGATTCAGAAAGAGAGGATGAAGGTAGCAGAATAAAAAATGTTGAGGTGTGTGTTGGGTAAGACTAAAAGAGACAAGATCAGAAACTGCGTGATGAAGGAAGTAGCAGGTATCTAAAACTTCAAAAATAGTTCAAGAACAAAGACTGCAATGTGACTCCGGCCCTGGAACTCGTTATAAAAGTACCGATAAATAAGTACTCCAATTAAACGTGTTTTTGTTGGTTTATACCAAAAATTTAAAAAAAGTTAGTAATAAGAGTGAAGTTTAAAGTGGTTTCTAAGTACAGAGAAGAAAAAAATTGTAAGTACAATTTTCATTTCGACCATATCAAACCATTTAAAGAATATTGCTGAGAACTAACCAACAGAAAATCCATTTTGATTTAAAATAAAAACGCCGAATAGCCGGCTTAATTACATTAAGTCAGGAGCGGCTCTAGAAAATCTCCATCAAATGAAGAAAACAAAAATTAAAAATGGATAGCAATTTAACTCATCCAGCAAGCACCAAACCATTATCAACACCAACCACCTCTTCAATATCTTCAACATTAACTTACTCCAATGCTGTAACCAACTTTAACTTCCCCTCCACAAAACAAGCAATCGTTTTGTCATCTGTACCAGACATAAAAATACATGAATACAGAACAGAAATATGAACCATATTTTAGTACAACCAAAAAATATCATCTTCGCGTCCAGAATTTCAAACAACCGAGTATGCAACTATCTCAGTAACACCACAATCGTAGAAAATTTACTACATAATTACAAATCCGTTTCAATACAAGGAAACGAAATAGAGATCAGAAGATTAATTACTCCTGCAAGCCGACTAGTGATATCAAATGTCTGTCCCAGTATTCCAAATGCTATAATAGAAGAAGAGCTCAAAACATTGGAGCTTACTGCAGTGTCTAAAATAACATTTTTAAAAGTTGGCATGCCTAAATCTGAATTCAGTCATATATTAAGTTTTAGGAGTCAAGTATTTGTTGCTCCAACAATTAATAATCTTATCCCAAATTCACTTCTAATATCCCGACAATACCCCTTATAGAATTTATCTTTCCTTAGATGGTTTAAATTGCTCTAAAAGTAATACCACAGGACATAAAGATGAAAACTGTACTACTGAATCAATTAATATACAAACTCTTGACCAGGTGTCTCAACCTATGAATGTTAATATTTCTGAAACAGAAAGTTATCCAATAAATCAACAATCCATTACATCAGAGCCGCCAACTGCTCATCAATCCAGTACTTCTCCTACCTGTACAACCAGCCCACCACCAAATACGTCCTCCAACTCACAAAACCTATCTGAATCACTATAATATCTAATACTACCAACATAGTAGCACATACTTCTGTCAAAAGACAAATTTCAACATCTCCTGAAATAACAGAGTCAGAAAATCAAAAATAATACTTCCTCCTCCAAAGAAATCTGCACCTAAAAGAATAAAAAAAGTATTTAACGTCGAAACCTCAATGAAACTTATAGAAGCCATTTTATCGTCAGCCACTACTCCTTCCCTACTAAAATATACAGAACTATGTGACTATATTTATTACAAATGCTATAGGATCAAAATTGCCTGAAAACATAGCAAAGGATTATACAAATGACATAGAAGGACTTAGCGCTGAATTGCAAATGGTGCAGGCGAACGCAAACGACCGAGGCGTCGTGACCGTGACGCCTCAAAAACAACATTTCCAGGATTTTAAAAAAGATAAACGGAACAGACAACTTTATTTATTTATTTATTTATTTATTGATTTATTTATTTATTTATTTATTTATTTATAGTAAATGCAAATGACCTTGGCCTCTTGAGACTAATCCAGGTCGTTTCCTGATGGGATTACAATAGTTGATACATATAATATTAATTTGAACAATTTTTTTAATTTAACTAATTAATAATGGCCCTAATCTATAACTAACTCTGAAAATTATAAATTATAAATAATTCTAATAAACAATTTTAATAAACCATTCTAAACAATTTTAATAATAAAAAATAATTTTTAATTAATTTTTTTATTTGTTATTTTAAATTTTATTTATTTCTTTTGTGAAAATAATTTTTATAGTGCTTCCAGTTCTCATTCTCAGATGAGAAATGCCAGCACTATTAATCTAAAAATAGTCAGAAATAATTGTAAGTGTAGATCTACTTGACTTGTATAGTATTCCCAATGGTATTCCGGTGAGCCTCAGACCCGTAGCCGAAAATATCCATTGAATTTTTTATTTTTGATTTATTTTATTTTATATTTAATTTTTAATTTTTAATTTTTAATTTTTAATTTTTAATTTTTAATTTTTAATTTTTAATTTTTAATTTTTAATTTTTAATTTTTAATTTTTAATTTTTAATTTTTAATTTTTAATTTTTAATTTTTAATTTTTAATTTTTAATTTTTAATTTTTAATTTTTAATTTTTAATTTTTAATTTTTAATTTTTAATTTTTAATTTTTAATTTTTAATTTTTAATTTTTAATTTTTAATTTTTAATTTTTAATTTTTAATTTTTAATTTTTAATTTTTAATTTTTAATTTTTAATTTTTAATTTTTAATTTTTAATTTTTAATTTTTAATTTTTAATTTTTAATTTAATTTTTAATTTTTAATTTTTAATTTTTAATTTTTAATTTTAAATTTTAAATTTTAAATTTTAAATTTTAAATTTTAAATTTTAAATTTTAAATTTTAAATTTTAAATTTTTAATTTTTAATTTTTAATTTTTAATTTTTAATTTTTAATTTTTAATTTTTAATTTTTAATTTTAATTTTTAATTTTTAATTTTTAATTTTTTAAATTTTTAATTTTTAATTTTTAATTTTTAATTTTTAATTTTTAATTTTTAATTTTTAATTCTTAATTTTTAATTTTTAATTTTTAATTTTTAATTTTTAATTTTTAATTTTTAATTTTTAATTTTTAATTTTTAATTTTTAATTTTTAATTTTTAATTTTTAATTTTTAATTTTTAATTTTTAATTTTTAATTTTTAATTTTTAATTTTTAATTTTTAATTTTTTATTTTTTATTTTTTATCAGACAACTACTACTATTCTGTTTGCTTTCTACGCGACTTTCTAATAATAATGTTTTAAAAAACTATACATCTTACACTAAATGTAGACCGGTGCAGCAGATAGCTAGCGGTGGTGTAGGTATCTTTGTGAAATCTACAGTCAAGTCCAAAGAAATTCCGATAAACACACATTTAGAAGCGGTTGCAGTGTCAGATTTCATCGTTTAAAAATCAACATTTGCAGTAGGTATACAGGGTGTAACAAAAATACAGGTCATAAATTTAATCACATATTCTGGGACCAAAAATAGTTCTATTGAACCTAAATTACCGTAGTACAAATGTGCACATAAAAAAAGTTACAGCCCTTTGAAGTTACAAAATGAAAATTGATTTTTTCCAATATATCGAATACTATTAGAGATCTTTTATTGAAAATAGACATGTGGCATTTTTTGATAGTAGAATCTTAAGAAAAAATTATAGTAAAATTTGGACACCCCATAAAAATTTTATTGGGGTTTTGTTCCTTTAAACCCCCCCAAACTTTGTTGTACGTTCCAATTTAATTATTATTGTAGATAATATTCACTATCTCTAGCATTTCCTCTCTATTGGATGTTAGTTTGCCATTTTTTGCCTTGAGTCTAATAATTTTATGTGACATAATATATCTTTGCGTTGGGGTAATTATTTCTACTTATAATCAGTGTGTTTGTCTTCTTAATATTTATTTTCAAACCCCGAGCTTCACTTGCAAGACTTAGATCATTTAAAAGGCATTGGAGATCTTAATATTTTCTGTCACTATCGCTGTATCATAGGCATAGCAGATGTTATTAATAAATATGCCTTAACTTTATTACCCTTATTAGAGGCTGCCACTGCTTCTGTTAAGGCTTTTTTGACGTATACATTGAACAATATTGGAGACAATATACAACCTTTAGTTACTCATTTTTTAATTGAGAAATCTTCTCTAAATCATTTTTAAATTTATAAATCATTTTTAACTAGTTTTTATTGATACATTCGTCTGACTATTTGCTAAACTGTGCTGTTCACTTTGACAAGTTGAAAAATGTGTGTCACATTAATCGTGATAAATGTCACTGAATGTTCATTTACCAAGACTGGACTTTTGTATGTAAGTATTAAAAAATAATTTTGGTAAATTTGAATCACTCCTCTTGGTTTAAAAACAAACTACAAAAAGTGATAGAACAAAATTACATCTCCTAAATTAATTCTGGCTGACACAAACTGTCATAACGAATCTTGGGGATCTGAAAAAACTGACAAAAATGGCAAAACTCTTTTGGAAATAATTAACAACCTCAAACTAGTACTAGCTGGTAAATACGGGAACACCTACGCAATTTCAAATCATACAATGGCAAGTTTTCAACAATTGATTTATCCCTCAGCGATTCAACTTTAGCACCACTACTTGAGTGGAATACGCTTTCACACTTATATGACAGCGACCATCTACCAATTTTAATTACTCATAATAAAGACGTAAACATTAATACAAAACCATATGAAACATAGAAACTAAAGTCAGCAGATTGGGAAAAGTACACTAGTTTAGTAACTGCACGAATGGAAGACTTCAAAATATTAGAAGATGTAGAAACAACAATAACAAATTTTAATAATGTCATAGTTGATTCAGCAAGAGAAACGATTGGAAAAACTAAAGCCACCACTAAAACACCTCTACCCTGGTGGAATATCAAAATATAAACTTCTTTGAAACAAACAAAACATTCATTTAATATATTGAAAAAACACAATTCCGAAGCTAATTTCGCTAGGTTTAGAGCCGTAATGCCCGGTTGCACCAACATATCTTAAGCTTAAGACGAGAATAACATAAGAATTAATATAATATAATTATAATATATTATAATAAAAATATCATAATACAGTAATAGATATAATTGATAATAAGGTAAGAATCGAAAATTATGGTGCAACGTAAGTGATACTCAAGGAGGCCCTATCTATAAGTAGAGCTTGGCTGGAGTAGAGCTGGAGCTTAAGATCTGTTGGTGCAACCAGGTAGTAGAGCCAGATCCAGATTTCTAATCAAAAAATCTAAAAAAGAAAGCTGGGTCAATTATGTCTCGTCAATAAATTCATCTACACCAATAAGTGATATAATATGGCAGAAAATTAGGAAAATAAAAGGCTCAACCAAAGTTAATCATATCGACACCATTACTACGGATAACTTAGTTACTTCAGATAAACTAGAAATTGTAGAAATCTTAGCAGATCACTATCAATTACATTCGAGCAATGGCCAATATAACTCTAATTTCTTAAAACACAAAGAAAAATCCGAATTGTCCCAAATCAAAATAAAAGATATTTTATGCCCTCTCAATATGCCTATTACACTAGACGAGCTTAGCGAAAGCCTAAGTAATGCTAAAAAGACTTCTCCAGGACCTGATGATATTCCAACTATATTTATTGAGAAATTACCGGAAACGGCAAAGAAAATTTTATTTGACATCTTTAACAATATTTACACAAATAAAACGTCCCTTTCAATATGGCGTCAAGCAATTATAATTCCATTTTTAAAAATGAATAAGCCAAAAACTTACCTTCCTCATATCGTCCAATATCGCTCACCAGTAAAATATGCAAAGCAATGGAGAGAATATTAAGTAAAAGACTGAAATGGTACTTAGAAAACAGAAACCTTTTTACTCCAATACAAAGCGGATACCGTTCAGACATATCAACAACTGATAACATTGTCGCACTAGAATCCGAAATTCATAAAGCATTTACAAGACAACAAAAAGTAATCGCAATATTTTTTGACATTAAAAAAGCTTTCAACACTACATGGACGCATTATATCCTCAAAATGATAAAAAACTGGAAAATAGGTGGTAAGTTTCTCCCTTTTACCAAAAATTTTCTTCAAAACAGGTCCATACAAGTAAAAACCAATGGATTCATATTAACATCGAAATCACTCCATAATGGAATTCCTCAAGGATCGGCCTTAAGCCCAATATTATTCTTAATCGCAATTAATAATATAACAAACTACATAGATCTTCCTGTAAAAGCTAATCTTTATGCTGATGATCTAGTAATATATGTTAAAAGTAAAAATATAGATTTAGGTACGCAAATCCTACAATGAACATTAAACAGCCTGAAAGAGTGGTTTTTAGAGACTGGTATAACATTTTCAACTGAGAAGACTAAAGTAATAATGTTTGACAAAAGAAGAGAGGAATACAACTTAAACCTGTGTCTAAATGGATATTCTCTGAAACAAGTCCGTGAAATCAAATTTTTACGTATAGTATTGGACTAACAACTCACATAGACTTCACATATAAATAATTTAATTCAATCCTGTCAACAACGAATAAAACTAAGAGTGTTATCCAATCATAAATGGGGTTCTGACACTAAAATTCTCCTAAAGCTATATCAAACATTAATAAGGAGCAAACTCGACTACGGATGCATGTGTTATGAAACAGCAAATAAAAATCAACCAAAAAACTGGATATTATTCAAACCACATCTTTACGACTAATCTTTGGAGCCTTCAGAACTACTCCAATAAAAAGCCTTCAAGTGTTAGCAGGAGAAATACCACTATACCTCGGAAAACAATACCTGTCACTATGCTACACTTCAAAAATTCTAAGCGCAGAGGAAAATACCTTTCACGCAAGTTTAGTATCGGAAGAACCACCAGAACAATACACAAATTACATCACCAAGGCAATACCATTTTACGAACGCATTAAACGATTACCGTATTGCGGCAATCAAAACACCTTAGCATCCATAAAAAAATATCAGACACTTCCTGGACAGTTTCTTTATCAACAGTAGATCTCTCCTTACTTAATTCTAACAAACATTCACACACCTCTGCTGAGGTCAAGCTTCAATATCATGCAAATTTACTCAAATATTCTTCTTACAAATATTTCTTTAGTGATACCTCCAAAAGTTGCAACGGAATAGCTGCTGCTACTGTATCAGAGAACGTAATTTCCGCCACTACATTATCTGATGGCTGCAATATTTATACCGCAGAACTTCAAGCAATACTTGACGCACTAAATCATTGTAAAAATACAAATGAAAAACTAATACTAATATTGTCAGATTCACTAAGTTCTTTACAGGCCATCAAGCATGTTTATCCTGCACACATCAATCCAGGGCCGCCGCTAAGATGTTGACCGCCCGTGTGCAACTTAATATTTGCCGCCCCCTTCCAATTTCAACACTTTAGAAAAATGTTTATACTAGTATTTGAAGAAATGTGCAGAAGATGCATAACAATAATAATTTGTGAATAGATAAATACTTGAACATTTAGACTAATATCCATGATCGAACGTCCATTATACAGGGTGTCCCGGAAAATAGTGCGTTCCTTAAAGGTATAGGTAGAAGGCACCATGTAGAACAAAAAACTCTTATAACATTTTTTTCTAAATGCAACCGTTTGACCAAAAAATTAAAATGTATTTTGGTATCCAAATTTAAATCTGACAACTATGTGCGGTACGCAAATTTAAGCATAGACAGTCCCATGTAAATAGATAGAAGATGATAGTAAACAGATAGTTTTAAAGAATCCTGTTTAGTGTCAATGCCGAAAATGTTTTCGAATAGTGAATGTATTACCTATTATGTTATTACCTATGAATGGTGTTTGTGAAAGGTTACTTGAAACATCTATTCGGTATATTAATTATTTTCAAGTAAGTACAACTTAGTCAGTGCCGGTTTATCCAATGGGCGCTTGGGGCGGGCGCCCAGGGGCCCGGGCCCCGGAGGGGCCCGTAGAGTCCCGTTCCTTTTAATTATAAAAAAATAAAATCGCTAAAAAATTTACATATCAGAAAAATTCTTATACGCAGATACACGCAATACACTGCAAACGCCTTTGTTCTATTGTTACATCTTTTCACGCCTACACACAATGCCGTAGCCTAGCACCACAGGGGCCCCGTGTCAGTGTTTGTGGCGGGGCCCTTTTCCAAAAACTACAGACAGTTGTCAGATTTCGCCATGTCATTGAATAAAAACTACCCAGGTAGTGGGTAAAAACTGTATAGGTTATTAATCAATGGCCATATCTCGAATTGTATCCAAAATAATCGCACAAACGGAGTTTTTTTAGTTTCTAATAATTTCTTTTTGAATTGGGGGCTTAAATAATAATTTATCTCACTTTTCGGCTTTAAAATAAGTTCTTTTAAAATAGGAACAAAATAAGTCCTTTTAAAATAGTTAAACGAAAGACAAAAATAGATATCCATAAATCTAATTTATAGATAAAGAATAGATTATTCTCGAAAATGCCAATACCCAAACAATAGGTACACACTTTTTCAAACATTCAAAAGTAAAGCAATTACAAAAATTGCAATTTGGCATTATACAGTGGCCTCTAAGGCTAGCACTTCACTTGCGATTTGTAGTCGCAGAGTGGCAGCGACAAAAAAATCGCTGTCGCAGAAAATCTAGAGTCTAGAAAATTAGTCGCTGTTTTCAGAATCGCGGATTGAATGCTACAAGGATGTAACATCAGCTTTTACTTGTTTTTTTAATCTAGGATATAGATGAAGTCAAGACATCAATTAATACTTTATGCGAGAAATATAAAAACGATGTTGATGAAACCAAAGAGAAGTTGCGTAATGAAATAACCCATTTTGTAACGTTATGCCAAAATTTGAATAAACGTCATACAATTTATGAATAATTTTTTCTTCCAGGATGTAAAGCAACTTTTCCCAATATTTTAACTTTACTGCAAATTTATTTGACGATACCAATTTCCAATGCGAGCGGTCTTTTTAGGCTTTAAAAAGAATAAAAACATATTTAAGGTCAAATTTGGGCCAAGAAAACCTAGACGCATTATCACTATTCTATATAGAGAATGAAGAACTGGAGAAATAAAACTGTATATTGATAATATTATATGGCAGTTTGCAAATGCCAAGTTAAGAAAAAAGTGATCTAATTTTTGTCTTTATGTATATATTTTAGAATATGTTTTTTGCTTGTCATGTGTTGTTTTGTGGAACTTTCTGTTTTTTTATTTATGTTTTTAAATGTATTTTTTGGATTATTTTTTACGTTTGCTATTCTTCTTGCTTGTTTATAAAAAATGTTTTATGGATTTTACAATAAACCTGTATAGTTAATGCATGTGTTTTCTTGTTAAAAAACTGACAACGAGTAGCAATGAAGGGGCCCCTAAACCTTCAGAGCCCAGGGCCCGAAGTTAGGTTAAACCGGCACTGAACTTAGTTATTTCAGTTCACAAGTAAACAAATTACTGAGACATTATCTGGTGTATTTAAGTTCCACTGTAAACTATTAAAACTATGTAATTCAGTTAAAGCCCTCAGCAATACTCAGCATTCAACCCATTTAAACCTTACTAAATACATAATACTAGTTTAGTTAAAAGATGTGTTTTTATGTTAAAAGATGTGTAATTCGTTTAAAATTATGCAATAGGTATTTCAATACATTTCAAAAGAAAATAATTTTAGTAAACAAATAGTAAATACTTAAGTATTACCTACTATTAGGTTGGATTATTTTAAATACTTTTAATCACAATCACAAACGAGTTCTTATTATGTTATTATGTCGTAGTGCGTAAGATGTTGCCAGTTTATTAAAATTTCCAAACATTAAAATACAGGTATATGGAAAACAATGTTAACTTTTTTTTGGAAACGGTTAACTTTAGAAAAAAATGGTATAGGACTTTTTTGTTCCAAATTGTGTATTCTCTCCATACCTTAAAGGAACGCACTATTTTCCGGGACACCCTGTATGTGTATCCTAATATCCTAATTTAAACGTCCAATTAATTAAAATAAACTATGAGTAGATAACATAAACACATAGAAAAACTAAAAACGGACTTTTCGGGATTTCGTTTCGGAAAACTTGTTGAGAATGTTTAACAATGTTTTTGACAATACTTTTTTTTTGTTTGTTTTCTAGCCTTGGTGTTGAACCTTTAGCCACGTAATTACATATATTTATATCAACTCAGTTATATCTAGTGTGTGTGTGTTGAGTAAATGTCTTGTTACTTTAAAAAGTCGACTTCATTGTCTTTCCAAAGAGATGTTAATTGTATCCGAACGTCTACAGTACCTCCGGTGAGTACCGATTCCACAAGGATAGAAACTATTTCACCTATTAATTTTTAATAAATAAAATGTCTGTTCTCTTTCTTTCTTCCGCTCTCTTGGTTTGCTCCTTCTTTCTTCCTTCCCTCTTTTCCTTATCTTCTCTGTCATTTCCATTGCTTTTGTTTGCGCTGGTTCAAAATCCGATTTATTTCTTTTCTTCCACTTCTCGCCTACAGCTTTTCTCCTCTAGAGTTTCGTCCTTTTCTTTTTCCCTCCTTCTTTTGTTTTCTCTTTCGCCCCCGCTCCCCTCTCGACGGCTTTATTTTTTTTTCTTTTTTTGGCCCATTTTTCTTCCCAAATGTGGGGTCGTGCTGATCGGTTCAGTGGGGCAGTGCGCCCTTGCCCCCCAAGGCTGTTTTCCGCTCGGGTTCGCCATCTCCCTTAGGTATCGCTTGTAACTCACTATGTTACCCCCTTCGACATGTTGGTATCACACCTTGAGGTTGGGGTGGCGGTATATTAGGATGCTACATAGCCGTCATCCCTATGCATATCCGTTTGTTTCCGTGGTTTCCTCCACTGGTTTCAGAGGTTTTCGCCTCGGGTATAGGTTTGAGTATTAGGACGTGTATGATGGGTAGGGGTGGGTGTCGTATGATAGTTGGGATTGGGAGTATTAACTATCACACAGGGACAGGATAAGAGCTTGGCTATACGAGAGCGGACATCTGCTCCAATTTGTTGCGTTTTACGATGAGCAGGAGAAGCTATGGAGGTATTCTATCTATAAAAATATCTAAAAGTCCGAAAGCCGCCACCCGCTTTGAAGGAAAAATATTCCCGGAACTGCTTTATGACTATACCTGCAAAAGGGCAGTTCATACAAAAAATAATATTTTCTAATATTTTTGTTTAGATTAGGATGAAAAAAAAAGGAACTATAAATAATAAATGAAACGCATTTTAGTACATATTATCAGGTAATAATAATAGTTTACAGAATCATCTGAATCATTACTATTTAATTATTTAAATTTATTTTCGTTTTAAAAACAGTATTACCATCAGTGGCCCTTTTGGCCGCCCCTATTGTTGGCCGCCCGTGTGCAGTGCACACTTAGCACATATGGTAGCGGCGGCCCTGCATCAATCTATTTCTAATTAAAGACGCGTTGCATCAGCTCCAATTTTCTGGGAAAACCATCTCATATATGTGGATCCCATCCCATGTAGGAATAACTGGTAATGAGTTAGCAGACAAAACAGCGTTCGAAGCTATAAACAATGTGAACATTCCGACTACAGCAGGCATACCAATCTCAGATACTAAACCTTTATTCAAGACTCATGTAAACAAAATCTGGCATGAAATATGGGATTAATCAAACACAAATGTTAAAACCATTAAACCAAACGTATCTTCAAAAAATCTTCCTATGCCACCAAAAAGAAAAGACCAGGTAATTATCAGCAGACTCCGGCTTGGACACACACGACTTACCCACTGCTGCATAATCTCCAAAGAACCGCCACTAATGTGCCAAAGATGCCAAACACCTCTCACAGTTAACCATATAATAATAGAATGTCCAGAGTCAACTTCAGCGAAGGCAATAAATCAAGATATCCAACAGCCTGAAAGAAGCACCTCTTTCAGGCTGTTGGTTATTTACAAAATTCAACGAAGTTGTGTCTTTTTTAAATCATTGTAAACTATATAACAAAATATGATTAATTTTTTTGTAAACTGTAAATAATTGCTATATTTTTGTCATTCATATATTCTAAAAATGTATCTTTTTCTATATTATGTATTATAAATCTACCACTAATAACCCGAGTGGTTGATGCGGATAAATAAAATAAAAAAAGACTGCAAGGGTTTGGTCAAGTCTGACAAAAATATAAGAATTATGTGGGAAAAATAGTTAGAGCTGTTAAAAGTTAGGAAAAAACAGAGGAACATGAAAAACAAAGAAAATATGAAAGGACTATGGACTATGTGGCAGAGGACTTCAGCGAGTTAGGTTTAAAAGAAAAAATTTCAATGGACATAAATAAGTAGGTAAGTAAATAGTAGAAAGAAGAACAGCAACCCCTGAACAGGGAATAGCTGAGTAAGAACAATAAAAGTCACATAACAAAGTCATTATTTTGCACTTTGCCAATTGCTTAACCCTAGAGTACTAATATGATTTGAATAAAACGGGATAATTCCCGAAGGTTAGTTCCCGAAGGAAACTTAACGTGAAGTAAAACACTCCCTGGTGTAGTTGGTATATTTTAATAAATATGTCCAGTTGAACATTGCTCCGCTGTGTCTCTAGTCGCAAGCACTCTAAAGCCAAATGGATCATACTGTCATATACATAAATAAAACGGGATGATCCCCGAAGGTTTAAATTATACCAACTACACCAGGGAGTGTTTTACTTCACGTTAAGTTCTTCTTCTTCTTCTTCGTCTAGCCATTCGCTTCCACATCTGAACATAAGACTCCTCAAGTCTTCCTTTCCATTGTTTTTTGTTGTACGCTACTTGTAGCCAATTTTTCCCGGCAGTTCGTTTCAGATCATCTGTCCATCTCATAGGAGGTCTGCCTCTGGGTCTTTTGTGTTCGTATGGTCTCTAGGTTAGAATTGTTCTGTGCCATTTGTTAAGATCGCTCCTAGCTACATGTCCAGCGTATTCCCATTTCAATTTTAGTGATTTTTGAAACACATCGGTAGCTTTGGTTTTCTGTCTTATCCATGTGTTTGTTTTCCTGTCATTAAGTGATACGCCAAGCGTTGCTCTTTCCATCGCGTGCTGAGTGACTCTGAGTATGTTCGTATTATTTTTTGTGATTGTCCATGTTTGTGCCCCATATGTTAATATCGGAATAATGCATGCATCAAAAACTTTAGATCTAAGATGTAGTTGAATTTGCTGATTTCTTCTTTCTTAACTTAACTTTCTTCTTCTTTTTATTTCTTCCGTTTGAATTTCCCTATTTAGTATTATTTTTTGTCCTAAGTATATATATATTCTTCAACTTTTTCTATAACTTTGTTGTTTATTATTGTCATCGTTTCTTCGAAGTGCATGACTTTTGTTTTGTTTAAATTCATTTTCAGTCCTATTTTAGAAGATTCTGTGTGTAGTTCTAAAAGCAGGGTTTGCAGTTCTTGTAGGTCGGTAGCTATCAGGATTATGTCATCCGCAAATCGTAGATTACTGAGGTAGCGGCCATTGATGTTTATTCCCTTATATTTCCAATTTAGATTTTTAAAAACGTCCTCCAAAACTAAGGTGAACAGTTTGGGTGATAGAGTGTCTCCCTGTTTGACTCTCCTGTTTAATAATACAGTTATTTAATATGATTTGAACATCCTTTAATACAACAATCGTAAAATTTACAACAATAATGCCTGGTTGTACGTTGTACCAACAAATCTTAAGCTCTAGCTTAGCCCAGCTCAGCTTATAGATGGGGATGCTTTAAGTCTGACTTACTTTGCACCATAATTTTCGATAATTATCGATCTAATCCACGTAGCAATCCATTGTTACAAGCTGAAAATGGGTCTAAAACTCAATGGTGCAACGTATATGTTTGGTAAGCTGAACTTAAGGCACATTTTAAGCTTCAGATCTGTTGGTGCAACCAGGCATAATTAAAACACATTTAAATACGAGTTAAATACTCGTAGTTCTGAATTTACTAAAATTATAATAGTTAAGGTCGGCAAAATTGTTATTATCTCCTACGAAAAATGGACATTCTTCTTCTTCTTCAGGTACCATCTCCGCTACGGAGGTTGGCAATCATCATAGCTATTGTAATTTTTGAGGCAGTAGCTCTAAATAGTTGTTTTGAGCTGCATCCAAACCATTCTCTCAGGTTCTTCAGCCATGAAATTCGTCTTCTTCCGATGCTTCTTCTGCCATCTATCTTTCCTTGCATTATGAGTCGCAGGATGCCATACTTCTCGCCCCGCATCACATGTCCGAGATACTGCAGTTTTTTTTCTTTAATTGTAAGTTCAACTTCCTTCGTTGTTCGAATTACTTCGTTGTTCGTAACTCTATCTTCCCAGGAAACCCTCACAATTCTTCTATAGGTCCACATTTCAAAGGCGATAAGTCGTCCCATTGTCTCTACATTTAACGTCCATGATTCCACTCCATAGTATAGTACACTGTATACGTAACATTTTGTTAGGCGTACTTTAAAAGCTAGTGTTAAATCTTTGCTACATAGGACCTTTTTTATTTTCATAAAATTAGAACGTGCTTTTTCGATTCTGACTTTGATTTCCTCAGTGTAGTCATTATTTTCTGTTATAAGTGTTCCTAGGTAAGTGTACTTTTTTACTCTTTCGATCTGCTGGGCCTCTACTATCAAGATTTCGTTATTATTATGGTTGTTTTCACTAATTTTCATAAACTTCGTATTTTGATATTGAGAGAGAGTCCGTACTCCCTACTACACCTTACTATTTTACTCATGAGTCTTTGCAGGTCTTGTAAACTATCGGCTATTATTACTGTATCATCCGCATGTCTGATGTTGTTAACTAAGACTCCATTGACTCCCATGCCGACTGTTTCATCTTTCAGAGTTTCTTGCATTACCTCCTCAGAATAAGCGTTAAATAATAGAGATGATAGTATGCAGCCTTGCCTGACTCCTCTCTTTATTTCCATTTCTTCGGATGTTTCTTTTTCAATTCTTACTATTGCTCGCTGATTGTAATAGAGGTGTGTTATTAGTCTTAAATCTCTTTCATCTATGTTTTTAGTTTTCAGAATTTCCATGAGTCGATCATGTTTTACTTTATCAAACGCTTTATTGTAGTCTATAAAACAGACGTAAAGAGGACGGTTAACATCCAAACATCTCTGTGTCAGCACGTTGAAGGAGAATAATGCCTTTCTGTTACCCATACCATTGCGGAACCCATATTGAGTCATTGAGTGTCACTAATATCACATAAAATGGACATACTGACCAACAAATCTTGTTGTGTTGTCCGCAGATTGCTAGTTTACACTGTACAAAAAAATTTGTGGTCATTCCTTTAGCATACTGTCCGTTTTCTTTCGATAGCATTATCCGGTTAAGGAACTGATTGTATCTTTAGTACATAATTCCTTTATATCATGTCGAATATTGCGCCCTTTTGGTATGTTTAAGCTTTGCCACATCTATGGTTCAGCAAGGCTTTTGCCCAAATCAAACATTGGCTGAGAGCGGAAAACTGACTTCTTACCTGCTTTGTGGAGTTATGGCAGTATATCACATTATGTGATATGCAGTATCAATTAATGATACATATGTTTATCATCCCATAAAAGACACACAGAAGCCACCAAAAATTCACACCTGGTGAAAACAATATCGAAACTGAAGATATCCTAATTAACCGGGGGCTTTTCCAGGGGGATTGCTTGAGTACACTTTGGTTCTGCCTAGCAATGAACCCACTATCTCAGCTACTGAATTCCACTGACTCTGGCTTTAGCATCAAAAATAATAATACTGTTGTAGCGAAGCTTTTGTTGTATATGGATGATTTAAAATGAATGGCTTCGACACGAAAACACCTAGATCAGATGCTAAAAACTGTAGAAACCTTCTCTAATGACATTAGTATGCACTTCGGTCTAGACAAGTGCCATATCTTAAATATAGTCGGAGGACAGGTTCAGTCCGGTGGTTTTGATATGCAAAATGGCCAGAACATCGAGGCCATGGGTGAAAATGACATGTATAAATATCTCGGTGTAAAGCAAGCGCGGAAAATGGATCATAAACAAATTAAAACCGAACTAACTTCTGAATTTGTACGAAGGGTAAGACAGCTTAATCGGTCATATCTCAATAGTAAAAATTTGTTTAAGGCATTAAATACGTACGCTTTTTCCGCGCTTAGCTACTCATTTATTATTATCAAGTGGTCAAAAACCGATATAGAAAGTCTTCAGCGGAAAGCCAGAACACTTCTCACAAAGGCACAAAACCATCATCCTCGCAGTGCAGTAGAGAGAACAACATTACCGCGGTATCTAGGAGGAAGAGGACTCATGGACATAGGTGAGCAATTTGATAAACAAGTGGCTAATTTAATAACTTACTTTCAGGCACAGGCTGAATCATCTACTTTACATCGTGCAATCTGCGCAGTAGATGACTCAAGACCGCTTAAACTGAGGGAACAAGAAATGCGCATAAACCACTTATCTAAGGAAGAAAAAATGCGCACCTGGATGGGTAAACCACTGCATGGACGGCATCTCAATGAGGTCAACCAAGAATATGTAGACAGTGGAGCGTCGAACTATTGGTTGGTATCAGGAAAGATGTATCCCGAGACAGAAGGTTTCCTACTTGCCATTCAGGATCAGGTTATTCCAACTAGAAATTACCTGAAGTACATTGTAAAAGATCCTCAGGTCCAAAACGACAAATGCCGATATGGATGTCGGTGGATTGTGCCATTGTGTCCACGTCATCCGCAAAGGCCAATAGTATTTTTGATCTCTGGGCGGAAAATCCGTTTGTCAGTTGTGGCTGAGCTTTCCTTACTCCATGTTCCAGTTCGAAGTTAAACAGCAGGGGGCGAGAGGATTTCATTGCCTAAGCCTGGTAGTCTAAGCCCCAACCATTACTTGGTAATATTCCGAACAAGTATATGAGTGGAACAAGTATAGGAGTGGAACAAAAACTAACACAAAGGAAACCGAGAAAAAGAGACAAAACCCCAAGAAATCTCACAAACGCAGTTATTAAGGCATACAAGGTCGATCAACAGATCTTTCCATTATTAATTCTCGTACATTATATTTGACATTGAACTCAAGCACGCAATGTTTTTTATTAAAGTTATGCTGTTTCCAAGCTTACCTATATTTTAATAATTAAATTTAACCTGAATATTAAGAAAAACACTGTGTGGGATATTCCACAGGTGTTGCAAGTGCTAGACGTCAGAATTTTAGAGTCCATAAATATATTCTCAGAATGAGGGGCGTTTTTTAAACGCCCCATAAACTATTGCTGCTAATTGCGCATAATTTCACTCTAGTCCAGTCGGGTTAGACTGTTAGACAAATACCAGGCGTAACCTTGCATTAGGAGCTGGCCCAAGTTTTATTTTTCTAATCTTTAGAAGGGGTCAATAAGAGTGTAAATTTAAAATCTCGACTGAATTCCGCCGTTGCGTTAGACGCCATCTTGATTTTAAACGAGAACCGTTTTTGCTCAATATATCCGTCATTTTCAACTTTTCGTCAAAAAGTATACGACCTAAAATTATTTTAAATGTGATTTTCTATAATTTCTATTATTACAATTTTTTCGTGTGGTCGATATTTTCCAAGTTATGGCGGAAAATAGTGACAGTTAGAGCATAATTAGTGAATTATCAGTAGTAATTGCACAAGAGCTCTGAAATTATTGAATTTTTCCCGAGTGACATTTTGACAGTTTTAGTTTAACGACCCGAAGGGGAGTGCATGCCCCGCGCACTCTAGTAAAAAAATGTAATCGTATTTAGTTTACTTCCAATCTGTCAGAGGGTGTGCGAGGCGCTGATTTCGGCATCGTGATTGGTGGAACATGACTTTTGACAAATCCTGCGCTGTCTGTGTTCAGGCATTATAATCGGTATTATTTTGTGTTTGTTTGTGTCACCATAAAAAGAATAATATTATTCAGTCGTGTTTTTTGATATTTTTGGTATTTTGTAATCGAGTACCTTTTTAAAGATAAAGGTAAGTTTTTCTGATTGTGCTGTTTATCCAACGGGTTTAAAATGCACATTTTATTTCGCGTTTTATTGTTAGGTCTAATGGCTCCGATCAGCTGTTGTGTGAAGACGGTGGAAAAGTTCAACAAGTAAACATATATTATCCAAAATAAATACTCATATTTCTATGTAAAATGTCACATTATAATATAAATAAATAATTAAGAAACAAAATTTGTTTGTGTTTTACCTTTATTGTCCACTTGAATAAAATATTAAATATTGGAAGTATTTGGAAGTACCGTATGGAGGCTATGTACCTAGCGTGGAGGCTAGATTGTAGTACACTTCCAATTAATCAGGTGGCGCTGATATACGTGACATATTTTTGGAAGAGTAAGATCGCATTCTACCCAATCCTACTAAATATTTTATCTATGGGTGAGTGAAATTATGTCAAAGTGGCACGAGGGAAACAATTAGATAATAATTTTAGAGATCTAGTGCAATTTGCTGCATAGGCGTAACCAGGGAGTGGTTTTGGGGGTTATAACCCACCCCTTTTTGGATGTAATTTGAGCTCTATACGCTTAACATCATTATTATTCCATACCCCCCAGAAACATTCAAGTAAAGTTTATTCAAATAAAACTGTTCAAAACCAAAATTTTATTGTAATTTATTTATGTAAGTACAAATTACTACAGTTAAACACACAGTTGTTATAAATATTTGACGGTTGAAAGTCATCACTTTTATAACTTTTAAAACAGTAATTGTCATTAATGTCACTGAATGTATTTTTTCGTAGCAACGAAGGGCATCTGACGTAATATACTTGACGACGAGATATTATCAAAAATTATCGGGTATAATATCACAAGAGAGTGAGAATAAATTGAAAATAATGCGACAGTTTTTCGAAAATTTGTTGTCTGGCAATAGACACGAGAGCCCGCAAGGCTCGAGTGGCTATTGCCCAATGACAACAAATTTGAGTAAAAATGAAGCATTATTTTCTTATTTATTCTTACTGTCGTGTGATATTCGTAAGATTATTTTTTAATACGTATATTATGGATATTTTCTTAAATGTGACAGTTGTCAGAACTAGGAAACTGGTTGCCATTAAACAGAAACAATCTACTTAAAAAATTCTATCGGTAATTTTCTACAGTAGATAATTATTCTCAGTATAATTTTAATCTGATTGGACAGAATTAAACACGTGATCAAATATCTTACTATACGATTGGAAGTTAAAATCGTTAAAAAATAATCACTTTAATTTTTATTTCTGTAGCTTTCTATTGGTCAGAATCTCCTATGAATGAAATAATCTGGTTTATTATTAGTTTTACTTCAAAAATGTACTAATACAAAAATAGAGAAAATTTAATTATACACAATTTTGGTTTCTTTCATTTTTTTTGAAAAATTAATATTTAAGGTTGTACCACGTGTTACGTATGCGGTAATGGCGCGAGCGCAAGACCTGATTGATTTTATAGCAATTTTGTTCAATATCTACGCCATTTTCAACTAAAATGATTCCAAATATGATTTCCTACAATTTCTTTTAAACATTTTTTTTCATGTGGTTGATATTTTCCGAGTAGAGTGGGAAAATAGTAAAAAGAGGTGGGGGGAGCATAATTATTGAATTTAATCTTGATTCGGAGCTGCCCCAAATTTTATAATTCTATCCTTTAGGGAATATCAATAGTAGTGTAAATTTAAAATCTCGACTGAATTCCGCGGTTGCATTAGCCTCCATAGTATAAGAGCTGTGAGACATTTTTGAGTAGGTATTTTAGGCAACCTGAAAATTTTTCAGGTGACTCTTCTATGATAGCCTAATACAAAAATGCCGGTCTGGCTGGAGGGTAGCGGTTATTTTCCCCAAAAATCCCCCCCAAATTTAAAAAAAGAGTAAAAATTTTTTTACAAAAAAATATCATTGATATGACTTGAAAGTAAATTTAAATATTCAAATATAAAGAAAATAAACAGACAAGGCGATTTGAGGGCGATTTTAACTCTGCAAGATACTTGCATGGGCGCCCCAGGATTATTTTCAGGGGGTGCATCTGAACTTCAGAAGATTTCATCTGAATCTGTACATACTATTAATGAGTATAAAATATACAATTATACATGCATACCTATGTACATTCCTTCCGGACAGGGAGGTGCAATTGTTATTTTGGCAGGGTATTTTTTAATTTTAAATATAAATATTCTAAAAAAGACACGTTTTTTTTGGTGACATTATCCAATTGCCATGTGATCAAACAAATTACGCGTGCATATAAATGAAACCACTATAGGTAAGCAGCAGTGTGAGAAAGAGCTTATACCGATAGCTGTTTGCGTCCTCTGTTGTAGCTGAGCGAGTCCGTTCGCTCGAGAAAAATCACATAACCTGGCGATATCCATGTTGTTGTTTCTCGAAACGTTAGAGTAATTATTATATATTATAGTTTTTCAAGTAACTTTTTCTTAATTAAAGAAAAATAATACGTACTATACAATAGATTTTGCAAATATGATAGAAAAAGACAAATTTATTATTATAAATATATAGGTAGAAAAGTATAAAACTATAAACTAAATTAATTCTGTGTCCGAATCTTGTACTTCTTCTTCAAATTTCTAATCGGAGCTTAAATGTTCATTCTCATCTTCTTCGTCAGACTCTCCTCGAGACTCAGATTCCTCTTCTACATGATCTGTAAATACTTGTAATATGTATTTAGAATTAATTAAAAATAATCTGTGATTAATTAATTAAGTTGCTACGTATTCTCTGTCCTTTTATACAGAGTCGAAGCCTGGACAATCACGGGCGCATCTGAAGAAAGACTTGCCATTGTTGAGATGTGGTGTTATCGAATAATGTAAAAAATATCATGCACACAACACTTAACACACAGGGAAACATTAAGAAAGATGAAAAAGGCAAAATAAGAAATACTCAACACTATGAAGGAAAGAAAAATGAGCTAAAATAAATATACATTCTCTTCTTCTTCATCAGACTCCCCTCGATACTTAGATTCTTCTACCTGATCTGTAAATAGTTGTAATATGTATTTAGAATTAATGAAAAATTAATTAGTGGTTAATTGATTGAGTTGCTACGTATTCTTACTTATATAACCAATGCTTAATACTTTTCCTTATATAACCAATCACATCACGTTTTTTATTTCTTAGTATATGACCAAAGTAGCTCATGTTTCTTTCCTTCATAGTGTTGAGTATTTCTTTTGCCTTTTTCATCTTTCTTAATGTTTCCGTGTTTGTTACGTATTCGATAACTCCACATCTCAACAACGGTAAGTCTTTCTTCAGATGAGCATGTGATTGTCCAGGCTTCGACTCCGTATAAAAGGACGGAGAATACGTAGCAACTAAACTAATTAATGATACAACTATTTACAGATCATGTAGAAGAGGAATCTGAGTCTCGAGGGGAGTCTGACGAAGAGGAAGAGAATGAATATTAAGGCTCAGATGAGGAGTTTGAAGAAGAAGTACAAGACTCGGCCACAGAAATAATTTAGTTTATAGTTTTATACTTTTCTACCTATATATTTATAATAATAAATTTGTCTTTTTCTATCATATTTGAAAAGTCTATTGTAAAATACGTATTATTTTTCTTTAATTAAGAAAAAGTTACTTAAAAAACTATAATATATAATAATTACTCTAACGTTTCGAGAAACAACAACATGGATATGGCCAGGTTATGTGATTTTTCTCCTGCGAACGGACTCGCTCAGCTACAACAGAGGACGCAAACAGCTATCGGTATACGATCTTTCTCACACTGCTGCTGACCTATAGCGCTTTTCATTTATATTCACGCGTAATTTTTTTGATCACCTGACAATTGGAAAATTTCACCAAAAAAAAACCTGTCTTTTTTAGAATATTTATTTTTATTATTAAAAAATACCCTGTCAAATAACAATTGCACCTCCCTGTCCGGAAGGAATGTACATACATAGCTATGCATGTATAGTTGTATATTATATACTTCTTAATAGTATGTACAGATTCAGATGAAATCTTCTGAAGCAGATGCATCCCCTGAAAATAATCCTGGGGCGCCCATGCAAGTATCTTGCAGAGTTAAAATCGCCCTTAAATCGCATGGCCTGTTTATTTTCTTTATATTTGAATATATAAATTTACTTTAAAGTCACGTCAATGATATTTTTTGTAATAACAATTTTTACCCTTTTGTTTAACTTTGGGGGGATTTTTGGGGAAAATAACCGCTACCCTCCAGCCAGACCGGCATTTTTGTATTAGGCTATCATGGAATAGTCAGCTGAAAAATTTTCAGGTTGCCTAAAATACCTACTCAAAAATGTCTCACAGCTCTTGGACCACCATATTGATTTTAAAGTAGAACATTTGTTGCTTAATATCTCCGCCATTTTCTACTTTTCTATAAACACCGTAGTAACTAAAATTGTTGGAAATGAAATTTCCTACAATTTGTTTTGCACAATTTTTTTATGCGATCAATATTTTCCTAGTTAAGGGGGAAAAGAGTGGAAGCGGAGGGGAAGCATAATTATTGAATTGTCTCATTTATTATTAACTTTACGACATAATTGTTGAAATGATTAAGTGATACTACTTATGTCAAACACTGACAGAATGAAGTAGTCTACACAATATTTAAAGTTACAGCCAATGCAATACAAGTAGGTTAATATCACATCAATTGTACATAACCAAAAATAAAGAGAATTATATTTTATACAATTTTTGAAACTTCCAATGAAACGCCAACCAAACCAATTACATAAAAGATATAAATAATAACTTATATGCATTAAATTCACTTAATTTTATTCACTATTGCGGGTTTTATTTGTTGAATTTGTCTGTCGATATTTTAA